>NC_089583.1:108935759-109565759 GCF_019320115.1 Miscanthus floridulus | reverse complement strand
AAAAAAAATAAAGATAACTCCGCCTATGGTGGGGCGCCTTTGGTGTCCCAGCATAGCAGGTCCCAAGTCCTGGTAAAGGAGGAGGGTTGTGTTAGGTGCGGCGAGCCAATGTAAAAACTTAGCCACTTTAATGAAGCTGAAACCCAAAAGAATCCCGTTGGGGCGTAACCCTCTTAGCGACGCGCCATGTCGAAACACGGGTATGGTGTTAAATGAGCAAGGGCCGGGTCGTCACCCACGTGACGCGCCGTGTCGCGATCTGGACACGGTGTCAAGTGAGCAAGGATCGGGTCGTCGCATCCTTAGTGGCGCGTCACATCGGCGTCCGAGTGTTGTACAAAATGAGCAAGGGTCTTCACACCTACCTCGTTGGGTGCGAAAGATATGGAAACTAGTCGAGTCTACTAGGAACCGTTTAGGTAGCTGGAATGTAGGGTCCCTTACAGGTAAGTTAAGAGAGTTAGTGGACACAACGGTTAGGAGGCGTGTAAATATCTTATGCGTCCAAGAGACTAAATGGAAGGGGCAGAAGGCGAAGGAGGTGGACAATACCGGCTTCAAGCTCTGGTACACAGGGACAACTTCAAATAAAAATGGAGTAGGAGTTTTGATTGATAAGAGCCTCAAGGATGGTGTGGTGGAGGTGAGAAGGCAAGGGGATAAGATCATCTTAGTTAAACTTGTCATTAGTGATATGGTCTTAAATGTAATTAGTGCGTATGCCTCTCAAGTAGGCCATGATGAGAGTGCTAAGCGGCTTTTGTGGGAAGACTTAGATCGCTTGGTTAGAGCTATCCCTAGTAGCGAGAAGCTCTTTATAGGAGGTGATCTTAATGACCATGTAGGTACATCAAGTGCAGGTTTCGAGGCGGATCAAGGGGGTTTCGGATATGGTAGTAGGAACCAGGAGGGAGAGGAAGTCTTAGTGTTGGTGCAAAAAGTGACCAACACGTAAATATTTGTAGATTTGCTGTACGTTGTGATCGGAGGTGGCCTAGCACTCAATGACACATGGTTTATACTGGTTCAGGCAACGTGTCCTACGTCCAGTTTGAGTCGGTCGGTGACTTTATTCCTGAGCCCAGGTGCTCGAAGTTTACTGTGGGGTTACAAACGGAAGGAAGAAAGATGGGGTGTACAAGAGGTCCGGTCGGACTCTGGTCTGAAGGGCCGAGAGTGACGGGAGCTTCGCTATGTGCTAAGTGTTTGAGTGTGTGCTCTGTATAGCTTTAGAGTGTCTAAAGCTACAGAGGGTGGATCAATGTAAGTGAACTAAGGGATCTATCTGTTAGCAGAGAGTGTATCCCCTTTTAAAGATGAAGGGGATGGCCTTACAAGTGAGAGAGAGAGTACGTATGCTAAGTCTTGTTGCCCACGCCGTCGGGTAGAAGATGATCGTAGGCGCCCATAACACTGTTAATGTCAGATGTATGTGGAAAGTTACGCCGTCTTTTTCGGGTATGGCAGACGTCAGTGTCTGTCATACTGTTGATGCCCAGAGGCATGCAAGGGGTTTTTTCGTGTTTGTCTGGTATGGGAGTTTGTGGACGCCCACAACACTGTAGGGCAAATGTCGGCGTCCACAACACTGCTTGGGTTCTAACATGCCTGAAAGGTTTGCAGGGCACTCTTCTGATGTGTCCTGTTGGTACTGTCCTGTAGGTGTGCAGGGTACGGTCCTCAGTATTGCTGATGACTTTGAGCGTCCTGCTTTACTTGCTCTGCCCGTTTCCTGGTCCTCACCGAGTGGGCGTCCCCGGTCGGTTGGTCCCAGTCGGCTCCGACTGTGCCAGTCGAAGAAGAGCTATAAGCAGAGGTTCGGTGTATCCTCAGTCGGAAGCGGTGTTTGACTAGGCCTTCTGGTCGGAGAGGCGGGTCGGAGTCGGAAGCGAGCGTTGTTCCTCCTTAGCGAGGCCTTTCAGTCAAAGATTGGATCACCTTTCTGACCTGTTTTTAGGTATTTGGGCTGACCCAGGAGTTTATGCGTTGTTCGCAACGTCGTCTGCTGGGCCGAGCCTTTACTGGAAAGCCGGTCCATGAGGGACCCCAGGTTTATAAACCCAACAGGAGGCCCCGAGCCCTCGGGCGATTCGGGTAGAATCGTCTGGGGGATTTTTATCTTTATGGCGGGTGCGCGCGAGCGCACCCGCGGGTGTAGCCCCCGAGCCCCCTGACGATTCGGGTAGAATCTTCTAGGGTTTTTTTTTATGTTGCCAGCGGGGGAAGCTTTGTTTTGTCAGCGGGTGTAGCCCCCGAGCCCCCGGGCGATTCGGACAGAATCGCCTGGGGGGTTTCGTCAGCCGACAGTTTTTAGGGATCGGGCGAGACGGAGTCGTGGATCCTGGCGTCGGGCGCAGCCGAGGCGTTTTAGGGATCAGGCGAGACGGAGTTCGCTGATCCTGGTGTCGGGCGCAGCCGAGGCGCTTTAGGGATCGGGCGAGACGGAGTTCGCGGATCCTGGCGTCGGGCGTAGCCGAGGCGTTTAGGGATCGGGCGAGACGGAATCGCGGATCCTGGTGTCGGGCGTAGCCAAGGCGTTTTAGGGATCGGGCGAGACGGAGTCGCGGATCCTGACGTCGGGCGCAACTGAGGCGTTGGGCGTCTTGAGCCCCTGAGCCCCGTTGGGCTTTGGTACGGGTCGGTTGAGTTTTGTGCGTTACCCCGTCCGCGGTTTCTCACAACCGTAGGGGCTGAGCTAACGTCGCTTGCCTCGATGGCTCGAGTGACGCGCTCGGTGAGCTCGCTAATGGGCACGTTCGAGTGAAGTCCGGGTCCGTCGTTCGTGACGGGGTCGTCATAGCCCTCATGTGGCACTCCACTGCTCCTTAACCTGTAACCCGGCAAATGCCTGGGTCGTTCCGGAGACAGACCCGGGTGGCCCGCTGGTCCCTCCTCGATGGAGATTCTGTGGGTTTGACGGGAGGTTAGGATCGAACGAGAAAATTGAGATGACCTTGTCTTCTTCGAGGCCGACTAGGCGAGGGCCACTCGGGGCTCATCTACGTTTTCTCCCCTGGCTCTGTTTGACGCGAGGCGGCCTCGAGCCCTTCGTGGTCCGGCCTTCGAACCCCGGTCGGTTGTTGCTCATGTTTGAATGAGGCAACTGCCGCTTCGTGATACAACACGGAGCGTTGTGATGCATTTAACTGCATATGCAATGCCTCGAATGTATGGAATGAATGAATGCGTGTATAGATGAACGAATGATTATATAAAGAAATAGTGGGGGTTGGTAATGTTACCTTGATGACTCGAGTGACGGGGTTTGAGGAGCTCCAATCGAAAATATCTGACCGGGATCCGTGCTCGTCGTTTGTGACGGAGTCGGCATGACCCATATGGGGCGTCCCTCTGCTCCTTACCTGTCTCTCGGCGTTTCGCCTGAGCCATTCGATTGACTCAAGAAGCCCGATGGTCTCTCCTGGGCGGAGATCCTGTAGTTGGGCCTTTCCAAGTCCCGCCTGGGAAGGCGGAGGGCTGCCTGCGCGTGGTGGCGCTTTGTTTCTTGCGTCCGGCGTGCGGTAGTGGTGGGCCATACCCAGGCCACGTCCCGTCTGACCAGGCGCTGTTCCGTCGGGCAGGGTGCGTCCCATCGGTCAGGGTGCGTCCCGTCGTTTACCATTCGCATTGAATGGGGGAAGGGAGAGAGTTTCTCGCATTTAATCCTTTCGCCTTTCCTCAACTGCTCCGCTTCTTCTTTAAATAGAGGAAGGGAGAGGGAAAGGAGAACTCACAGACCCGTTCGTGATTTTTCGGAGCGCAATGTCGAGTTTGAGGTCATCCAGCGTAGATGAGGTGGTGCTAGCCGCCTTCACCGAGAAGGTGCTGCTTCCGCCCAAGGAGGTGGTGCTGGCCGCCTTCGCCAAGAAGGGGCTGCTGTCGAAGGAGGTGGCGCACTGGAGGGTACTGCACGTCGCCGGCTTCGTCACCGTCTGCTAGGCTTTCGTTGGGATGGAGCCGCACGTGGACTCCTTCCGGCGAGTCTTCTCCGGGCGAACCTTGTCGAAGAGGAAGACGCTCGGGACTGTGCCGGTGGGAGGTTTCGCCCTTGCAGCTGCTCAGGTTGGCCAGTTCATAAAGTTTGATGAGATATCCTCCAGCCACGGCGGCCATACCTCGGCGGGCAGCGTCCCTACCCAGGAACTGCCTTGACTGCATGAGAAGGTCAGGAGCTCCATGCTCTTTTGCTGAGCATCTATGGGTGCGACGTCCTTGAGGTGCCCGTTGCGCTCGCCGAAGTCGAGGGAGCGGAACTGGGCGGGGCCCTTGAGGTCTCCGTTGCGCTCGCCGAAGTCGAGGGAGCGGAATCGGGCCGGGCCCTTGCGGTGGTGGTTATGTTCGGCGGCATGTGCCGAGGCCTCACCTTTGGCATCAGCCGATGCCGCTGAGTGGCCACAGTAGCATTTGGAGTAGAAGTAGTCAGCAAATGTAATTGTTAAGTTCGTTGGGGAGCCCCTGTGTAAAGCACTCCTGCCCGTTCGTTCCGTAGGTTGCAGCTTTAAGAATCTGGGCATGGCCCGCGAGGCTCGGCTACTCGTAACCGTAGGTCGTGGCGGGGTGCGCTCGGTTGGGAGTAAAAACGAAGTCACGTAGGGTAATCAAAGGAATGGAATGCCCTTTCATTCGGGCAAAAAGGTTTTACCATGTGATAGTGAAAAAGAGAGGTAGTATTTAGTTTTTTACCCTCATGGAGCCCTCGAGCGACCTGGGCTGAAAGTGTTCAGGCTGGAGTGCTTTACAGGAGAAAGTGTTGAATAAAAGCGGTAAGACCGAATTTAGGAGAAAAATGACGTAGCTGTTTAATGTTTCAAGTGTTGGTGAGAACATTTCCGTTGTCGTCCTTCAGTCGGTAAGCGCCCGGTCGGATCACCTCAGTCACCGTATAGGGACCTTTTCATGGTGGAGAGAGTTTGTGTTTCTCCTTCGTTGATTGGGTTCTCCAGAGTACGTGATCACCGACTTCGAGGATCGTCCTCCTGATCTTCCTTTCGTGGTACCTGCAGAGAGTTTGCTGGTAACGAGCGGAGCGGATGACGGTCGTCTCGCGGGCCTCCTCGAGCAGGTCGACTGCGTCTTGTTGAGCCTCTACGGCTCGGTCGTGGTCGAAAGCCTTCACTCTTGGGGCGCTGTGGTCGAGGTCGGAGGGCAGCACTGCTTCAGCTCCGTATGCCAAGAGGAAGGGTGTGAACCCTATGGATCGGTTCGGGGTCGTTCTTAGGCTCCAGAGGATCGCTGGGACCTCTGCAACCCATCGCCTAGCGTACTTATTGAGTCGGTCGAAGATACGTGGCTTAAGTCCTTGGAGGACCTTGCCATTGGCACGCTCGACCTGATCGTTAGTACGTGGATGTTCGACCGAGACCTAGTCGATCCTGATGCTGTATCCATCACTAAAGTCTAGGAACTTCTTCCCGGTGAAGTTAGTCCCGTAGTCAGTGATGATATAGTTACGAACGCCGAACCGATAGATGATGTCGAGGAAGAATTTGACCGTCTCTTCCGAGCGGATGTTGGTGATGGGCTTGGCCTCTATCGACTTGGTGAACTTGTCGACCGCTACGAGCAGGTGAGTGAAGCCAGCCGAGCCTTTTTTTGAGGGGTCCTACCATGTCGAGGCCCCAGACCGCGAACGGCCAAGTGATGGGGATGGTTTGAAGCTCCTGTGCCGGCAAATGAGTTTGCTGAGCGTAGAATTGGCACCCCTCATACCTGCGGATGACCTCCTCTGCATCTCGTAGTGCGGTGGGCCAGTAAAAACCTTGGCGAAAGGCTTTTTCCGACCAGCGACCTCGGGGCCACGTGATGTCCGCAGATCCCGGCATGGACCTCGAGGAGCTGTTTCCCCTGGTTGGTAGGGATGCACTTCATGAGCACCCCCAATGGACTCCGTTTGTAGAGTTCGTCACCGAGCACGACGAAGGTCTTGGCGCGTCGAGCGATCCGTCGGGCTTCAGTCATTTCGAGTGGGAGAACCTCCTCGAGGAGGTAGGCGAGTAGCGGCGCTCGCCAGTCGGTTTGATCGAGTGTCAACACGGCGACGTCGGCGGGTGACGTCGTCATGGAGGCACTGGGGTCGGAGCCCTCAAACGCCGGCTTGGCGTCGTTGTCGGAGCCCCCGGGCGCCGGGTTGGCGTTGGGGTGTGTCTGGCTCGGACCTTTCAGGATACGGGCGGACGGCTCGTGGAGATCGTTGATGAAGATCCCGCTCGGAGACGGGTCCCTCTCGACGGCCAATTTTGAGAGAAAATCGGCGGCATCGTTGTCCTTTCGGGGGACATGATGCAGCTCGATCCCCTGGAATTTGTCCTCGAGCTTGCGCACCTCCTGGCAGTATGCTGCCATGAGGGGGGTTTTGTAGGAGGACTCCTTCATGACTTGGTCAACGGCCAACTCCGAGTCGTCGTGGACGTAGAGTCGCGTAGCGCCGAGCTCGATGGCGATGCGCAGCCCGTTGATGAGGGCCTCGTATTCCGCGGCGTTGTTTAAGGCCGAGAAATGGAGGCGGATGGCGTAGTGGAGCCTGCTCCCGTCCGGGGAGATTAGAACCACTCCAGCCCCCGAGCCGAGCGCCATTACGGACCCGTCGAAGTACATTATCCAGTACTCGTGGGTGACGTCCGGGGTCGGTAGCTGGACCTACGTCCATTCGGCGACAAAATCCGCGAGAGGCTGAGATTTAATAGCGGTACGGGGGATATACCTGATGTCGTGGCCTATGAGTTCGAGTGTCCACTTGGAGATCCGTTCCGCGGCGTCGCGGTTGCGGATGATGTCCCCGAGCGGGTATGAAGTGACGACTGGGACTTCGTGTTCGGTGAGTAGTGCAGGAGCTTCCGGGTCGCCATCAGCACGGCGTATAGGAATTTCTACACCTGGGGGTACCGGACCTTGGGGTCGGTGAGTACCTCCCTGACGAAGTATACGGGTCGCTGGACCTTAAGGTGGTGTCCCGGCTCCTCCCTTTCGACGACCAGGACGGCGCTCACCACATGGTTGCTTGCTGCGACGTAGAGGAGGGGTTCTCCCCGTTCGGGAGTGACGAGGATTGGGGCGGACGTCAGTGACGCTTTGAGGCTCTCTAGAGCCTGCTGAGCTTCCTCAGTCCAGACGAAGGCGTTTTTCTTTTTGAGGAGTTTGGAGAGTGGCATCCCGTGTTCGTCGAGCCGGGAGATGAATTGGCTCAGGGCAGCCAGACAGCCGGTGAGCCTTTGTACGCCATTGACGTTGTGTATAGGGCCCATGTTGGAGATGGCCGTGATCTTGTCGGGGTTGGCCTCGATGCCGCATCCAAGCAGCTTTCCCTTCGGAACCCCGAAAACACATTTCTCGGGATTCAATCTGACGTTTAACCTTCGGAGGTTCGCGAACGTAGTAGCCAAGTTTGCGATCAGGTCGCAAGCTTGAGCCGTTTTGACCACTATGTCATCAACATATACGGCGATTGTTGGTTTCGGCCGCTCGGTTTGATCAGGCTGATCGAGCGGGTCGATTTGGTCGGCGAAGCATTGCTGCATGCACCTTTGGTAGGTGGCGCCAGCGTTCTTCAGACCGAAAGGGATGGTTACGTAATAGTACGAACCATACGAGGTGATGAACGAGGTTGCGAGTTGATCAGACTCTTTCATCGTAATCTGGTGATAGCCTGAGTAGGCATCCAGGAAGGAGAGGATCTCGTATCCCGAGGTGGAGTCGACTATCTGGTCTATGCGTGGCAAAAGAAAGTGATCCTTTGGACACGCTTTGTTGAGGCCAGTATAATCAACGCACATTCTTCATTTTCCAGTCTTCTTTTTAACAAGAACAGTATTGGCAAGCCAGTCGGAGTGGAATACCTCTCTTATAAATCCGGTTACCAGGAGTTTGGCGATCTCTTCGCCTATGGCCCTGCGCCTCTCGTCGTCGAAGCGACGCAGGCACTGCTTGGCGGGCTTCGAGCCCGGGATGAGGCGCAGCGCGTGCTCGGCGATCTCCCGCGGTATGTCCGGCATGTCAGAAGGCTTCCATGCGAAGACATCGCGATTGGCGCGCAGGAAGTCGTCGAGCTCGCATTCCTATTTGGCCGGGAGCTAGGTCCCGATCCGCACCGTCTTGGTAGGGTTAGTGGGGTCGATTCCCACCGCCTTGGTTTCCTCGAGTGGACGGAAGGCTGTCGAGGAGGTTGGTTTGTTGCAGTCCGGGACTGCTAGGGTCGACGACTCCCCGAGCCACGGGAGCTCGGATGAGTTGATGACGGCGGTGGTGAGCTCGAAATGATCGCGGTCGCACGTGAAGGCGTGCGAGACGGCGCTGCCCACGGTGATGACGTCGTTCGGTCCCGGCATCTTCAGCTTGAGGTAGGTGTAGTTAGGGATCGCCATGAATTTGGCGTAGCATGGCCGCCTCAAGATGACGTGGTAGGACCCTGGGAAGTCCACTTCGAAGGTGAGGACCTCCGAGCGGAAGTTGACCCTGGGAAGTCCACCTGTGCTCCCGGGATCACGCCGTGGAAGGGAGAGCCCGCGGGGCGGAGTTTCGACCCGGGGATGCGCATGGCGTCGAGGTTGTCGATGTAGAGGATGTTGAGACCGCTGCCTCCGTCCATCAGCACCTAGGTGAGGCGCTTCTTGCGGACGATGGGGTCGACGACGAGCGGGTAGCGTACTGGTCTCACGACATGGGAGGGATGGTCCCTCTGATCGAAGGTGATCGGAGATTCCGACCAGCTAAGGAAGGAGGGGACAGCCGTCTCAGCGGCGCATGCCTCTCTGTAGCGTACCTTGTGCTGGCGCTTGAAGCAGATGGCGTCGGATCCCTCGAAGATCATGATGCATTCCTCGGGGTCGGGGAAGTTGTCCCCGTCCTTGCCCGCCGCGTCTCCTTTCTTGGTTGACGCCTCTTTGTCGTCTCCTTTCGGCCCACCGGCCTGTCGTAGGAAACGTTTGAGCTCGCAGTCCTTGTAGAGGTGTTTGACGGCGTAGGCGTGGTTGGTGCACGGGCTATCCATGAGCATATTGAAGTGGTCAGGCAGGCTGATGAGGCTGCGAGCGTCTTGGTTCGGACCGAGGCGTTCGCGTACCGGCGGTCGGTGAGCAGGCGCCAGGTCGGACCGCGGCGCAGCTACGGCCTCCTGTGCCGTGCTTGGCGGCTATAGCGGTGAGCGGATGGAGCGATCTGTCTGGTGCGTCCCCGTCCCCCTGGTGGGGAGAGAGGCCGCGAGTCGGAGTCGCAATGCGGAGCTCTTCGCCTGTTGAATGGCGGCGGCTTCCACTAGCACCCGGAGGTTCCGGTGGACCGTCCGCTCCTGGGGGTCGACGGGCTCGGGAACGCCGCGCAGAAGCATTGCTGCAGCGGCGATGTTCTGGCTAGCCCGAGCGAACTGTGGGGGATCGTTCCCCCCGTCCATGATGTCGCGCTGGATCTGGCGAGCGCGCCCCCGGGCGCCGCTCGTCGGGTTACGCGCATGGGATGCATCATGATGCACCGAACGTGCGGGCGCGGGTGGCGGCTGGTTTTGCCGCCTTTGTCGTAGCTCCTCGCCTTGCGCTTGGGTACATGTGAGGGCATCCGCGCGAGGGTCCGGAGGGTTGAGTCTGCAGGGACTCCGTTACCACCGGCGGTTGTCCCGGAGCGTCCGCCATAGCGTACTCCCAGGACGGACGGTGGCTAGGTGTCACGTCGCCGATGCTGGAGTCATCGCTCTCAACATCGTCATCCATGAGGTCGTGGAAACAGGTGGGAGCGTGGCTCGCCATCCCCACGAATTCGGATGTGAGAGGGGGCGGCGTCAGCATCCTTTGGTGCCCCCGGGCACATGCGTCCGCGGGGGACGCGAGGCCGTAGGGGAACCGGTCGCATGGCGATCGCGGCAGGGACAACGGGGTCTCTCCGGAGAATCAGGCGAAAGATAGTAAATAGCGAGTAAATAACAACTATGTACATTACTCACAGCGGGGTTTGAGCAGAGAGTTTGCTCGAAATGAAGCGCATGCGCCTCATCGTTGAAGTCGTTGTGTGTCCTGGAGCCGGTGGAGGGTGCCCCTCCGACGGGCGCCGGGACAAGTTCCTCCTCGCGGAGGTGTAGTACGCCGAGCCGGTCGGCGACGAAGTCCAGGCTTCCGAAGAGGAAGGCCTGGGACGGCTCGAAGACAGGGTGAAACCCACATCCCAACAAGTGGGAATGTGGGAAACTCCAGCGAGCCGAAGCGAGTCGTATCGCTTGAGCCCGCCATGGTGAAGGTGGCGGAAAAGTGGGCCATCCGATGACCAAAAGTGTGAATGTACAACGTCTTCCCCACGGACGGCGTCAACTGTCGGTGTAGAAAGTGACCAATACAAATATTTGTAGTTTTGCTTTACGTTGTGATCGGAGGTGGCCTATCACTCAATGACACAGGGTTTATACTGGTTCAGACAATATGTCCTACGTCCAGTTTGAGTCGGTCGGTGACTTTATTCCTGAGTCCTAGGTGCTCGAAGTTTACTGTGGGGTTACAAACGGAAGGAAAAAAAGATGGGGGTACAAGAGGTCCGGTCGGACTCTGGTCTGAAGGGTCGAGAGTGACGAGAGTTCCGCTATGTGATAATTGTTCGAGCGTGTGCTCTGTGTAGCTTTAGAGTGTCTAAAGCTACAGAGGGTGAATTAATATAAGTGAAATGAGGGATCTATCTGTTGAGAGATGAACGTATCCCCTTTTATAGACGAAGGGGGTGGCCTTACAAGTGAGAGAGAGAGTACGTATGTAAGTCTTGTTACCCACGTCGTCGGGTACAAGATGATTGTAGGCGCCCATAACACTGTTAATGTCAGATGCATGTGGGAAGTTGTCTTCTTCGGGTATGGCAGACGTCGGTGCCTGCCATACTGTTGATGCCCAGAGGCATGCAAGGGGTTTTACCGTGTTTGTCTGGTATGGGAGTTTGCGGGCGCCCACAACACTGTAGGGCAAATGTCGGCGTCCACAACACTGCTTGGGTTCTGACATGCCTGGAAGGTTTGCAGGGCACTCTTCTGACATGTCCTGTTGGTTCTGTCCTGCAGGTGTACAGGGTACGGTCCTCGGTATTGCTGTTGACTTTGAGCGTCCTGCTTTACTTGCTCTGCCCGTTTTCTGGTCCTCACCGAGCGGGACGTCCCCTGGTCGGTTGGTCCCAGTCGGCTCCGACTGTGCCAGTCGGAGAAGAGCTGTAAGCAGAGGTTCAGTGTATCCCCAGTCGAAAGCGGTGTTTGGCCAGGCCTTTTAGTCGGAGAGGCGGGCCGGAGTCGGAAGCGAGCGTTGTTCCTCCTTAGCGTGGCCTTCCTGGTCGAAGATTGGATCGCCCTTCTGGTATGTTTTTAGGCATTTGGGTCGGCCCAGGAGTTTGTGCGTTGTTCGCAACGTCGTCTGCTGGGTCGAGCCTTTGCTTGGAAGCCGGTCCATGAGGGGCCCTGGGTTTATGAACCCGACACTTAGATTTCGCCATAGCTTTTGATCTGATGATAGCTAACACTTTCTTCTGTAAGAGACAATCCTATTTAGTGACCTTTAGTAGCGGCCAGTACTCTAGTCAAATCGACTTTGTCCTTATAAGAAGGAGGGATAAACGAACATGCGTGGACTGTAAGGTGATACCTGGAGAATGTGTGGTCGCTCAACACAAGCTGGTGGTGGCTGACTTTCACTTTCTGGTGCAAGCTCGTGGGAACAAACAAGGTAGGGTTGCTAGAACGAAGTGGTGGAAATTAGAAGGGGAGGCATCAAAGGTCTTTTAAAGAAAATGTCATTGAAGAGGGCTCTTGGAATGATGAAGGCAATGCAAACAACATGTGGGAGAAGATGGCAACATGCGTTCGGAAGGTTGCTTCAGAGGTGCTTAGAGTGACCAAAGGGAGTGGATGCGACTCGAAACACTTGGTGGTGGAATGAAGATGTGCAAAAGGCTATTAAGGAAAAGGAGTGCTATAAGTGCTTGTATCATGACAGGGATGCAAACAACATAGAAAAGTATAAGGTGGCAAAAAAGACTGCAAAACGAGCGGTGAGTGAGGCAAAGGGGCGGGTCTATGAGGATCTTTATCGACGTTTGAGTACGAAGGAAGGAGAGAAGGACATTTATAGGATGGCTAGGGCTCGCGATAGGAAGACAAGGGACTTCAACCAAGTCAAGTGCATAAAGGATGAGAGGGAGCAGCTCTTGGTGAAGGAGGATGAGATCAGACATAGATGGCAAGAGTATTTTGATAAATTGTCCAATGGTGAGAACGAGAACATCACTGTTTAGCTGGACGACTCGTTTGATGACACTAACAGACGCTTTGTGCAGGAGGATTCAAGAATCGGAGGTCAGAGAAGCCTTGAAAAGGATGAAAGGGGGTAAAGCGATGGGCCCTGATGGTATCCCAATCAAGGTGTAGAGATGTCTCGGGGATATAGCTATAGTATGGCTAACCAAGATGTTCAACAATATCTTTCGATCGAACAAGATGCCTGAGGAGTGGAGAAGAAGCATATTGGTACCAATCTACAAGAACAAGGGAGATATCCAAAGTTGTACTAATTATCGGGGAATTAAGTTGAGCCACACTATGAAGTTATGAGAAAGAGTCATCGATCAGCGTCTGCGAGGAACGATGCAGATATCAACAAACCAATTTAGTTTCTTGCCCGGAAGGTCAACCACATAAGCAATCTTTTTAATAAGAGAGGTTATGGAGCGGTTTAGAGATCAGAAGAAGGACCTCCACTTTGTTTTCATTGACTTGGAGAAGGCTTATGGCAAGATACCAAGAAATGTTATGTGGTGGTCTTTAGACAAACATAAAGTCCCATCAAAGTACGTGACCCTCATCAAGGATATGTACAATAATGTTGTGACTAGTGTTCGAACAAACGATGATAACACAGATTACTTCTCGATTAAAATTGGACTTCATCAAAGGTCAGCCATAAGCCCGTATCTTTTTGCCTTGGTAATGGATGAGGTTACCAGGAACATACAAGGGGATATCCCTTGGTGTATGTTGTTCGCTGATGATGTAGTGTTAGTGGACAAAAGCCAGACGTAAGGAAATAGAAAACTAGAGTTATGGCGGCAGACCCTTGAGTCTGAAGGTTTTATATTGAGCAGAACTAAAACCGAATACATGAGATGTGACTTTGGTAGAGTTGCACAGGAGGAGGGAAGTGTCTGAACCGTAACTTGGGGCTCTTGGTGGGTTTCAACTCTAGCCTACCCCAACTTGCTTGGGGCTGAAAGGCTATGTTGTTGTTGTTGTTGTTTTAATGATGCTTAGGGCAGCGCAGTTCATCAGCATTGCTGCTGTATTTGTTCCATTGTATAGCCTTTAAAACCATGCTTCTCTGCTTTTCAAAAAGACCTAGCATGAGTATGATTGTTCTTATTTATTTTGTAGAATGTAGTTTTTTTTCTACCTTTTCCTCTAAGAAGCCCCTGAATTTACATCTAGCAGCTCATTGCATCCATGTAATTCCATCAGCTCTCTCAAGTGACTGACCGCAATATATGGTCTTCTGCAGGTCTTTAAGATCTTCAATGAGGGAACATCTACTTTTGAGCAGTTTATTTTGACCTTAAGATCCACAGTTGGTGCTCAAGTTCTTGTAGATGCAATTGGAGTTGGCAAGGGAAAATATGACCTGACAGGATTTGCATTAGATCCTAGTAGAAATCATGGTATCTCAACACGCCCAGAAATCCCTGTTGGCAAGGCTTGCTCAGCACTTTCATCTGGAGATATCATAAAGTTTTTGACTGGTGATTTCAGACTGAGCAAGGCAAGATCGAATGATCTATTCTGGGAGGCTGTCTGGCCTCGCTTGCTTTCAAGGGGCTGGCACTCAGAGCAGCCTAAGGATTCTTCACTAATTGGAAAGCATGCTTTAGTCTTTCTGATTCCAGGTGTAAAGAAATTTTCTAGAAAGAAGCTTGTCAAAGGAAATCATTATTTTGATTCTGTTAGTGATGTCTTGAGCAAAGTTGCATCTGAACCAAGGCTGCTTGAATTTGGAGTTGAGCGTGGTAATGATGACAGTGGGATTAAGCATGAAAATGGATGGAGCCATGATTCTGAATCTGACAGAAACATACTTCCTAACAAGAAACCTTCATGCTATAGCCGTCCCACTGAGCCTGGGTGTTCTCCAGAGCTAATGAAATTTACTGTGGTGGATACCAGTCTTGTTCAAGGGGAAGAACCTTCTAAGGTGCGATCACTAAGAAACCTACCAACAGATTCCAGTCAAGGTTACATGTCTTCACCACATTCTGGAGGTTCTGGGAGTGACAGCTCAGAGGAACACTCAGATTCTGAGGACAGCTCTCAGCCTTATGAACATATAATTACTGATGATCGAAGGACAACTGATGCAAAGTATGCTAGTGAGGAGAGAAAAAGTAAGCCCCCAACAGCTGATAAGGTGGATTCTAGTGTAATTCAGAAGTCTGCTTCCTCAGGCACATTAGTGTCGATCAATGGTCATATTTCAACTGATCAAGGTTTCAGCACAATGAATAATGTATCCTCTTCAAACGCAACTATTCCTCCTGTTGATTTTCAAATGGTCCATGCTCCTACTACTTCCACTGAAATAAGCTTTCAGTTTGATCAAAGGCTTAATGCTGAGTCCCAAATTTTTTTAGCACCTTTTTCAAAAAGGAGGAGGTTAGTTTCATCCAAGACTGAAAGAACTGGTCGCAAGAATACAGCCACCAATGAAAACCATCACTGGAAGCAAGTTGACGAGCCAGTGCATCATGATGCATCTGGACAAAATGAAGCAAGTGGGCCCAAATCTTTTGTATGGGGTGCAACTCCAAGTTCATCAACTAACATTTCCTTTGAAGTGAATAACAAGAAACCGTACTGCAGACAGCTCGACAACGTGCTCCCTAACGCTGAAACAATGGTTTACAAGGAAACATGCCAAAATAGGCATGTCATTGATCTTAATATCCCACAAATGCCTTCTGATTTTGAGTCAACTGTGAGCTACATCGTCCCTCCATCTCACAAAAATGCAGAAACCATGGTCAGACCTCAGCGTACTTCAGGAGCTGAGGAGGTGACTGGCCGCCTTCCAGACATAGATGCCTCTAGTGATGTGCTCTATGATGAGCTTTCTTTCAACTCAAGAAGACATAGTAGCAGAAGCCGCCCACCAACAGCTCGAGCTCTGGAAGCTCTTGCCTGTGGCTTTCTTGGGACCAAACAGAAGGGCAGGGAGGCATGTTTCCCATCTTCAAGCAGGAGCAGCAGATCTGTTCGGCGACCACGAAGATCACTTGATGTTGCACTGCCATTTCTTTCTGAAGGCAAAGAATGTACTTCTCGTTTTCCCGATCCACCCATGGATGTCAACGGATGGCGGATGAATAATCCTCCATACCAAATGATTCACAGCAGCTCCTCTGATAAATCCACAGAAAAAGGTAGCCCTGACTTGTTTGGTGCAGACAAGTCTACTGATAAAGGAGTTCATGAATTGTTTGGCATACCTTAGATCACATGATAGTAAGGTCGATCATATCCTGCTATAGCTTTGGATTAGTCAACCTTTATTGAATGGATTGCTGCTGGTTAAGAGAGTGCAGTGATGGTATGGTCAGAATGCAGCCCGCAGTAAGCCATGGGTACTGCTTGTTCAAACTTTAGTTTGTTGTTGAGAAACAAATGGAAGAAGCTTATACAGCTGAGGTTTCTGTTTCATCTATAGTTTTGTGCATACCTATTTGCCTAAATATTTCAGTCTTGATACTTAACAAGAACAGATGACACCAACGAACTACAAAGATGTGATCGACGTTTCGTTTCACATCGGCGCTTCATCCTCCAGTGGCTTATCAAATTTTATGTGATAGAATCATGTGCTTCTTGTTCGGAAGCCTATGATGAGTCTTTTACCTTTTTCTTTGAGATTTTATGATTAAACTTTACTGAGAGTTATACTCTTGCTTTTTATTACATGTACTATGTGGGGGTAGCTGAACAAGTGTAATAGCGCACCGTATAAGAACTATACCTGAACTAAACTTGAGAGTTGAGACTGTATCTCTGTCGACAAGCCCAGAAGACCTAATGTTCTAAGCTTGTGAAAATGCATATGTTCTCTTCGTACTTGCGAAAAGTCTGTATACTCATGATCAGTTTTGAGGTTAAGAGTTTCTACTTGCTAGGTTAGATCATTATTTTCCCGTGATCTAAGTTTGGTGTATGCTACAAGATGCATCTTCTGGTGGGTATCTTTTGGGTTACCAGCTATTTCTTCGTTTGGCACCTAGAAACTACAGCTCCTTTGAAACACTGGACACATTTTTGGCATAATGCTTTCTTGTGATGATCATCAGTCTTCTGCATATTTTTGGCGTAATGCTTTCTTGTGATGATCATATAGGTTTGCTTGCTTTTGTGACCTACACTTGCTTTTTCCTAAATTTCACGAGACTCATTTTTCCCAGACACCATATTTCAATGCCTTAGGTTTCAGTTGCACCTGCTCAAACAATACTTGTTTGGAGAAAATCATCCCACTGTAAATCGGAAAACTCCTTTTTATTACGCAAGAAGAGGAATTACAACAAGAGTACTACAATTTCTCAATGCAGAAATAGTTCAAATAATGAAGTGATGGCTCATACACCTGAACATTTTTTTTGAGAGGTCACCTCAACACATATCTTATGTGTTTAATGGTTCAAAGAATAGTTGTGCCTACACATTGGCCTGCTTTTGGGCGATCAAAATCGAATAAATGGAAACTCAACAGGCAAAACTAGCAAAGCCTCTTGGCTTCAGAAAGCATTTCCCAGTGTAGGTGTCGCTGATCGTGCTCTCACCACTGGATTGGCTCTGTACATGGTACAGAGTACCACGTGATCCCTTTATGTTTATGCTCAGGCTCAGCGTGGTTAGTTCTTAGATGTGCCTTGAACATTGATCACATCCCTGGTGACGCCCATTATGAAATCATAATGTGCATCTAGTTACCGTGGAAGCGAGGGCATTGTTTGTAAATGTCCCTTAGTTGAGTCGATTCGCGCCGACCCTGACGCAAACATCTTCCTGTCAATGGACAGATATCGGTTGGAACCCAGAGTCCCAGTGCTTTCGATGGACCTCATGTACTCAGAAGCATTGTTCTCAATGATCAGAGCGTCCTCCAGCTCCCTGAGGACATCCTCCATGGTTGGCCTGAAGGTTGAGAAGGGCTCGGTACATACAGATGCAACCTCGAGCACTCTCCACATGGCCTCTGAGCAATATTGCCCTTTTATGCCAGGGTCCACCATCTCTTCGATCTTGTACTCCCTGATGTAAGGTTTTGCCTGCATGGCGCGGATGAACGTAAGATTATTTTTGGACTCTGGAGCTGAAATATATCATTTGTTTTTCAAAACTACTATGATGAATATAGAGTAGTGCCAGCTTCCAAACAGATGATGTTACAAAGTACAATGGATGATTGTAGAGTGCTTGCTAAAAAAAAATTGATTGTAGAGTGCAGTGTGAACTTACCCACTCAACTAAGCTCCATTCAGCACGAGGCCTTTTGACATCAAGAGGTTCTCTTCCCGTCACAATTTCTAACAGGACTACTCCAAAACTGAAGACATCGCTTCTGGTTGATAACACCTGAGTGGAATAGTATCTAAAAGAAAAGAAAACAACACCCAAACATGATGAACATAATGTGAAAGATTTGATACAGGTGATGATCTAGCATATCAACTAGTAACATATAATATTGTGGTATAAAGGTCGTGGTCTACTTATATCTAATGGATGGGAACCTTGTCATTTTGGACAACTTACTCCCAGGATAATGCTATGTTCACGTTAATAGAAAACATTTAAATTTCACTCAACTTTCTTACCAAACAATATATTGTTCTATCTATTTAAATCACCACTATTCCGTTATTTTCAACTTACAGTCTTCCAGCCCTTTTCCACTGTTTCCAAAGTGAAAGAGATGAGAGAACTTACTCTGGGTCCAAATATCCAGCAGTTCCCCTCACTTCCATTGATGGATTGCTGTCACCTTCCTGTGGTGCATACTTGGAAAACCCAAAGTCCGCAACCTTGCCACACATGCTGTGATCCAGAAGTATGTTGCTTGATTTAATATCTCTGTGTATGATACAACGCCCAGCAAAATTGTGCAGATATACTAGCCCTGAACAAGTAGAGCAAAGGTAAGATCATAAAATAACATGGCATGTCTTTCAATTGCATGAATACTATTTAGTTAAATCCCATTGTAGAAGTGGACTGAGTTTTTTCTTTTTTTAAAAAAACTTGTACCTCTAGCAGCACCAATGCAAACAGACAGTCTCGTGGGCCAATCAAGAACTTTTCTTTTTGATGCCTCACCTACAGAATGAAAAAAATTATAATAAGGGTCTTCCAACTGATTTTTTTTAAAAAAAAACTATGTGAAGCTTGATACCGTAGAGGCGATCTTGTAGTGAGCCATTGGACATGAACGGATAGACCAATATCTGTTGATCTTTTTCACAGCAATAGCCGATAAGTGGGACTAAATTCTCATGCCACACAGCAGAAAGAAGTCTTAACTGCACTTGTGATTAGGGGAAAATTATTAAACAGATATGTATGGTAAAAATAAAAGAATAGAACTAAACGAAGAAACAGGGTTGATGCCAAATTTGACCACATCATAGAATATAGTTATTATGGAATATTTTGCAAGATATGGCAGCAGCAACTGAAGATAACTTTGCAGAGAAGATTGTGACACGACCAAATGCTACATCCATGATTAAGAACAAACTCTTCCCCACGAGATTCATTTATGCCAGTATAGTTTTCTTCAGAAGAAAAAAATGATGCTAATGTGGGTAGAATTGGTCTGTACCTCATTGTTAAACTCACGTGTTCCCTGTGTCGATGAAGTTGAGCGGACTTTTACTGCAACTTCTTGCCCATTTGCTAATGCACCTCGATAAACTGATCCAAACCCACCCTCTCCTATCAAAGTTTTGAAGTTGCCTGTTGCAGTCTGGATTGATTTGAGGGACAACTGTTGTATTGCAGGGTTTGTAGTGTTATCAATGCTGCATTCTTGAAAAACAGGATCTGCATAGACCAGTGTAAAACAAGCATTGACTTATGTATTAGGTATTTAAGCCATGGATGCACAGAAGAATGAAACATTTGCACTACTTTCTTCTTGCTAGTCTCCCACTGAAATCAAAATTGAATGAGGATTCTGTTCAAATGGTTTTCATGGCATATTATCATTGGTGTGCTTTCTTTCTTTTACTCAATCATATAGCTTCTGGTAATCGTACATGGCATCTTAGAGGTTATACATCGCACAAAAGGTCCGTTTCATCCACCAAATAAGAAAATATAAAGGCTTCTGATTTCAAATATACAGAGAAATTTTATTGATGTATGCAAGACTGCACAGCATGATCGAACAATGTACGGGTGCAAGACATCTACTATCTGACTTTAGCAGCAGGAGACATACTTGTTGTAGAAGAGCAGTCCTTTTTTGGAGAACGCCGTTCACGTTTGTTAAAACAAACAAAGAACGATCCGAGTGCAACAGTACATGCCAAAGATCCTCCAGCGACACCACCAATAACAAATACTTTCTGACTGGCAACTGCAGGTGGGCTTTGGTACTCTTCAGCAGGTGAGCTATAGTACTCTTGGGTAGCACATCCTCCATGGCTTTTCAATTTTCAGAAATAATAAAGGATAGTAAAATTATGTTTCCGCCACATATGACAAGAAAAGTTGAACATCATAACAGAATTTCACCTGAAATTTACGCCACTAGAAAATCCATCAGGCTGCTTATTGTTCAACAAGGGGTTGCAAATCACTGACCTGGATTAATTAAATGACAATGTTCAGTTAGATCTTGTTGGTAGAATTTATACAAATTATCCACGTGATGTAAGAAGAGTATGTTATCAAATGGAAACGAGATGTTCTGAATTGGATGGCAAAATCTAGAATTGCTTACTGATTCGATTGAAGCAATCATCTTTGTAACATAAGGAGAAAAGACAGGAACAAGGTAGCGTGTACTTACAGCTTTCGCAGGTGTCTGAGAGCAGAAAATGATGCCGGAATAAATCCAGTGAAGTTATTATACTGAAGATAACTGCACCCACAGCAGTAAGAAAATAAAGTCAACACCTAGCAAATGCAAAGCATGAATTCACATGAAAGCAGACAGTGAAACATACATTTCATTTAGCTCCGTCAAGTTACCAATCGCTGCAGGAATTGGCCCTTGCAAGTTCTTCGAAGAAAAGTTCCTACGCAAATCGCAAATACCAGCCTATCACAGTTCTGTTCAATTCAACACCAACTCACAAATGCAATGCTCTATCAAAAAGGTAAAGAAGAAACTCAGAAAGGCAAGGACTATAGGAGCGACATAGAAGGATCCGAATTCACAGCGCAAGAACAACAAATCCCAGATTAGCAGCAAGGAAATATAGGTGTTGCCGGCGTGTTCTCAAAACTACATGTGCGTGCTGAGCAAACGTCCACATTTTTTGGTGACCACTCACAGCTTGATGACGACCTGGGCACCATCCTTGGGTTCGCAAGAGAACCCTTCCCAAGTAGACGGAGAACACGGGTCTCCGTTCCATGATTCGAGCATCTCATGCCCACGGTTCCTCTGTGACAGCTCCTCCTTCAATCGTTTCGCAACATCCGCTGTGTCAAAGTCAACAGAAAACCCCACCATCACATCAGAAAGAAGCACAACGACACAACCGAAGCATTGAATTAGGAAGGAAGCAGCAGTAAGTCACGTCAGTCAGATGCAAAAACAGTAGCCTGCCGTGTGCACGCAAAATCCGGTCGTTGATGCAATCCACCAAACATTCCATCGGCACTCAGGGCGCGCGAGCTGATAATCAGAACGTGAAAAAAGGATTCAATCATGACGGCAAGACTCTACCTTGAGTGAGGCCGTGGGACGGCGCGGCGGTGGCGAGGGCCAGGAGCAGCGCGTAGAGGAGGAGGGAGCGGGCGGCCATACCATGGGGGCGTGGCCGCTACCACCGCTGCCGGCTGGCAGGCGGAAGGCAGGGAGCTTGGAGGTTGGAAAGGGTCAGCAGTGGGGCGGTTGATTGGCGCGTTGTTTTGTAGCGTCGCTGCTTGTCTGCTGGCGCTCGGCACGGCCGTCGACAGCGACGGCGCGCTTTTCTTTCGCTGCACCTGCACTGCTTCCGGTGCGTCATCGATAGTTGCCCCAGGCCCGGATATTCTTAGGCCGTGTATGCTCACGGGGGGTGGGCGCTACGGTACAGGCTTGACCAGCGTCAGCGCGATGCTCCTTCGCTCTGGTTGAAATTCAGAGAGGGGGGAAGGGTGTGTAAAATTAGGAGGTAAGATTGACTCTAAACTGTCGTAGCTTCGCAGCGGAAATGGCTTTGGTGAAGCCATCGGCAACTGATCGCCTGAGTTAATGAATCTGATGTCCAATAATTTTTGCGCCACTTGTTCTCTAACAAAATGAAAATCAATCTCTGTGTTTTGTTCTAGCATGAAACACTAGGATTGGCACACAAATATTTTGCCCCCAAATTATCACACCACAACCGTGCAGCCCTGGGGTGATCAATCTTGAGCTCGCTCAACAACTTCTGCACCCACATCATCTCAGCCGTGGCGTTTGCCAATGCCTTATACTCAGCTTCGGTGCTAGACCGTGTCACGGTCGCCTGCTTCCTGTCTGTCCATGACACTAGATTTTCACCTAGAAACACAGCGAAGCCACCAGTTGATCTGCGGTCATCATGACACCCCGCCCAATCAGCATCAGAGAAAGCACTGGCCATCATCGACTTTGATCTCTTGATCTTAAGCCCATAATTCAGAGTACCACAAACATATCGCAAGATTCTTTTTACTGTACTCCAGTCTATAGTGGTAGGCGAGTGGAGGTATTGACATACCTTGTTGACAGAGAAGGATATATCTAGTCTTGTTAGAGTTAAATATTGTAATACCCCAACAAGACTTGTATATCCGTGTTGCATCTTCATCTCCAAGCTTTGTACCATCGGTTAAGCTGAGCTTCTCTAAAACAGATAGAGGAGTGTCAACAGCCTTGGCTCGGTTCATTCTAGATCGAGCAAGCAGATCAGCTGCATATCTTCCCTGCGAAAGCAGTAACCCCCCATCTGATAGCTTTTTAACTTCAATACCTAAGTAGTGCAAGTCACCTAGGTCCTTCAGTGCAAATTCTGATTGCAAATATTTTAGCAGTGCTTCTATTGCATCTTGTGAGGAGCTTGCTACAATGATATCATCTACATATACCAACACAAAAATGCAGTATTTGCCCTGATTGTGGTAAAACAACGAAGTATCAGCTTTAGATGAAACAAAACCAAGACTTTCCAATCTCTTGCACAGCCTTGCATACCATGCTCGAGGTGCTTGTTTAAGCCTGTAGAGTGCCTTGTCCAACTTGCAAACATAGTTGGGATGAGTTTGATCAGCGTAGCCTGGTGGTTGATGCATATACACTTCTTCTTCCAGAATGCCATGAAGAAAAGCATTATGTACATCGAGTTGACGAAGAGACCAACCCTTTGAGACTGCAATGGACAAGATCAGACGTATGGTTGCTGCCTTCACAACTGGACTGAACGTGTCTTCATAGTCAATCCCATACCGTTGTTTGAACCCCTTTGCAACCAAGCGTGCTTTGTATCTATCAATTGTGCCATCAGCTCTACGTTTGATCTTATATACCCATTTGCAGCCTATGACATTCTTCCCCTTGGGGGGAGGTACGAGGTGCCATGTCTTGTTGCGTGACAAAGCTTGATGCTCGCTATCCATAGCAGCTACCCAATTTCGGTCACCAAGCGCTTCCTCCACTGTGGTTGGCTCTTCTGTAGATGTTTGAGAGTTCATGCACCAGCGTACTATGCCATCAGTACGAATTTCAGGCTGCTGAATTCCATGTTGTAGGCGAGTTGCAGGTCTTGGCGCAGGAGGTGAAACTGATCCAGTCGCCGTAGAGGATCCCAGCGAGAGGATCTCAGCCGAATCCGGCGTCACGTCGCCATGTAGCTGGCCAGGCGTTGTCTCCTGGTCGATGGGATCACCATGCGGCACCGGGGTTGGTGTGGCCATGCCAGTCCCGTCTGAAGGTGCCGCAGAGGATCCGGAGGTGCTTCCCCGCGTGTCGCGAGGCGAGGAAGGCGACACGCTCGACCGGACCAGGCCGCCTAATCCCGAGGCCGATCCGCCTGAACTCCCTGACGCCGCTGCCACCGAATCAGCTTCGTTTGGAGGGCAGCTCCCTGATGGGGAACACATAAAATGATGATCAGCAGGCATCGTTCCTGTTCCTGTTTCAGCAACAACACCACCAGACTTGGGTAACTCATTAGTAGAGGCAGGAGATAACAAATGTGGATTATGTAGATTTGCATCCCTAAAATCCAAGGAGTGGTTTTTGAGTATATCGGGAAGAAGGGCAAGCTCTGAGCGAAGCCTAGCACCAGCATTTGGATGAAGTGAAGCAAATGGAAAAACAGTTTCATCAAACACTACATCACGAGAGATGTAGACACGACCTTCTTTTGGATCAAGACATTTGAAACCTTTGTGCATATTGCTATAGCCAAGAAAGACACACTGCTTGGATCTAAATTGGAGTTTCTTGGAATTGTATGGTCTGAGGTTGGGCCATACAGCGCACCCAAAAGTGCAAAAGAAGCTGTAGTCAGGCTGGTTCCCAAACAGACGCTCAAAAGGAGTGTGATCGGCTGATGACTTTAGAGGGAAGACGATTGATGATGAACACAGCTGTGGCAAAGGCTTCATCCCAAAATTTCAATGGCATGGATGAGTGTGCAAGAAGTGTGAGACCCATCTCAACAATGTGTCTATGTTTGCGTTCCGCTGAACCGTTTTGTTGATGTGCATGAGGGCATGAGACACGATGATCTATGCCTACGCGATTAAAAAAGGAGTGTAGGGCCTGATATTCTCCACCCAGTCTGTTTGTATGGTACAAATTTTTTGACTAAATTGTCGTTCAACAAGGTTTTAAAAATCACGAAAACACTAGAAGACCTCTGATTTGTGACGCAAAAAATAAACCCAAACATATTTGGTGTGATCATCAATGAAACTCACATAGTAGTTTTTGCGTCCAACAGAACTTGGGGCAGGCCCCCACACATCGGAAAAAACTAAATCCAGAGGATGACTTGACAAACTAGTCGACTTAGGGTAAGGCAATTGGTGACTTTTGCCTTGTTGACATGCATCGCAAACCCTAGTCTTATCTGACTCATGAACGAAAGGGAGTTTATGACGGTGCAGAACTTGCTGCACAACACGGGACGATGCATGACCTAGCCTATGATGCCATAGGGATGTAGAAGGCTTGATGACACCGAGTGCTTGCTTATTTTGTGCTGACTGCAAGGGATACAACCCTCCTTCACATCTGCCTTTGTGAATGACCTTCTTCGTCACCTGCTCCTTGATTGCAAAATAATTGGGATGAAATTCAAGAAACACATTATTGTCTCGAGTGAGACGGTTAATGGAGCAAAGATTTTTGTGTGCTTGTGGGACATGAAGGATATTTCTTAGATGGAGATTAGGGGAATGCAAATGACTATGACCAACATTAGCGATCTCCATACCTGTTCCTGTTGGCAGCATGTACTTGTTCCCCGCCATGATACTTGTCACAGGACGGTCAACTTTTCCAGTTCTCCAGTAATATGATCGGTGGCGCCCGTGTCCATGTACCAGTTCGTATCCACACCGTACGAACTGGTTGTTGCAGATGCACTCTTCTGCGGTGGTCCTGTGAAGGACGCATCGAATCGTTTGAAACAAAGAACGATGGGGTGCCCTTCCTTGCCACACAGCTGGCAACAGACACCAGGCTGAAAGCATCCTCCTCCATGACCTCCCTTCTGGCCGCCACGGTTGAAGCCACCACGGTTGCCATGACCGCTGCCACGACCGCTGTTGTAGGAGTAGTTGCCGCGGTCACCACGGCCACCCTTGGCAACCATGTTCGCGGAGTACTGTTGTCCGCCGCCGCGGATCTCTAGACGCTGCTCGTGGGCGACGAGTTGAGCGTAAAGCTCGTTCACGGTGATGGGCTCCACACGTGTCGACACCGCCGTCACAACCGAGTCAAATTCAGAATCCAACCCGGTTAGTATATAGGAGACAAGCTCCTCATCCTCCAGTTTCCGCCCTGCTAAGGCCATTTCATCCGCTGAAGATTTCATTTTAGTGAAATAATCACTTACAGAGGCTGCACCCTTGGACGCAGTGGCCAGCGCCATCCTGGTGCTGATGACTCGAGCCCTTGACTGTGACGCATGGAGCGCCTCGATGGCGGCCCAAGCCAACGCCGCCATGGTCACCGTGGTGACCTAAGAGCCGATCTCCCGCGAGAGAGAAGTGAGGAGGTAGGAGAGGACCTGCTGGTCCTTGGCAACCCACTTCTCATACTCCGGGTTCACAACGGGCAGCTCGCCTTCAACTTTCTTCTGTGATATATGGAGGAATAGCCCCTCCATGGTGGCAAGTACAACAATATATGGTTACAACAATAATCCCTATAATCTAGGCTAACCTGCCATCTAATAAGATCTCATCTAGAATACCATGAACCTGGTCATACCAGGGCTAACCTATCATATCATCTAACAGGGTGAGGGAGAAATATGTCAATGTGTGTGTTTTTTAGTATTGTTATTAGACATTGTCGGCAGCTTACCGATCTTAAGAGGAACACCAACCCGTCTGAGTATCTGATGGGATCCAGAACTTGTTTCGTTCAAAGTCGTTTCTCCAATCTGCCTTTGACCTGGAGCACAAAAACAAATTGAACCAGATAAACACGATGAAAATACGGCACCTCTCTTGTTTGCAGCAAGTTCAGTTTCGAATATACTACTGGACTTTGGGACGGATGGATTGAATATTGATTTTTTTTAGTGGAGGATGGATTGAATATTGATGCCTACGGAGCAATCCTCATTTCACAGAGGAAAAAGTTCATTTTATTTTCTTGACTATCCTCAAAGTCTAGTTTTTCTCTCTGAACTCTAAAATTAGGGTAAACCATCTCCCTCAACTTTTAAAACCGTTTATTTTACCTCCCTGGTCCGGTTATAGGTGGTTTTCAAAGACGATTTTGTCTTTTTCTTTTTTATTTATTTCGGCTGAATTTTTGAAAAATCATAGTAAACCACAAAAAATCATAAAATGGAAAGTCTATTTTTTTTGGACTCCACATGAGTAGATCTAAACATTAAATATATAATATAGTATGCTTTAGTATAAAGTTTTTGTTGTAGCTTTAGATCTATGTTTTTCTATAATTAATTCAAAGCTGCAGTTTCTATGGCCCAATTATGGTGAAATTTTCATGGTGGTCTAATTATTGTATGCTTTAATTTTAGTAAAAAGTTCATACTCGTTTCTATTTTTACACACTTTTAACTATTTTAAAACTATTTAACAAGCATAAAACTAAATAAATCTATAACTCATTTATACATGATCTAATGAGCATGAACTTTTTACTACAGTTCAATCATATAATAATTAGCCCTACCATAAAAAATCATCATAATTGGACCATATAAACTGCAGCTTTGAATTAATTATAGAAAAGCATATATCTAAAGCTACTAGCAAAAACTTTGTACTAAAACATACCATATTATTTATTTACTGTGTAGATCTACTCATGTGGAGTCCAACAAATTTAGATTTTCCATTTCATGATTTTTCTATGATTTACTATGATTTTTCAAATATTCAGCCAAAATAAATAAAAAAGAAAAAGACAAAACCGCCTAAAAAACACCTATAACTGGGCCAGGGAGGTAAAATGAACGGTTTTAAAAGTTAAGGGATGTGGTTTACCCGATTTTCGAGTTCAGAAGAAAAACTAAACTTCGAGGATAGTTCAGGAAGCTAAAATTGATCTTTTTCTTTTAGCCAAGCACGTTGGAAGCCGGCCCATGGCCCAACACAAAATGAGCTTTGGTGGCTATTAGGCCTTTTCTATTTTGTACTCTTATATTGGCCTTTAGGGCATGTTTGCTACGTTAATACTAAAAATTAGCAGCTAAAATTAGTACTAGTATATCCAAACAGACCTACTAATAAAACATTCTAATTATTAGTTGGAGGATTGCTAACTATTATTTCTATTAGCAGGTTTTGAGTTGCTAATAGATGTTAATAGTTTATGTGCACTTTCAACTCACTATGCAACCGTCTATTAGCAGGTGGATCTAAATAGACCCTGCTAAAAATTAGCTAGCTAAAAATTAACAGTTATTAGCTATTAACTAGCTAATTTTTAGTGCTAAGAGCAACTCCAGCACTAGCCCAAAATGGAGCCCCTACTTTTTATAGGCCATGTTTGTTTTTTAGAATGCACTCCAACAGTGTCCCTCAAACTAGAGTCCCCAAATTTCGCCAATGACACATGGATCCGGTTTTCATAGACTAACTTGGCCAGGATCCGAAGGGGAGTCATGGTAGGGAGCGCCGTGGCGTGGGAGTCGCTCGTCATCGTGGGGAGCGAGGAAGTGGCCTAGGAGTCTATGTCGTCCCTAGGAGTGTCGAAAGTAGCAGATCCGATGGGAGTCTGAGGGAGCGCCGTTACGAGGAGCGAAGGGAGCGCCGTCGCGGGAAGTCAAGCGGAGAAGGAGTCACAGTCACTCCGCTCTCCGCGCCGCAACCTAGAGAAGAGGCCGCTCGCCACGCCGCACCCTAGAGTGGAGTCCTAGCAGTCCTCACGACTAGCTCTAGCGCGCGCCGCCAGGAAGTAGCCGAAGATGGGTCAGGAGCCCCTCTTTGTCAGGGAGGCCTCGCCGCCAGGGAAGCCCCTACACATCGACGGCGACATCTGCCGAAGGAAGGGGAGGGAAGAGGGCTATGGGAGAGAGATCCTGCCAGAAGAAAGGGAATGGAGGTGTAGCCGAAGAGAGGGAAGGCACTGCAGCGCTAGGGCAGGCCTGACACCGACCGTCGACAAGCTAGAGGCTAGCAAGCTACGATGCATAGGGGGGTTCAGTTGCGGGTAGGGAAGAAACCGGCCAAAATGGCCTTCTAGGGGCCTAAAGCTGAGCCAACAAGAATAGGGTCTAAAGGGAGGATTTAGGTGCCCTACCAAATATAGGGTCTATAGTAGGAGCCCTGTTGAAGTGATGTTTTTGTCCTAGACACCTATATTTAGCTATGAGGGGGTCTCAAGTAGGGGCCGGCTGGAGTTGCTCTAATGAATCCAAACATGCCTTTAGCTTGGTCCAACCCACGATAGTTGGTGGACAGGGCTTAAATAGTGAAATGCAAACCTGAAAGCTTTTTCTCTGCTGAGCATGGTACAATATATTTAGTTGAATTATTTTCACCTTAAAAACAACGTGAGAAAATCAGCCTCACATAACCTATGGGATGGCTGTGGGCATGATTCCCCCTAAAAAAGGAGCTTTATGGTCAGCTAATCTAAGTAAGACAAGTCTTGCGCTCTTATTTGTAAGGAGAGAATTAATTATAAGAAAACTCTTGAGCTTTGTGGTATGGTTAATTTAAATTTATTTCGGGTCTCTTTATGTTAAATACTTTTCCTATTTAAGCACTCAACCCCCCTTCTTCTGTCCCCCTCGCTCAAATCTGATCGGTCGAAGACATTCTTTTCCACCTAGACTTTTCTCGCGCAAATCGATTGTGAGGAATCAGGTTGGTACAAGAGCGAACAAGGATTTCATTGGACATTAACACCCCATCTCCTCTAAACTCCTTCAATTCCTTATTTGGACTTTCTCTGTGTTGTCTTTGCTAGTTGTGGGGAATCGAAGCGACTAAGGTACAACCTCCTCTTCTTTAACCACCTCCTCGCTCAGATCTGATCGGTCGAAGAAATTCCTTTTTGCATAGACTTTTCTCGGACAGATCAATTGTGAGGAATCAGGTTGGTACAAAAGCGACCTAGGATTCTGCTCGACAGTTAACGCCCCATCTCCTCTAAACTCCTTCAATTCCTTATTTGGACTTTCTCTATGTTGTCTTTGCTAGTTGTGGGGAATCGAGCGACAAGGTACAACCCTGTCTTCTTCCATCCCCTCCTCACTTAGATCTGATCGGTCAAAGAAATTCCTTTTCGCCTAGACTTTTCTTGCGTGAATCGATTGTGAGGAATCAGGTTGGCACAAGAGCGAACAAGGATTTCGCTAGATGTTAACGCCCCATCTCCTCTAACCTCCTTCAATTCCTTATTTTGACTTTCTCTGTGTTGTCTTTGCTAGTAGTGGGGAATCGAACGACAAGGTACAACCCCTTCTTCTTCCACCCCCTCCTCGTTCAGATCTGATCGGTCGAGGAAATTCCTTTTCACCTAGATTTTTCTTGCGCAGATCGATTGTGAGGAATCAGGTTTGTATAAGAGCGCACAAGGATTTTGCTATCATTAACGCCCCATCTCCTCTAAACTCCTTCAATTTCTTATTTGGACTTTCTCTGTGTTGTCTTTGCTACTTGCGGGGAATCGAGTGATAAGGTACATAGAAAAGCGAACAAGGTGACAGAGCATCATCTCTATATCATAAGATTTGCCATCATGCCTATGTGGGGATCAAACATCCCTAAGTTCATAGGTGAGTTTTCTGATTTAACATCTTGAATTTGGGGATTCCTATTTCATAGCCTTCATGTCACACCCGATTTTAAGGATAAAATGGGATGCATAATCTTATGTGCGCCCAGAGATCAGTCACACACATAAGCCGACAAATTATAGATAGTATCATCATAAGTGTTTATTACATCATGTATAATAAGACAGAGTCTTCACATAAATGTAGCGGAAGTATAAAGAAAAATCTCTCACGAAAGCTCATATCATAGGGACGTCAACTGGTTGACCACAAGTCTAGTATACTCAACAAGTGTAACATGGAGTTCATAAGGCTCAAAAGGCTTGACACATGTTTAACAACATTCAACTTTTAATTGTCACAATTTTAGCATAAGAATAGCAACAAGTTGTTTTAATCCCATAGTAAACACATGATCAATGTAAACATAAATAATGAATAGCATAAACGGATAATTCTTAGTGATTGTCTATTCCATAAGGGTCTAAGGCCGCTCGTGACCATGAGCACAACTGATATACCAGTTTTACACTCTACAGAGGTTGTACACTTTCACTGTGAGTCATGATACACATATGCCCGGGTTAATTACTCCCAAAACACTTTCAAGGTGAGCAGATAGAGTTCACTATGAAGCCTTTCAAAGGTTCATCTAACAAGTTAGGGCCATTAGATTCACTCGGCAAATAGATATAGGAACCCCTGTCAAATGGCACAATTCCATCGTGACTATACACATAAGTGTAGAGGCTGTCCTATACCTGATTTGACAAGTCATTCTTATGCCATAAAGGTAATCTCTAACAAGCTAGAAAATGTCCTCATACTGAGCTAAAGCCAGAGCCATATAGCCCTCATAGCTGTACTGTAAGTCCTGGATGTTCGCTTATAGATAAGTCCTTAGGGAGAGAAATCTGAAGCATTTAAAAAGTAGCTAAACACTCCAACCCCCTAGAAAAGAAACTTTCTTCAACCAAAACTCACACTTGCTTCGCTTAGCATATAACTTGTGTTCCCTGAGCTTTTGTAAGACCAACCTTAGATGTTCAGTGTGCTCTTCTTCCATTTTGGAGAATACCAATATATCATCAATAAATACCACCACAAACTTATCCAAAAACTCGATGAACACCTTATTCATCAAGTACATAAAGTATGCAGGTGCATTGGTCAAACCAAAGGACATAACGGTGTACTCATACAAACCATACCAGCGTAGTAAAAGTTGTCTTGGGTATGTCAGTTGTATGAATCTTCAACTGATGATAACCAGAACGAAGATCAATCTTAGAGAAAACACAAGCACCTCTCAACTAATCAAATAAGTCATCAATTCTAGGTAGCGGGTACTTGTTCTTGATAGTAACCTCATTTAGTGACCGATAATCAACACGCATCCTCTGGGTACCATTCTTCTTATCAACAAATATAACCGGTGCTCTCCAAGGTGACGAACTAGTACAAATGAAACCTTTCTCCTATAACTCCTTTATTTGTTTCTTAAGTTCCTCTAATTCATTAACCTCCATTCTATATGGACGCTTAGCTATAGGTGTAGTTCTAGGTAATAATTCAATAATAAACTTAATGTCACGGTCATGTGACATACCTAGAAAGTCATTGGAGAACACATCTAGGAAACTCATCCACTACTAGGACCTCCTTATTGACGCGATCATCAAGCTGGTTCACTGTGGCTATCGGTTGTGCTTGTACTACAACATCGACACTAATTCTATCCTCATTTGGTGTGGACACAACAACTACCTTCTCCTAATACTGAATGACTGTCCGGTTTTGCTTCATCCAATCCATACCCAGAATCACATCAATGCCAGATATTCTCAACACAATGGGGCTCACTTTGAACTCTACCCCCCTTAAGGACAGACTAGTTGGGAGACAACAATAAGAAGCTTGCATACTACCTCTTGGTGAGTTTACTAGTATAGGATCTTTCATGGAACATAAGGGTATGCTATGCGTTCTAACAAATGCTTGTGATATGAAATAATGCGAAACTCCTAGAATAGAAAAAGAACAGTGGTAGGAGTGGAATTAACATCAAACAGTACCGAGCATGACTTCTAGTTCCACAAGCACCGTCTCTATAGACACATGAGTCACCTTTTCCATGTTGGGTGCTGGCTTCTAAGGCATTCCTTTTGGATTACCGTGCTGACCCTAGGGGTGTTAGCTGATTCTGCTTTCTGAAGCAATAGTTGGTAAAATGCCCAACTTCTCTACAATGATAGCATACGTTGGGGTGCTAGGTGCACTGGTCTTCATGGGAGTGTTATTAGGCGCTCCCTGTCATGGTGTCTGCTGGCCACTCCGCTGCTAGGGGGTGTTGGTTGCCATTCTAGTGCTAGTACGGTGGACGCTGTTGGTTCGGGTTGCGATTCCATTGATTAGGTGGCCCCGAGAACCTCTACTGGAAGCTTTACTGAGGGTTGGTGCGTGGATGAGTATTGCTTCTAGAGACCTATCCCTGAAGCCTCCTCTTCTTAGCCTCCATCTCTTTGCGCTTATTCTCAATAACAATAGCATGATTTACCAACATCTAAAAATTAGGGTATGTATTGGACATAAGCTGGAGTTGCAGACCATCATACAAATCCTTAAGAAAGTGGTGTTGCTTATTAGCATCATCAACCACCTCATTCGGAGCGTAACAGTGACAACTGAGTAAATTTGTCACGATACTCAGCTACCGACATAGACCCCTGTTTCAAAGCCCTAAATTCCTCCTGCTTCAGCTCTATCAATCCTTCAGGTATGTGGTAGGATCTAAAATTCTCTCTAAATTCCTACAAGGTGATAGGAGAAGCATTAGTGGGATATCCATACTCGAAATGCCTCCCACCTAGTCTTGGGCTTCTCTCTGGAGTTGTCCTGACACGTATAACACCTTCTGCTGGTCATCACACAGCACTATGTTGAGTTGCTTTTCCACTGCACGAAGTCAATCATCTGCTTCTAGTGGATCAGTGGCATGAGAAAACACTAGGGGGCGGCCCTTCAAGAATTCACCAGGCTTGTCACGCGGTGCTCCACCAATTGGATGATTCTATTGATTCTACACCAAAGCTTGCATAAGCTGTGTCTGCACTGCCAGAATTTGCTCAATAGTCAGTGGCGGTGGTGGTGGTGGATGTGAGAAAACACCTCCATGACCTTCAGCCTCTTTTTCTTCTAGACATCTGACATCCTAACACAAATATTCAAAATTTAGATATTTTCAAGTTATAGACACTTATAGAGATATATAATACATTCTAAAAATTTTCTTGACAAGTTCCAACATCAGCAGCTCGGTAAAATAGTCATATCTCGTGTTCTAGACATCTAAAGGAGGCGTTATTTATAAGGTTGGAAAGCTTAAGAAATTCTCTACAACCTTTATTCAGACCACATGCCCAGATTCTGTCGTTAGGTTAATCAAAAATAGGACAACCGAAACTGTTCTAGATTCTAGACTACGTAGAAACTTCAACTTGAAACAGCTATATCTCTCAGACCAGATCAGATTTAGGGGTGATTCTAGTGGCATTACAAAGATGCTTAAGTCTAGTTACTCTCATAAAAATTTCATAATTTTTGGTCAAGTAGATTTAGATGGGCATTGAGATAAGGGCAGACTGCTCCAAAAAATAGATCCAAGAGAACAAGATGTACCAAATCTAACTATTTATTTATTGACTCAAACTTTAATATTCTTAACTATGGAACTTGTGGACATACCCACAAAGTTTAGCACTCATTACAAAAAATCCAACTCACACATAAACATAATAATAAATTAACTAGGCACATCAAAGTTCACACCACACTACTAGACTCAACTTGACTCAACTTGACCTATGCTACTAATGTCTCATTACATTGAAAGGAACTCCAACACCTATGAGCGAGGTTTATGGGGAAGCTTCTCATAAATTCTTGGCAAGCTGATGGCACTGTCTTTGGTCATCTATCACTCGTTGGTATCTCTTAAGAGTCTGTTGCTGTGCCTTCAACTGATCTTCTAGTCGTCGAATCTTCCCTACTAACTCAGCCAAAGTGTACCATCACTTGGATAGTTGGATCCGTTCCCTAAGGGTCCATCATTGCCCACTTCAATTTAGGGTGTTGGTGAGGGAGGAATCGATATTGGTCCTCCTTCATATCCTCAAAACGGCAGGCAACAAAGACCCATGCAGGCTTTAGTGGCTGCATCTTCTATGTCATCTTCCATGGTGGCACGACAAGCATGATACAAATGGCTTGTGTCCAACTGATATGCTTCCTTCTCTTCATCCCTGATGGAGATGCACGCCCTAGTCTTCCAATAAGTGTATGTTCTTCGCAGACATACTCCACAGCTGCGTCCCAATCAGTGTAGTAGGTCTGAAGAATCCACATAAGTCGGCGGTGCGAAATGGAGGATTCACACCCCGGCTTGTACTAGATCTTTGTAGTCCATCCTATGGCATTGGTAGGCTAATATTCTTGAACAACGTTCTCCTCCTCCTCATCATCAGACAATACAATGACTTCCACTTCTTCAGGTTCTTCCTAGAATGGCTCAGGAGTAGGTGTAGGCGCTGGCAAGTCAACTTCCTGCTCCTGGGGTTCCTCCTCCTCACGTGGTTTCATGGACTCATACAAACCACGAGGTGGGTAGTAGGCTCCGGTGCTGATGCGAGCGGTCTTATTGGCATAAGGCATCTATAAAATTAGATTTAGTTAGACTAGAAGCAATAATTTTTATAACAAAGTGAGGCAAAAGGAGCATAAAATTTAGCAAATTACCAGAGTGAGATGGGAAGCATGAAATGAGTGAAGCAAAAGAGGCTAAAACGACCATTACTAATTAGGCTTGTGTCCTACAGGTAACATGGCTCCGATACCAATCTGTCACACCTGATTTTAAGGATAAAATGGGATGCATAATCTTATGCGCAGCCTAGAGATTAGTCACACACATAAGTCGATAAATTATAGATAGTATCATCATAAGTGTTTATTACATCACGTATAATAAGATAGAGTCTTCACATAAATTTAGCGAAAGTATAAAGAAAAGTCTCTAGTGGAAGCTCCATATCATAGGGGCATCAACTGGTTGACCACAAGTCTAGTAATCCTCAGGAAAGTCATCATTATCATAGCCATCTGTTACCCATCCAGGATTTTTATCCAAATAATGAAAATAAACAAGCGTAAGTACGTGTCATACTCAACAAGTGTAACATGGGGTTTATGAGGCTCAAAAGGCTTGACACAGGTTTAACAACATTCAGCTTTTTATTGTCATAATTTTAGCATAAGAGTAGCAACAAGTTATTTTAATCCCATAGTAAACACATGATTAATATAAACATGAATAACGAATAGCATAAACGAATAATTCTTAGTGATCGTCTATTCCATAAGGGTCTAAGGCCGCTCGTGATCAGTGAGCACGGCTGAATATACTAGTTTTACACTCTACAGAGGTTGTACACTTTCACTGTGAGTCATGATACCCATATGTCCGGGTTAATTACTCCCAAAACACTTTCAAAATGAGTAGGCATGATTCACTATAAAGTCTTTTAAAGGTTTATGTAACAAGTTAGGGCCATTAGATTCACTCAGCAAACAGATATAGGAACCCCGTGTCAAATGGCACAATTCCATCGCGGCTATATATATAAGAGTAGAGGCTGTCCTATACCCGATTCAGCAAGCCATTCATATGCCATAAAGGTAACCTCTAACAAGCTAGAAAAAGGTCCTCATACTGAGATAAAGCCAGAGCCATATAGCCCTCACAGCTGTACTATAAGTCTCGGATGTTCGCTTACAGATAAGTCCTTAGGGAGAGGAATCTGAAGCATTTAGAAAGTAGCTAAACACTACAGCCCCTTGTTTTCAAGTTACCTAAAAATTCATGTTTTAATGTTTATTGCATATACCATTAGTCAAGTTACAAGATCATGGTTTAGTTGAGCACTAGCAAAGCTATCTGATGCATATCCCATATGAGACAAGGTATAAGTTCAATTCTAGGGAATCCCTATCAAGGTGACACATGCAAATATGGATTAAATGTATTAAAGTTGATAGGAAACAAGGATAATCCTATGCCATACTTGCCTTTAACAAAGTGTTCCTACTGATCCTGCTCGTCAAAGTAGTACTCTTGATCACCCACGAAATTGTTCACCGTCTATAATCGATAATCACAACATACAGGCATCCAGAAGCAATCATACATAGCAAACAATGACTATAGATTAGAACAGTACACTAACAACATAAAATCAAGATAAAAGTTTATAAAATGAATCTACGTCTCGCTATGAACACACAGGCGTAAAGATCACAAAAATCGGAGCCAAAACGAAAAAGTTATGAACTAAACAAGATCTCCTTTATTAAAATAATAGATTAAATCTAACCTCGAATTTTAAAAGTTGAAAACATGCTTAACAGTAGTATGAACATGTAGATCACTCAATTACAAACCTAACGCAACTTGAACGGATCAAATCAGAGCTAAAACGGAGATTTTAAAGCTAAAACAAGATTAGTGGTACTTCTGTAAATAACTGGAACTTGATTTTAGAATTTCAATTAATAAAATTGGATTTCAAACTAAGTCAGGGACAGCGGCATGATAAAGAAGTACAGGGGTTCTTTAGAAAAAATGCAGGGACAGTGGGTTAACACATAGAAAATTTCACGGGTTCTTTTGTAAATAGGCCGGGCAAATTGGTATGGCGAGATAACGGCCGCCGGATCAAGATCGGACGGCCCAAAATAGATCAGGAGGGGATGAAATACGCCGGCGTGTCGGCGGCGGCGCCATGGCCGGAGGCGGGCGATGCGCATGGAATATGGCCTACGGACTACGGCTAGATGAACCGAAGGTACCGGATCAAAGAGGAGACGAAGGCAAAGTCACCAAGGGGCTATACGCGAACGAAGGCAGAACTGCAGCGACGTGTGGCTTGGCGGCTTGAACCCGACGGCGGCGGCTGCAAGCTCGATTGGAGGTTGCGGCTGACGCTAGGGCGGGATAGGGAGGCGGAGCGGTGCGGGGTCCACTATTTATGAGGACAGCGGCGTGGGGCGCACGCCAATCGGGCAGAGTCGAGGCGGCTACGGACTCCCGGCGGCAGCAGAGTCTGGGAAGGAGACGAGCTAGAGGTGGGGGAAGGCGACTGACAGGCGAGGCCCGGCTGACAGCGAGACACGGCGGGAGAGAGGAGAGCACAGGCGACACGGCTCGACTGGGCCAGCCTGCTGCGACGTGGCCTGCTAGAATGGGCCGCAAGAGTGGAAGAGCGGAGCCGGGCTGCGGGGAAACGACCAGCTGGGCCAACAGGCCGAGAAGGAGAAGGGAAGCTAGGCAACGCGGGGGGAAAAGAAAGAGTGGGCCCAAAGAGAGAGAGAAATTTTTTTATTTTCTTAAACACATTTTTAAATCCAAATTCAATTCAAATTGAAATCTTTTGGCAATTTTGATCAAACCCAAACATCACAAAAATAAATATGCAGCAGCATGTATGCACAAACATATAGCTAGACCTTATATTTGATTTTAATTTTAACAAAGTTATTATTTCTCTAAATTTAAATGCTCACAAAATGTATAAATAAATTATTTTAAGCTATTTTAAAATCATGCAAATTTTAGGGTGTTACACTTCACTTTGTGGTCTCCGTTATTTTGTCTTTGTCTAATAGTGTTTCAGTGGATTTCGCGAAAGTTCTTAAGTCGATCTCCCAATATGATTCTATAGTTATAGTAAATTTTACCGGTTCCAAACGAGTTCTTTATGACTAACTACGTAGAGCTGTAGAGGCTTTCATGCCAACTGTGCTTGAAAGAAGCAAATATGGTAAGCTATATACGGGCAAACAATGTGGATATATCATACCAGCATATTAGCATTGTTGACATTATCAGGATGTTCGGCTGGTATAGTTTTGGTTTTTTTCAGTTTATTGCAGCTTATTCTTTCTCACAGAACACTATTTAATCATCCAAAACTAGCCAAAATCCACTGTTCATCGGATCAGCCGAACACGCATATTTTGAAATAAAATTATACTGATGAGGTTTTATATTCTTCGACACACACCGAAAAGAAGACTATTTGAAGCTGTCGATACGGAACCCATGGGGTTTCGCACGGAGAAGAGAGAAGAAGACCTAATCCAACTAGGATTCCCTACATGTAATCCTACTAGAACTAGTTACACATAATCCTACTAGGATCTCTACTTTGTAACCGACTAGGACTCACGCCTCTCCTGGACTATATAAAGGAGGGCAGGGGTCCCTAGATCGGCAGATAAGAGACACAGGAGCGACAGACATAACCACAACATACCTCGCAACCACAATAAATAGCGCAGGGCGCAATATACTATCCACCCCACACTGGACGTAGGGCACCGTGATTTTCCGGCGTGCCAAACCAGTATAAATCGTTGTCTCCCTGCGTTTACCATCGAGTTCCTGCAGACGCCGATACCCCTCCGAACAAATCACCGTCCCGGGTACCCCGTGACGGGTTGCCAGTGGTAAAACATCGACAGAAGCCTGTATTGATACTGACTATAAGAACTACATATTAGAGTCATATTTTTAAGCCTCCTTTAGAATGCATGAATTTTGTAGGAATGTATAGAAATTTTATAGAAATCAATTCATTTTCTAAGAAAAAACGCAGAAAACAAGATTTTTTTCTATGTTCCAAAGGGGCCTTATATTGCTTCTAGAATCAAGAAGTCCTAGAGAAACTAGAGATGTACAAATCATAAGAATTTCTCGTATTTATAATTACAGGCTGTTATGGCTAATTTGAATGAAAATTTGGCCGGATTTTAATGGGAAGATCGAACTGTATTGCAGGAATGGGCGGTGGAAGTCGAGAAGAACAGAAGGTTACTAATCCTCCTGACGCCGAATCGTCGACGGCCCACAGTTTCTCACCTATCACAGGACCAGGAGGTCCAGGACATGCCAAGCCAGAAAAACCCCTACAAAGTAGCCCCGCGGTCGCTGCCGGTGGGTGGCTACCCGTAACGGCACTCCAGTCCACTTCCACTTCCACTCCTCCACCGCCGCCTCCTTCGTCGTCTCGTCATTCACTACCGGCTCGCCGCGCGCCGAGAAATCTCCCCTTCCCAGATTCTGTCCTATGGGAGGCTTCCGAGATCGCGCGGAGGTGCCGAATGGAGAGCAGCAGCGGGGAGGAGCTGGAGGAGGAGTTCCCGGGGCACGAGTGGATCACCCCGCAGTCCTCCGTCAATGCCGCCTACCAGTCTCAGACCCATGGGCGGACCTACAGTTGCGCCCGGTTATTCCCGGACATGCCCAATATTTTTAAGAAAAATTTTAGTAGTTCTTGGAGGTATATAGAAGAAACATCTGAATCGCGGAGCAAGGAATGTGGACAGCCAGCTTTATCTATGACCGAACTAAGGAAGTGTTTGTCTGGTTTAATTAAGATAGGCAAAAGTTCTTTAGCCCATCAAGTACTTCTGAAAGCTTATGGTTCACAACTGCAGAAAAATGTTGAGGCATTTAACTGTTCAATCTACACGCAGACTTACTCTGCAACTTTGTCGCAGCTTGTTTTCTCAGCTATTGCAAAAGCAGCAAAAGAAACTAATACGCTATTTGGAGATAGCCCCATGAATACAAACCGGATTATCCAATGGGCTGAATATGAAATTGAAACCTTTGCGCGTTTGGTTAAAGAAAATTCTCCTTTGCCTGAGAGTGTTTCTGCCCTTTGCTCTGCCTGTATATGCATCGAAACTAGTCTCCATCATTGCTCTTGTCTAGAATCCCAAGGTCTTATATCGAAGAAGTTCTTGATTTGAATTTTAGAAGGGTGAGGAGAAAGATTGTGGATGGGGCAAGGAATGATGATATTCTGCTTCTTACCCCTCAAGAAGGATCACCGCTCTCTGGTCCAGTTTCACCAAATGTTATGCTTACAAGCAGTGGAAAGAAGTTCATGTCCATTGTCAATGTGAGTTATTCGTTGATTCTTATCTTCTGATATCTCTTTTAAGTGAACTTGCCTTAATGCAACCTTTTATTTTAACTTGTCTGGAAATTCAGCTTGCTGTCATGTTGGACTGTGCATTTTGATTTCTGTGATTTGTCCTACCATATATCTATATCTATATCTCTATATCTCTACATCACTATATCTATATATCTATATCTATATCTATATCTATATATCTAGAGCATGCAATTATGGCACCTGTCTATTTATGCAACCTATCCATGTCAGCAAGCCATGTAATCTACTAACATGCATTTATTCTTCCACGTCAGCATACCAAACTATCCACTAAAATTCATTCACGATCCTTGCAGCAATGCGCACGGGGTACCCTTCTAGTTTTTTAGATGCACTACACCCAGTGAATTCTTACTGAGTTGAACAACTTGCAATCAATGAGCATTTGAGTATTTCTAGGGTCCACTCAGTCTCTAAATTCTAACAGACACAAGCAGTCTGCACACTCTCTAGTCTCTACATATGCTAGGTATTTGGCACAGGCAACCATACACAATAGCAATAACTCTCTGCATGAAAATATCTAGGATAAATAGATGTAATGCATTTTCTTGACTCAATAAGTGACGAGTTTGTGTAGAAACCATGCTACTGCAGTCAGTTTACTGGTTATGCACTCATGTGCCAGCGTTCAAAATATGAATAGAATAATCTTTCACTGGAACATGGATTACTATACTTCGTGGTTTATTTGATAGTTTCGCAAATTTCTCTACTTCATCTGCAATCTGATACACTGAAGCAGCTAGTATATATGCATATCCTCCTTACAGGATGTTTTGGATCAAATCCTTCCAATGACCATAGTTCACTTTGGCGGAGCAATTCTGAACAAATTTCTCCAGCTTTTTGTTAGATATGTAGAAACACTGATCAAAGTCTTGCCTGGGCCTTCTGAAGATGATAATCTACTGGAGTCAAAAGAGCCTGTTGAATTTAAAGCTGAAAGTGATGCGCAACAACTTACACTCTTTGGAACCGCATATACTGTAGCAGATGAGTTATTACCAGCTGCTGTATCCAAGTTCTTTGACATGCAAGCTGAGAAGAAAGGAGCTGGTGGATCAAGCGAAGGCCTTGGCCCTGGGTCCATATATGCCATGGAATACAAAGAGTGGAAACGTAATTTGCAGCATTCATTGGACAAACTGAGGGATCACTTCTGCCGACAGTATGTCTTATCTTTTATTTACTTGGAAGGGAAGTCACGATTGGATGCTAAAATGTACTCGGGACGGAAAGACGATGATCTTTTATCTGATCCTAATCCCTTGCCTTCACTGCCCTTCCAGGTGATTGTATATTTAAATTTTTTTCGCGACCATGCCTAAACACATTTTCATTAAGAGGGTAATTGCATATTTGAATTTCAATGATTTGATATCAAATGTTTACATATGGTACTGATGGAAGGTGTAATTTTTTTCTTGTCTACCTGGAACAGTATTTTGTATGTTTATGGCATAGGTGCTCCATCATATATTTCATTAACCCCCCCCCCCCCCCCCCCCCCCACCCCTCGATTGAAAATACAAGTCAGTTTGGGGCATTGACATGGTGGCTAAGATGATGTTTAGCCTTAACAACCAATTTCTGTGAAAACATATGTTATTAAAAATAAAAATAGATATTATGAAGGTAGTTTTCGTGATGTATCTGGTAGCATCCATCTTAGATTCCCAATCTACATTATTATCTATATATTGATTATCAAAAATAAAAATGTCTGACCAACATGGATCCTAGAACGTTTATATTTCAGATTGGATGTACTATACTATGCATCATAAGGGAAAAAATGTATTATGAAGGTATTTTCATGATGGACCCGGCAGCATCCATATCCATCTCACCTTATAAATCTACATAACTATGTATATCTTGATAATCAAAACCAAAAAAAAATTATCATAGCATCCATCTTACAGTGTCAATCTACATAATTATCTATATATTTTTTTGAGAATTACACAGTACAACGTAGATGCCCACAACACGTACGCACACTCACCCCTATGAACACACGTATGCAAACCCTACCCCAATGAGCACCTCCGAAGGACTGAGCCGGCAGATTATGAAATTCACGAAGTCACCATAAGCGCCTCGCTGTCGACGGGGACGTTGCCTACCACTGAAAGCATAGCGCTGTTAAATCCTGGAATAAATCTAGGAAAATGCAAGCACCTGTGCCAAGTTGGGGACTTGAACCCGGGTGGGCAGGTTCCACCACAAGAAGCCCAACCAACTAATTTATGACCAGTTCGCAATTATCTATATATTGATTACCAAAACAAAAAGTTTGACCAACATGGATCCTAGAATGACTTCTATAATTATCTATACATTATCTATCTCATTTTAGACTAGAACAAAAAATTAAATTTTAGAACAAAAAACTACGCACCATAAACACATCGTATTTATTTGTGTTAATTTGTTGGCGAGCAAATGTTTTTAAATGAATGGGTGCGAATCCAGTCCTCCTTGCAAGGACCATCCCTGTGACGTTGAATGGTTGAAGTGTGGGGAAGGGCAAATTGTATTGCATATTAATATAACGAAACTATGCCAATTAAATATACACATCTTTATTCAGGGTACTGCATTTGAGTTGGATGGTTGTAAAGTAACTTAAGAGGGAAAAGGAAGGGCGAGATGTATTGCATATTAGTATAAAGAAACAATGCCAGTTAAATGCACTAGTACACATCTTTTATTCAGAGTATACATTTGAGTTCGATCAGTGTAAAATCTGTAGCTTAAGAGGGGAAAAGGCAATGATGTTTCATTGTCATTTAGCTTATAAGTGCCATTTTGTGGTTCCTTTGCTATCCAGTGCTTATTCTGCTGAGGAAAAGCATGTGTGAAAAAATCTAAAGTTCTGTTTGGCAAATCAGATTGAAGTTAAAGGAATTCTGTTTTCCAGTGTTTTACATTCGACTCACTTATTCTGTTACTTGAAATACAACAATATGTCCACTACAACTTGGTTTAGACAAAAGTTATTATCCAAACACCCAAAGATTTGAAAGTTGATGTTCCAAACAAAGTTATCTCACCCATCTGTTTTTGTTCTTCTTATTAGGCGCTGTTTGGAAGATTGCAACAGCTAGCTAGTGTCGCTGGTGATGTTCTACTGGGAAAAGATAAGCTACAGAAGGTCTTACTCTCAAGGCTAACTGAAACAGTTATCATGTGGCTCTCCAATGAGCAAGAGTTCTGGGATGTCTTTGAGGACCGGTCTGTCCAACTCCAGCCTTCAGGGCTGCAGCAGGTATGTTTTCTCGTGTTCTCGTGCTACTTTGATGCAAATGCTGAAGTTATCAATCATAACCAGAGCTGTCTGTGGATGGTTTCTCTTTTCTTGAATGCTCCTTGCAGCTTATTCTTGATATGCACTTCATTGTTGAGATTGCTGTCTGTGGAAGGTTTCCACATAGACCAGTTCAGCAGCTTTTGTCCACAATCATAACCAGAGCAATTGCAGCTTTCTCAGCAAGGGGTGTTGATCCACAAAGGTCTGTAACCAGAATCCTTTTTCTATTCTTTTTTGTAGTATTCTCATAATGTTTTAGGTTGTAATGCTTGCCTAGTGTTTAACATCAGCTTTGTCCTTCCACTAAAAACAATTTCAGTGTTCTTCCTGAGGATGAGTGGTTTGTCGACACCGCCAAGGCTGCAATTCACAAGCTCATGCTGGGGACTTCTGGATCTGAGTCTGAGCCCGAGCCTGAGGCGGAGGAACATATTGCTCTGCATGGTGAGATCTCTGATTCTGAGGAGAGCTCAACCCCGTCGACGGTCGGATCAGAAGACTCGTTCGCTTCTGCAAAGAACGATGATCTAGAAAGCCCCGTTTACTTCACTGACCCTGAGAGTTAAGAACTGCTCAGGCCTTCGTTGTAGATGTTGTTATCGTTTATTTAAAGTTTTATTATCCTGCACAGTTGGCAGAACTCAGAACCGTGAAACATCGTTGCCTTCAAGATAAGAAAAAAGGAACCCAGAAATACCGTTGGTAATTATGGTCGTTATTATTGTACCTTGTGGCTTATCTGTTTTTTTTTTCTCCTGAGATTGTTTGTCTCCAAGATACTCCCTCATTTCAAATTATAAAACATTTTCGTTTTTTAGTTATATAGTTTTTTTATGCACTTAGATGTACACTATGTCTAAATACATAGTAAAAGCACGTATCTAGATAATCCAAAGGAGTCCCACAACGCTCGACGGGTTGAGTATTTGAGGAACGCGCGACCCTGCCCGTCCACCACCCCACCGTGCCACGGTAGGGCACTATGGCAGCTGTCGCGGCCTCGGAGCTCTATTAAGATCCTACCGCGCCTGTGGCGAGCTCCTTCTTCCCTTCCTCCCCCAGTCCTGCTCAGCCACCTCCGCCACCGCCGCCTGCTCCGACAGCTTCACCGCCGTCGCCGTCTCTCCCGTCCCCATCGCCGAGCCTGCCTTCCTCCCCCTACCTCCTTTCTAAGCCCGCCGGATATAGGAAGAAGAGAGGGGCTGAGTCCTGTACATGGGCACATGGCCCCCATACCACTGCGCGCGCGTCGTGGGATACCGCAGTTGCGTGACTAGTCGCTAAATAAATTTTGAGAAACCCACGAATCTTAAATTTTGAAATGGAGGGAGTAACTCTTTATTACCTTCATACGTGTATCCCAATTCACAAATACAAACCTCATGCCAACATAATGAAATTGATGGTACGTGAGTAACGTTACAGGTAGTATCACACACTAATTATTCTCTAGGCACGAACGGACTCTTGTGACAATTACAAATGGAGACTTTGGAGAGAGCATACCGTGGTTCGGTACTTGGAGGTACTACTGCTTTCGCTGGGCTTTACTTAGCAGCACATATCCAGGATGCAGCAGCAGCAGAGGGCCGCACAGCTGCAAGGCAACCATAGCGGCGAGTGGGGGTCAGCGGATCATCACAATATGTATGGTGCGATCAAAATCGAAAGGCACGAGCACGAAGCTTACCATCCTTCCCAGAAGGTCTTGTCGCCGCGGCTCTGCGTCTGGGGCGCCACCACCTGAAGTGGCGGAGGGTTCATCATGCAACCGTTGTAGCTGCCAGGGTACCCCGGCGGTGGCGCGGGCTGCACGTAGCTCGCCTGCATCGGCGGCGGCTGCACGTACGGCTGCCCCGCCGGCGGGTACGCTGCTTGGCGACGGAAAAAACATCCGGTCAGTTCAGCTGTGATCATTGATCAAAGCCGAAGTCGCAGGAGAAAACAAAGTTTCCGGAGCTCGTGGAGGATCACCGGGTGCCGGCCGACCGGCCTCGGTCACGTCGGTTGTTAGCTCAGGTTTGGCTGTGAACAAAAACAGGCGGAGTGTCAGAGGCGGGCAGCACGGGGGAACAAGCATGGTAACTTACAGACCAAGAATTTGAGGGATGCACGGGGCTAGAAAGGCTCACAGGTGCATGTTTTGTGTCACCTTCCAAGTTCCGAGTACCAAAACGCTTTTATGCACTGCCATTTTTAGCGTAGATGCATGAGAACATCTCCAAGAGCTGCTGCTGCTCTATCCACTAACCATTGATAAAAATCTTAAAAAATCGCTCCAAGTAACCCGTTCTCCAAAATCCCGAGCTCGCCATCCCGCATAAGTATGGCTCTCGGCTAGAAGGCGAGGCTGGTTCGCTCCCCATCAGTCGTTTTCTGCGATAGGATCCCTTTTTAATCCAGCAAGCCTGAGGGTGGGAGCATCTGGAGCAGGTGTCCTTGGATTGGTCCTGCAGTGATTTTAGTTCAGCTTAGGCCTGGTTTAGTTTCTAAAAATTTTCACCCCAAACTATCACATCGAATCTCACGGCACATACATGGAGTATTAAATATAGACGAAAAAAAATTAATTGCACAGTTTGGTTGGAAATCGCGAGACGAATGTTTTAAGACTAATTAGTCCATGATTAGCCATAAGTGCTACAGTAACTAACATGCGCTAATGATGGATTAATTAGGCTTAATAAATTCGTCTCGCAGTTTTCAGGCGAGCTATGTAATTAGTTTTTTTTTATTAGTATCCGAAAACCCCTTCTGATGTTCCCGAAACATCTGATGTGACATCCAAAAATTTTCATTTCGCGAACTAAACACAGCCTTAGATATATTAATCTTTGCTTGTCCTGACCGAATGCATCCTTCGCTGGATGCCTGGATCACTAAGGGCGCGTTTGGCCGGGCTCCCACACTATAGCGCAACTATAGCGCGCAAGAGCTGGAGCCGGAGGAGCCAAAAAAACGAGCTTCTCCGGCTCGGCGCTGTCAGTGAGAGAGGAAAGGAGGAGAGAGAAAAACGGCTCCGGTGAACAGTGTCGCTATAGGAGATGAACAGGGAAGGAGTCAGAGGAGCCAGAGCCGCTCGGAGCTCGGCCAAACGGGCTCTAAGTTATTTGAGCTAATTTCATTGATAATTTCAGACAACCTATAATGAAGTCCACTACCATTGCAGAATTTACAATAGCTGAAATCAGTGCTATTTTTTCAGACAAAGAGGTTCTAAACTAACTCATGCATAAAATACTGAAATTCATGAGGCTGATCTTGTCTCATGGGTCATGGGTACAGCAGCTTATGCTTGTATGTCTCTTGGTGATTGCTATCAGCCTATCACCTGAACGGTCTGTTGGAGGACTTGGTGACCCTCCACGGTGGAGTTCTTGTCGAAGAGGCTCTAAAAATGTGTATATGGACTTGAAGGTCGCGATTCCGGAGTGGAGAATGGACATTCACTAGTAGATGGGACGTTAACCAAGTCTAGGTGACTCTTGGTGCTCTAATGTGGATTAGGGGTTGTGGTCACAATCAGATATCATAGGAAAAATCTGATTGTCTCTTTGCTCTTTTTTTCTTTTTCTTATATTATTTCTTGCTTAACTTGTTATGTGCAAGTTCTCTTTGAGTGACAACTAGGATTATAAGTTTAAAATGTGCCTAGCATAGGTTTATTTCTTGAACTTAAGGGGTTGGTGTAGAGATGGAAGATGCCGTCACCAGCAGAGGGGCGGTGTCTGGTCTCTGGCCTGCAGCATCACTCCCGAGCCATCTTGATCGGTAGTTCTTAGGTTTTTGGTTAGAACTAATTCGCGTTACTCTCTAATCACAGAGTTCCTATCTTATAGCTCTGTGTGGCATGGGACCAGGCCCATTAGTTAGTTATGGGTCTAGTTTACCAAAGAGCTATTAGGCTCAACAAGGCTTGGTTAGCTATTGACTAAGCTGAGACCAACTCCAATAAACAGTTAATTCGCTCTAAAAATTAGCATAGTTAATTCACATGGGAGCTTGGTTATACACTATACTTTAGGGAAAAAGCTATAGAACTGTTGGTTGTTTCATTGACCTCCGGCACTCGAATTTGTTATCGATCACCACCTTCACGTACCTAGTACTGGTTTGCACGCGTGCATTGTGGGCTGAATTAATAATTTAAGGCTTGTTTGATGCTCATGTATCCCCCTCAATCTATGTGTATTGCAGTGGGTTACGGTGAAATTTAAAGTCATGTTCGCGTGAACTTATCAGCCCGGCTTATCAGTCATGTTACAATATTTTTCTCTCACAATAAAATAGCATCAGCCGGCTTATCAGCCGCAGAAACCATCAGCCGAACACCTCGTTAGTTTAAATTTCACCCCAACCCATTCTAACACATATTGATTGAGATGAATACATGAGCATCCAAACATGGCTAACGTGTAATCATCCAACTGTACGAACAGCTGTTTTTAGCTTCTTGATGAACTATACTACTGTCATTCTATTTTTCCTATAATGTTTTCTTTGATTTTTCTGGGTTAAGGCCCAAATATCCTCTTCTACATCTTAAGGACGTGTATAATTCGGAAAGGAGAAAAGGGCCGACAAACAAAGACCTCGGCTAGACATGGGCTGGTCGAAGAATAGGCTCAGGCCCAGGCCCAGGCAACATCCCTTTATTTCTCCTCGTGCATTATGTTTTTCTTGCGTGTCCGTCCGTGAAGTGAGTGCGTGAGGGTCCGAGGCGTCATATCATCATCGTCTATCGAGGTTAACATCGACCTATCGGAGCCAGGAACAATGCCACAACGGTTCCTCACGCGTACCACGCCCGCGTACGTGGAGGCAGTCACCTTTTTTTCTAGAACATGCACTGTAGCACATATTTTATTAAGAGAAAAAAAGAGAACATCCAAATAAACAACGCCAGCGTCGACCGGAGGTAACCAAAGGTTGCCCCGTCGAACTGCACAAACATAAAACTGAGCGGAAAATTAAAAACCAGAGGAAGCCGGCAGCGACCACACAAGAGACTAATTACATGAATGAAGTGAGCGACGACAGGGTCGAATTCCCGACCCGCAACCACATAGCGCCCTCCTGTAGGATCTCCAAACACAGCTCGCGAGCGTCCTTGGCTTCATTCCTGAATGTCCGTGCGTTGTGTTTCTTCCAAAGCACCCAGCGGTTTAGCATGACGAGCGAATCAAAGCCGTTCCTGCTGCCACGGGGCACCCTACGCCTAGCCCAGGCCCACCAGAGGAAGGGGTCGACGTCACCGTGAGCGGCCACGGTTGTGAGCCCAAGCTTGGACAGGAGCATATTCCAAACCTGACGGCTGAGGACACAACCCAGCAGGATATGATCCAGAGTTTCGGAGGCTTGAAGACACCTGATGCAAGCGTCATTGTCCTGCAGCCCATGACGCATCCGTCGATTCGCGGTCCAGCAACGACGATGCAGAGCCAACCAGAAGAAGAACCTGACCTTGGACGGTGCGCGCGTCTCCCAAATCAACTTAGCACCGAATGGCGAGGTCGATCCGATGAACATCGCACCATACGCCAACGCCGCGGAGTACTTGTGGTCAGCGGACCAACGCCAGATGATGGAGTCCGGAACCCCGTCATGAGCTGGACACCGCGAACCCGCTCCCAGAGGTCTAGGTACTAGAGGAAGACCAGTTTGTGCCACAGTAATGTTAGACACCCAGGCGTGATCAGCTAGACCCGACGCCATAGATCTTAACCTCGCCTTTGCCCGTGGGACTGAGGCGAACACCACAGGCGCAATTTGTTCAACATAGCACCCATAAATCCAGGAGTCTTGCCAGAACAGCGTTGAGCTCCTGTCTCCGACGACCATCATGGTTGCTGCACGAAAGAGGGCACGCGTGGCCTTGTTTGATGATAACGGAAGGTCGATCCAAGTTCTGTTCGGGTCGACCTTCCGCACCCACTCCCAGCTGAAAGGTCCTAGTAGCTAGAGGGGGGTGAATAGCCTAATAAAATTTCTACAACAACACTTAACAAAACGGTTAGACAATTATGAGGCGAAGCAAGTGTTGCGCTAGTCTACTCAAAATGCAAGCCACCTACCACAATTATAGTTTAGATAGTGTCTATACACATAATAGCTATGACACTATCCTATGTTAATGTGCTCTCAAAGGCTAACTAAAGAGCCATACCAACCAAGCAAGCTCGCTCTCACAACTAGCTACACTAAAGAGCTTGTCAACTAGTTTGTGGTAAAGTAAAAAGAGTGATCAAGAATGTTATACCGCCGTGTAGATGAAGAAACCAATCAATTATAAGGATGAATAACAATGAAGACCAATCATCTCGGAATCAATGATGAACACAATGATTTTTACCGAGGTTCGCTTGCTTGCCGGCAAGCTAGTCCTCATTATGGCAATTCACTCACTTGGAGGTTCACGTGCTAATTGGCTTCACACGACAAACCCTCAATAGGGTGCTGTACAACCAACACAAGATGAGGATCACACAAGCCACGAGCAATCCACTAGAGTACCTTTTGGCGCTCTGTCGGGAAAAGGTCAAGAACCCCTCACAATCACTACGATCGGAGCCGGAGACAATCACCACCCTCCGCTCAACGATCCTCGCTGCTCCAAAACATCTAGGTGGCGGCAACCACCAAGAGTAATAGGCGAAATCCGCAGTGAAACACGAACACCAAGTGCCTCTAGATGCAATCACTCAAGCAATGTACTTGGATCACTCCCAATCTCACTATGATGATGAATCAATGATGGAGATAAGTGGGATGTCTTTGGCTAAGCTCACAAGGTTGCTATGTCAATAAAAATGGCCAAAGGTTATGAGCTACAGCCGGCTATGGGGCTTAAATAGAAGCCCCCACGAAATAGAGCCGTTATACCCCTTCACTGGGCATAATGCGGGGTGACCGGACGCTCCGGTCCAACTGACCGGACGCTGCTCCTCAGCGTCCGATCGCCCGATGGCGGCCACGTGTCTCCTGCGTTCAACTATAAACATTTGATCTCAACGGTCAAAATGTTGACCGGACGCTCTGAGAGAGCTGACCGGATGCTGGACCCTCAGCGTCCGGTCGTTTACAGTAAGGGTCCAAAACATGTTTTTGCCGACCGAATGCGTCTGGTCATGCTTGACCGGACATAGCCCAGCGTCCGGTGCTCAACCCTAATCACTGTGCCAACCGACAACGCGACCGGACATAGCCCTTCAGCGTCCGGTCAGTTGACCGACGCCAGCGTCATTGCGACCAACTCCATTTCACATCTAACTTCTCCACCCTTGCTTAAATGTGCCAACCATCAAGTGTATCACCTTGTGCACATGTGTTAGCATATTTTCACAAACGTTTTCAAGGGTGTTAGCACTCCACTAGATCCTAAATGCATATGCAATGAGTTAGAGCATCTAGTGGCACTTTGATAACCGCATTCCGATATGAGTTTTACCCCTCTTAATAGTACGGCTATCAAACCTAAATGTGATCACACTCTCTAAGTATCTTGATCACCAAAACAAAATAGCTCCTACAAGTTATACCTTTGCCTTGAGTTTTTTGTTTTTCTCTTTCTTCTTTTCAAGTTTAAGCCCTTAATCATCGCCATGCCATCACCATTGTCATGCTATGATCTTCATTAGCTTCTTCACTTGAAGTGTGCTACCTATCTTATGATCACTTGATAAACTAGGTTAGCACTTAGGGTTTTATCAATTTACCAAAACCAAACTAGAGCTTTCAATCTCTCCCTTTTTGGTAATTGATGGCAACTCTTATACAAAGATATAAATTGAAATTCAATTGAATCCATGTTGCTTGCCCAAGCATATTTACCATGTGTAAAAGGATATGGACAAGTTTCATGAACCCCAAATGATAGCAATTGCTCTCCCTATATATGTGCTAAGAGTTTGGATTGTAGCTTGCACATATGCTTAGATAGGAATTATAGGAGACAATGTCTACCAAATGATGCTAAGGTATAAAAGATGGACCTTTGAAGCGTGATACCAATCGGAGTGCACCAATATACCATCCTTAGCACCATGGTTAGCTTACTACCACTTAGAAATAATACTTGGAAAAGAAAGTTATCTAATGATTTCATTTCATCATTCAATCTTACAACTAACATACATCACACAAGCATGGATGTGTAAATTTAATACTTGTGCCATGTAAGCAAACATATGAAATGCACATTCAAATGCACCATACAAGTTCATGAGCTTGCTCCTCCTACTTGTGTGAGCAAAATTTTAATTTATCCCTTTCCTTGTTCACTTTTCTCCCCCTATGTCATATATCAAGTATACATTTATGTTTCTCTCCCTTTATGATATTTCTCCTCCTTTTTCACTATTTTTACTACTATCTTTGTTTCTCTCCCCCTTTGTCATCAATAACCACAAAGGTTTTAAATATAGATAGTATTACTTGTAGGGTCGAGATTATCAATGTCAATCAATGGGGTGGGGATTATTTTCCCAAATTTGGTCCAATCTAGATTATTTGCCAAAGATTTTTAACTCGGTTTGATCCAAGGACAAGCTTCTTCACACCTCCAAATAAGGGTTATCTTGTACCATATTGAGTTAAATACTTAGAGCTCATTTTCTAGATTAAACACTAGGTTTACAAGCCCATAAACATGTCATATGCTATCACTAGATCAAGTCAAGCATAGAAGCAATAAAGATATCATATAAACATCAAAATCATTTGATTTTTATGAATGAGCCTAATAAAATAGAACCACTTGAAAGGTCCTAATAAGATTGAAAATATGACTAGATGCACTAAACATGTGCTTAGCAAGGATGTATGCCATGCCAATCAACTTTTACCTTGGATTGCTCGAAGGAGAGGCATGTCATATGAGTGGGGGTGCATCAACACATATTTGAGAGATCCAATATGTTCAACTCATTTCTTAGCTTGCAAAACCTTTTCTCATCCAATGGCTTGGTGAATATATCGGCAAGTTGATCTTCGATGCCTACACTCTCAATGCAAATGTCCCCTTTTTGTTGGTGATCTCTTATGAAATAGTGGCGGACATCAATGTGCTTTGTTCTTGCATGTTGAACCGGATTATTGGTTAGCTTGATTGCACTCTCATTGTCACATAGCAATGGCACTTTCTTGAACTTGATTCCAAAGTCATTCAAAGTGACATTCATCCAAAGTATTTGTGCACAACAACTATCGGCGGATATATATTCGGCTTTGGTGGTTGATAATGCAACACTATTTTGCTTCTTTGATGACCATGAAACAAGTGATCTTCCCAATAATTGACATATGTCTGAGGTGCTCTTCCTTTCAATCTTGCATCCCGCATAATCCTAGTCGGAGTAACCAACTAACTCAAACTTTGCTCCTTTGGGATACCACAAACCAACATTTGGTGTATGCTTCAAGTACCTCAATATACTCTTTGTAGCCTTCAAATAACTTTCTCTTGGTGAGGCTTGAAATCTTGCACACATGCATACACTAAACATGACATCCGGCCTTGATGCGGTCATATAGAGTAGGCTTCCAATCATGGACCGATACAACTTTTGATCCACCATATTTCCACTTGCATCACTATCCAAGTTGCCATTGGTTCCCATTGGTGTGCTAATGACTTTGCTATCAATCATGCCAAACTTCTTGATCATGTCCTTGATGTACTTGCCTTGACTCACAAATGTACCATTCTTTAATTGCTTAATTTGAAGACCAATGAAGTAACTCAATTCTCTAATCATGGACATTTTAAACTCATTAGCCATCATCTTTCCAAACTTATCACAAAATTCTTGATTGGTTGATCCAAATATGATGTCATCAACATAGATTTGCAATACAAATAGATCTTTTCTAACCTTCTTGATGAAAAGTGTGGTGTTAACCTTACCCATTGTGAACCCTTTAGAGAGTAGGAAATCTCTCAATCTCTCATACCATGGTCTAGGTGCTTGCTTCAAGCCATATAATGCTTTCTTCAACTTGTATACATGGTTGGGCTTCTTATCATCTTCAAAACTAGGAGGTTGCTCGACATATACTTCTTCATTGATGTAGCCATTGAAAAATGTACTCTTAACATCTATTTGATAGAGCTTGATGTTATGGACACAAGCATAGGCTAGCAAGATTCTAATTGCTTCCAATCTAGCAACCGGGGCATATGTTTTCCCAAAGTCAAGACCTTCAACTTGTGTATAGCCTTGTGCTACTAATCTTGCTTTGTTCCTTACTACTATCCCATCTTGATCTTGCTTGTTTCTAAAGACCCATTTGGTTCCAATCACATTGTGTCCCTTTGGTCTCTCTACTAATTCCCATACTTGATTTCTTGTGAAGTTATTCAATTCTTCATGTATAGCATTCACCCAATCAACATATTTTAATACTTCATCTATCTTCTTTGGTTCAATGGATGACACAAATAAGAAGTGTTCACAAAATGATGCCAATCTTGATCTTGTTTGTACACCTCTTGAAATATTTCCAATTATAGTGTCCAAAGGATGATCTCTTGCAACATTAGTTGGTTGGAGGATTGGAACTTGATTGCTTGCACTTGCTTGATCATTGGGTTGAGATGATGTACTAGCCACTTGATTTTGTTCATTGTCATGAGATCCACTTGCACTAACTTGATTTGTATCATCTTGCTCATTTGAGTTAGAGAGCACTTGCACTTCATCATCTTCAACATCATTCACTTGTCTAGGCCTTAATTCACCAATATCCATATCTTCATGGCATTTGAAAGTTGAATGTCTCTAACATCTTTTAAGTTCTCATTCTCTACTTGTGAACCCTTGGTTTCATCAAATTCAACATCATGAACTTCCTCAAGAGTACCACTATCTAAATTCCAAACTCTATATGCTTTGCTTGTAGTGGAATAACCAAGTAGGAATCCTTCATCATATTTCTTGTCAAACTTGCCCAATCTTGTGTCTTTCTTCAAGATATAGCATTTGCAACCAAAAACCCGAAAATATACAATGTTGGGCTTTCTACCATTCAAGAGATCATAAGGTGTCTTTTCTTTCAATCGGTGACAATAGAGGCAGTTGCTACAATAGCAAGCCATGTTGATAGCTTCGGCCCAAAAGATTGACTCACATTGTACTCACTAAACATAGACCTTGTCATATCAATGAGTGTTCTATTCTTCCTCTCAATAAGGCCATTTGATTGAGGAGTGTACTTAGCTGAGAATTGATGTCTAATTCCAAATTCATCACATAACTCATCAATTCTAGTAGTCTTGAACTCACTACCATTGTCACTTCTAACTCTCTTGATGGTTGTTTCAAATTCATTGTGAATGCCTTTGACAAATGATTTGAATGTTACAAACACATCACTTTTGTCCACTAGAAAGAATACCCATGTGTATCTAGTGTAATCATCCATTATCACAAAGCCATATTTATTACCACCGATGCTAGTGTATTGTGTTGGCCTAAACAAATCCATATGCAATAACTCAAATGCTTTACTAGTGCTCATCATGCTTTTCTTAGGATGGGTGTTTCCAACATGTTTGCCGGCTTGATAAGAGCTACAAAGCTTATCCTTTTCAAACTCAACATCTTTCAAGCCTTTAACTAAGTCATGCTTAATCAATTTATTCAATTGTTTTATTCCAACATGATCAAGCCTTCTATGCCATAATCAACCCATGCTAGACTTAGTGAACAAGCATATAGATAATCTAGCTTCACTAGCATTGAAATCAACCAAGTATAGATTCTCATATCTAAAGTCTTTGAAGATCAAGTTAGAGCCATCTACACTTATGATCTCTACATCATCTACTCCAAATATGCATTTGAATCCAAGATCATACAATTGAGTCACGGATAGCAAATTGAAGTTCAAGCTCTCTACTAGCAACACATTAGATATGCTCATGTTATTGGATATTGCAATCTTACCAAGTCATTTGACCTTGCCTTTGCCATTGTCACCAAATGTGATACTATCATAACCATTATTGCCGTTGGTGTTGATTGAGTTGAACATTCTTGCATCACCAGTCATGTGTTGAGTGCACCCACTATCAAGAACCCAATGCCTTCCTCCGGCTTTATACTTAACCTATAAAGGAAGATCAATTCTTTTTAGGTACCCAAACTTGCTTGGGTCCTTGAAGGTTAGTCACTAAACTCTTTGGTACCCAAATGGCTTTCTTCTTTGAGTCCATCCATGGTTTATCAATGAACTTAGCCTTTACACCATTTGTACCCTTAGTAAGCATATAGCATGGATCAAGCTTAATGGAGGATACATTAGCATTTTTGCTTTTGTTTTTGCATTTTTGCTCTTTGTGACCCACTTACTTGCAACTAGTGCAAAACCTACCATTGTTCTTCACAAAACTAGTTTTGTGAGGAGCAAAGGCCGCCTTGCCTTTTTTGGGGGTATAGCCCAATCCCTTTTTATAGAGAGAAACTCTTTGGCTACCCAAGCACATAAGCAAGCGGTCCTCACCACCATAAGCCTTAGCTAAGGTGTGAGTAAGCTTAGTGACCTTCTTCTTGAGGTTCTCATTCTCAACCACTAGTGAGGCATCACAAGTGAGACCATCATTACTAGATGAGGTAAAAGTGGAAGTGCTACAAGAAGGGTTAGTAGTAGCAACAATGATAGGTATGGATAGTGATTCATCAATTATATCACAAGTTAAACATACATTGTAAGTTTCAACATGCTTCTTTTTATCTTGTTCATTAAGCAAAGTGGAATGAGCCTTTTCAAGCTTTTTGTGAGCCTTTCCAATCTTCTCATGGGTTTCCTCTAGCCTCTGATGAGTTGCCTTGAGCTCATTAAGGGCTTGCTTAAGGGCTTTTACCTCCTTATTCAAGCTCTTGTATTCCCTTCTCTTAATGTCAAAGTGTCCCTTAGCATCTTCTAGCATGTTAAATAATTTGTCCTTAGTAGGTTCATCATCATCACTATCACTATCATTTTCATTTGTATGTTCATTATCATTAACATGTTCTTCATCACTTTCATTATCACAAGATTATACTTTAGTGGCCTTAGCCATGAAGTATGATGAAGATTCGAAGAGAGAAGGCTTTTCATTGATGGCAATGCTTGCAAGAACCTTCTTCTTGGTGGTCTTGTTATCATCACTATCATCATCATCATCATCACTTGAGGAAGCATCACTATCCCAAGTGACTACATATGAACCACCCTTCTTCTTCTTGAATACCATCTTGTCCTTCTTCTCTTTCTTTTCCTTCTTGTCCTTCTTGTTCTTGTTGTTGTAATCATCATTGTCGCTATTGTATGGGCATTGAGCAACAAGATGATCTTTGCTTCCACACTTGAAGCACCTTCTTGACTCTTCTTTGTTCTTGAATGAAGATTTCTTTCTTTTTGCACGGTAGCCCTTCTTCACCATGAACTTACCAAATCTCTTGACAAAGAGAGTCATCTTTTCATCATCATCATCATTCCAAGATTCATCTTCTTCACTTGATGTCTCTTGCTTAGCTTTGCCCTTTGATGATGTAGCTTTGAATGCCATGCTCTTCTTCTTGTCATCTTTCTTCTCCTTCTTTTCTTCCTTCTCATCATCATCTCTATAAGCATCATCGGTCATAATATCTCCCAAGATTTGGTTTGGTGTTATTGTGTTCAAATCGGTCCTCACTAGTAAGGTGACCAACATGCCAAATCTTGCAGGCAAACATCTCAAGAACTTATTGGAGAAGTCCTTGTCCTCTATCTTTTCACCAAGTGCCTTGATATCATTGACAATCACTTTCATCTGATGGAACATGTCCGGCACACTCTCATCTTGTCGGTGTTTCGTACAAGCACCGGCAAATAAATTTATGGTAATGCGCATTAGGCCTGGATGGAGCGCTAAAGGATACAGGATTTATATTGGTTTAGGCCGAATGTCCCTACGTCTAGTTTGCTGCTGCTTGTGTTATTAGCACCGTGAACGGTCTGTAGTAAAGGGTACAAACGATCGAGAGAGGGACTGGTCCCAAGTCTCTGATGAAAGGGTTTAAAAGGAGGTCAATAGCTTCGTAGTCGCTTGACTGTGTGTATCTGTCTATGGTCTCCCTTTCCCCCCCCCCTCTATGGGAGAAGTGCATCCCCTTTTATAGATCAAGGGGCTGGCTTTACATGGATAAGGCCTTTAGCTAATCTTGTGGTTCACGTCTACCCGGTTTGGTCCTTTATTCTGATGAGTGCTAAGGAAGATAAGTGCCTACAACACTATTGATATCCCTATAGAGTGTCAGGTTGATTATAGAATGCTGCTCTGCTTAGGGTATGGGCTGTAGTACAGTGGTTTTGACTTATTAGCCTTTCCCATCCTTGCTCCGCACGTCTTCTGGTTTTTGTGAGTCTTCGTCGGAGTGTCGAGGGATCGGGGTTCGGAGTAACGCCGAGGTCAAGGCCTTCTAGCTTTGGACCTGAGGGGTCGGGAAGCGGGCGCCGCTCCCTCGGGTCTACAGCGTGGTGACGGAATTCCTGTCGTTCGTGGAGATAGCAAATCTTCTTCTGGAGTGTAGTGGTTGTCGTATATCTTCGTCGGGTTCCATGTCCTAGGATTGAAGGCGGTGCCTACAATTCTATAGGGCGAGGAGCACGCACCTATACAACCTTTTGGGCCCTGCGGCACCTGGAAGGGTCTAAAGCACCCGTCCTGTCCTCCCCTGGTAGTACTTTTCCTATCAGGGCACAGGGTATGGTTCTTGGAGCCATGGTTGACCCGAACGTCTTGTCTTGCCCTGTTTCTATCATCCTGAGGGAACAGGGAGAAGTGGTCAGGTAAGGTGGATCCATACTTTAGATACAGAGTAGGGTGAGGCTTGTTCCTTGCCATCGGGCGAAGTGGAGACCAATCCCTATCTCCTGGGCGAGACCGACCCTGCCCCTCTGGGGTCGGGCGAGGCGGAAACTATCCCTCAGCCCTCGGACGAGACCAAGCCCGCCCTAAAGGCGTCGGGCAAGATGGACACTAATCCTCGGCCCTCGGGCGAGACCGAGCCCACCCTAAAGGCATCGGGCGAGACGGAGCTTATCCCTCGGCCCTCGGGAGAAACCGAGCTGGTCCCAAAGGCGTTGGGCGGGGCGGAACCAAACTCCTGTTATTCGAACAAGGGATGAAACGACGCCCTTAAGCGTCCAGAAGTTTTTCACGTTCGGTGGTTATCGGTTCCACCTTCTAGGGTACCCCGGTATTAGGTCCCCGACAGTAGCCCCCGAGCCTCTAGGTGATTCGAGTAGAACTGCCTGGAGGGTGTTTTTTCTGATTTTGTCGAAGTTATTTTTGCCAGAGGGTGCGCGTGAGCGCACCTGATGGGTGTAGCCCCTGAGCCCCCGGGTGATTCGAGTAGAGTCGCCCGGGGGTTGTATCGGTCCCTTCGTGGGTAAGGCTGAAGGACTTGGCTTTTTGTTAACTGGATGTTTTCTTGAGTGGGTCATGGTATCCCATTCGCTGGGAACTGATTCAGGGCTGACCTAACTGGTGCTTCCGTCTTTGATTTCAGATTGTTCGCGGATCCTACCTTAGTTGGGCCGGCCGCCGAGTTTCTGGGCCCTAGGTGGGTCAAAGAAAAAAGGCCTTCGTGGCTTGCGTTTCCCAAGTGGGTAGAGAGTCCGGATTTGCCTGGGGAAGGCGAACCATCTGCCTAGATTCTTTGGGGTGAGAGGATAGGGACTGCGGGTGCGTGTCCCGCGACGTGACGTGGTGGCGCGCATGGCAGGCCTGGAGATCGAGGCGGACGGTTGCCCCTCTCGCATCCATCGCCCCCTATAAAACCGCGGGGTTCGCCCCCAGGGTTCCGTATTTTGCTCCCCTGCCTTTGAGTCCTGAAACATCCGCCGCCAACCACCCTAGCTTCCTGTGCCCGTATCGCCACCATCATCCGGCTTGCGCTTGTGTTGCAGCCATTGTCAAGCTCGTGCCCGCCCTTCCCCCCATCACCACAATGGAGTTGTGGGGCAGATCTAACATCACCCCACGGCGTCTGGAGGGCCTCATCCGCCGCGGCCTTCTCCGCCCACTGTCCGCCGTCCAGGAGTGGCTGGTACCTAGCGACGAGGGCGAGCTGGTGCCGCCGGAAGGGTATGTCGTCTCTTTTGCCATCTTCCATGAGCGGGGATTCAGGGTACCCGCACATAGATTCCTTCGGGGCTGCTGGATTTGTTAACACTAGATTTTGGTCGATTCTGGAAGATGACAGGTAGACCCACATGCGGGAAGAAGGGTGTTCGGCAAACAAAATAAGCGGTCGGCTAATTGCTTGTGCGGTCGGTTACTCTAGAAGGCGGTAACTCCATTCGGGAAAACAGAAGATGGCAGGCAAGACCGATCGGAAAGATGAGAGTTGTAATAATAAAGGAGTCTATAAGTTTAGGGTAAGGAATCGTAAGTTTCCAAGTTTGTTTAAAAGTTCCTTTGTAAATCGTAGTCCTCTAGGACTCACGTTTTGTCTAGGGTATAAATATTGACCCTCGGCCATTGTAAAAGGGGTTCACAACCAAATCAATACAACCGGCCCCGTGCCAAACTTCCGAGTCCTTTTGTCGTGTCGTCGAGTTCTTCGAGAGGAGTCATCGATCCGTCGACCTCCGTAAGTTCCGACAACCTTGTTATCATGTTTAGTATCATGCGGTGGATTTAGACGTGATGCAAGTAGTCTTGTTTGTTTTCAATGGTCGTGCGGCGGATCTTTGCTTGACAATCAAGAAGTCTTTGCTTATGCTTTGTTTATGAGTAGATACCGTGCGGCAGGCGTTTACTCAATATGCTTAGTGAAAGCAAGATAGTTATCGGCTCTTTTAGATATGGCAAATCTAAATAGATTCATTAAGTTATCCAGTGTTGCATGTTACGGAACATTTTTTATATATATTTGTAACACACTTCTGCCCAATCTAGATTGATATGGTTCGGCCTTCTCTCTCTCTTGTGGTTTTATCCGTGCTTCAACGATCATTGCTTTTCATAATACCTTTGCAACTAGATAGTGTGCTCATAATGGCTGAATTATTTTAATCTAGGTTGTCACATGTCGCGGGTTCATGCATGTTAATCATGTTTAAGCTTTAACAAAACCAGGTGTCATGCGGCAGATGCAGGTTTTGGATTAGTTTAATCGTTTTTATTTGCATGTTCCTTCTTCATGGACCCCAATTCGGCTGGACTGCCGAGTTTGGTTATGCGTTAACTCATAATTAATTTCACTTGTTCAAATATGTCTTCCCATGCATGTGTATTCGGCGCTCAGGTTTCCACGTGCATTCATCTTACGATTAGCCGAAACGGTTTATGAACTCATTGGCAGACAGCTCTCTATAGCTGTATGTCGTTGTAAGTGGCTTCAGGGCCGTATATGTGGAACTGTCTGGTATTACCCGACATGTTCCGGTTTGACATTTAATTGTTTTATCCCTTGTTAGTTTTCAGGTCAAACTGACTGGCACGCTTCCGGATAACGAAACACCCAGGAACCCAATTGAAGCTACGCTTTTCGGCTTGCTGTGTGTGAGGCACAGTGCGTCACATTTTGTGTCAACACACTTTTTGGCACGCCCGGTGGGACAACCTGTTAGTTCGAGATGGCGTCTGAGATCAACAATGATCATGTTCTGGATGTGAGCATGGCAGAATTGCCAGATAATTACAAGGATTTAGTGCTACAAGCATGTGAGCAATACCAACGAAAATGCTTGATGTCTTTTTCCAAAAACAAGAGCAATAAAGTATTTCAAAAGCAATCAATGCCAATGGTTCTTCTTCCACATCAAACTGATTACACTGAAGAGGAGGATGCTCAGAAGATGGCAGCTCTAGTTTATAAAGCTATGGGAGAAACCATGACAAATCATCACACAGCTTTTCTGAATACCTTTCGGGCAATCATGATCAGTACTTTTGGTCCAATGGTTAATAAATATTTCGAAGAAAATGTTGGACCACTCAGTGGGCCGACGCTTTTCAATGTTCCAAAGCATCAAGAGAAGCCTGTTGGAAAAGAAGTAGCGTCGCCTTCAAATATAGGTGGATTGACTCACACTGAAAAGCAATCACATCCCACCTACGGCCAGGTGACATTTGGTACCACAGGAGAAGTGCCACCTTCAGCTTATAGAGTTTCTCCAGCATCAAACAGATTGCAGAAGAATATGTATGGGGATGGGTATCAAGAATTTACTGTTTACAGTGCTATCAATGCCGTGCCAAATCCAGGGTATAGAAGTGTTTTAGGATTGCCTTCTGGAGTGCAAGTACAAGGAAATCAGGATCCAGGCATTGATGTTTTGATGCACAGGATGGCTGATATGATGCAAAATCAGTTCGGCTTGAAACCAAAGAATCAATTCTATTCATACAAGTCTCCTTATCCAGAATGGTACAACAGAGTGGCGTTGCCTCCAAGGGTGAAGCCTCCAACAGATTTGACCAAGTTTTCTGGTCAAGATGATACTAGTACCATAGAGCACGTCAGTCGGTACTTAATGCAGCTTGGAGAAGCTGCTTCAGATGAAGCTTGGAGAATTCGATATTTTCCTTTGTCTCTTACAGGACCAGCTTTCACATGGTTCACGTCTCTACCAGCTCATTCCATTGGTACGTGGGTAGAACTAGAGCAGAAGTTTCATTCATATTTCTATACGGGTACTAATGAGAAGAAGTTGGTTGATCTCATGAGTCTGAGGATGAGAACAAATGAGACACCATTGGAGTATCTTCGCAGATTTAGGGAGACCAAGAATATGTGTTATTCTCTAAATTTACCAGATGATCAACTACCTGGAATAGCTATAGTAGGAATGTTGCCGAATATCAGGGAGAAGTTGTTCGGTTTAGAGTTTGATGATCTTGGCCAACTTGCACAGCGTTTAGCAGCTATGAGTAATCAAGCCCAAGGATTTAGGAGAGATAATCGCTTTCAGAAGAACAATGCCACTAATGAGGTGTATCAAGGTTTTCTGGATGAAGCGACTGAGTATATTGATGAAGATGAGATAGCTGCAGCTGAGTTAAATTGGGCAAAGGAACCCACTCAAGTTAGTCAACGCTGGTTGAAACAACAAAAGGGAACCTATGATTTTGATGTTACTAAAGCGGACAGACTTTTTGCATTGTTGATAAAGGAAGGACGCATCAAGTTGCCAGAAGGACATCCTATGTTACGTCCTGAAGGAGTGAAAGACAAAAAGTATTGTGGCTTTCATAACACTAATTCTCACTCTATCAATGATTGCCGAGTGTTCAGAATACGAATCTAGAAAGCTATCCAAGAGGGACACTTGAGGTTTGATGGCAAGATGAAAATTGATGATCAGCCTTTTCCACAAAATATGATTTCTTTCTCTGTGAATATGGTCTCTGCCAATGATCTCAAAGGTAAAGGCAAGGTGAAAGTGTTGACTTCTGATAGAGCAAAGAAGAGTGGTGCTGTTGACCCGGATCGGCAAGTCACCAGTAAAGAGCTACAGCAACGAGTTCGGTTTCATAATAGCCGAACCGAGAAAGGTCAAACTTCCAAACCCAGAGTTACATCACGTATTTTGCTAAACAAGTGGCAGAGGGAACAAGAGAAGGAATACTGTAAGAAACAATGGTTTATGGAAGAATGCCAGAGGTATGAGGAAGAAGTATACCGAAGGGAGCAAGAAGAATACATGACAGAACAGGAGCAGTCTCATTGGGGTTGTTCGTTCTTTAGGCATTGTTGGAATGAAGGCTTGAGATTGCCTGCAAGAAATAATTGTTCGGAGTGTAGTGCTCAGTACTCCGAGTATAGGCAATCTCGAGTCAACCGCCGTCCCGTCTATGAAAGACTTGGAATGAAGGTTCCTGAAGATGATCGGCGCTTAAAAATAGATGACTTTGAGAATCAGCAAAGGAAAAGAGTTGCAGGTTCAGGTTGGATTCATGATAGAGTGCATGATGAAGAAGCTGACTTCTATAAATACGTATGGCAAAAAGGACAATGGTGTCCTCTAGGCCTGAGGAAAAGTCAGAAAAGAAGAGTGCAACGGTTGAGGAATAGGGAGTTAGAACAGGAAGTTATCGAAACAAAGCAAATATGGCGTCCTAAAAAGAAGCCTGATGGATGTGGTCCTTTGGCTAATGCTTGCATGGCTTTCTTCCTTCCATCAGAGTTTATAGCTCCCGAAAGCCAAGATGTCCAAGAAGAGGTATATTCTGATTTTGATGAAAGTGAATGTCAGGATTTGATGGCTCAGCTTGTATTAACACAGCAGGCTGTTTTTGACAAACCAATCAAGAATCATCACTTGAGACCACTCTATTTAAAAGGATATGTCAATGGCAAGCCTTTGACCAAGATGTTTGTTGATGGAGGGGCTGCTATCAATATCATGCCTTATACTACCTTCAGGAAACTTGGGATGACTAATGAAGAATTGTTGAAAACTGACATGGTGCTTAGGGACTTTGCTGGCAATCCTTCTGATACCTGAGGTGCTATCCATGTTGAGTTGACTATTGGGTCAAAAACTCTGATTACCACCTTTTTTGTCATTGATGGCAAGGGGGCATATAGTCTACTCTTGGGCAGAAATTGGATCCATGCTAATTGTTGCATTCCTTCAACTATGCATCAAATTCTCATTCAATGGATTGGAGATGATGTTGAAGTTGTACATGTTGATAATTCGGTGAGTGTTGCTGCCACAGAATCTACCTATTGGGAATATGAGGGCATCGATTGTTTCTTTGGAAAAGTGTGGAAAGAAGGCCCTGTAAATGTTTTCAGCGAAGGCCAACAGCCGATCCAAGCAGTCAGCTCTCATAGCAATTTTTAATGGGAAATCCCATCGATGGCAACAAAGGAAAGTTGGGACGTGGTTTTATGTCGGCTGATAAATTGGAAGAAATTAATGTTAGTGATGGATCTAAGCCAAGGCCGATGTATATTAGTGCAAAGTTAGACCCAGAATATAAATCAAAGTTGATAGATTTGTTGGAAGAGTTTAAAGATTGTTTTGCTTGGGATTACACGGAAATGCCTGGATTGGATCGTTCCATTGTTGAGCATCGATTACCCATTAAACCTGGATTTCGTCCTTATAAACAACCTCCAAGGAAGATATACAAAGAGGAAGACTATAAGAATCTGATGATGGATGAATTGGAAGATTTACATTTGATTCATCTCAAGGCATTAGAAAATATTGAGAAAAATAAAATGCGCGTTGCCAAGTATTATAACAAAAGGGTTAGGCTGAAGCAATTCGCAGAAGGAGATTTGGTTTGGAAAACTATATTGCCAGTTGGAACAAAGGATAGAGCGTTCGGCAAATGGTCTCCAAATTGGGAAGGTCCTTTCCGAATTGTAGAATGTGTACCTGGCAATGCATACATATTAAAGACTTTATTTGGAGAGGAGTTTACCAGAGCTATTAATGGAAGATTTCTTAAGAAATACTACCCCAGTGTTGAGGTTGGTTCATGAATGTAGATCAGAAAAACCGACAAAGAGAAAATCGCCTTTGGCCTAAAAATCGAATACAAGACTGAGAACAGCCGATATTGTTCATATCGCCTTTAGCCTAAAAATCAGATACAAGATTGAGAATAGCCGATATCGTTCATATCGCCTTTAGCACAAAATAGCCGATGCAGTTTGCATCGCCTCTAGCACAAGAATGTTTATTCAAAACTGGGTTGTTTTTAGCATTTTTCTGACAGTCGCAAGTGGAATTTTACCGAAAAAGAATCAAAGAAGTAAATATTATTCCAAAGGACGAGATTATTTATAAAAGTCCATCCTAATACAAACTACTCCTCAAATAACTTGTTGAGGACGGACTGGGGGTTTGTGATTTCAGCAAGGGCAGCGGCATGATCATCGTAGGCCTCCAGACGTTCATCAATGTCGTCGATCTCGTCCGGGCGTCCTCCAACAAAGCCAACTGGCTGGGAGGAGTAGTCCTCGTTGGTTTGGGAGGTCATTGCCGCCAGCCCGAGAGAAGTGCCGAGGTGCACACCTTGGATGACGGCCTGATCAATGCGGCCATCCACAGCATCAAGGCGTGCTTCGGATGTCTCCCCCTGGGCATTCACCTTGTCGGCAATCTTGTTCGCCGCTGCCTTCAAGCGGTCATTCTCCGCGGAAAGAGCTGGGCAGAAAAGAAGAAATGGGTTGGCAAGCAAAGGAAGCCAGGATGATAAAACTAAATGAAGATATCAAATCGGTGATGGCATCGCAGAATTGCTTCCGCTGGTCCTCCCATTCGGCTTGATCGATGCCGAACTTCTTGGAGACGTCGCCTAGCTCCTCCCGGGCTTCGTCCCTCTCCTGGCGAAACTTGAGCGCCTCCTCGTGAGAGTATGGATGATGTGCATCTACTGGTTCTACCGAACCCCAAGGATTGGAATGGTAAGAGCTTGAAGAGCTGGAAGACCCGGAGGAGCCGGATGATGGAGTTCCCGGTTGAGCTGCCGTCACCGGAGGAAGGAGATGGTATTGGCTGGAGCTGATGACCCTTATCCTGATGAATGAGGAAGGAAAAATCGAAATTAAGAGATGAACAAGGAAATTGCAAAGGGGGCAAAAGGCCGAATCATACCCACAACGCCGGCAGCGCGATGCTCTGCTTCCTTCAGCCTCTCCGTCGGCAGGACGCTTGCCACGGTTGCCACTGTTCGTCATTTGCTTTGATGGAGGTTAGGGTTTTCTTCTGGAATGAATCGAACGAAGGAAGTGGAGGAGACGGATGTGGGAACGCTGAGGCGAAGATAGCGATGAAGGCTAACGGAAGGGTCTATTTATAAGCCAAAGCAAAGGATCGTGGCGAATTCCATGGGGTTGTGGGGGCGAGAATCCCGAACGACGGAGTAGGTTTTTTCCCTTTCGGCTGGGCCATTACTGGGCTGGGCCAGGCATGGGTTAAGTCGAACGTCGCTCAAATATCTTCCTGGTTTGTTGGAGCCAACATTGTTTGGTTATACCCTCACAATATTTGAATTGGATTCGTTCGGCTATCGGAAGAATGGAGACAATCGGCTACATTCTAATCAAGTAATTTAAGGGAAAGGGGCCGATTGCTTTCGAATGAATAAAAATAAGTAAACATAAAGCTAGTTAATCAAGGGAAAGAAGATATCACACTTAAGTTTATTACAAACCCAATGTCTACTGGTTCAGAAGATGATTGATTGCCTCTATGGCCTCGGTCCTGATTCGGCTAACATTATCTAGCACTTTTTGATCTTCATCTTCAGAACTCTGGATGTTGGATAACTTAGTTTTGATCTGCTGATCTTCTTTGATGGTCGAAGCTATCTTTAGTGAAGCTGCTTCTATGTTCTTCGGCAAATTAGTTATATGGGCCCTGTGAGACTGAATTTTGGCATTCAGTTCGGCTAGTTGAGCTTCTAGTCTGCTTTTTTCATCCTCCATGGCTTTCAGTTCAGGCTCCAAGGTTGCCAAGGAATTTCTCATAGTCTGGATATGAGAGTGAAGATCTTTAATCTCCAGCTTTTTCAAAGATCTATCCTTCTGCAGAGCGGTTCTCGAAGATATATTTTTGGTTGCCCTTCTCACCATAGCAAAATGGTCATCAAGATGGGCTGCAGATTCTAGGGGAGCCTTGAGAGCAGAGGGGATATCTTGATCAATGAGTTCAAGGAGGTCTTTTATCTGGTCTGCATCCTGAACCAGACTGATGGTATCCTTGTTTAGCAGAATGATCACCTCTTTTAGCCGGGCCTGATTTTCCGGCGATAAGGTTTGATGGGAAGTAATCTCTTCACCTTTCTCAATGATGTAATCCTCAATAGAGAAGGAGTAACTGGTGGTCAGTTTAGTGATGTTCTTCTAAAGAAAAGAAAAGAAAGAAGGTGTTAGCCGATTGGGTAATTTTGCTAAAATATAGTGTAAAACAAAGGATTACCTGCTGAGATGATTGATCATCAGGATGGGTTATACCCTGGCTTGCTGGGGAACTTGGTTGAAGATTCAGTAGGGACAGGTCTAGAGCTTGATCAGGAGAAGTTTCCCTTACTAGTTCATCTAAGATTTTATCTATTTTTGATAAAGTAAATGATAATGAGCACAAGAGATAGATGTTATTAAAAAGAAAAAGAGAATTGGTTGAACAATGTTACCTATAGTTTCATCAGGTTTATGAGCCTTTGAGCCTTCAGCTTCATGAGTCTCTGAAGTTTCGCTATCATGGATTTCTTCATCTTCAATAAAAACTTTAGGGATTGGTTCTACAGGTGCTGAGGTATTGCCTAATGTGGGAATTTCGACTTGTGGCTGCAATGGAAGTAATAAATGTAAGAGGTGGTCAGGTTTACTGCTAAGTGAGGTTGGTAACCTAATAAAGAATAAAAGGTTCATACCTTAAGAGATAATTTGGCTTTCTTGGTCCTTGGTTTTTTAGGTAAGAGAAAACTTTTAGGTGTTTTCCTTTTGCTTTTTCCTCTTGAAGATGCAGCAGCTGAAGTAGCAGGAGTTCTCATGAGTGCCTTTAGAGGTGCTGAATCCAAAGTTGCAGAAGTTTTCATGAATTCCTTTAAGTTTGGAGCATCAAACCCCAGAGCAGGCTTGGGACCAGCCGAATAGTACTGGATTGCTTTGGCTGGGGGAGTAAACTCAAGATCCTATGCATGACCAGATGTTAAAATAAGAAGTGGATTCAAGAACAAGAAATGATGGGCATAATGAAATTACCTCACTGTCAGAAGCAAAATCGGGTTGCAAGTTTTTGCATAAGGAATGAACTGATATATTGAAGATATGAGCATGCCATTCTTGCCACTAAGAAATAAAGAAAGGATGAGCAACATCTATTAGCCCAAATGGAGATGGTTCATATATTAGCAATTCCCATCCTAATTCAAAGACCTTCTTGGCTTCCATTCCTTCTGTTATTACTTCCCTTGACTTTATGATTGTTGAGAAGAGGAATTTTGGAGGCAGTTGGCCACATCCTAATTGTCTGGCCACCATGTTTGGATAATAGAATTCATAGGTGGATTGTACTAATCTCCCATGATGAAATTCGGCTGGCAAAGTGCAAGGTTTGATAAAGGAGTTGAAAATTTCTGTGGATTCTTGACCTGAACAACCAATTTCATAGCTAAACTTGCAGGGCAAGGTCAAATTTTCGTTTTCTCTATAAGGAAACCAGAGCACATTGCCGAATCCTTTGAAAAATAGCTTGAAGAAGTGACCGATGTCTATATCAATGCTTATAGATGATGCTGCTTCCCCATAAGTCTGACAAGCCTTAACCTTTGCTGTGCTGCCTTCAGCATAGTTAACTGAGGGAAAACTTAGATTGAAGAGGCTCATAGGGGTTATCTGATGCATATATAGCTGGAGCCACATTTGAATTAGCCACCAGGGACCATTCACACAAGAAATTTCTCCACCTTGGCGTATCTGAAGAGTAATTTGATGCATCATATGATAAACAGACCCTAAGAGATATTTGCCTAGTGGGATCTGAGTGCCTGCAGCTAAGTCTTCAGCCATTACCATGTGATTTAGGGTTGGTTCATTGGATTTTCCACAGAAGATGAATCTGCATAGCCACATATTCATGAAGGCTTTCAACTCTTTGTCAGAGACGGTGCCAGATGCATTCATGTAGTTCTGAATATGTTTGACCCATCCACATCCAGAGCTGACGGCTCTTTGATTACTTTTGCTCTTGTACTTATAGGGATATACTGGCAATGACACATTCAAGCCAGTCATCATGAATACGTCGGCTAGAGTGATGGTCATAATACCATGACCAAAGATAAAGGCATTGATAGTGTTAGACCAAAAATGAGAAGCTGCTATCAAAAGGGAATCATTCCTGGGTGTCTTTGCTAAAGATAATTCCAGACAATGACTGATGTCCTGACTTTCCCAGTGGCTGCTGCTTTTCTCCAGCATTCTCCTGTACCAGTTACGCCATCCGGTGATTGGGGGAAATGGCCAATTCTTGAACGTGTTTGGCCATCGGTTTGACGAGGTAATCCCAGACTTGAAAGGAATTCTTTGGGTTTCCTTCTCAATAATTTTAGAAGGGTCAGGATTTCCCATTGGGCCAAGGAAATAGGAGTCGGGGTTGGCAGCATAGGGGATCAAAATCTGGCTCTTGTATTCCTTTAGAAGATGATTGAAATCAAAGGGGAGTAAATCAAAAGAGGAGCGGGAGGATAAAATGAAAGTTGCCGAATATAAGTAAAGTTTACCTCTGGGATTTCATCCTGGGTCGCCATTGAAGATTTGAAGGAGGTCCGAGGTTGCGCTGAAAGCTTGAATTTTTGGGCAGCGGCTGCGGTTTTGAACGGTGATGACCTAGGAGGATGAAAGAGCTTGTGGTCAATTTTAGAATAAAACAACTTTTATCCCGAAATTGAGGGGGCATGTGTTAACACTGGATTTTGGTCGATTCTGGAAGATGACAGGTAGGCCCACATGCGGGAAGAAGGGTGTTCGGCAAACAAAATAAGCGGTCGGCTAAATGCTTGTGCGGTCGGTTACTCTAGAAGGCGGTAACTCCATTCGGGAAAACAGAAGATGGCAGGCAAGACCGATCGGAAAGATGAGAGTTGTAATAATAAAGGAGTCTATAAGTTTAGGGTAAGGAATCGTAAGTTTCCAAGTTTGTTTAAAAGTTCCTTTGTAAATCGTAGTCCTCTAGGACTCACGTTTTGTCTAGGGTATAAATATTGACCCTCGGCCATTGTAAAAGGGGTTCACAACCAAATCAATACAACCGGCCCCGTGCCAAACTTCCGAGTCTTTTTGTCGTGTCGTCGAGTTCTTCGAGAGGAGTCATCGATCCGTCGACCTCCATAAGTTCCGACAACCTTGTTATCATGTTTAGTATCATGCGGTGGATTTAGACGTGATGCAAGTAGTCTTGTTTGTTTTCAATGGTCGTGCGGCGGATCTTTGCTTGACAATCAAGAAGTCTTTGCTTATGCTTTGTTTATGAGTAGATACCATGCTGCAGGCGTTTACTCAATATGCTTAGTGAAAGCAAGATAGTTATCGGCTCTTTTAGATATGGCAAATCTAAATAGATTCATTAAGTTATCCAGTGTTGCATGTTACGGAACATTTTTTATATATATATTTGTAACACACTTCTGCCCAATCTAGATTGATATGGTTCGGCCTTCTCTCTCTCTTGTGGTTTTATCCGTGCTTCAACGATCATTGCTTTTCATAATACCTTTGCAACTAGATAGTGTGCTCATAATGGCCGAATTATTTTAATCTAGGTTGTCACATGTCGCGGGTTCATGCATGTTAATCATGTTTAAGCTTTAACAAAACCAGGTGTCGTGCGGCAGATGCAGGTTTTGGATTAGTTTAATCATTTTTATTTGCACGTTCCTTCTTCATGGACCCCAATTCGGCTGGACTGCTGAGTTTGGTTATGCGTTAACTCATAATTAATTTCACTTGTTCAAATATGTCTTCCCATGCATGTGTATTCGGCGCTCAGGTTTCCACGTGCATTCATCTTACGATTAGCCGAAACGGTTTATGAACTCATTGGCAGACAGCTCTCTATAGCTGTATGTCGTTGTAAGTGGCTTCAGGGCCGTATATGTGGAACTGTCTGGTATTACCCGACATGTTCCGGTTTGACATTTAATTGTTTTATCCCTTGTTAGTTTTCAGGTCAAACTGACTGGCACGCTTCCGGATAACGAAACACCCAGGAACCCAATTGAAGCTACGCTTTTTGGCTTGCTATGTGTGAGGCACAGTGCGTCACATTTTGTGTCAACAGGATTACTATGAGGTAGAGCTACAGCATCTAACTCCCAATGGGATTCAACATATGGCAGCGTTTGTTGCCCTATGCGAGGGTTTCCTGGGGATCGATCCCCACTTTGATCTGTGGCGGTATTTCTTTAGTATTAGTCTGTCGAAGAGGAAGATTGGGGGGAAAGAGGTGAATGCGCTGATGGGGTGTGCCAGCATTCACCTGCGCCATACCCGGTCGAAGGGTTATCCATACATGCGTCTGGCGACATCCAACAAGGGATGGCACTCGCAGTGGTTTTATGTTAGGGATGATGTGAGTGCCTCCCTACCACAGTACACTGGGTGCCTTATTGTGGATGCTCCGGAGTCGTGGGGCTAGGGCGTCCAGTCCAAAGACAAGAAGCACATCTCCGACCTTCTCTCCGCCCTCCAAACCCTGAAGGGTCGGGGTGTAAAGGGGACGAGGATTATTGGTGCCTACCACGCGAGGAGGGTGGCACCACTGATGGCACGCGTGCTTCCCCTGCATCGGATGATGCTCGGGATATCATTCGAGGGGACGGTGCTCGTTGACGAGGTGCTCCCTTATTCAGAGGTGGCACAGCGCATCAAGGAGGCGACGGAGCCGATGAAGGATTCTGCAGACAGGGTCCTTAACATTGTGTATCCGGTGCCCGGACACCCCCCAATACGGCCGGAGCCTGGATTCTTTGAATTTGTAAGCCCTCCTCTCCCATGCTCTTTTCTTTCTCCTGAATTTCCCTTTTTTAACACTTGCTATTGTAACGTTGGGACCAGCCGAGGGGGCTAGTCTTCAAGGATAGTCCGGTTCCGCTGCCGAAGGACAAGGCCATGGCGGTGGCGAATCGACTCACGGCCGAGCAGGACAAGAAGGCAAGGGAGGAGTTGAAGAAGGCGAAACGACTGAAGCAGGAGGCTCGGAATCGGGGAGAGGACGTGAGCAGTGAGGACGACGACGATGACGATGATGACGACGACAATGAGGTAGTCGTTGGCATGGATTGGGATGTCCTGGAGGACAAGGACATGCTGACAAGTGGCCACCCACCCGTGCAGGGGCCCTTCCCTTTCCACGCGGAGGGAAGTGAATCGATGAGGTCGGTGGAGGCCGGCGAGTCCGCCGCTTCGCATGGCATGCCGGCCGAGGATCGGTGGATGGGGGAGGGTGGGCTTGCTACTGCTGACCCCGAGGCGATCGTGGAGGGGGGTGGCACTGGAGCCACGCCCGGCTCTAATGCCGCGCCCTGTGAGGTGATGGAGGGGAGCGGCTCTGGTGCCGCGCCCCATAGGACGATGGAGGGGAGCGGCTCTGGTGCCGCGCCCCATAGGACGATGGAGGGGAGTGGCTCTGGTGCCGTGCTTCAAGAGGTGAGCCCCCGTGCCCTGGAGCAGGGGGTAGGCTCGAAACGGTCCTGCCCAGATGAGTCGAGGCAGGGAGCTGGGGATCGGTCCCCAAAACGCTTCCGCCGACCGAAGACGACAACGTAAGTTGCTGATTCCCCTGTTTTCATCCTTTTTCCATGTCTATTTTGACCTAATGGTTATTACCTTTGTATAGGTTCTTGCGAACGGGTCACCCTCTGGGGCTAGCGCCCAAGAAGAGCCTCGCCATTCAAACAGGACAGATGGCGTCGCCTGCCGTCACCCCTGTTTCGGGCAGGAGTGGTGCCGATGTCGGGGCCGCGTTGGCCGACCCGATGGCGTCTGTGGTGGCGCCCACACCCGCGGAGGTTACCGAGTAGGCTGCTTCCTCCATGGCAGACGTGGTACAGCCGGCCGAGGGTCGTATACCGCCGGTGGAGGTGGTCATGGCCGCGCCAAGCCAGGACCAGCCGGAAACGACCGTGGTGGCGCTCGAGGGCGTAGTTCAATCTGCACCATCGGTGGCCCAGGTGGATCCGCCCATGGTGCTTGAAGTGGCCTAGATGGATGAGGATCCAGTCGGAGGATCCTTGAGCGTGGTGGTGGTGCCGCATAGGGTCAGGAGGGAGCCGCCCTCGGCCCCTTTGTCGGGAGGAGACCGCTCCCCTGCATGGGGGGAGCCGCCGCTCTAGTGGATGTCCGCTCAAGACCCGACGTCGGCTCTTTTCTCGCTCGATGATCATTCCGAGAGCATGGAGCGGGAGGGTCTTGATATCAGGATCTCGACCGTGCTGGACGCCCTGGACCAGGCCAGAGGAGCTCTCTGTGAGATCGTTATTCCTACTTCTCATGTATTTGCTGGGCCTTCCTCTTTCTTCGCATGTTTTCGTGTTTTTGCTTTTCTGATACCAGTCTTCTTCCTCGTCAGATTCTTGTTGCTCGTAGCTGGAAAAAGTCCCAATTTCTCCGTGAGCAGAAGGCGGAGAGGGATCGCCTTTCCGAGGAGGCCCGGCTGCGAGCGGCCATGGTCGCCCAGCTTGCTACCGCCCAGGAGCGGGAGGCCCAGGCACGTCAGGACATGGAGGAGGCCCATGGGATGTTCAAAGATTTGTCGGCAAGGTCTAAGCTGGATGGGGAGGAGATCGCCAGGCTCCAAAAGGAGCGGGACGAGCTGCTGCAGAGGAATGCCGCGGCTAATTAGAAGGCTGGCGAGGTCCTGAAGGAGCTGGAGATGGAGCGGGACCTCCGACGGAAAGCCGAGAGTAGGGCTACGGCCCTTCAGCAGAAGGTGGACGAGGACATCGAGGTGGTCCGCTCTCTCCGGGCGGAGCTCGGTGATGTGGTAAGCCATAGGTTGAGCGCCGAAAACATCTCCGTCAAGCTAGAAAAGGAGCTTGCCCATGTGCGAAGGACCCTTTAGGTTGAGAGCGATGAGCACGATCTCCTGCAAGCTGCGGTTGGGGTGGTCCTTGATGCCCTAAAGGTGGAAGAGCCAGTGGAGACCAGCCCGTTCGTGGCTCGTGCCGCAGGTATTACGGCTCGGGTGGGTCAACTCGAGGAGAGTGCTTTTCACGCCGGGATCACCCAGGCCTTCATCGTCACTCATGCTCATTACGAGAAGGAAATCAACCTGAAGGTGATGAGTGAAGGTTTCCCGTCCATCTACGAAGATGAAGAGCTGGAGGAGATGGAGAAGATGGTTGCTCCCCTTGCGAAAAACCTGGCGGACAATTTGAAAGAGATGGTTCTCCCTCCGTGGGAGTAGTTAGTCAAACAATTTTGAAAGCAACTTATATGTAATATGTGGACAAGTGTCATATTTTCGAGTCTAGACGCGGTTTCGTGATTTTGCATCGTAATTTCATTTTGTTTGATTTTTTGCGATCTTACCAACCTATTCCCCTGAATCTTGCCGCTGGTCGTGATGCGAGGAGATTGTTTTGAAAGAAAGAAAGGAGGTAGCCGTACCTTAACTAGCCCCCGAGTAAGGTCCGACCCCCTGCATTTGCTGGGGTCGGGGGTTACTGGAGGTCGGAACTGTGGTTTTGGCGTCAGGGTCGACGAAGTCCATGAATGATATAGCAATATTCCCCGCCCTGTCTTCCAACAGAAATCCCCTACTGAGGATTCTATGGGCTTGGCAAGGTGGGGCCTTCGAACCTGTCCTCGGTTATTTGCAATCGGAGGGGCTGAGTGAACGACACTTGCCTCGACGGCTCGAGTATCGCGCTCAACGAGCTCACTAACGGGTACATTCGTGTGGAGTCCGGGTCCATCATTTGCTTATGGGGTCGGCAGAGCCCTCTGGTGGCATTCCACAACTTCTTAACCCGCCTCCCGGCAGATGCCCGAGCTATTCGACAGGCTCAGGCGGCCTGATGGCCTCTCCTCGACGGAGATTCTGTGGGTTCGGCTCGAGGTTAGAATCGAACGAGAAAAGGTTGAGACGTCCCTGTCCGCTTCCGAGCGGGGTTGGGCAGGGCCGCTGGGGCTTGTCTCAGTTATTTCTCCCTAGCTCTGTTCGGCACGAGGTGGCCTCGAGCCCTTCGTGGGCCGGCCTTCGAACCTTGGCCTATCGCCGCTTATATCGAACGAGGCGACGGCCGTTTCATGATGTGACACGAAGCGTCGGGATGTCTTATATATGTATAATATAATTGAAACGAAGGCGGGGTCGGTAACGTTACCTTGGCAGTATGTTCGTGTGAGGTTCAAGCCCTGATGATGAGGTTGGAGTAACCTTGGATGTTCGTCCGTCGTCTTTCTCGGGCCGAATGACCGGCCCAGGAGATCCGTTAGGGCTCCGCTTTACAGAGATCCTGTTGTCGGACCGTCCCGTGGTCCTGCTTGGGGAGGCGAAGGGTTGGCTGCCCATGTGGGCGCCTTAATTGCCGCGTCCGGAGCGGGTCAGTGGCAGGCCATACCCGGGCAGTGTCCAGTTTGACCGGGGAGGAATGCCTCGTCGACCGGGGCGCGTCCCGTCAGTTCCGGCGCGTCCCCTTAGGTATTAATCAGCATTGATTTTGTATTGTAAAGAGGAGAAGGGAGGGGGTATTCATCCAACCTTTCGCCTTTCCTTAGCTACAGTGGCTCTTCTTTAAATAGGGAGGGGGAGGGGAGTTCCTATCCCACCTCATCTTCTGCCTCTGAGCCGCTATGTCTCCTTCTTCTTCCTTTCCCCCGAATACATCCGTGCGTCGTGGCGGTCCCTGAGTGAGGAAGAGTAATGCCCGAGGGAGAGAAAAAAACTCACAAATCCGTTCGTGAATCTGGAGCGTGATGTCGAGCCAGAGGATGAGATGGTGTATGCCGCCCTTAGTGAAGGGTCGCTGCTGCCGAAGGAGAAGGGACGCTGGGGGGCGCCGTGCGTCGTCGACTTCGCCGTCGTTCGTCGTGCTCCTTCTTTGGCGGGAGGGGTTCCCTGCCCTGATGCCGTTGTCAGGGTTGTGACCGGCGATGATGGCATAGTCCCCAGATGCCCTGGCAGAGACGTCGCTGTCGGGATCGCAGTCGTCGACGATGGCGTAGTCCCCGGACGCCCAAGCAGAGGCGTTGTAGATGATGGCGCCTTCGAGGATCCTACGAAGCGGCGGAATGTCGCTGATGGAAAGCGTGGCGCAGCGACCGGGGTAGATGAGCTAGCTCGTGTACACGCCCTAGACGTCGCCGATGGAGAGCGTGGCACGGCGGTCGCAGTAGACGAGCTGGCCTGTGTACATGCCCTGGTCGCCGCCGATGGAGAGCGTGGCGCGGCGATCGCAGTAGACGAGCTGGCCCATGTACATGCCCTGGTCGCCGCCGATGGAGAGCGTGGCACGGCGGTCGCAGTAGTACCTGTAGCAGGCTAAGCAGAGACTGGTATTGAAATAATTTTATGGGGGAAGCCCCCGAGTAAGCAGTCCTGAATTTACAAGTATATTAGTCCTTTTGTAATGAGCAAATTTGCGCAAAAAATGGACAAAACTTCATCTATTGCCTATGGTAAAAAGGATAAAACTTCATCTATTGCCTATGGCAAGTAGTTTCATAAGTTTCTCTCTTTTTTGTAGAAACGGTTTTAGTGTCCCCCGACCCTTCTCACAATCTAAGTCATAAAAAACTAAGAACGTGGGCAAATCAGTTCTGAAATGAGCTGGTGAGCAAAGAGGTCGCAGCCGCTGGGGCGCAGGCCTCCCGCAGTCCTACTAGTTGTATTTAGAATTTGTTCCCAAAATCTTAGCCCTTAGGACTTATTTATGAGAAGAATGGAAAGCCTAGCGAATGTTCGTAGCTATAACACAGGAGGTTTTTTCCAAGCGTAATAGTTGTATTTCATATGTCACATGCCAGCCCCCGAGTGAGGTCTGACCCCTCGCGATTTGCAGGGGTCGGAAGTCACTAAGGATCGGGGTCTTATTATGGCAAAAACTGATAAGGAATAGTGTATGTTTTAAGGATAAAAACGACGTAGTTGCTCAATGTTCCAGGCGTTGGTGAAGACTTCGCCATTGATGGTTTTCAACCGGTAGGCGCCTAGGCGAAGTACTTCCGTGACGACGTAGGGCCCTTCCCAGGGTGGGGAGAGTTTGTGGCGGTCCTTGTTGCTCTGCACAAGACGGAGGACGAGGTCTCCGACGTTGAAGGCTCGACCTCGCACCTGTCGGCTGTGGTACCACCGCAACGCTTGTTGGTACCTAGCTGAATGGAGGAGGGCGATGTCGCGGGCTTCATCCAGCTGGTCCATGGCGTCTTGGTGGGATGCCTCGGCTCCCTGCTCGTCGTACGCTCTGACCCTTGGCGCTCCATAGTCAAGGTCCGTCGAAAGAACGGCCTCGGAACCGTAGACCATGAAAAAAGGTGTGTAGCTGGTGGCCCGGCTAGGAGTTGTCCTTAGGCTCTTTAGCATGGCCGGGAGCTCAGCGAGCCAGCGTGCGCCGAACTTGTTCAATCGGTTGAAAATTCTGGGCTTGAGGCCTTGAAGGAGCATGCCGTTTGCGCGCTCGACCTGCCCGTTTGTCCGGGGGTGTGCGACGGCTGCCCAATCGATCCGGATGTGTTGTTCATCACAGAATCGAATGAATTTCCTACCGGTGAACTGCGTGCCGTTGTCTGTGATGATGGAGTTTGGGACTCCAAAGCGATGGACGATGTCGAGGAAGAACAGAACAGCTTGCTCGGATTTGATTGTGGATATTGGTCGAGCCTCGATCCATTTTGTAAACTTGTCTATGGTGACAAGCAGGTGGGTAAAGCCCCCGGGCGCCTTTTTGAGTGGCCCAACCAGGTCGAGTCCCCAGACCGCGAAGGGCCACGTGATGGGGATCATCTGGAGAGCCTGGGCCGAGAGGTGCGTTTGCTAAGCGTAATACTGGCACCCTTCGTAGGTGCGTACAATTTGCTCGGCATCGGCTACCGCGATGGGCCAGTAGAAGCCTTGCCAGAATGCATTCCCAACCAAGGTTCTCGGTGCGGCATGATGACCGCATACTCCACTATGGATGTCTCCCAGCAGAAGTTTTCCCTATTCGCTAGGGATACAGAGTTGCAGAATTCCGATGTGACTTCGTTTGTAGAGTTCGCCCTCTATAAGAACGAAGGACTTGGCGCGTCGTGCGAGCCGTCGGGATTCCGTCTTGTCTGCCGGTAGTATGTCGTGGAGGAGGTAGTTGAGGTAAAGCGTTCTCCAGTCACCGGGAGGGTCGAACTCCCCTACTAGGTCCTCTTCAAGCTCCATGACCTCAAGGTCGGGCGGCGTAGATGGCGGATCGGCCCCCGGGGTCGGACTAGAGAGGCCGTCGTTGGCTTGTTCCGACCCCGCGTAGCGTACCGAGGGTTTGTGTTGATCACTGGCGAAGACGCCTGTTGGGACTGGCTCTCGGCTGGACGCTGCTTTTGCGAGCGTGTCGGCTGCTTCGTTGAGGCGCCTGGGGATGTGATTGAGTTCGAGGCCATCGAATTTTTCCTCCAGTCGTCGGACCTCTTTATAGTATGCTTCCATCTTGGCGTCATGGCAGCATGACTCTTTCATGACCTAGTTGACGACCAGCTAAGAGTCGCCCCTAACGTCGAGGCATCAGATGCCCAGCTTGATGGCGATTCGTAGGCCATTTATGAGTGCTTCGTATTCTGCAGTATTGTTCGATGAGGGGAAAAGGAGCCGAACCATGTACCTCATGTGGACCCCAAGGGGAGATACAAAGACCAGTCCTGCTCCAGCGCCCTTCTTCATCAGTGATCCATCGAAGTACATTGTCCAATACTCTTGATCGACGGCTGCTGGTGGCATCTGGACCTCGGTCCACTCTGCGATGAAGTCAGCTAGTGCCTGAGACTTGATCGCCGTTCGGGGGGGCATAGGAAATGCCCTGATCCATTAGCTCGAGTGCCCACTTTGCAGTTCTTCCCGTAGCGTCATGGCTACAAACGACCTCGCCGAGGGGGAACGACGTCACCACTGTCACGGGGTGTGACTCGAAGTAGTGGCGTAGCTTCCTTTTAGTGATGAGGACGGTGTAAAGGAGTTTTTGGATCTAGGAGTAGCGGGTTTTGGAGTCGGATAACACCTCGCTAATGAAATACACAGGGCGCTGTACCTTGAAGGTGTGCCCCTCTTCCTCTCGCTCTACTACTAAGGCAGAGCTAACCACTTGGGTGGTGGCCGATATATACAGTAGGAGGGATTCTCCGTTGCCTGGAGGGGCTAGGACTGGCGGTTTAGTTAAAAATTGTTTAACCATGTCAAGCGCTTCCTGAGCCTCGGCTGTCCACTCGAAGCGGTTGGCTTTCTTCAGGAGTCGATAAAGGGGGAGTCCTCGTTTGCCGAGGCGCGAAATGAATCGGCTGAGGGCGGCGAGGCACCCTGTGATCCGCTGAACCCCCTTTATGTTTTGGATCGGGCCCATTCTTGTGATGGCTGATATTTTCTCTGGGTTGGCTTCGATGCCACGCTCGAAGATGATGAAACCGAGTAGCATGCCCCTCGGGACCCCGAAAACATATTTTTTGGGATTGAGTTTGATGCCGTTTGCCCAGAGTTTCGCAAAGGTTTGTTCAAGGTCGGCGACAAGGTGGTTAGCTCGCTTGGATTTGACTACGATGTCATCGACATAGGCCTCAACGGTTCGCCCGATGAGGTCTCCAAAGCAATTAAGCATACAACGCTGGTACGTTGCCCCAGCATTCTTCAGACCAAACGGCATTGAAATGTAGCAAAACGATCCGAAGGGAGTGATAAAAGATGTCGCGAGCTGGTCGGACTCTTTCATCGCGATTTGATGGTAGCCGGAGTATGCATCAAGGAAGCAGAGGGTTTCGCACCCCGAGGTGGAATTGACTATTTGGTCTATTCGTGGCAAAGGAAACGGATCCTTTGGACATGCTTTGTTGAGGCCGGTATAATCGACACACATTCTCCATTTCTCGCTCTTTTTTTGGACAAGAACAGGATTTGCTAACCACTCTAGGTGGTATACTTCCTTAATGAATCCTACGGCCAGTAGTTTGGCTATCTCCTCGCCGATGGCCCTGCATTTCTCCTCGTCGAAGCGGCGCAGGCGTTGTTTCACTGGTTTGGAGCCCAGGAGGATCTGGAGAGTATACTCGGTGACCTCCCTCAGGATGCCCGGCATATCCGAGGGTTTCCATGCAAAGATGTCTTTGTTGGCGCAGAGGAAGTCGACGAGCGCGCTTTCCTATTCGGAGGAGAGCGCAGTCCCGACACGGGCTTTTTTGCCCTCGGAGCCGCTGGGATCCAAGAGGACCTCCCTGGAGCCTTCTGCTGATTCGAACGACTCGGTTGATTTCTTTGCGTCGGGTGCCTCTTCGACGACCTTCTCCCTAAGGGTGGCGAGCTCTCTAGAGGTGATGACCGCGGACGCGTGTCCGCAGCATTCGACCTCGCACTCGTAAGCGCGCTGGAAGGAGGTGCCAATGGTGATGACTCCGCGGGGGCCCGGCATTTTCAGCTTTAGGTACGTATAATTGGGCACGGCCATGAACTTCGTGTAGCATGGTCGCCCCAATATGGCATGGAAAGTCCCCGGGAACCCCACTACATCGAAGGTGAGGGTCTCAGTCCGGTAATTGGACCGATCCCCAAAAGTGACAGGCAGGTCGATCTGCCCGAGTGGCATGGCTTGCCTCCTAGGTATAACGCCATGGAAAGGTGCTCGGATGGGATGGAGGTTCGTTCGGTCGACGCCCATCTCGTCGAGCGTCTTGGCGTACATGATGTTGAGGCTGCTTCCCCCATCCATCAGTACCTTGGTGAGCTGCTTTGGACCGACGATCGGATCGATGACAAGCGGGTACCTTCCTGGGTGTGGGATGGCGTCCGGGTGGTTGGTCCGGTCGAAGGTTATGGCGGATTCCGACCATCGGAGAAAGGCTGGCGTGGCTGGTCTGGCGGTATAAACCTCACGACGTGTGACCTTCTGGCGGCGCCTAGAGTCGAAGGCCGTTGATCCTCCAAAGATCATGAGGGCGCCGGTCAGCATTGGGAAGGTGTCGTCCTTCTCCTCCGTGTCGTCGGTGGTAGGGACAGGCTCCTTCCCCTGCTCCCCCTTGTTAAGGCCCCCGGCCAGGTATTTGCGCATGAGGCCGCATTCCTTGTATAGGTGCTTGGCCGGGAAGGCGTGGTTCGGGTATGGCCCCTCGAGCATTTTCTCGAAGTGGTTCGAAGTGCCCTCCGCGGGCTTCTGGCCACCTTTGCGGTCGGCAGCGGCCATGAGCGAGTTGTCGCGCCGTTGCTTCTTATTTTTCCCTTTGGCGGGACGGTTGGAGGCACCTTCGCCGGTGTCCTCATCCCGCCTTGTCTTTCCGTCGGAGCGATCAAAGATGGCTCCGACCGCCTCCTCTCCAGAGGCGTGACTGGTAGCGATGTCCAGGAGTTCCTTGGTAGTCCGCGGGCCCCTTCGTCCTAGCTTGTGGACCAGGGATTCGCAGGTCATCCCGGACAGAAAGGCTCCTATCACGTCGACATCGGCGACATTCGGGAGCTCGTTGCATTGTCGAGAGAAGCGCTGGATGTACCCACGGAGGGTTTCATCGGCCTTCTGGCAGCAGTTCTTGAGGTCCCATGGGTTTCCGGGGCGTTTGTACGTGCCCTGGAAGTTGCCCATGAAGATCTCCATTAGATCGGCCCAACACTGAATAGCATTGGGCGGTAGGTGCTCGAGCCATGCTCGCGCCGAATCAGCCAAAAACAGCGGGAGATTGCGAATAATGAAGTTGTCGTCACTTGCTCCTCCGGCCTGACATGCAAGCCGATAGTCTTCGAGCCAAAGCCCGGGATTTGTTTCGCCAGAATATTTCGGAATGTTGGTAGGTGGTCGATACCTTAGGGGGAACGCAGCGTTGAGGATGTGTCGACCAAAGGCCTGAGGGCCTGGTAGGCTGGGGCTCGGGCTCCGGTCCTCGTTGCTGTCGTAGCGCCCGCCACATCGGGGATGGTAGCCGCGGTGTGCCGCTTCACCATCGTCGCCGTGGGCGCGTCTCCGGGCGTCGATGGTGCTGCGTATGTCGTGGTCACGGCTGAGGCGTTGATGCACTGGGACAGCGGAGAGCTGCCTGCCGCCTGGCGGTGTTTGGTGGATGGACGCGTCTTTGGTGGGACGCACCGAGGGCGCGCGCCGGCTGGTGTTGGGTTTGCATCGTCGAGACAACGAACTTTCCGCCTACTGCGCCGCCGCCCGCTCAAGCAACATGCGAATTTCTCGATGGGCGCGGTGATCCTCGGACGTTGCGGCCTCCGAAAGGCCTCGCAGCAAGGTGGTTGCTGCGGCGATGTTCTGACTAGCTCAGGCAAAGTGAGGAAGGGCCCCGTCGTCGGTGAGGATCCTTTGGTGCACGGTGCGGGCCGTGGCGCGCGCACGCCCCCCGTCTTTGTGGCGTTCAATCTCATGATTGATGTCCGCATACTCCCGGACGAGCCCTTGCCCGGCCTCATCGATCTCTTGCTGACGGGCCCTCAGCTGCTCCATCCCTAGGTGAGATGGGGCTGCCGTCTCATCCTCGGATCCACAATCAGGGTTGTTTGTGGGGGTCACCTCTTCCCCGGGGACACTTTCGACATGACCCTCGGGGGTCTGTGTCATGAAGCATTCCCGAGAAGGGTGGTGGCTCCCCCTACTGGAATCCGAGCTGGAGAACGATCCTAGTTCCACGTTGAGGAGCCCATAGAGAGTCTCCGTATCCTGCTCAATCGCCCCCACGAACTCGATGTCCGTGGGTGTTTGAACCATACGTAGCGCCAGAAGGTGGCTAGTGGTCGCCGCAGCATTGCGGAGACTGATCGGAAATGCTATCGGGGCGCTCTGTATGGACCCTCCCAGGCATAAGGCGGTGTTGTGAGAAGCCTCCCTTGATGACGGGACTCCTAGGGAGTTGCCCGGTGGACCATCGAGCCTAAGACGGCTAAGGTTGATGGAAGGGGGAGATGGGGCGGTTGAGTGAGTCAGCGCCAGCTCTCCTCCTAGTGTCATGATGAAGTCTAGGTCACCGAAACACACGTGTGCGCCCGGGGCCCAGGTGATTGCGTGGGTGGCCATCCGAGGCCTGATTTGGAACGCGCAAAACCCCTACCTAGCGCGCCAACTGTTGGTGTTTCGTACAAGCACCGGCAAATAAATTTATGGTAATGCGCGTTAGGCTTGGATGGAGCGCTAAAGGACACAGGATTTATACTGGTTCGGGCCGAATGTCCCTACGTCCAGTTTGCTGCTGCTTGTGTTATTAGCACCGCGAACGGTCTGTAGTAAAGGGTACAGACGATCGAGAGAGGGACTAGTCCCAAGTCTCTGATGAAAGGGTTGAAAGGAGGTCAAGAGCTTCGTAGCCGCTTGACTGTGTGTATCTGTCCGTGGTCTCCCTTTCCCCCCCCCTCTATGGGAGAAGCGCATCCCCTTTTATAGATCAAGGGGCTGGCTTTACACGGATAAGGGCTTTAGCTAATCTTGTGGTTCACGTCTACCCGGTTCGGTCCTTTATTCTGATAAGTGCTAAGGAAGATAAGTGCCTACAACACTGTTGATATCCCTGTAGAGTGTCAGGTTGATTACAAAATGCTGCCCTGCTCAGGGTATGGGCTGTAGTATAGTGGTTTTGACTTATTAGCCTTTCCCATCCTTGCTCCGCATGTCTTCCGGTTTTTGTGAGTCTTTGTCGGAGTGTCCAGGGATCGGGGTTCAGAGTAACGCCGAGGTTAAGGCCTTCTGGCTTTGGACCTGAGGGGTCGGGAAGCGGGCGCCGCTCCCTCGGGTCTACAGCGTGGTGACAGAATTCCCGTCGTTCATGGAGATAGCAAATCTTCTTCTGGAGTGTAGCGGTTGTCGTATATCTTCGTCGGGTTCCGTGTCCTAGGATTGAAGGCAACGCCTACAATTCTACAGGGTGAGGAGCACGCACCTGTACAACCTTTCGGGCCTGCGGCGCTCGGAAGGGTCTAAAGCACCCGTCCCGTCCTCCCCTGGTAGTACTTTTCCTGTCAGGGCGCAGGGTATGGTTCTTGGAGCCATGGTTGACCCAAACGTCTTGTCTTGCCCTGTTTCTATCATCCTGAGGGAACAGGGAGAAGTGGTCAGGTAAGGTGGATCCATACTTTAGATACAGAGCAGGGTGAGGCTCGTTCCTCGCCATCAGGCGAAGCGGAGACCAATCCCTATCTCCTAGGCGAGACCGACCCTGCCCCTCTGGGGTCGAGCGAGGCAGAAACTATCCCTCAGCCCTCGGACGAGACCGAGCCCGCCCTAAAGGCGTCGGGCGAGACGGACACTAATCCTCGGCCCTCGGGCGAGACCGAGCCCGCCCTAAAGGCGTCGGGCGAGACGGAGCTTATCCCTCGGCCCTTGGGAGAAACCGAGCTGGTCCCAAAGGCGTTGGGCGGGGCGGAACCAAACTCCTGTTATTCGAACAAGGGATGAAACGGTGCCCTTAAGCGTCCAGAAGTTTTTCACGTTCGATGGTTATCGGTTCCACCTTCTAGGGTACCCCGGTATTAGGTCCCCGACACATCTTGAAGCTTGCAAACTTCTCTTTGAGAATATATGCCTTTGCACCCTTCACGGCTTGAGTGCCCTCAAAAGATTCTTCCAATTTCTTCCAAGCTTCATGAGCCATCTCAATATTCTTGATTTGCTCAAATGTTCTCATATCAATTGCATCATGAATGGCACTTAGAGCAATGTCATTGTTTTGAAGAAGCACTTCTTCGGCGGCGATGGGATTCTCCGGATCACTAATCTCAATTTTAGTTTCTACCACCTTCCACACCTTTGTATTGATTGACTTGATATGTGTGGTCATCTTTGACTTCCAATAAGAATAATTTGAGCCATCAAATTGGGGTGGCTTCTTGGTGTTGTTGATTTGAGCCATTTTAACACCGAAGGTTGTTAAGCCTCAAATAACGGTGACCTCGGCTCTGATACCACTTGAAAGGTCCTAATGGCTAGAGGGGGGTGAATAGCCTAATAAAATTTCTACAACAACACTTTTTGCCGACCGGACGCGTCCGGTCATGCTTGACCGGACACAGCCTAGCGTCCGGTGCTCAACCCTAATCACTGTGCCGACCGACAACGCGATCGGACGCAGCCCTTCAGCATCCGGTCAGTTGACCGACGCCAGCGTCATTGCGACCAACTCCATTTCACATCTAACTTCTCCACCCTTGCTTAAATGTGCCAACCACCAAGTGTATCACCTTGTGCACATGTGTTAGCATATTTTCACAAACGTTTTCAAGGGTGTTAGCACTCCACTAGATCCTAAATGCATATGCAATGAGTTAGAGCATCTAGTGGCACTTTGATAACCGCATTCCGATACGAGTTTCACCCCTCTTAATAGTACGGCTATCAAACCTAAATGTGATCACACTCTCTAAGTGTCTTGATCACCAAAACAAAATAGCTCCTACAAGTTATACCTTTGCTTTGAGCTTTTTGTTTTTCTCTTTCTTCTTTTCAAGTTTAAGCCCTTGATCATCGCCATGCCATCACCATTGTCATGTTATGATCTTCATTAGCTTCTCCACTTGAAGTGTGCTACCTATCTCATGATCACTTGATAAACTAGGTTAGAACTTAGGGTTTCATCAATTCACCAAAACCAAACTAGAGCTTTCACCAGCGCAGTCTTAGAGCTAGACCGAACCTTCGCAGGTCGATGATGCCGAGACCACCGAGCTCCTTGGGCATGCAAACCACCTCCCACGCCACGCGACGCATGCCCGCACCCATTGTGGTCGACCCAGTCCAGATGAACAATCGACGTAGCTTATCGATGCGGTCGACCGCCCATGGCGACAGGCACACGACAATGGAGAGGTGCACTGGGATGGGCGAGAGCGTCGCCTGTGTCAACGCCACCCTGCCCGCAGTGTTCATGAGATGACCTTTCCAGAGTGGAATACGCGCCGCAACGGTGTCAATGAGGAATTGCTCCTCGCTCCGGCGCAGCCTGCGAGTAGAGAGAGGGATGCCCAAGTACTTGCACGGAAAGGCTCCGATTGTGCAGGACATCATGTTTTCAACCAGTTGAAGCTCCTCTTGTGAACAGGCAATCGGGTTGGCAACACACTTGTCCATGTTTGTGTACAAACCCGACGCATCGCCAAAGATCTGCAAGATGGGTTTGATGGCGACGATGTCGTTCATCTCTGGCTTAATGAACATGAACACGTCGTCCACGTATAACGACACCCGTGAACGCACCGCGGCGCACCGGAGAGGTGAGAAGATGGACCGGGACTCAGCCCACCGGATGAGTCCGCCAAGCACCTCCATAGCTAGGACGAACAACATCAGGGACAAGGGGTCACCTTGCCGCAAGCCTCTAGCATGGCAGATGCGGTTGCCCGGTCTGCAGTTGAGGAGGACTCTGGTGCTTGCCGATCCAAGGAGGATAGACATCCAGTTCCTCCACCGCGGACTGAAGCCGAGCCATTGTAGGACCTCCAGAAGGAAAGGCCAACAGACGGAGTCAAAGGCTTTCGCAATATCGATCTTAAGGAGGCAACTCTTTCTTTTGGTGCAAGGTCTTGCAGGTCAGCTGAACGGCTCTAAAATTATCATGTATGGACCGTCCCTGGATGAACACGGTCTGACAGGGATGCACCAGATCATTGAGCACCGGAGCAAGCCGAAGGGCAAGACATTTGGCAATAAGCTTTCCAAAGCTGTGCATTAGGTTGATCGGGCGGTAGTCTGTGATCTCCTTGCTTCATTCTTCTTTTTGAGGAGAATCATGAAGGCATCATTGATTAAATTGAAGCTACGCCTGTCCAACGACCAGAACGCTTTGAAAGCGTTGACGACGTCCTGTTTGATGATCGGCCAGGCTACTTTGTAGAACAGTCCGGTGAAGCCATCCGGCCCTGGAGCTTTGTCCGACGGCAACTTCGAGATGGTCGCCCAGATCTCGAACTCGGAGAAGCAGACATCCAGCATGGATAAATCGTGCTGGGCGAGACGCAGGCTGTCGAAATTCACAGTGGCCGCTCGATGGAATGGAGTGCCGAGCAGGCCGCTGTAGTGGTCATACACTGCGTCCGCCATCTGCTCATTGAGGACAAGGTCGTTCCCTGGACCCTGAGCGATGTGATGTGGTTCGTATCAGTAAACTTGTCATCTTCACAGGCGGCGTTGTGTAGCCGCCGGGAAACTGATATGTAAACTCGTTAGCCATTGCAGATAGACGGCCGACGGCTGGAGCTGTCTATTTACAGTCTGGGACACCCGGAACTGTAGAAGGCGATGGATGATGTTTGCTCGAACTAGTAAACTGACAGGACCAGACCGCGTAACGCGAAGACAACTTCTGCACAGTGGCCCTGGTCCCCTTTTTCAGTAGTGTTTTTCTTTCGAAAAAGTGTTTCGGCTAGTTTGAATCTCCGGTTTATCAGCAGGACTGTCGACTGCAGATGATGATGTGTCCATTTTGCAATTCTCTGACTCAAATCTGCAGTATACTAAATATTCAAAATTCAAAGTTGATTTGAAACCGGAGGTAGGGAGAACGAATGCCGAAGCCTATACGATTATATATCACAAAAACCAACTCACAAAAAAAACCTGCACGAGCAGGGAGGTAGCAAGAAGAGAAGACGGCCAGGCCACCAAGGAGGGCTGCGAGACTAGCAGCAGGCATGGAATTGAATTCCCAATCTAGCAGCTGCAAAATCTTGTCCTGTACTCGTTAACTGGTGGTGGTGGGTGCAGAGGCGGCAGCGTCGTCCGCCGGCTCCCACGCCGACGCGGTGAGCAGGGAGAGGTCCTTCCACCCGAGCTTAAGGCACGCGTCCTCCTCCACCAGCGTGTACCCCTTCCACGGGTACATGCCGAGGAGCAACCTGGCCTGCATGGCAGGGCTCCCGGCCAGGGACACTGGCCGGAACCCAGCGCGCCGCAGCTCGTCGCCCCACCGCTCCACGCGCACCTCCCCGGTCCGCTTGGGTCCCCCTACGGCCACGATGTTGCGTATCTCGGCGCCCAGGAGCTGCCGCTCGACCGCGTGCCGCTCCGCCGACTCCTCGGCCGCGCCGGCGCCGTCTCCCAGCGCGTCGAACAGCGCCGAGTAGTAGTGTAGCGCCTCCACGAACCGGCCCAGGAAGTCGCCGCTGTGGCCCAGGTCCTGCTCCACGATGGTGATCAGCTTCGGGCGCAGGTTCCGGAGCAGCCGCACCGTGCCCACGTCCGACCCCGTCACGTCGTAGAGGCAGTGGTGCATCCAGTGCACCACGGTGGCCTCGTCGTCCCGCTGCTGGTGCTGCTGCTGGCGCGAGCCGAGGAGCGCCGCGGCGTCGGCGACGTGCCCGATCTCCCCCTCGATGGGGTGGAACTCGAACGGCAGGCCGAGGGATGCCGCGAAGTCGGCGAGGCGGCGGCCGGTGGCCTCGAGGACGTCGAGCGACGCGCCGAGCCCAGTGACCCGGAGCGAGCGCGGCTTGCGCGGGCGGGAGGCGAGGATGTGGAAGAGCCCCGGCCACTGCAGGCCCTGCATGATGTCCAGGTCGATCACGTGGAGGCAGTCCTCGCCGTCGAGCGCCTGCAGGATGGCCTGGTTGGCCGTGAAGTGCGAGAACTTGACGAGCGGCGACAGCGCGTTGTACGCCTGGAACGCGACTGCCACGCGGCGGCTCTGCGCGGCCGCCAGCGGGCGGAGCGCGAGCGGCGAGTAGGCGCCCAGGTACGAGCTGAGCACGCGCGCGCACAGCGCGTCCCCGAAGTAGGCCGCCACGCGCTCCGGGGGTGACCCGAACGGCGACGCCAGCTCGGCGATCTCCGGGAGCAGCTCCCGCGCCTCCGTCAGCTGGTCCATGGCCACCGCCTCCGCGCACCGCAGCAGCAAGCTGAGCAGCCGCAGGCCTCGCGTCTCCGGCCCTTCCTCCTCCGCCGCCGCCGACGCCAAAGCGGTGGCAGGGCCAAGCGCAAGCAGCTGTTGCCGCTTCCCGCGCGCAGAACGGCCGTCCCCTTCCTCCTCTTCGCCGGGGGACGCGGTCGCTCGCTTGGCCTTCATCGCTGCCGCTGCCGCCGCGTCGGTGGCGGGCGCGCGGGATAGCATCCCCTGGAGCATCGCGTCGTCGGCCAATAATTTCGTTTCGGGCAAGGAGTCAGTCACTCGGTGATCACTGTCACTGAACCGTGGCAAGGCAAGGCAAGCGAAGTGAGGGGACGGCTCAGCTGAAGCTGATAACGATGGTGACTGGGGTCCGGGGGGCAGCACCGGGTCTCGCCGTTGGCTTCGCGGGTCCGGTGCGTGAGAGTGAGTGAGTGAGACCGAGGAGGGGTGCCAGGGCGGCCGTCTGTTTGTCTGCTTGCAGGCAGTTGCTGACGCGGCCAGGCAGGGGGAATCAAAGGACGCGAGCCGCGACAAGGCGAAGGCGACCGGTCGTCTCCATCTCCGTCCCTATCCCATCCTCGGGCAGGGACGGGAAAGGCTTGGGTTTTCTTGAATGAAAATCACGGGGAGGCGGAATGGGGAGGGATGTGCGTGCGTGTGCGGCCGGCGGTGCCGACGGGGGTTGGTCCGGCTGGGATTGATTGGTAAAGCCTGTCATCATTCGATGAGGGACGACCGGCGGGCGAGACGGGGCGCGGGACAAAAGCTTCCCTCGGATTCCGGTGCCTCGGTGGGACGTTTGACGTTTCTGGTTAACAACAGCAGTGCCGGATGCCGGTGCCCTTGCATCGACGGCCCGGGTGTGAGGCGCTGCCGATATCGTGCAAGTGTTGATCGGCGGACTGCAAGGAGGAGTTCGCCCCAAATGTGATCCTGCGCTCATCTGAGATACCGTTCGTTTGGCACACTACACATGACCCATCTGTTTTTGAGACTCACATGACACATCTGTTGTCTGGGAAAAAAATTCGGTACGGATGGTCCTCGCCAAAACACGGTGCGGATATGCAGCTGACGTGATCTCAGAGACCTCTAGGCGCAGCCTGAATCAACTGAGGGAAGAACTCGTTCATCATGGGCCGATCCGTAAATAACTCTTTTTAGTAAGGAACGATCCGTAAATAACTGGTCTTAACTAGGAACTTTCATGGGCCGATCCAATAATTTTTGGGCCTCTAAGAAACCCTTGTTGGATTAGAATCAGCCTAACGGCAGAAACCGATGGCGAATTCTCGAGCGTCCAGGTGCTCCCGGAGACCACGGGGATTTTATATTTTTACCATTATTAAGATCGCCACTCGCTCGATTGTCATCCTTACGATGCCTCTTACATATTTACCATTTTTAAAATTCGTGCGTCTTCTTTTTGCCACAATTGCTCATCTGGCATGCCACGGTGACCCAACACGGTGGCGCACAGTCAGCAGGGCGGTGCGAAATGACCTGCCTGTCCCTGGCTATTTGCTGAAGGGAAGGAAACGGGCCTGCCCAGTCGCTCGCTCGTCCATTTTCTCGTGCGGGCATTGGCGCAGATTTGGCAGCGCAACCAGTAGTAAAAAGACCCACTGAAAATTGGAGGCGCAGATTTGGCAGCGCTCGTCCAATCATAGTATGTGGTCCTAAATAGCAACCGGAAGCAACCAGTAGTAAAAAGACCCACTGAAAATGAAAGTTCAATTGCCCTGATTGTGATTTCATATCTTTAAAGCTGCGCTGACTTGGAACTTGAAACACTGATTGGTCTATATGTAAGTATTTTATTTCTTTCAGAAAAAGGATTATTACAAGGCCATAATGAACCAGCTACCTGGGTTGTGGAAGATCTATTGACGAAAACCTCAATGAAATCTCCCTGACCCCTTCCAATGTTAACATGGAAACAATAGATAGAAAACAAAAGTGGAACGTGGCTTAAAATACAAACATGAACAGCTAATCCGAGTTGAGAAATCTTTCAGTTTACATTGCATAAGCAGCACAACACAAGTTCAAGGTAACTGCCAGACTACCTTTAATAATTTAAGTGAAAAGGCCTCATTTTTCTCAGGTGGACTGACCTAAACCCAGATAGCGTTGAAACTAGACCGCTTGATCACGCTTCCTTGATGCGTTGAAGAAAACTGTCAAGGAAGCACCGAAAGCCTTCCTCTCGTTCCATCTGTCCTTAACCATCTGCTGCAAATGCTCATCCCTCCTAATCTTCCACTCAGACCCAGTATCTTGGTCAACAACCCACACTAAAAGTGTTTGAAATGGCCCCCATATAATCCTTGTGGATAAATCCTCATGAAACTGAGCCAGGGTGTACTCACTGTTCCTGTCAAACCATAAGTCGTGTTGCTGCTCTGCCATGTCGACTCGGTCATACTCACCATACTCACCAACAGCAACATATTTAGTGACCTTAACAACTAGTCTAAATGCAGAGCCAGGATCGATCCTGGCATAATCAACCACAATGAAATAAATACGGAGTAAGAGAGTATCCAACCCACTGCACAACTTAAGATGGTAACACTTACCAAGGTGGGCAGTCACTACTAGCCATTGTAACCTCGATTGATTGACACCACCTCCTACATCAGAAGCCTACGAAGCAAAGAACAGATGAAGATAAAGTGAGCAACCATAGTTCTCACGTTAAAATAGAACTATCTAGGAAAGCTTACTCAATTTAGGAATTAACAAAATATGAAAGTAGGGCATCTCAATTAGTCCAGCCGTGGTGCACTATACTACTTTCATGAGAATCAAATCATGCATGTGAATGGAGAAAAACACTAGCTGCAATCTGCCATTTGAGCTATCAGTACTACACTCATATGTATCAAGAGTAAAAGTTGAAGAATGACTAACAAAAATTAAGATGTTACATTTTCAAAGACAATCAATAATAAAAACATGTTTCATTTGAGAATTATAGTATAAAACCTTTTAATTTAAGAGGAAAAACAATTAGATAAGCTTTTAAAATATGCATAAATCATTGAATTGAACTAATAAAAAATTAATTCAGAATTATAGTACAAACCTCAGCACATGGCTATATCTCCATATCTACACCCAAGGCATCACCAGAATGTCCAAATCAAACCAAATAATCGAGCAGCGGCACTTAGGCAAAGCAAGCAGCTCAGCAACGCAAAGCTGCACCAGCACAGGAGCAGGCCACAAGCAGCAGACGCACAGGCGGTGAGGGTTTTGCGTTTCCGTGACTCTGTGTGCTCTGCCGGCCTACTTGAGGCCTAATTCCCTAAACAATGGCCCGTTGAACCATGACCCCATGAACCCTAACCCTAAATGCCGTGGAATGTGGGTGCAAAGGGGCGGCAGGGGGCACGTACCTTCGCTCTGTCGCGGTGGCCGCCGTGGCTCAGGGACGGCCGGAGGGGAGCAGGCGCGGCGACGGCGGGCGAGCTGGAGAAGAAGCAGGCGGCGACGGCGGACGAGCTGGGGAAGAAGAACGCGTCGGGCGTCGGCGTCGGATGCCCGCACGAGAAAATGGACGAGCGAGCGACTGGGCCGGCCTGTTTCCTTCCCTTCAGCAAATAGCAAGGGGCAGGCAGGTCATTTCGCACCGCCCTGCTGACTGTGCGCCACCGTGTTGGGTCGCCGTGGCGTGCCAGATGAGCAATTATGGCAAAAAGAAGACGCACAAATTTTAAAGATGGTAAATATGTAAGAGGCATCGTAGGGACGACAATCGAACCAGTGGCGATTAAAAATGTAAAATGCCCGGAGACCGACGAACCGACAGAAAGCGAAAGAGATCACACGCCGGCCGCGGATCTCCCACCACCACCAGACTCCATGACCGGCGGCAGCGGCGGGCGAGGAGAACACGAGTCCGACCGAGACGCATCGACGGCCATGCCCGTCCCGGGGCCCTGCGCCTCGACGCACCGCGCGCTCGCCGAGTGCCACCGCCGCGCCGCCCGCGGGCCGCTGCGGCCGGAGGTGCTGTGCCGGCACCTGAACCGCGCGCTGGCGGAGTGCGTCGTAACCGCGTGCTGCCCCGACGAGACCGACGCCGTCCGCACCCTCTGTGGCAGCGCCGGCACCGCGCTCAAGCGTGAGCAGTGCCAGCGGGCGCGCATCGACCTCGCCCTCTGCCTCGAGGCGCATCAAGAGCCCTAATCTGTTATCCCTGTGAGGAATCTCTTCCGGTACAGTCGTGCTCGTACAGCGATTTTCTTTGATGCCACACGTCTTCGTTCTACTATGTGTAGTTCTCTTATATTTTGTAAAATACAATCTTGTTATGGAACATTGGAGCCCCAACCAATTGTGTGTAAAAGAGCACATTGGGGATTAGTGCTGAAGGTAACATTAGCGAAATAGCAGGAATGAGCTCTGAAAAAAAATGCAGATGTTTTGGCATTTGCTTGGCTTGGATGCGAAATTCATGCTCTGATCACAAGTTTCCAGTTGTGTTATTGGGAAAAAGATCATGAATTGCAATTTGCTTGCTGTTGATTTGAAACAGTGTGAGTGTAGAGCAGCTTCAAGCAAAGCTTGCCTGCCCTAGCTGATACTTGTACTTGAATTACCCCCTCCGTTTTAAATATATGACGATGAACGCTGAGCTAATTAGCCTGTCCAAAACGTTATATATTTCAAAACGGAGCGAGTATTTGGGATTTGTTGTGTGGGCTTCGATATTCTAAATGCCTAGAAAATAGGCAGCCATTGAAACTATTGAAACATTGAAAAGGGGATGTTGCTTATGCTACTCTGAAACTGTTGTAAGGACAATTCTGAGACAGCGAAAAGGAGATGTTAATTTGCATTAACGGTCCATGTACCAATGGGATTAAAGATGGCAACGGGGACTCGATCCCCGATTCCCCGCGGGGAATTCCCCTATTAGGGGACGGGGATGGAGTCAAATATGCTCCCACGGGGATCTAAACGGGGAGAAAACGTCCCCCGTCGGGTTTGGCGGGGACGGGTTTGGGGGAGCATTCCCCGTCCCCGATACCCGCATCCCCGCCCCGTTTATATACAGGCTTTGCTCTCTTTCCTGATGGCCCAACCAGCCCACGAAGGCCCAATGTCTTCTGAGTATATATAACAGCAATAACCCTAGTTCTACACCTTTGTGATGATTAATATCCTGCTTCTTGCTATTTAGCTATTTTTGGATTGTGATTCGTGGTGTACTCTAATATTGTGTCGATGAACTCATGTGAATGATGATGAATTAATCTGAATGGTGATGAACAAATGCGGGGACGGGGATCCCCGATGGGGATTTTTCCCCTCGCGGGGGCGGGGATGGGGGAGAAATCGTCCCCGTGAGCTTTGGCGGGGACGGGGACGGGGATTTTTTCTCCCCGCGGGGACGGGGATGGGGAGGCAACCTCCGACGGGGAATTCCCCGTTGCCATCTTTAAATGGGATACCATTATTGTTAACTGTAATAATAATTTGTGAGTTCAAAAAAAGCATTAGCTATGAGTGCCGTGTCTCTACTTGTCACGGCTGTAGGTTTGGTAGTGGAGGCTTCATCTGTCATATGACTCATCAGAGCTGAAGGCTTCATCCATTAGCAAGTTGAGAAGTCTGACGCAAGTGCAGCTGATGAGCAATTGAGGCAACAAACACTGCAGTAGCATAAACGGGCGAGCCGCGAGTTTCCTTTTGCTATGCACGATCAAATTGATGTAACTCACACTATCCTTTTGTTCAAGCTGTGATTTATTTGTTAGGCAGAAATGCAGAATTCATGTATGATCCTTCTTTCTAATCCTTCTTTTGCTGGTAATTAATACTCTAAAAACTATTACTGTACATGTACATCTCTTTGTCCAATGTAATCGGTGTGTACGGATGTTTAACTAATTATGTTTCTTTGTAATTTCTCGTTGTGGATGTTGTTCATGTACAGATACTAGTTTAAACCAATTCAGAGTTTTGTTAATTCTCAATCCATGTGCTGCCTTCTATTGCCTATGCTATTTTGCTTGCGAAGTGTGATCGTGATGATCTGGGCCTTCTATTGTGAATTGTGATTAGTATTGATTTCACAAGTGAGTTTGCACACTGTTCATGTCCTGTGGGTCGTGGGCTTGTGGCAGACCGGCAGTGAGCACTGAGCGGTAAATTCAAGTGTTTGACCCACCATTCAAATGCTTGTTGCCAACGTTCATAATTTTGTGTGGGGAATGTACAATTTATTTATAATAGTTTGTCTAAATTCAGGACCTGTTTTTATTGCTGGATTTTTTTTTTGACCTTGGCCGATTTGAAGTGTTTTTACCTTCCATTCAAATGCTAATTTCTAACGTTCAGAATTTTGTGGGGCCGTACAATTTATAAGAGTTGGTTTAAATTGAGGACCCGTTTTATTACTGTATAATATAATCTTTTTGACCCTGGCGGCCTGGCCAACAAAAGTCGGTCCATTTGGGCAAATGTCGGCCCAACCCAACCCAACCCAGTCCGTGGCAATCTGTAGAACAACCACGTGGCGTCCACTTGAACCAATCTTGGCAATCGCCTATCTGCACTCTGCAGCTTCGTCGTCCCTCGTCGGCTTGTTAGTTGGTACGCTTGTACGCTCCAGCTCTCCTAGATTTGCCTCGATTTGCCGTGCCCTGCGACGGCGAACGGGCGAAGGACGGCTGGCGCTCGCCACGCGCGATGTCCGGGCTTCCTCCTTTGGCCGCGCGACCGCCGCTACCGTCTCACTGCGCCTGCTTCTCTTCTTCCTCCGTTGCTCGGGCGAAGGCAGCGTCGTCGGCATGCTGCGCCAGCCTAAAGCAGGCTTGCCCAGGCCGAAGTGCTGCCGCCCCTTCCGCCGTCGCTGCGCTCCAGGCCGCGCCGCTCTTGGCTGCGGCGCTCCTCCTTGTACCTGCACCCCCTGGCCTGCCTGCTGCTATCTCACCAGGTTTCTCCAGTTCTTGCTTGTTATAAGATGCACAAACCTATTGCTTTTATTGTTGTGTGTATTCGCTGCATTGCGTAATTACATGTGAAATCGATGCTTGTACTAGTTGTTTCTTCGAATTTGTAGACACCATATCTACTGTTCCGTGTCATTCGGGTTTGGTTGGTTACTTACTGAACAGTGGCAGACTGGTAGTTGGCACTTGGTTCTCACGCACGCATGGTTGGTGTGGGTCTGTAGTGCACACATTGCTGTTGCAGTAGTGGCTTAGGGGAGGTGGATGAACAGGAAAGGTGCGATTTCTATAGAATTAGCTGAAGAACATAAGTACTTGTTCCGCAAGCTGCAGGCATGAAAGCAACTCTATCATCACATACTGAAACTTGCTCGCCTAATCAGCTAATCTAGAAAGAAAGAAAGCTGAATCTAGCATAATGCATATTACAGAGGACGTTCACACTAGTTGGAATCCAGGCTGATCAGTGGTTTTTTTGCCCCATGGTGCAGCATTTGCGCAACCAGTTTCAGAAGGCGCAGCGCTGTTCCGGAAGGCTTGTATCGGTTGCCATGACATGGGAGGAAACATCCTACAGCCAGTGAGTTGCTGAAATCCTTGCGCGGAGCGCACCCTTACAAGTTCTAGTCATAGTTTGTTCTAACCATCCTGCTCGATCGTGCCCAGGGAGCCACTCTTTTCCTGAAGGATCTCGAGAGGTATAGCCTTGTAACCTGTCACTCACGTACGGTAAACTGAAGAATGTGCTGCCTTTTCACCGCTCCCTGTCACTGACGCAAAGGCAGCAAACTTGTTGCAGAAATGGAGTTGCGACGGAGGAGGAATTGTATAACATCACATACTATGGGAAAGGACGAATGCCCGTCAGTTCTGCATTCTTCAATGATTGACCTTTGTGTTCTTCAATCAGCAAAAGCTACTTGTTTATGAGTAGAAAATGATTTTTAATAGCAGTATATTTCGTTTTGATCAGGGTTTTGGAGAGAAATGCACCCCAAGAGGACAGTGCACCTTCGGCCCCCGGCTATCGGAAGATGACATCAAGCTCCTAGCTTCGTTTGTCAAGTCGCAAGCCGAGAACGGGTGGCCAAAGATCGAGGGCGATGGAGATTGATCAACTGACAAACGACGAGAACACAGTGCTTGTTAGTCTGATGAAAATGGCGATTGGAAGATAGTGTTTGTATTGTTTATAGGAAGGAAAAAGTTCATTTTTGGCCCTCCAACTATGGCTGTAGTTTGTTTTTAGCCCTCTAACTCGAAAATCAGACACGCGTAGTCTCTTAACTATCTGAACCACTTAAAATTGGCCCTTGTAACGGCGCGACGGCGGTTTCCGCTCAGTCAACCCACCGCGACCACGGTATCGGCCCATCTACTTGTCTCGCGGCCCAACTACTCCTGCACTTCCCTTGTCTCGTGGCCCAACTACTCCCGCACTCCTCTCTCTCGCTCTCGTTCCTTCCCCAACCCGAACCCTAACCTTCGACGGCGACGACCACGGCGGAGGGTGCTGGGGCGTGTGCGGATCGACAGCATGGCGAGCTCGAGCAGCGCGAGTAGCTAGAGGGGAGGAGGAAGATCCGACCGTGGTGGCTTTCGATCGTCCCCCTTGCAGTGTCGCCGAGGCCCTCTTGATTATTGGCCGCCCGTGATTTGCGATTGCGGAGCGAAGGGGACAAAGTGGACATCGTGGACCAATGATAATCCGGGCCGCAGGTTCTACAATTGCTTCGGATCTCAGGTGAGTTCGATCAATGACTTGTTTAGGGTTTGGTTCTTTGTTGGATGTCATGATTGAAGTTGTCTTGGTTTTGGTTGTAATCACAGTTGCAGAGCAATATGCGGCCATGTCAATTTTATCGCTGGATTGATCCACCAATCCCGGAGCACCTTGTACCCGTTCTTATTGAGCTCCGTGACCTGTGCCTCCTGGAGTTTCACTGCTAGATGGAACCCCATGTCTCTTGTCACAAGTGGACCTATTGTGGCCTATTCCCTTACATTTCCTACATCTGATGACTGTCCCTACCTTAGAAACTCTCTTTGCCTTTGGTTGTTCTTGTGGCTCCCTCTTCCTTTCTCTTTTAGGTCTGCCTGGCATTCTCACATATCTAGGTGCCTTCAAGGGTGGGAGATCAGATTTTGGCCAATTCTGCATACCCTCCAATGGGTTCAGGCAATGAGAGTAAGTATTGTTGAACTCAGTAATATGATAACAAGCTGCAATGTAATCATCTAGCACATTTGTGCTGTAAAAGATGCATGAAATAGCATGGCAACATGGCAACCCAGACAACTGCCAATACCTACAAGAACACTCTCTAGCCTGTAGGTCAACTCTGAACCTGTTGTCCCAATGATTGACTTCAAATCTGTCAACTCCATTGCTAATAGCATGGCATACCCCTGGAAAGGGTGATACTTGCATTTAGCTTTTTAAGAATGTTGGAACACACTGTTCCTGTTCATGTTTGTGACTTGGACCTATTCTGTTGGATCCTCATCATCACCTTCCTTCTAATTATCTCCAGCATAGTTACAATAGGAAAGAACCTAGCTTCCATAATCCATTTGTTAAATGTTTCACACATGTTGTTATCAACAAAATCACAATTTGATCCTATCTTAAACCAAGCCCTACTCCAATGAGCTGGATCAGTGTTCATTAAGGCTTGTGCACCACCTGGTGTATACTTTGCTAGTCTGGTCCTTGCAAGATTGAACAACGATGGACAGGGTGCCTTTGCATAATGCCAGAATTTCTTTTTGCCACTCCTTGTTCTTGAATTTCTTTCTCCAGTTGGCATATATATGCCTGGCACAGTTTCTGTGTTCAGCACTAGGAGCCCATTTCTGTACTACGTTGAGGATACCCTTCTGTTGATCAGATATGATAATCCACCCCTCCCCATCTCCCACTCCAACATCTCTGAACAAAATGTCACAAAACTAGTCCCATGATTCATTGTTTTCCTTCTCTACTACTGCCCATGCTATGGGATACATCTGGCTGTTGACATCCCTTCCTATTACACACAGAAGCTCCCCATTTGTTGCACCCTTAAAGAAGCAGACATCTAGACCTAACACTTTTCTACACCCTGCCATGAATCCTTTTTTACATGCATCCAGGCAAATATACATTCTCTGGAATACTGGTGGTTCCAACTGAAGCTCTTTTTTGACAATGACTGTGCTGTCAGGATTACTTCTCAACAATTCAAGCTGATATCTATACAGAAGTTGGTACTGGCCTTTGGTTGCATCTAGTGCTTTCTGCATGACAATTGCCTTTGCTCTTTTCAGTTTTGAGATGTTTACCATAGCAAACATCTCACCTTGAATTGTGGTCCTCATTCTTTCCAAACTCCATGTTGGGTTGGCCATTATAAACTTCTCATACTTCTCTGCAATCCTACTAACAGTTACTAACTTGTTGTCCCTCCTTGGGGAGCATGTGTGCAAAGCATTTAAACTAGCCACCTGCTAGCTGTCTGTCCTTGAATTGGTTGACAACAAACATCTCCAGGTACATGTGGCCCAATCACATAGAGCTAACATCTTGTGTGACGCATTCCTCCTAAACTTGATCACCCTCCTCTCTAGCAAACTTTGCCTGATAACTGCTTTCTTGAATTGCTTTTTCCCAGTGAACTTCATGCCAATCACAAACCTAGGACTAGGTACATTCTTGCTGAACCTTGGGTAATAGTTGTGCTTGGTCTCTAAGTGCCCCTCACTTGCTTCCTCCTCTAACTCATCCTCTGCACTGCTGTTAGCATATGGGGTGTCATTTGCATCATCATCAAGCTCAAACGTGGTTGGTCCAGAATTTGGCCTATCTAAGATGACATCATCCAGATTTGCTACTTGTCCACTCTTCATGCTCTTCTTGAATTCCTTGAACTTCTTTTGAATCTGTACAACTTCTTCATCTTCCTCAGATGAATTATCATCTCCAGGCAAAAACTCACTATCACTGTTGTCCTCTAAATTTTCTTTGTCATTCAAAACACTTGAAATATTTTGTTGACTAGCAACTGGCTGACTCCCTTGGTCATCAACCACCTGCTTCCCCTTGTCCATCTTGCTAGGGTTGTACCACTCCCTTACAAATTTGATCTGTTTCTCTACAACTTCCCTACTTTCATTCTTATTATTATGAGCAACCAAGATATCTTCACCTGGATCTGTCAGTTCCTCATATTCACCTTCAAACTCACTGTCATCATGTTCTTCTTGCTCACCTTCAATCTCATCTTCAAAGTTGCTGTCCTCATCATCCTCTTCCTTTTCATCATCAACTGCATGTCCTTCAACATATATCTCTGCTACATCTCCTTCCTTAGTGTTGTTTGCCATTTCAATGTAAGCCTGATCATCCATCAAAACACGTAGGCCATTAGAAAGCTGCCTTTCCAGGAACAAGCCAGTGCAACAATGCTCCTTCTTCAACAGTGCAATGATCATTAAGGCGCCCCATAATCTCAGGGAGAGAGACTTTATCACGGTCAATGTATGACACCTCCACTTGTTCTCCCAAGTAATACATATTATTTCATCTTCTCAAGAATTCTCCTCCATAATGAAACCGAATAGGAAGAGTATCCAGAGGGTCCATGGCGCATAAAATGTCCTATATTACATGCAACAGGAAGATAATTAACATCAAACTTGCAACCGCATAAACAATTACACAATTACACAACATACGAAGTCTGCTTAAACAAACGGAATTCCTAAACTAATCATATACCACATCGGCTAATGGTAAAAATGACTTCAACCACCTGATCCCTAAAAAGGAACTTCCATTCCATAAAAAAGGCTTCGATTCAAACTAAAGAATAAGAAATTCCAAAGAACAACAGCCTAGCCCTTGGCACAGCACGGGGACCACCTAGCCCCGCATCTGATGTCGATCTGCAACCCTGGCACCCTCAACGTTGGAGCACCTGCGCCGCACCCGCACTAGCACCCTCCGCCGTCGCCGTCGTCGGGGGTTAGGGTTCGGAGTTGGGGAAGGAACGAGAGCGTGAGAGAGGAGTGCGGGAGTAGTTGGGCCGCGAGACAAGGGAAGTGCGGGAGTAGTTGGGCCGTGAGACAAGTAGATGGGCCGATACTGCGGTCGTGGTGGGTTGACTAGGTGGAAACCGTCGTCGCGCCGGTGCGAGGGCCAATTTTAAGTGGTTTAGAGAGTTAAGAGACTGCACGTTTCTGATTTTTGAGTTAGAGGGCTAGAAACAAACTGCAGCCATAATTGAAGGGTCAAAAATAGATTTTTTCCTTACAGGAATTAGGACTTTCTGAGCTTGTAACCTTCTCGTCTCTGTTTCTGAACTGAACTTGTAACCTTCGGGTCTGTGTTTCTGTTTTCTGAACTTCTATTCAGGCAGAGTGCCAGAGTCCACATTTTCTGTTTCCAGCCAGCCGAACGAAGCGAGGTCCTGACACTGACAGAACCAAGTTCAGTGCTCAGGGTCCCCAACAAGTCGCAGTCGCAGCTCAACTTCCTGAAAGAGGGTTGGTGAGTTCGGTTGGTGACGCCGCGCGAACTGCTACCAGGCGTCGGCGTGGTTTAAACACGCGTCCTCCTCCGTCGCGCGGCTGCTGCTGGTGCGGGGGGAGGTGGGGAGGAAAGCGGCGTCGCAACTCCCCCGCCTCGAACAGACATGTTGCCGCGCACGCACTCCCACCAGGCGCGGCGGCGCTCCGGCCTGGGCCCGCAGCTCTGCGCCGCCGCGGCCGCGCTCCTGCTGCTCCTCTCCCTCGCCGTCCTTCACTCGCGCCTCTCCTCCTCGTCCTCCTCCCGCTTCCCGACATCCGCCTCCCGCTCCCGCTCCTCCACGCCCGCCGCCGACTCCAACAACTCCTCCGCTCTCCTCGCCGACGAGGAGGACGAGGACGTGGCCGCCGCGCTCGACCCGCTGCTCACCGTCGCCGCCACCACCGCCGCCGCCACCGAGGGCGATTCTCTCGCCAACCCCGACGACGACCGCATCGATGAGCTCGACGTGTTGGACGAGGACACCGCGGGCGCCGACGCGGCCGACTCCGCCTACGCCTCTACGGCGGGGGCCGCCACGCCCCTCGTCTGGGACCACGTCGCCGGCGTCGCTCGCCTGCCGTTCCGCCTCCCCGCCTCCGCCGAATCCCTGCCCGCGGGGCTGCCGCGCCTCGACTCCCCGCGCCGGATAGCCGCCGCGGCCTTCGGATCGGACGACGAGCTGGTGGATCTGGAACTGCGGGTCGAGATCTCGTCCATCGCCGGTATCGAGGACGCGCTGCTTCTGAAGCCCGCCTCTGGTAAGGCCGCCGAGACGCGGCTCCGCGCCGGGTGGGCGCGCTGGCTGGACGGGAAGGCCGACTACCTACGGCGCGATCGGATGCTCCGCTCCAACCTGGAGTCCCTCAATCCGCGCAACCACCCGCTGCTCCAGGATCCGGACAGCCCCGGCCTCACCTCTCTCACCAAAGGCGACCGCATGGTGCAGCGAATGCTACTGGCCGAGCTCGACAAGCCCGCGTCCAAGAGCTTTGAGCGGCGTAGGCTTCTATCTTACGAGAACAAGCAGAGCATGGGAACAACTGTGAAGGAGAAGCCGCAGAAGGGAAGGAGGTGGGGATATTTCCCAGGGATCGAACCAAATTTGGGATTCTCAGAGTTCATGGAGAGGTTCTTCGAGCATGGGAAGTGCTCCATGAGGGTGTTCATGGTGTGGAACAGCCCGCAGTGGGCGTATGGCATCAGGCACCAGAGGGGACTGGAGAGTCTACTCAAGCAGCACCCAGATGCCTGTGTAGTCATGCTATCGGAGACACTGGAGCTAGAATCCTTCCAGCAATTCGTCAAGGAAGGGTATGTTATGCTGATACACAACTGTAGTCTTAAGATGTTAGAATGCAAATAATCTAAATAGTTAATTTTAGTAAGTGACAGGCTGACCGAGACCAAACAAGAAATGCATTATTCCAACCCGAAAACATGAGGCATCTTTGAGAGGAATTCTGAATTGGTATGTAGGAGTATTATATAAGATTTAAATAGTATTTAAAGGCCATATACCATTTAGATATTTTATGACATTGATTTCATCTACTGCACTATGAAAGAAAAAAAAACAGGATACAGTATTATTGATTCTCAGTTTTCTCGTGTTTATGTACTGTTTTGCACAATGAGAAAAATATAGGAAGTTGTTATCAGTTATCAATTGTTTTCTCAATTCTCATTGACAAGTGAACAACGATCTTATAACCGTGGTTAGCTGTGACACATCTTTTCCTGATGATACGATTCTAGTTTAAGTTATGTAATTTCTGAAGTCTCACATATGATATATTTTGATACTTGATTAACCTTTGCTGCTTGCCACCCAACTTTCAAAATTTTCCACCATCTTATACTCTTTCTTGGAGGGAAATTATTGGGTGCTCAGGGGGGCTGGCGCCCTCTTTAGCTGAAATATCATGTTGCAATGTTTCAAAAATTCATCACAAAAATCATGTATGCAATACACCTAAAGTTAAGTGTAGCAGCAACAATTCTGTTTGAAATTCATCTTTGATGTTGACATTCAAAAAATACAAGTGTTACTTTCAGTGCATGATGAACAGTGCCAGGTTGACTGCTTGTCTATTTTTGTTTCTTGATATCTGTTAGGGTGATGACAGTTAAGCCTAGCTGCTTGTATCTTACTTTCCTGTTTTTACTATTCACTGTCTAAGTAATTTCTGGTGTCTTAGCACCCAAGTTAGGCATCTGCTTTATGCAACAGAATATGCTAGAGTAGGGCCTTGTTTAGATGCCAAAAAATTTGGCGAAATGCTACTGTGGCGGTTTTCGTTGTTATTTGACAAATAGTGTCCAATCATAGTCTAATTAGGCTTAAAAGATTCGTCTCGTGGATTTCGTCTAAACTGTGTAATTAGTTTTATTTTTTATTTATATTTAATGCTTCATGCATGTGTCCAAAGATTCGATGTGACGGGGAATCTTGAAAAATTTTGCAAAATTTTTTGCAACTAAACTGGACCTAGGTGAAGCCACTTTGCTATATAAGCAGTGGCAGACCATCTTGTATTCCAAGCCATTGCAATTTCAGATTCAATCCAAGCGGCCTATGGCCAAGCTGCCCTCTGGGCTTTACTAAATCTGATATCTATTTTGTGTTCTTGGGCAACAGGTGAATTTCATACTGAATTGTTACAACTATACTTAACTTTATGTGTACTACATGCATGATTTTTGTGATGATTTTTTGAAACATTGCAACATGTTATTTTAGCTAACGAGGGCGCCAAATCTGCTCTCCCCCCCTTTTTTTTTTCTCGAACGACGCAGTAGAGCTGCGTGTCATTTCATTAAGAAGAAGAAAAAAGGGAGCTACAAGGGAGAGGTCAAAGACTAATCCTGAACCCCCCACCAGAATGTTACAAAGGGAGGGTCAAGAGACCAATCCCAAAAACCCACACAGCACCAAAACTAAAAGAAAAAAAAAACGAGTAAACCAGCAAACACACACAACCCAACTCAGCTCAACACAAGGGAAGAGGATAGCAATCTGCTGAGGCCTCGGGCTCCAGCAGAGCACCAGAGACCACATTCCTCTCTCACATTCTGGAGCACCAACTGAATACAAGGGCTACCTTCCTCAAAGACACAATGATTCCTATGTTTCCAAATCTCCCAGGCACCCAAAATGATCAAACTGTTCAGACCCTTCTTTGTGTCTTTTGGCAAACCTTTAATGGCCTTGCACCACCAGCCGGAGAAACTGTTAACAGATGGTTGGGGCGCCAAGGAACCAAGGCCAAGCTTGTGAAGAATGACTGCCCAGACCTGTCTAGAAAAAACACATGCCACCAGAATGTGCTGGACGGTCTCCTCAGCCTGGTCACAGAGAGGGCAGACAGCTGGGTGAGGCAAACCACGTTTCGTGAGGCGGTCTGCGGTCCAACAGCAATTTTTTACAGCAAGCCAAATGAAGAACTTGCACTTCATGGGAGCCCAACTCTTCCAAATCCGTCTCCAGGGAGGAAATCTTATTGCACCAAAGACGCCAAATGTGCTGGTCAGGGACAGCCGGGTCCAGAACCAGATTGTCCACTAGCCCCCAAATGGTCAGGTAATCAAGGATCACATGTACAGTTGAAGCCCCTTTGATATCAAGAACCCAACTTCTATTGGTTAAAGCCTCCTTAACAGTCCTTCGCTTGGCAATTCTTCTAGGAATCGACTTGAAAAGGTTGGGAGCAACCAAACAGTTACCACCGTTAGCTTGCTCTTGCCCCTTCCAAAGGAACCCACGCCGTCTCTTGTCCAGGGCCCTTTAATCTGCAGTTTTATGATTGTGGTCCAGGAAGTTAGGTGACTAGGTCAACAAGATTCACATTATATTGCTTACTTGTTTATGGTTCTGTATAGAGACTGATTGCTATGCATGAGCTAGTGTAGTGCAACTAGTAACTTTTGTAATTGGAATGACATTTTATCTTAATTTCCGTTTATTTACTGCCACTATTCTAAAAGGCGGTTGTCTATCCTGTCTATGCAGAACATAGGCACTAGGAACCAGCAACCTGGTCTGCTTAGCAGCCCTCAGACACTAGCAGACACCCCATCGCTTGACTAGCATCTAGTGTGTTTTTCTTTCCAGAGAAAAAAGGAACCATTTAACATTAGCTTTGTGGCAAGTCATAGTTGGCAGTGTATTCTTTGTTGGAACATTAATGGAACTGTATTGTTACTATCTACTAACTGCAGGAGCCAAATGGTGCATTTTCAGTTGAACCTCAATTATATAATTAAGCTAACTCAACTATTCACTTAAAAATTTAGACATTGTGACTTGTATGGACTTTGCATGAGATGCACTAATGCTATGAGCCTTACCTGTAATCCTGTTTATCAATTGTAATTGTTCTAGCTACATCCATGTATACGTGTGCATTTTTAATTATAAAGTTTATTTCTCTTGCAGATATAAAGTTGCTGTTGCGGTGCCGAATCTTGATGAACTTTTAGAAAGCACTCCAACCCATGTATTTGCATCAGTGTGGTATGAATGGCGGCAGACAAAATATTACCATTTGCACTACAGTGAGCTAGTACGCCTTGCTGCTCTTTACAAGTAAGATGATATAAGAATTACAGTACCTTAGTTCAGGAAGTTGGGAGGCATGCGTTGTCTGCTTAACATTCTATTAGAAAAATACTATCGAGTCTTGAGAGATAATGCTGCATCTTTATATTTGAGGAGAGAAATCCTTTGCAGTAGCTCTTGGCAAAATAATTACCTTAGGAAACAGAATTTAAACGATTTTGATTAATCTAGCACTCTTTATCAGCTCAGACTGTGCAACTTGGTTTGAGTAAACATCATAAAGGGAAATCACCAGCTGGAAATCCAGTTTTATTTTACAAATAACTATGCACAATCAAGCATCCTCCGGTCCTAATCCTGAATTAGAAGGTCTGTTGACAAGCAGCAGAGAATCTGACAAAGGTGGTTTAAGGAATGGAATGTGCTTCCTGTCCTAATCCTGAACCTTACCAGCTGATTTGGTTTGGGGAATGGAATGTGTTTCCTGTCCCCACCTCTTCCCTCACAAGCACAAGGCTGTACGAAAATTTGGACTATTGTGACCCTACAAAAGTGAGCAGCGGATCCCATGATGGAATAACTAGTCCTAGAATTAGGTGGTCTGTCAAACGAAGCACCCTCTTAATGGATGCAGTTGTGCCCTCAAATTATTACTACTAGATCCCCTTATAGTTGTGAAGTAAACTTTAGCTGTACCCACTACTGATTCTCAGTTCTTGACCCATTTGTTTTAGTTAACTTTAGACAATGAGATGTCATCTACAGATAATGTCCTTATTTTCAGAGCTGATCGGCTGAACAATAGAGAATAATGTAAGACTAAAACATTGCCCTCAAAGAAAAAAGAGATAAACCATACAAATCGTTACCAACCTTCTCATAAATAGAGAAAATAATTGATCGGCAAATAATGTCTGAACTTTCTTGCACTAAATAGCTTCAATATTGCTTTTATGAAACCTGTAATATGGTACATATGTTTTCATGAACATTGATGAATGTGACACTGGTGTTCATCAAAATTTGGAACATAAATGTAATCTTGACTCTTGAGAACATTATTTGTTCCCCTTGCTTTGTGACTGATATGATTAATTAATTTCTTTATGCTTTATGTGCAGATATGGTGGAATATACCTTGACTCTGATGTTATTGTACTTAAACCTTTAACATCGCTCCGGAATTCTATTGGTGCCACAAATGATGTCTCTGGAAATTCCAGTTTTGGTGCTGCTGTGTTAGCATTTGAAAAACAGAGGTAAAAGTGTACCATTATTTTATATTGAAGAAAACTTTTTAAAAAGGGCTATACCCAGTGCTGAAAGCTCTAGACAGACTTGTTACCCTTTCATTTCTGCAAGGAGGCTGGTTCAGTTTTGGATAAAACTACATTTAACTCATTTTGTACCATCACGTAACAAACAGATGAAATCCACATCTACTAATGTTCTATTGATTCACACAGAAACATTGGACAATATCCATCCTTTCCTTTACAACACTAAGATACTAAAAACAATCATTTGTAAATAGGTGTTAGATTGGAACAGCTACATCATTGACTGGCTATGCTCGTGCACGTTTAGAGTTTCTCACTTAGCTTGTGCTGGTTGCAGCCCTTTATTGGAGGAGTGCCTTAAGGAATTTTATTCGACATATGATGATACCCTCGTGCAGTGGAATGGGGCTGAACTTATGACAAGAGTGATAAGCAATCTTTCTAGCAAAGCAGATGAAAATAGGGGGCATCTTGACATTAAGTTTGAGCCCTCTGTTAAATTTTACCCTATAAGCTCTACTGATATTATACGGTATGACTTCAATTCATCCATATGTGCTTGCAATACCTATTTGTCAATTTTACTATCCAGAAGCTAGATTACCAGTTTTTTGTTGTCCATCTCAACCAGAAAGATAATTTCAAATTATAATATTCTGTATCTATTGTATCAATCTTTTATCCTCATTTTTTTAATCCTGAATGGCATGTTCCTTATATTTATTTCTTTTATGTACCTCTTCATATGTTTGGCTGGATGCTGAGTACTAGTTACGGATCCAAGATATTCATACTCACCATGATGCTGTTGTGCTGCAGATATTTCTCAGAGCCAGATAACATGGTCCAAAAAGCACATCATGATGCAATCTTTTCTAGGATCGTGAATGACTCTATCACTTTCCATTTTTGGAATGGCATCACATCTGCACTGGTGCCTGAACCCAGCAGTCTTGTTTCGAAAATCCTTGACCGTTACTGCATCCGTTGCCTCGATGTTTTATAGTTGCAGCAGCCATTTTGGTTTAGAACACATACACAGAAGAAATCTTGCATTGGGTACTCAGAATGGCTATGTTGTATCGCTGAATCTTACAGAACATCGTGGTGGGGGAAAAATACCGGCAGCATTGTGTATATATTGTTTTCACCAGGCTTGTGCCGGAGCTGCGTCTGCAAGCAAGTGCAAGCATGTTGACTAGTTATTTTACCAGTTGTCGATAGCAAAAATCTTCATACTGGCAATACAGACTGCAAGAACCGAAGGCATTTGGAACTAGAGAGTTTTGACTAGTTCGGTAACCTTCTATATTTGCACATATACTGATAATTTTCACAATTTGATATTTTTAAAATGACATGATTGATGTAAGGCAGGTTAGTAGAAATTAAAGGTCCATGTACCGAATTCCCTGGTTTATCTAGATCTCTGGTAAGCTTTTATTTTTCAGAGCATGAAAATGTCGGAATTAGTGACTTGGGAACAAGCATGTCAGCACATAATTATAGTACATGTCTTTTTTTTTAATGACACAGTACAACATAGACGCTTATAATGTAAGCACTCACCCGTATGAACACAAGCACTCAAACTCATAAGCTTCTTAGAAGACTGGGCTGACAATACTCGAAGCCGAATTGTTTGCTACTCCCTCTCCAAATTATAAGACATTTTGGTTTTTTTATATACATTGTAAGTTATGCATTTTTCAAAAGCTTACTGTCTATACATGTAAACTGGAGAGACGATGATGAGGACAATATAAACTAATAGCCCTTTATCGTCAACATACACACTTTGTTCCACGTAACATGTCTAACGACGCGCGTAGTTTTTCGTGAGATATTCCTGCTTTCCAAACAAACCAGCTCTATGTTCAGTCTGTCGTAGGCAGGTGCCTTCTCTTGTAGCTGATGATCACCTTCCCCTGCGGCCCTGGCATGACGACGTTCCAGTCCGTCCCGGGGAACGGGGACACCAGCTCCATCTCGAAGTTCCTCAGCAGATGGCTCCATATCAACTTAAGCTGCATGTACGCGAACGCCTCGCCGACGCAGAGGTGCCTTCCGGCGCCGAAGGACAAGTAGGCTAGCGCGCCGCTGGCCTTGTCCTCCGCTCTCCGGGGCGTACTTGTCCGGCTCGTCTTAGATGTGCGGCAGCCTGTTGTGGAGCACCAGCGGGCTGGCGACCGCGTGGCCCTCGGGCACCTCATACTCGCGGCCGTCCCTGGTCCGCACGGCGAAGCTCTGCCGCGCGTGGCGGAGCAGCATCAGCGCGGGAGGGTGGAGGCGCAGGGTTTCCTTGACGCAGCGGTGCAGGGTGTCCATTTCCTGCAGCACGTCGTAGTCGACGCGGTCCCCGTGCCGCGCCACGACCCGCCGCTGCTCCTGGACGGCGGCGCGAAGGTGCTTGGTGTGGGTGAGGAGGCGCGCCCCGGTCCAGGTGCCCGCGCTGGAGCTGTTGTGCTCCCCCGCGAAGAGCGCGGAGACGAGCATCCCGACGACCTCCGTCTCCGTCGTCCCGCGGCCGTCCTTGTACCGGGCGTCGAGCAGGCACTGCAGCATGTCGTCGGCCCGGCCGACGTCCTCGGTGCGGCTCTTGCGGGACCTGACGATCTCGGTGAATATCTCGCCTAGCCTGGCGCGCGCGGCGTCGCGGCGGCGGTGCGCGGGGATCGGCGGGTGATGGAACACGAACAGGATCGTGACGAGGCGCATGCCGTCGTTGAGCTCGCGGAGCAGCGACCCGACCTCGCTGAACATCTTCTCCCGGACAGCGGCGCCGAACAGGCACCGGCTGGTGATGAGCGTCACCAGGTACTCTAGCTCCTGCTTCAGATCAACGGTGCCGGACTGTCCCCACCTCGCAAAATGACTCTGCACGATATGCACAGCAGAAATTCATGCGATCGAGAACCGAACGAAATTTTCTTGTGCAACGTACTAATGTATTCTGAATAGGTCGATATGCATGCTAGCTTACCTCGACTTCACGAACCATGAGGCTGACATAGGTCCTCAGCTTCACCGGCTTCAAGGCGTCGCCGAAGAACCGGAACTGCTCATGCCGAGTGGCGTAATCGACGTCGAAGGCGACGCCAGGGCCGAAGGTGGGGATGGTGAACCGAGAGACCTCGTCCTGGCTGATCTCGGAATCCAGGCCCCGGTAGAAATGGCTGGACACGTCTGGCCCGACCAGGAAGGTGAGCTTCAGGCGGAACAGGCGCACGGTGAAAACGCTCCCCAGCCTCGTGTAGTGATCGCGGATCAGTGCCAATGGGCCCTTGATGAGCAGCGCTGGCAGGTCGCCGAGAAGAGGGACCCCCGGAGACACGGGCGCACTACTGAAAACGGGATCTTTGCTGAGTGCAAATTTTTTTTTTATCGAGTGTCAAAAATCGGATATTCTGCAAAGACCTTCTTTGCCGAGTGCTGGATACTCGGTAAAAAAAGACTCTCGGCAAAGAACTTCTTTATCGAGTGTCAGGTTCTCGGCAAAAGCACGGCACTCGGTATAGGCTGCCCTGCGTAACGGTGTTTGGCCACGTCCTTCTTTACCGAATGCCTACTGTTAGGCACTCGGCAAAGAAGGTTTTTTAAAATTTTTTTTGCCGAGTGTCCCAGATCTGACACTCGGCAAAGATATATTTTTTTTAAAAAAATACTTTGCCGAGTGTCCCCGATCTGGCACTCAGCAAAGGTTTTTTAAAAAAATTCTTTGCTGAGTGTCCCAGATCTGGCACTCGGCAAAGATTTTTTTTTTCGAAAAATACTTTGCCGAGTGCCCCTGACACGGCGCTCGGCAAAGATTTTTTTTTCCAAATGTCTTTGCCGAGTGCCCCTGGGAATGCACTCGGCAAAGAGGAATTTTTTTAAAAAAAATTGAAAACCCTCTTTGCCGAGTGCCTTATTCTTGGCACTCGGCAAAGACCCTCTTTGCCGAGTGCCATCCCTCGGCACTCGGCAAAGAATTTTTTTTTGCCTTCAAATTTTTTGTGCAGCCCTTTTAAGGTACCAGGAACTTCTAGTTAGAATTTGAGGATTTCCTGTGGCTTTTTGATATATTTAGTTACTTTATTTCGTTTACTTGAATTTTCTCGAAAAATATAAATTTGAACTGCACGTGGTACAAATAATAGAATTTAATGATTCAAAAAATGATAGTCATGTTACTAAGTGTAGTGTGAGGCCGTATTCAGGAACGGACCCAAAATTTTGGATATCTTGTTTATGAAACATGACCGCGAACTTGCGTACGAAGTGTTTCTAAATTCTATAAAAAAGCAAACGAAGTCCGAAAATTATGAAACTTTCACATATGGAGATGTCCTGGTTTGTAAGCATCGTACGTGACAACGTGTACCAAACCTTCTCAAATTTTTATCATAGCCTCCACATACGATATCACGACATCTCAACAAGTTTCATGATTTTCGGACTTCGTTTGCTTTTTATAGAATTTAGAAACACTTCGCACGCAAGTTCGTGATCATGTTTCGTGAACAAGATGTCCGAAATTTTGGGTCCGTTCCTGGATACGGCCTCACACTACACTCAGTAACATGACTATCATTTTTTGAATCATTAAATTTCATTATTTATACCATGTGCAGTTCAAATTTGTATTTTTCGAAAAAAATCAAGTAAACAAAATAAAGTAACTAAATATATCAAAAAGCCACCAGAAATCCCTAAATTCTAACTAGGAGTTCCTGGTACCTTAAAAGGACTGCACAAAAAATTTGGAGGCAAAAAAAATTCTTTGCCGAGTGTCGGGGGATGGCACTCGGCAAAGGGGGTCTTTGCCGAGTGCTAAGAATAAGGCACTCAACAAAGAGGGTTTTCAATTTTTTTAAAAAATTCCTCTTTGACGAGTGCCTTCCCAGGGGCACTCGGCAAAGACATTTCAAAAAAAATCTTTGCCGAGTGCCATATCTGGGACACTCGGCAAAGATTTTTTTTAAAAAAAACATTTGCCGAGTGCCAGATCGGGGGCACTCGGCAAAGCATTGATTTAACCCCTGGTCGGCCGGCCACGCACGGACACACGCACACACTTTCACATGCCACCGCCCACACGCCTGCGCCGCCACCGCCCGCGCCTCCACCGCGCCCGTGCTGCTCGCGCTGCCCGGCCGCCCGCGCGCACTTGCCGCCCGGCTGCCCGCGCTGCCCGCGCCGCGCCCGGCCGCCCACGCGCCCGCGCCTTGCCCTCGGCCGCACCCTGACCCCGGCCCTACCCCCGACCGCGCCCTGCCCCCGGCCACGCCGGCCCTGCCCCCGGCCACGCCCCGTGGACCGCCCGCCCCCGACGCCGCCCGTGCCCGACCCCGTTCCCGACTACGGCGACCCCGACCCCGACGACCCCGACCCCAACGCCGCCCGACCCCGACGCCACCCGCCCCTACCCCCGGCGCCCGTCAGGTATGTCGTCTCTCTTGTTGTTGTCGTGGTAGTGATAGTTGTAGTAGTATTAGTTGTACTAGTAGTGCTAGTGGTGGTGGTAGTATTAGTAGTGGTAGTAGTAGTAGAAGTAGTGGTAGTAGTAGTAGTAAAAGTAGTGGTAGTACTAGTAGTAGAACTAGTGGTAGTAGTTGTAGCAATAGTGGTAGTAGTAGTAGGACTAGTGGTAGTAGTAGTAGCAGCAATAGTGGAAGTAGTAGTAGAAGTAGTGGTACTACTTGGATATATTCTTCTACATGGATTGATATCCAAACTACATGGATTCTCTTGAGACATATGTGCTTGTCGGCCATCGTACCGTTGTTTTTTGCAGGTTTTGGAAACCTCACCGTGCAGGGGAGGTTCTATCGATTTTTTTAAATGACAGTATTTTGTTCCATTTTTGTAGAGAAGAGCCCGTCGGAGTTCCCGTCGCCGTGCTGGTCTGCTTGCACCGTGTCGCCTCGCCACTGCACCGACCCGCCACGGCCCTGTTAGCCTGACTCCACCGCCACCCTAGGTATAACCCCTCTTTCCGTATCATAGTCGTAGATCGCGTAACCCAGTTAGGCATTGTCGACGAAATACGGTCGGCAGTCTACCTAGGGGTATGCCCAAGGTAGTAGATTATCGGTAGACAGATGCGCAAGCTACAAACAAGATGGTGACGCAAGACAGACATGAGGTTTTATCCAGGTTCGGTCGCTGTGAAGGAGTAATATCTACGTCCTGCGTTTGATTGTATTGCTGCATGTCAATGAGAGATGTTTTTTAGAGGGGTCCCCTGCCCACCTTATATAGTCTAGGGAGCAGGGTTATAGATCTAGAAACTAATCCTAACCAGTTACAATTGTCATAGGTGGCCAGATAAGGATTCCTATTCTAACCAACTAGGATCTTGCTTGATCTCCAAATCCACCTTGATTCCTTGCGTGGGACTCCGAGCAGATTGGCCGGGCCGCGCGTCGTCTTCTAGTGGGCCAGACCCCCTGGTCCGGGCCGGCCCGAGCCGAGCCGTAAGGATATAGGGGTTAATACCCCCATAGCTAGTCCCCGAGCATCATGTATTATGTTGCGACACGCCGTTCGATCTTCTTCAACTAACGCGATCTATCTTCATGTCATCTCCAACTAGCTGAAACATTGACCAAGCAAATGTGCCAGTATTCTGGTCAGCACAGAGAGCAGTAGACCACAATTATAGCCGAAGATTCCGGTTGTCCAAAGAATGCATGGTGCTCTAAAGAAAAAAGAAAAAGATTCCTTTCCTAATCAAGTGTGCCCACTTGTATTTCTGAAAAGAAATGTAAGTGACCCTTGTACAATAGTAGTTATGGCCAACAGTCAGAGCGTAGGGGTCAATAAAATAAGCACATTCACCACAAGGTGAAGTGTGCCCACTTAGTCCCTGAGCCTAGTAGTAGGTGACGCAGGCACGTGGTGCCAGGGTCTAAAAAGAATTCCCACTGAAGTTGAGAATCCAATCGTCGTACAAGCGATACGAGATGCACCGACAGGTGCATCATACCGATGTAGTCCCCAAGCTTGCTGGAAGGCAAGGTATCAGTCTTGTAGCAAGGTCTAAGTGAGAAAAAATAAATACCTCTCAACTGTATGTGAGTACAAATCACATGTAGCCAAGGAGAGCGGTCTCCGAGCAATGTTTGGAGAGTGGTCGGAGCAGTCCCCGAGCACGATAGTGGTCGGAACAGTCCCCAAGCACGATGGTGGTCTAGATAGTCCCTGAGCACGATGGTGGTCTGGACAGTCCCCGAGCACGATGGTGGTCTGGACAGTCCCCGAGCACGATGGTGGTCTGGACAGTCCCCGGGCACAAGGATAGTCGCGACAGTCCCCGAGCACGAGAAGTGTGGCAAAAAACCATATGCCACTTGTACTATTATTTTATGTATTTATTTATTTACTTGCTCTGTCAAGTCTAATCTGACACGTCTAGTCAAAAAAGTAGACGGGAATAGCACGTCATACTGCCTTTTTGTCTTGTCAAGCAAACAGTTGCGTGGCACCTGTAAGTAGGTGCGCTAGCGTGGGCCCTCCCACACTGGCAACGAAGAGGTGCATATATTGGCGTAGATCTCGAAGCCGTGAAAACAACCGTCTACACCGCGTGCGCATGTCTCCCAAGAATCCTGGGCAGACAAAACGGCATAACTCTTGGGTTAAATACAATATAGGATAGGTAAGTTACTTTTTACTGAACCCCATTGCCATTCGCAGTCGCAGCTTTCTTCTTCCTCTCGCCAACCCTAATATATCCGAAATCGCCACCAATCAATCCTCCACCATTTCCTTGTTCATCAGCAAGGCCAGATTCATGGTGAAAAGTGATGCGCAGAAGAAAACAGGGGTCATGACGAAGGAATGGTGGAAATCGAGAAGCAACGAGCAGACCATTGAAGACCTCGTCACCATGGGGGTACTCCACAACAAGGAGCTCGTAGGATGGCGTGCGCTGGAGGGCGAGGGGTACCCCGATCCACAACTAGGTGAGATCATGGTGTTCGAAGACTTCTTTAAATGGAGATTTGGGGTTCCGGTACATCCTTTTCTTCAGGGGCTCTGTCTTTACTATGAGATTGGGATTTGCAATCTGCATCCCAACTCGATCCTCCTTGTCACCACTTTCATACATCTTTGTGAAGCATATGGCGGCTTCTAGGCCCATTTTGATTTTTTCCGCCATCTTTTCTATCTACGGAAGAAAGGAAGCGGCGGTTCGAAGATAGCCGGGGGTGTGTACCTCAACCTCCATGATGGTATGAAAGCCCAGTACCTGCACTACCCATGGAACACATCGCTAGACAACTGGTACAAGAAATGGTTCTACATCTACGAAGAGCCAAACATGATCACACTGTGCGACGTGGGGTACATTCCGAAGAAGAGGACAAGCTAGTCAGAGAAGCCCGAGCACCTGGAACAGATTCTAGAAATATTTGGAATGATCTCGTGGAAAAAACTGGATGGTCCGAGCATGGTCGGAAGCTTCATCAGCCGACAGATCTAGCCCTGCCAGAGAAGAGTACATCCTGGCTATGAATATCAAGGTAGCGCAGACCCAACGAGGACGTGGCAGGGGGCGCTTGACAAAATCAAAGTCAAAGCCAGAATTGGAGAGCTATTTAACTTAGCTGATCCAAATTATGCCAGATTGAGCGACATCAAGCACGCTTTCAAGCTTGCCTGACCTCCCCCAAAGGTAACTCGTCTTGCCCTGTACCCGTAGTTTTATATTGTGGTAGGATAAGTGGAAACTTACTGTGTTCACCCATTTTTGTTACCCAAGTTAATGGTTGGGATAGAGCGATAGTGTTTGTTTCGCCACCCCCTGGAGTGGAGTGGCCACAAGGAGCTGGTCCCACCACCTAGACCAGCGTTGAGATCGAAGACGAGGACGTCGACTGGGCGGTGCTCGGAGCTAGAGAGGAGGCAGTGGCCCTAGCCATTGGTAAGCGGCCGGCTGCCCCCAAACAACCGAAGAAGAGATCAGCAACCACCCTGCTCAAGAGGGGGGGCGCTAAGTATCAATGAGCCCAAGGGGGGCCCAAAGGAGAACCTAGCCAGCAAGCGTCGATAGGCAATTTTTGCCTGGTCAGATGATGACGCAGAGGAGGGAGAGGATGCAGACCCCTTTCGACTTGTCCCTCAAAAGAGGAGGAAGCAACTAGAGTCGATGGAGCAAGGTATCTCCTTCGCGCCTATGGGACCCACATTGGCAACAGTGGTGAAGGATGCAGCCGGGTCAACCTCGGGAGTACCTAGGCAAGGACCACGACCGGCGATAGGAGCGACAACTCGACTGAGCATGCCATCGACCACTGCAGCGCAAAGGGCAAGCGGCGGAGGGGTCGGACACCCAGGTCCAGCGACAGTGCTAGATGTAGAGGGAGACCAGGCGTCACCCGCACAACACATGGAGCAAGTATGGCCGAAGAGATGTGCCTTCTCCACATCATTCCGTGCATCCAACATGTAAGTATTTGCAACCTTGATGTAAGTTAGCAATTTGCATTGAATATGGTTGCCTTCTGAACTTATCTCGGATGTACTAGTTCGACATCCACAGAAAGTCCAGACCAGCTAGCCAGAAGTAGCATGGCTCCACCAATAAGTTTAGAGCAGACTGCCCAGTAGCCAGCCATCTAGGAAGCCATAGCAGAAGATCCGTTGGGGCCTCAGCAAGGGAGCAGTCAGACAAGAGTCCCTAAGCAAGTGGTCGAGGGACCAACTAAGCCAGGCACAAGTGCTCTGAGCGCTAGACCTGCTGAGGGCAACACCTCAGCATCAAGGGTGACGGAGCAGACCGAGGAGCAACAACCGGAGGTGAGAGCACAACCTACATTCACCGACGCTGAAACCCATGGGAAGGCTTTGGTGATCACAGACGCTGCTGACGCCGGACCAACACTAGGACCTAAAGAAGTGCCCAAAGAGGATGAGGTGGAGGAGGTCCTGGGCCATCCACAAGACAAGCAACAACATGTTTATGTGTCGCGTTGGTGGAACAACCAATGGGTTGTCCATGAGGAAATCCCGGAGGTCAAAGAAACCAAGAAAGTTGAACGGGCGACGAAACGGCTTGTGACGGAGGTGCAGGTAAGCTTTACTTCACCACTTGATCTTGCTGTCTAGTCAAGCTATCTTAATTAGCTATCTGCACACATGACTTAATGAAGACCGCAAGGTACCGCAAGAAATGCTTCGACCAGATCGAGGGGATTGCTGCAAGCAACAAGGAGCTGACGACGGAGGTGGAACGCTTGCGCCAGCGACTTGAAGCCACCAACCATGAAAAGACAGTGCAAGAGTCCCAGAACCAGAACCTGGTCATCCAGCTCAGTAATAAAGAGCGGGAAAGAACAAGTAAGTAGCCATTTTATCATACCGACTACTGACAAGTGCTGTTGCGTTGTTGGTAGTAACAACTGTAGTGCAGGCTTAGAAGCTGAAGTGATCTGTCTCTGAGAGGAGAACAGTCGTGCGGTCGTGGAGTGTGATCGCCTGAATGAGAACAATAGAAAACTGGCGCAAGACCAGTCGTAGCTCCGGGACCACACGACCAAGATGACAAAGGAGCTGAAAGGTATGTTGTTCAAACCCCTTTGCTCATTTTTGTTGCCTGCCGTAGTTTGGCGTGGTCTGAAGTTTTAATAGCATGTGCGGTTTGTAGTTATAAAAGTCAATGCAAAGAAGCATCTGGAGGCCATGATAAAAGACCATGACGGCTGGAAGGCGCAATGCCAGGAGATCATCAAGGCCTGTGACACCTAGAAAAGCCGGTGCCAGGAGGTGGCAATGGGCATTTTGCCGGTCCTTAACCTCATTGATTCGGCACTAGTAGAAGATGTGCCAAGGACTTCGTAGCTGGGATTGATCGAGAGATGCCAAAAGGCATGGGGATGGTTCTAGGAGTTCATGAAGGAGGCAGGAGAGTACGCAAGCGCACATGTGCTGAGCATGGTACGTGCTCACTACCCCCTGACTGATCTCAAGCGCCTAGAGACTGGATACCCAAAGGAGGTAGATCCAGACAAGGCCGAGAAGCTATGGATGACCCAGCTGGACTTGTCAGTGAAAATAATTGGCGATATTAACCTATGTGGAGGTGCGACACCATCCGTACAGGGAACGCCATCAACAAGTCAGTTGGGAGCGCTGTCCTTTTCAAGCCAACCGGTGAAGCCTACGGTATAGACCAGCCAGGCTTCGGCAGGGCCATCTTCTTCAGCTTGATCAATGCTAGAGTCCTCGAGACCCTTGCACGATGTTAGGCCCAGCGAGTAGCAGGTGCCACATGCCCCAACCAGCTAATAGTATAGGCTATAGCTATAGAAGATGATGTAGTTGTGTTATTATAAACTTGGACCTTTTCAGGCAAGCTTGTAATAACATAACCGTATATCAGCATAAGCTTGTTTGTTTTGTAGAAAACGTGTTTAAGCTCGGATATCGTATTGGTGTAACTAAGTTAGAACGTGTTAGCATTCTGTTTAGTTGTACCAGTTTAGTCAACACGTCATCCTGAAAGGTTTGTATGGCACTGGTTTGTCTTGTGGTCGGGGTGTGAGGTGCGTAGCTTGTGCACACGTAGAAACACACAAGTCAAACTAGAGAGCACCTGCCGATCACCCATAGCGTAGAGAGCGGATCCCATGCACGCGTTGGGAGGAATCGAAGACAGGGCCTGCTTCGAAAACCCGAGAAGGAATGGTGGTCGGTTTTAATTGGTTGAGTTAGAATAACAATAGACTTCGAAGTGACACATTAGAGTGGTCGGAGAAATCATAATAGCTTTATTGAATTAAATCGAAAGTACAAGAGAGGTACATATCTTAGTAGTTAAGCATAGAAACGCCTAAGCTTGTCGATGTGCCATGAATTGGGTACGTCTGTACCGTCTAGGTGAGCTAACCTGTAAGATGTTGGGTGTGTAACCTCTTTGATCATGAAGGGCCCTTCCCATGGGGTTGCAAGTTTATGGACGCTAGCCTGATTCATCTTCCACTTTAGGACCAGGTCCCCAACCACGAAGAACTGCTCCTTGACGTTCTTGTTGTAGTACCTACGCAAAACAACAAGGTATTTGGTTGTACGTACGCAAGAATCGAGCCGCTTCTCTTCTGCACTATTCACTTCTAGCTCCCGTTCTTCATTGGCCTTGTCTTCATCGAAGTTCTCTACCCGTGCTGATCTGAAAGCTATATCTACTAGGAGCACTGCCTCAGCGCCATAAAACCATAAAGCATGGTGATACGCCGGTATTGCGACTGGGCTAGGTTCTGAGACCCCAGACCACGACTAGTAACTCTTTGAGCCATCTTCCAGGAGCTTTGCCATTTTCTCTGTACATCCTCTTCTTAAGTGCATCCAAGATCATACCATTTGCCTGCTCGACCTGTCCATTAGCTCTAGGGTGCGCCACCGAGATGTATTTTACTACTATGCTCCTTTCATCGCAGAAGTCCCAAAAAGCGTTCTCAGTGAACTGAGTACCCAGATCAGTGATGATGCTGTTGGGTATGCCGAAGCGGTGGATGACCTGGTCGATGAACGCGATAGCTTTTTCTGAAGATGCCTTGACCAGGGGCATGTACTCTATCCACTTAGAAAATTTGTCGATCAGCACAAAGACACATGTAAATTTCCCAGGGGCCAGTTTGAAAGGCCCGATCATATCCAGTCCCCAGCATGCGAAGGGCCAAGAGGCTGGTATTGTTTGAATCTCATGTGCTGGTACATGGATTCTCTTGGCAAAGAACTAACAACCTTCACAATGGCGGACTAGCTTCTCTGTGTTGGCTACGGCTGACGGCTAATAGAACCCTACTCGGAAAGCCTTGCCAACCAGTGTTCTCGAGGCCGCGTGGTTGCCGTAGGAGCCAGAGTAGATTTGGTCTAAGAGATGTTCACCATCCTCCTGGGTTATACACTTCATGAAGATTTCCTCCTTCGCGTTCTTGCGCCACAATTTGCCATCGACGAGCAGATACTGCTTACTACGACGCATTAGGCGTTCATTTTCTGTCTGATCGGTGTAACTACTACCATCTGTCAGGTACTTGATGAAAGGTACTCTCTAGTCAGGCTCCTTAGTGGTTGGAGGTGGTTCGGTGGTGTTTGACGCCGGAACCATAGCCACCAATAGCTGGTCTGGAGGCTTGTCGACCGTGGGATCTTCTTCTTTGATGGAAGGCGTGAGCAGGTCTTGAACAAATACGCCATGTGGGACTATGGCTTGGGATGATCCTAACTTTGATAGCACATCTATTGCTTGATTTTTGTCCCAGACCACATGTGTGTACTCGATGTCATAGAACTTGCCTTCCAGCTTTCTGATCGATTTGCAGTATGCGTCCATCTTTTCGCTGGTCGTATCCCAGTCCTTGTTGAGTTGGTTGATAACCAGAGCCGAGTCTCCATAGACATGGAGACGTTTGACACTGAGCTCGACCGCAATGTGCAGACCATGTAGGCATGCTTCGTACTCGGTGGCGTTATTAGACGCCGGGAAATAAATCCTGAGGACATATCGGAGCTGCTCCTTGGATGGTGATACGAAAAGGACTCCTGCTCCTACGCTGTTGATGCTGAGAGAGCCGTCGAAGTACATCTTCCAATACTCGGCGGGCCCCTAAGAGGTAGGTGTGCTTAAGTCTGTCCACTCGATGATGAAATCGACAAGTGCCTGAGACTTGATTATAGTACGGTTTGCAAATTCCAAGGAGAAAGGGCATAGCTCCATTGCCCATTTGATGATGTGCCCATTTGCATCCTTGTTGTGAATGATGTCTCCCAGAGGGTACTCAGTCATGACCACCACACGATATCCATCGAAGTAGTGTTTCAACTTTTGGGATGTGATTAGTATGGCGTAGATCAGTTTCTAAATCTGTGGGTACCTAGTCTTGGATTCATTGAGCACCTCACTGACAAAATAAATTGGTCACTGCACCTTGTAGACGTGGCCAGGCTCATCGCGCTCGACCACCATGGCAGTGGAGACCACTCGATTAGTTGCTGCAATGTAAAGCAGGAGGGTTTTGTCTTCTCTGCGAGCAGTGAGGACCGAAGGTGATGTAAGGAATTGTTTCAGCTATGTAAAGGCAGCGTCTGCTTCCTCCGACCACTCAAACTTCTCAAATGCTTTGAGTAGCTTGAAAAACGGTAGTCCTTTTTCGCCTAACCTTAATATGAAATGACTGAGGGCAGCCATGCATCTGGTAAGCTTCTAAACATCCTTCACCTTTTTGGGCGGCTTCATGTCCAAGACAACTTTTATCTTCTCTGGGTTAGGGCGTATGCCATCGTGACTGACGATGTTGCTGAGCAATATACCAGATGGAACACCAAAGATACACTTCTTTGGGTTTAATTTCCGTTGGAATGTGTTAAGAGCTGCAAAGGTACGTTCGAGGTTGTCAACAAGGTTGTATGCTTCCTTGGTTTTAGCAACCACATTGTCAACATAAGCCTCGACGAGGTCATCTTTTATCTCATCTTTGAGGCAGGCCTGTATGGCGCGTTGGTAGGTAGCCTTGGTGTTCTTGAGCCCGAAGGACATGGTCGTGTAGCAGTAGGCACCGAAGGGCGTGATGAAGGATGTCTTGATCTGGTCGTCCTTTTGAGAGCGATCTGGTGATAATCAGAGTAGCAATTGAGAAAGGAAAGCAACTCACAACCGACAGTTGAATCTACGACCTTGTCTATGCGAGGTAAGCTGAAGGGGTCTTTAGGGCAGTGTTTGTTGAGATCAGTGTAATCAACGCACATTCTCCATTCATTATTCTTTTTGCGTACAAGAATTGGGTTGGCTAACCACTTCGGATGATACACTTCTTTGATAAATCTGGCTGCCAAAAGCTATGTAACTTCTACCCTAATAGCCTCCTTTTTGTCGCGAGAGAACCATCGTAGCTTCTGCTTGATAGGTTTGGCCTTGCCATCGACATTTAAGGAGTGCTCGATCAAGTTCTGAGGTACACCGAGCATGTCAGCGGGTTTCCATGCGAACACACTCACATTGCTCCTCAAGAACCTGACGAGTGCATCTTCCTATTTAGGATCCAGGTTGGCCCCGATAAGGGCCATTTTGCTAGGATCACCATCGACCAGCTGGATCGCTTTGTGCTCTTTGGACTTGATGTTCTTGTGTGGGGCCTCGAGCTCTAGGATCTCCAGGTGGTCGGCTGGGGTCTTCTTGGCGTTGAGCATGGTCTCGACCATGCGAATAGAGAGGTCATGAGCCTCTGCTATTTTGAAGCTATCATCCTCGTAGGTATAAGCTGCATATATGTTGCCCCTAAGAGTTAGAACCCCTTTCTCAGTAGGCATCTTGAGCACCAAATACCTATAGTGAGGTATGGCCATGAACTTGGTGAGTGCTAGTCGACCAAGGATAGCATGATAGGTGCCTTCGAAGTCAGCGACCATGAAGTTGACGTAGTCGGTGCGGAAGTGGTCTGGGGTACCAAATTGCACAGGTAGCATGATCTACCCGAGAGGTATGGAGCTCTATCTAGGGAGAACACCCCAGAACTATGCCTCATATGGTTTGAGATCAGCCTGGGTTATCTTTAGGGCTGGCAAACTATTCTTGAACAGTATATTGATGGAACTGCCGCTGTCAATTAGCACTCTGTTGAACTGAACCTTATTGATACAAGGATCGAGAACCAGAGGAAAACATCCTGGCTCAGGTATTGTAGCCCATTGGTCCTTTCTGCTGAAGGAGATCTCGTGGTGAGACAAACAAGGGAGCCGTGGATCGGTGATGAGGTTGTTGGCGTTGGCCACGTTCAAGCAAGCGTGGGCGAGCAGCTTGCGTTCTCGTTTGGTCTCCATGGACACTTTGCCCCCAATGATGGTGTGGACGTGATCGGTTGGCTTGATGTACTTGTGATGGGGATCTGCGTCTTCATCATCGTTGTCCTCGTTACGCTGCTCCCCTGCGTCATTAGCCTTGTCGGATGTATCCGGAGCCTGTAGGCACATGTAGATAGATTTGAGAACACGGCAATTCTCCATGGTATGGTTTGACTTGGGATGGAGCTGGCAGGGTCCTTTCAATGCTTTGGCATAGTCTTCTTCGTAGTTGCGATGTTTGCCACCTTTTTTAATGGTGTTGACCTCGCCGTCGTCTTCCCGAGCACGCTTGCCCCTGTAATTGTCACAACGATTACGCTGCTGATTACACTGGTCGCGGTGGTCGCGGGAATCATTGCTCTGATTACGGTGATCAAAATTGTCGTTCCGACCATGGTTGCCACGGTAGTCCTCGGGGTGCGTGGGGTGGTTGGAGCATGGAACCCTTGCTGCTTCTTCAATGATTATTTTTTTAGCATCATCGGCATCCGCATATTTTTTAGCAGTGGCTAGGAGCGCTGTGACTGATTTAGGTCTCTTGCGGAGGAGCTTATCCCTTAGGGCATCGTGGAAGCAGAGACCAGTGATGAAAGCCTCGATTGCCTCGTTGTCAGAGATTGATGGGACCTTGATGCGCATCTCTGAGAAGCGTCGGACGTACTCGCGTAGTGGCTCATCTTTGCGATCTCAAATCTACTGCAGATCATATTTGTTGTCGAGTTGCTCGCAAGTAGCAATGAAGTTGTCGATGAATGCTTGTTTGAGCTCTTGCTAAGAATCAAAGTAGTTTGCCAACAAGATGACTAGCCATTGGTGGCCTGTATGGCCGACGGCGACTGGGAAGTAATTAGACATGACGTGCTCGTCAGCCATGGCTGATCTGCACATGGTTTCGTAGAGCATGACCCATAATTCGGGGTTCTCCTTGCCGTCGTACTTCTGAAGTTTTTCGAGCTTGAAGTTCTTGGGCCATATGACTTGGTGAAGGTGTGGAGTATACTGCTTCAAACCCGGAGGGCCGTGGGTAGTACCATATTCCATACGGTGATAGCTTTCATGGGATGCATGATCATTGGCTCTTTGGTTAATGCGATCGCGTAGATCGCGTTCTCCGAGGGAATAGCGGAGATCGTTATTGCCATCACGGTGATCCTGATTGCCACCCTGGTTAACCCTATGACCGTGGTTATCACGGCGATTGTTGTGGTTGTCTCGGCGGTTGTCGTGTCGGTAGTCACGGCGATTGTCGTCCCGGTAGTCACGGTGGTTGTCATCCCGACCACCATCATGACCACTGTTTCCGCCTTGACGATTGTCTGATGGGTCATTGTTGCGTGAGCCATGTTGGTTGGGTGGCTATGAGCAACTTGAGTACTGTAGCTATGGCTTGATTCGACTGAGACGGATGGAGCCCAGGCTTGATTTACAATCTCTGTGGTCTGGGCCATAGCAGCCGTCAGGTAAGCTTGTATATCATCATGAACTACCTAGATTTCTGAGGTATTGGGTAGTCGTTGCATTGTCGGCATAGCAACAGCTATGTTGGCGCTTGGAGTCCTGAAGACCTACTTGTCCCCCACCCTGTCGAAGGCATTGTTAAGGTCACGTGGCTGGACCCTTATGCGTCGTGCCTCCTCTTCTGCCTCAGCTTCGACTTATCAATGATTAAACCGGTCAATATTGCGTTCTTCGTGTGCTAGCCTTTCTTGTTCTGTTTCGCCAACTGCCAGTGGTTTGTCATTACTGACAACATTGATCAAGTCTCCTCGCCTTGGTGGGAAGGATGGGAATCATGGGAACCCCGGGGCATGGTCTGGGATATCCAGATCGTATTCAACGCCTTCATTATCATGATGCTAGAGCTCGGTGTGGACAGAGCCATTAGATGCGATGCCGAACAGGGAGCTTGAGCCACCCTCTTGAACTGTGTGGACCAATCCTTCTTGATACTCCTTAATTCGAACTATGTTGATGAAGTTGCGTAGGCCGTAGGGCTGAGCCTGGTAGTTCTCCATCGAGGCTTTGCACTCAGAGAGCCAGAGACCCGTCATGGGGGCTGGTCGGTGATGAATAGAGTGCCCTTTAGGAGTAGATGTGACCATGAGATCCATACCGAGTCATGTAGGATGACTAGCCCGAGCTAGTCAGGTAGATCTATTGTGGGTAGTGGTTACCTGCTCATTAGGTTGACTTTGAATCGAACTTACCAGAGCTAGGGTTTCAACAAGTTTGGTGCCAACCCGATCGATGGAGTCGAGCAGGTTGGTGTTGTTGATCTGCCTCCCTTTGTAGCGAGGAAGTGGATGATGAGTTATCGGCGTGGCTAAAGACGATGCTGGCACAGCCAAAGCTAGATCCACCATGGTTGGAGCCGTAGCCGATGCAGGTGAAGCAGTGGTCAACGTAGATTGAATCCATGCCTCCTCTATGGTCATGGCGATGAAGTCGTCGGAGCCAGTGGTCTAGGTGATCTGGCCGATGGTGAACGTGAGGCCGTTCGGCGTAGCCATGGAACTGGGGATGATGACCATCTTGTTCGTCTAGAGAGCAGTACGCACACCCCCTACCTAGCACGCCACTATCAACGAAATACAGTCGGTAGTCTACCTAGGGGTATGCCCAAGGTAGTAGATTATCAATAGACAGATGCACAAGCTACAAACAAGATGGTGACACAAGACAGACACGAGGTTTTATCCAGGTTCGGCCGCCGTGAAGGCGTAATACCTACATCCTGCGTCTGATTGTATTGTTGTATGTCAATGAGAGATGTTTTTTAGAGGGGTCCCCTACCCGCCTTATATAGTCTGAGGAGCAAGGTTACAGATCTGGAAACTAATCCTAACCAGTTACAATTGACATAGGTGGCCGGATAAGGATTCCTATTCTAACCGACCAAGATCTTGCTTGATCTCCAAATTTGCCTTGATTCCTTGCGCGGGACTCTGAGCAGATTGGTCGGGCCGCGCGTCGTCTTCTAGTGGGCCAGACCCCCTGGTCCAGGCTAGCCCAAGCCTAGCCATAAGGATATAGGGGTTAATAATGGAGACGGGGATCCCGATCTTCCATCAGGTTCAAGATAAACAACGATCTGTTTAGAGAGCGACACACCGATCTAGCTTCAGATCACAAAGACCCAAACCCTACAACCTTAGCACCACATCTCCTCTGGTTATCAACTGTGTCACAATCCGGTTGACCTCACCAAGAAGGCTAATCCCTGCTGCGAATCGAAGAACACAAGCAAGAACAAGATAAAAAGCAACTCAATTAAAGTGACAATTGCAGATGAATGATTAAGCACTCGAAGTTGGGGTCTTGCAAACCGATAACGGCGACTGTTCAATGACAGATTGATCTAAAACAAAACCCAAAACCTAATGTAGGTGGTGGCTACTGATTATATAGCCTAAGGGACATCCAAGGATCCATCTTCACGTCCTAAAGGTGTCCCAACACGTTACAAGGTCCAACGGCCCAAAAGACGACGACGCAGCGCCGTGATAGATTCTGGATGTCAACTTGTTTTGATGATTCCTATTGATTCTGATGGAATTTTGATGTGGGACCACTTCCATTGGTTTCCCTATGAAATTATCTTTCCATCCATTTGTGGATCATAAAAAACAGAGTTCAAATGCATCCTGGGTGTCCGTTTTATTGCAGACTGGTCCTGACGGCCGAGGCAGACTCGAACTCGGATTGGACTGGGCCTCTGGCTTGGCTTGGACGTCCTTGCTGGCCTCCTAAGGTGGTGGCCAAGGAGGAGGACGTCCAAGGCCATCTCTTAGGCGTTCTCCATCTTCTTAAGGTGTGCTCCAACTTGGGCCTGGGTCCCAAGGATGTCTAACAAGCCCATGACGACAGTGTAGCTCCCGCCACAAATAGCAACAGAATATATTGGTGATTTGGAGGCCTTGCCAATGTGATATTGAGATGGAACTAGATGTATTTGAAATCTTATCAAACAAGCTTTCCATCAAGTGCTCATTGACCTCGATCGTACTCCGGATGGATGAGTTATGGCCTTCCCAATGAGACACTGTCGGGCTGCCGACGAACCGAAAGTTCAACTTTGATGAACTTCCATTATGAAACACATTTGAACCTACAATCAAATAGTAACATGTACATGTGGAACCAAGTGAATTATAACCAAAGCCACTATACAAATGTAGGAACGAGTGCACCTTATAATCATTGTTCGTATCCGAAGGTGCCATGTCCTCATCATCCTCCCCTTCTTGACAACAAACCGTCCTCGGTTTGAGCTTAGCTGGTGGACAAGTTGTCGGTAGTAGCCAACATTGCTCCCCGTCTTGAAATTTAACCTGTTGCCTCATTACAAAACTTTGAGATTTCGACATGACAACATTATCGCTATTGGTGCCCTCTAGTTGATCATATTTTTGCACAATGAAAGGAGATTTCAGAGTTGAACAAATATAGACACGATGCACCATATACTCTCCTTTATAATTATATTTGCCAATAAAGTGACATGTACATCTAGATAACCATGGCAATCCTGCACAATTAAATTTCTCCTCCAAACTACTCAGATCACATAGTGTCTCAAACTCAATATACCCCAAAGTATTTAGAGAAGACAACAGTTTTAGTTCATCTTGTTCAGTGGCAATTGGAAGCAATTGTTTATTTTTAGCACAAGTATTTGGTTCCAAAACAAAAGAATCATTCTCATTCACTGGTTGCGGCACATTAATAATCATACCACTATCACACAACTCTTCTCTATCGCAAAGATCAGTAGAACATTCGCCATGTGTCAAAGGTAAATCAATAGAAGATTTTAGTATAGAATTATTAGCATCATTGGTGGAAAAAATCAGCACATCAAGAGAGCTCTTACCCGATACATTTACCTGTTCTTTCTCAGTCACCTTGTCCTCTTTTTGGGATACATGCTGCAAAATATTAGTTCCAACAAGAGGCAAAGCACTATCTCCATTTTGTAAAAATTCAGATTTAGATGACGGTATTGTAACATCTGAAATAGCCCATTCTTTTCTAAAAGGCTCATTTTTCTTCTCTCTGCTCTCATGAGATCTTCTCTTAAAATTTTAGTAGCAGTCATAGGTATAAAAGTAATTTTTCTACCATTATATCTGAGCAAATATTTATTAGTAGTTGTGTTGTGCAAAACATTATTTTCAGATATCCATGGCTTGCCTAGCAATAATTGACATGCTTGCATAGGTACTATGTCAAATTCTGCGCTGCCCTTATAAAGACCAATTGAAAACTCAATACGAGCAATTTCAGTTACCTTTATCTTATCCCAAGAATTTACCCATTGCATGTAATATGGATGTGGATGTGGCTGTGTGGTCAGACCAAGCTTCTCAACCATCTCTAAGCTTGCAAGGTTGTTGCAAGTCTCACCATCAATCATAACACGACAACGTTGTTCCTTCACAACAAAGTATGTTTGGAACAAGTTGTTGAACTGGTTTTGCTCTGCCTTCTCCATTTGAGAACTGAGCACGCGCTGTGCAAACTCTGTAGTACATGCGGGAGGTGATGGTGATGACGTTGTTGTAGCAGCGGAGGAGAAAGGTTGTGTGCACGCTCTAGTGACCGCTTTTGCAATTATTTCATCCATCCTTGTAGTCAGTCGGTCCATGATGTCCTACATTTCACACTTAAAAACAAACTCGTTGTTTGGCATTGTTAGCAATCAAAATAAATGCCCTATCAACTATTTATTGGTCAGTGGAATCACACTCTCATATGTCTTACCAAGTTCTTACAAGGTTCTTACCAACGCAAAGCAGTGGACGGTACAACCGGTTGCTGGTTCATGATACCTATGAGGGTGTGACACTAAGATTGCAAGGGTCTTTTTTTGTACCGATCTGAAGTATATGTGGAGCTTGGGAGGCATGAAAAAGAACAAATATATATATGTGGCACACAAGTCAGTGATAGACAACAATATTAAATAAATGTCCAGAGCACTTGTCCTAGTTGCTGGCCTATACGTGGTCCTATCACCAGTTGTGATAAACAAGAGAGGAAACAAGGATGAAAGGAAACAAGTATCAAAGGTAGTAACAGATGTGAACAAGGCAAAAGGTATCACAAACAATAGAGCTATTGAGTGTTCCTTATGTGCTCCTTTTTGATATCTTCTATTCTCTTTTACTATTTTTTTCTTTTATTTTTTGTCCAATATTTTTTTTCTTGCTTTTCCTCTTTTAATATTTTTTTCTCAGCAAGGAGCACACAAGAATAAACCACAAAAAATTTGAGCTCAATTGAATAAACGATGTGGCCTATAGAAAATTAGGACTGTGCTAAAAAGCATACCAAAACTTGTGGGCCCAGAAACTCAATTTTCCTAATCGAATTTCGCAAATCTAATTTTTGCAAACCCATCATTGCTGGGATGAAATAGATCTAAAATTTTCTAGCATTCTCCGTAGATATAAAATTTTTCTCGTTTCGAGTTCGGATGCAAAAGTTATGACTGTTTTAAGCAAGCTGCTCGAATCAGGGATTTAGTGGACACAAGATGCAAACCGATGGTGATACGGAATAGCGGCGGGTGAAGGGATCAACACAAACTAGAAAAGAATACAATCTAAACCAGCAACAAGACTTTGACCTAGGACACAAACTCAACAAAGCGGACTCTGAAACTGAATCATGCAAAGGCTATGGCGCGGATGGTTATAGGACAGGAAACAAATATGGCATTAGACTATGGGATAAAAGAAAAAACACTCGAACTAAGGGTAAGATGCAAACTTGATGGTATACCTGAAGCTCTGATTACCACTTAATGTAGACGGGGATCCCGATCTTCCGTTAGGTTCAAGATAAACAACGATTTGTTCAGAGAGCGACACACCGATCCGCCTTCAGATTACAAAGACCCAAACTCTGCAACCTTAGCACCACGTCTCCTCTGGTTATCAACCGTGTCACAATCCAGTTGACCTTGCCAAGAAGGCTAATCCCTGCTGTGAATTGAAGAACACAAGCAAGAACAAGATAAAAAGCAACTCAATTAAAGTGACAATTGCAGATGAATGATTAAGCACTCGAAGTTGGGGTCTTGCAAACCAATAACGGCGACTGTTCAATGACAGATTGATCTAAAACAAAACCCAAAACCTAATTTAGGTGGTGGCTACTGATTATATAGCCTAAGGGACGTCCAAGGATCCCTCTTCATGTCCTAAAGGTGTCTCAACACGTTACAAGGCCCAACGGCCCAAAAGACGACGACGTAGCGCCGTGACAGATTCTGGACATCAACTTGTTTTGACGATTCCTATTGATTCTGATGGAATTTTGATGTAGGACCACTTCCATTGGTTTCCTTATAAAATTATCTTTCCATCCATATGTGGATCATAAAAAACGGAGTTCGGATGCGTCCTGGGCGTCCGTTTTATTGCAGACTAGTCCTGACGGCCGAGGCAGACTCGAACTCGGATTGGACTGGGCCTCTGGCTTGGCTTGGACGTCCTTGCTGGCCTCCTAAGGTGGTGGCCAAGGAGGAGGACGTCCAAGGCCATCTCTTAGGCATTCTCCATCTTCTTGGGGTGTGCTCCAACTTAGGCCTGGGTCCCAAGGATGTCTAACAAGCCCATGACGACAGTGTAGCTCCCGCTAGAAATAGCGATAGAATATATTGGTGATTTGGAGGCCTTGCTGATGTGATATTGAGATGGAACCAGATCAATTTGAAAGATTATCAAACAAGCTTTCCATCAAGTACTCATTGACCTCGATCGCACTCTGGATGGATAAGTTATGGCCATCCCAATGAGGCACTATCGGGCTGCCGACGAACCGAAAGTTCAACTTTGATGAACTTCCATTATGAAACACATTTGAACCTACAATTAAATAGTGACATATACATGTGGAACCAAGTGAATGATAACCAAAGCTACTATGCAAATGTAGGAACGAGCGCACCTTATAATCATTGTTCGTATCCGAAGGTGCCATGTCCTCATCAGTTAATACCCCCACAGACGTCTCCCGTTCGAAAGAGATACGATTGGAGGTATGCAGATCTTTGCATATCTATGACCGTATCTATTTTGGATTGTCTATATTTTTTGGACAGCCTGCGAATGCGTAGATGGGTTAGTTTCCATGGTCTGCTCTGGTCTAAGATAGAGTTTCGGCATCACCTCCCTGTTGTTCTTTGGATACGCACTCTTCTTTGGTAGGACGTGTATCTGGAGAACAGCGGGGAGGTGCTGCCAAAATTCTATCTTAGATAGGAGTAGAGCATAGAAACTAACCTCATCTACGGATCCACAAGTGGGATTACGACCTATCCTCACCTATTAGACAGTAGGAATACCATGTAGATGCAATTGATGGTTACATTACTCACTGATACATATGTTAGAGGATGGATGACCGTTAGTGGATGTACACGGGAAGAGAAGTCAGAGTGATTATACCATGGAATGGATGAACAAGACCGATGCTTTCTTGAACAGTGCATTTGGCAAGGCTGCTAAAGGACATTGCCTAGTTTTGTGTCCCTGCAGCAAATGTGGAAACAAGAGAAGGGTAAACAAGGTGGAAATGGGTAAACATCTTGTGAAGAATGGATTTACGCCGGACTACACCCGGTGGGTCCACCATGGTGAAGCCCATCGTATGAGAGAGGAGGTGGTGAGACCATGGGTGGAGGCTTTTGATGCTGATGTTGGGGTAGCGGACATGTTAGATGACTTTCACCAAGGACAGTTTGATGAGGGACGTGAGAAGGAGGAGATGGAGGCAGCCACATAGGCGTTCTATGGCGTGATGGGCTCGGCATAGAAACCCCTTCACGATCGGTCAACGGTGTCTTAACTGGATGCCATTGGACGCTTAATGGGGTTGAAGTCCGAGTTAAACTTGAGTCAACTCGGCTTCGATAAGATGTTGGCCGTGATTGGCACCCTACTTCCGGAGGGCCACATTCTGCCAAAGAGCATGTATGAGTCACATAAACTCCTTCGTGCACTTAAGATGCCATATGAGCAGACACATGCTTGTCCAAAGGGGTGCGTCCTATTTAGGAAAGAACACGAGCATGCAAAGTTCTGTCCAAAGTGTAAATCCTCCAGGTACCTGGAGGTAGACTCTGATGATGGCCAGAAGAGGCAACTTACGATCCCCGTGAAAATCCTACGGTACCTTCCATTCCTACCGAGGATCCAACGACTATACATGACCGAGGAATCCGCGAAATAGATGACATGGCACAAAAATGGCAAACGGTACAATCCTAACAAGATGGTACATCCATCCGATGGTGAAGCTTGGATCTACTTTAATGACAAACATCGTGACAAAGCAGATGAGGCTCATAATGTACGTGTCGCGCTGGCAACAGATGGGTTCAATCCTTATGGAATGATGGCTGCCCCATACACATATTGGCCCGTCTTCGTTATCCCCCTTAATCTCCCCCCCAGTGTCTCCTTTCAATGACATAACGTATTCTTGTCGTTGATAATTCTTGGACACCTAGGGAGTAATATGGGTGTGTTCATGGAGCCCGTGTTTGATGAATTGGTCCATGCTTGGGACGAAGGGGTATGTACATACGATCGAGCTACAAAGACAACCATCAAAATGCACGTTTAGTACCACTACTCCCTGCATGACTTCCTAGCATATGGGATATTCTATGCCTGGTGTGTTCATGGGAAGTTCCCATGCCCAATATGCAAGGAAGGTGTGAGGTTCATTTGGTTACAGAAGGGTGGCTAGTATTCGTCATTCGACATACATCGTCAATTTCTACCTCTTGCCCATCCATTTAGACAAGACATCAAGAACTTTATGAAAGGTGTCAAAGTGACAAACCCTGCACCGCAGATGATGACTGGTGCCAAGGTTCATGCTCAGATAGATGCTCTCGTGCCCAATGAAGAAGGTGGTTTTGTGGGATATGGTGAGCAACATATGTGGACTCATATCTCGGGTATGACGAGGCTCCCCTATTTCGATGACCTTCTTCTGTCACATAACATTGATGTAATGCACACTAAAAAGAATGTCACCGAGGCACTTTGGGCAACACTCATGGACACTAAAAAGTCTAAGGACAACCCTAAGGCTAGAGTGGACCTAGCAACATTGTGCGATAGACCAAATCAAGCGATGCAGCCTCGTAGTCGTGGCAAGACCTAGAGAAGGCCTAAGGCCAATTTCGTCTTGAAAAAGGACCAAAGGAGGGAAGTACTTGAATGGTTCAAGATGCTAATGTTCCCTGATGGGTATGCAACAAATCTAAAGAGGGGAGTGAACTTAGGCACTCTATGAGTAAACGGGATGAAGAGTCACGACTACCACATATGGATTGAGTGGCTTCTTCTGGCGATGGTTCGAGGCTATGTCCCAGAGCATGTCTGGCAAGTGCTGGCAGAGTTGAGCTACTTATTTCAATAGCTTTGTGCCAAGGAGCTCTCTCGAACCGTCATTGATGACTTAGAAAAAGCGGCACCCGTGTTGCTCTGTAAGTTGGAGAAGATCTTTCCACCCGGCTTCTTCTTGTCGATGCAGCATTTGATTGTGTACCTCCCGTATGAGGCATGGATGGGGGGGCCATGCAGAACTGTTGGTGCTATCCAATCGAGAGATGTTTGAAGACTCTTCACAAAAATGTAGAAATAATGCCAAAATTGAGGCTTCCATTGCAGAGGCATACATTCTAGAGGAGGTGTCGAACTTCACAGAGAAATACTACACTGAGAAACTTTCTAGTGTTTATAATCCACCCCCTCATTACAGTGCTGGCAAAAATGAATCAAACCTCAGCCTTTTCCAAGGGCAACTCGGAAGCGCAAGTGCATCAACCACTAAGCAATTGAAAAATGAAGAGTGGCGCAGTATCATGCTATATGTGTTGACCAACCTTGTCGAGGTGCAGCCGTTCATTGGGTAAGTTCTGAACGAACTTGTTTCATTTTGCCGTATGTCCTTGTTTCTTCGTCCAACCCCCTTGTTTCTCGTTGGTACAGGGAATTTCTTTGTCAATCCTGGCATGGATCAAGGCAACCTACCCCACAAGAAAATGATACCCTTCTTTCATGGGGTGCGGGACCAGGGAGCCTCGATTTCATTTGTTGGTTCAAATAGAAAGCACAAACTGATGCGTCTATAAGTGACGAGCTGAGACAGGTTGCAAACAGCTGTGCCATTAGGGTCAAGTCATTTACCGGTTATGACGTGAATGGATATCGTTTTCACACAGCAAGCTACGAGCAGAGTTGGCCCAATCAAAAAACCACAAACAACGGAGTTGTACGCCCGACACTGATGGACTCGACTATTATGGAAGAATTGAAGAAATCTACGAACTATCATTCTATGGTTCCAAACCTCTTACTCTTGTCATATTCAAATGCCACTGGTTTCATCCTGGAGTAACGAGACGGATCCCTAAGCTTGGGCTAGTCAAAATTTGACAGGATTTCATCTATCCAAAAAAATGTCTACATTGTGGCTCAACAGGCCGTCTAGGTTTATTATACATCATACGCATGCAAAGACGCCAAGCATCTTAAGGGTTGGTCTATTGTGTACAAGGTATCGCCACACGGTAAACTACCTGTCCCAAATGATGAAGATTACAACTTCAACCCAAACACATATGATGGAGAGTTCTATCAAGAAGTGGGACTACAAGAGAGGTTTGACATAGACTTAACCGAAGAGATAGGAATGGAAGTAGACAATGAAAGGGATGATGATGAGGACGCTGGAGACGAGGTGCGAAATCTGAAGGACATACAAATGCTTGAGCAATTACGTTTAGGCAATGACAATGAAGACAACATTCCTCCTTCGGATAGTGTTGATGAGTTGGACAATGTTGATAGTGATGACGAGACCTATGATCCAACTAATCTCAATCATGAAGATTATTTCTAATACATGTAATACTATGTTTTTTGTAATTATGTTTTGTTCATTTTTGCACCTATTTCTAATTACATCTTGTTTTTCTTTTTTGTTGCAGGTGATTGAACAAAGATGGTAGGCGACCGTCATAGGTCCGTGAACTCGATTTACCAAAGACCACGCTAACTATAGGAGGAGGGGCGATGTAGGGATCAGACAGGAGGAGGAGGAGGACCACCGAACGCAGGAGGGGGCCGTCTCCTCCCACGCCATATGAGGAGTCAGAGGAGGAGGTGGCACCCGTGGATGAGTCAGACGATGAGCTGGTTCGGCAGATGGACAAGGAGGAAGGGCTGCATGAGGACGATGAGTTGGAGGCGGTAGGCATGGGTTCCTCTTCCTCCGAATCCTCTTCGAGTGTCTACTTGCGAGGTCCCACGAGCATCCCACATGTTCTGCTTCCTCTCCAACGCCCAGTGATTCACCCCGAAGGACAAAAGTAAGTAACTTTATATGTTATCACCACTACTTCATATGATATGATGAAAAAAACTAATAATTTTTCTTAATCACTTGTGTAGGAACTAGGTGGCTGTGTCGGGTGGTAACACATGGCTAGTCAATGGCATCCTGGGTCTTCTGTACAGGCAACACTTCCTTGGCATTATCACATACGCATCGAAGACAGAGCTGGCCTACTCGTTTGACCACTACGCCATCGCCACCGATGCGGAGTACCCCAACAAGACGGCGTGGGTGAAGGCAGAGCTTTGGGTAAGTCTCCCTCACACAACATTGCTCAATACGTCATATTCATTGGACTTTTCTTGAAATAATGAATGGATACATCACTTTTGTATGCAGACTTATTATAGATGCGAGGAGGGATTTGAGGCTAGGGCGGAGCAGGTGACTACCAAAGCCTATAAAAAACTCGTCTCCGACATGCATCACGAGGTGCGCATCTAGGCCATCGTAACCTACTATGGGTCGAAGCTTGGAGAGAGGAAAACCAAGAAAGACGCAAGAGAGATGCAGCTGACCCAGGAGCAGTACCTTGAGGTAAATGAAGAACATCAATATTGATTTGTTTTGAGATTAAGTTGGTTTAATTTGATCTTCTTATATGTCCAATACTTGATGACATGTAGATGATTCCCTGGTGGTGCCAAGCGTATCTCGAGTGCTGGGCGATGATGGTGGAGAGGTGGTTCACGGAGGAGTACATCAAGATGCACAAGGATGCCCGAGACCGTCGTTTACAGATGCAAGGTCTAGCACACCATCAAGGCAGCCACAGCCTCACCGGATACAAACAAGCATGGGTACGCGAATTTATTTATCTATTGTGATGCTCAGTTTTGCCTAATTTCTAATCATTGTGCTGTCTTTCTCGCAGTCGGCGTCACATAGTGGTTAGGCTTGCTCAGACTTCTAGGCATGGTGTATGGCCTACAAGGGCAAGACGACGTTCGACGTCTCCTTCAACCTAGAGGATCCGCCCGAGGCATACACGAACCCGAGCGTCCAGTCCCGCATCAGTGAGTACACTGAGGTGGCGAGATCGCTCCATGGGTCAGACCACGATCCGAGCACCCAGGACTTCGATGGAGAGGTCATCATGAGGGCGGGGCAAGGCAAGAAGCATGGACGGTTTTGGCTTGGCGACGGTGTCATCGACACGGCCTCTACTCCCTCTCTCTCCCAGATCCGAGCACGGAGCACGAGCGAGAGCCTGGCCATTCGCACACGGCCGACCACTGCACAGCACCGAGTCGACGCACTTGAGGTTATTCCTGTTTTACTTGTCATATATTGATCTTTACACACCTTAATTAGCTTTGCATTACTGAAACATTGGAGTGAAATATTGCAGGCCCGGCTGGAACAAGAAATGAGGCAACGTCAGGAGCTGGCGGCCCAGCTGGACGCCGAGTGGACCGAGTGTCTGGCCCAGGCGCAGAGGCTGACGGACATTACGAAGTTCCTACAAGGGCTTGGGCAACGTGTGGGCTTCTCTCTACCAGCTAGGCTGTTGGTTTCACCTCCGCCTCTGCGTCCTGCAGCTGCAGCTACTCCTATGAGTATGAAAGTTTTTTACTTTCGCTTGTGCTTTGCTTGTATGGCCTATACCTTACTAGATTAGCTATCTAAATAATCTTGTCTCACATGCAATCTTTACTTCTTTGTGCAGTCTCCATCTGACGATGGTTCGAATAATCCACCTCATGCACCTCCGAATGATGGAGCTAGGCCTTCACCACAGTCGCAGTGGTCGAGATGAGTGCACGTTGTATTTTTTTTTCATTTGTTGTTCACTTGGTGATGGACTTGTGATATACTTGTGATGCACTTGTGGACTTTGATGGACTTGTGGATTTATTTGGATGAACTTGAGCACATATTATTATATATGTGATATATATTGTGATGGATGTGATATGTGCGGATGGATGTGTGGATGGATGAGATATATATGTGATGGATGAGATATATGATTGTATGAATTTATTTGTCATGGTGGAATGTAAAAAAAATTAAAAATGACCGTTTTGGGTCACTTTGCCGAGTGTTGCACTCGGCAAAGGATCCCTTTGTCGAGTGCCATGGTCACAGTACTCGGCAAAGCTGAAAAAATGGGCTGTCGGAAAACCATTTTTCCAGCTTTGCCGAGTACCATGACCATGGCACTCGACAAATATTTTTTTTTAAAAAAAATTCAAACTTTGCCGAGTGCCGGCCAGAGGACACTCGGCAAATAATTTTTTTTTACAAAAAATTCAAACTTTGCCGAGTGCCGGCCAGAGGGCACTCGACAAAGAATTAAAAAAAATCATACTTTGCCGAGTGCTGGCAAGAGGGCACTCGGCAAAGAATTTTTTTAAAAAAAAATTCAAACTTTGCCGAGTGCCGGCCAGATGGCACTTGGCAAAGAATTAAAAAAAATTCAAACTTTGTTGAGTGCCGGCCCCAGAGGGCACTCGACAAAGATTTTTTTTAAAAAAAATTCAAACTTTGCCGAGTGCCGGCAACAGGGCACTCGGCAAAGAATTAAAAAAAATTTAAACTTTGCCGAGTGCCGGCCAGGGGGCACTCGGCAAAGAATTTTTTTTAAAAAAAATAAAAAAATCTTTACCGAGTGCCTACAGGGTTGACACTCGGCAAAGAATTTTTTTAAAAAAATAAAAAAAATCTTTGCCAAGTGTCTGCAGGGTTGGCACTCGGCAAAGCCACCAACAATGGGGCCGGCGCCATGACGGTCGCTTTTCTTTGCCGAGTGCCCGATAAAAGACACTCGGCAAAGAGGGCTTTGCCGATCAAGTTTTTGCCGTGTGTTCTTTGTCGAGTGCCGCACTCGGCAAAGACTTTGCCGAGTGCAATTTGGCCTTTGCCGAGTGCCTCAGGCACTCGGCAAAGAACCTGAATCCAGTAGTGGCGAGGTGGGCGTTTTGTTGTCGTCGGACCGGCGACAGCTGATTGTTGTCGTCATCGTCTTGTAATCTTGGTCGCTGCTACTATGGCGATGGAAAAGGCAGCAAAGACCAGTTGCCATATGGTTCTCGGTAAATCCATGGCAGGATTGCACTGCAAGTACATAAACATTTGAAGTGGCTAATGTTATTTATGTCAACGTTAAGATAAATCATAACTAGGGCTAGCTGTATCTTTTTATGTTATTATTATCATGGCAAAATTTGCTCCTGAACTTGAAAGTAAGCTCCCTTTGCTGGTGGACAACATCGAAAATGGACCTTTCAGCGTCTAGGAGCAAATTTTGCCTATTATCATTGTCTCGGGTCGCAAATATAAGTGGTTTTGTGTTTTGCCATTAGTCAACTTTTCAAGGTTCTTGTTTTACAATACGGTGTAATAAGATTCTATCTTATTTATAGACAACAAAATGGACAAGTCAGACATTCAAATCATAGCAGCTTTTTCAAAAACTACAGCCCAACAAAACGGGGACTAAGACTGCATTTGGATTGAGACCAGCGCCGCAATTTGTCATGATGCTATACAAATAGCTCATGCGTATTTCATTTTCTAGCCGATTCCATGCCAATTTAGGGTGGTCGATTCCTGGGCCAGACCTTGGCCGTCCAAATTGGTTTTGGCAGGACATGTGTGGGCAGCAACCAAATTAAATGTGCCCTAAATATATCATTCAATGGTTGTATGTGGTCCTAGACAACGAACCACATCTTTACAATGCGGAGAATGACGTTTATAAGAGTTTTCTCTCGTACTGACAAAATGTCTGTTAATTACTATACACGGCATCTTTAGCTCCTCCGTCTAAGGAAAAAAATTCTATTGTACAAGCCTTAAGGTTCATAATAATACTATAGATTCATGAGGACAAGTAGTTTAATAACATAGAGTATTTCTTTCTATTTGAGATGGTATACATTTTTGTGGGCATCATATACCCTGAATGCCCTATTTTGGCGTTTGGGACTTAATTTTTTATTGGGGAAAACTTTATTTCAACTAGTTGTAATTGTTAGATTGATCTTCACCCTGCTCGGTCCAACGACCGAGTCAGACCCTGACTCGCGCCCTGATCGGGGGCGCCTAGCCGTTCTCCTGGCTGGTGGGCCCCCGTCGCTCAGCGCTATGAATAAGAGGTGGGGGCTAGGACTCGAGACATGAGGTTCCCCGCGACCGCTGGTTCCCACCAACATCCTAACCCTAATCCGATCCAGAGGGTAGCGCTGATAGCGACGGGAAGTGCCACTACCTTCGCCACCACCCTTACCACTGGATCTACGTCGTCGGGACGAGCACCTCAGCACCTTCATCGGAACCACTCACCCCGGCGTCGACCTCGCCACCGATTCCATGGCCTCCTCTGCCAAGCCTACGGAAGGATGGTAACATGTCCCTTTTCCCCATGTCTTCTCTCCCTCTCTTCTCCAGTACTTGTTCTAGGTGATTTTATCCCAAATGCAAGTTTATAACCACAAGATCTATAGCTTAGTGATCCTAATCCACTATCAATGGTATCAGAGTCAGGTTAGGTTGTAGATCTAGCCTGGGGTAGTATCAGTTTTTAGCATTTAGAAGGAGATGAACGAATCGAGTCGAATCGGGTTGAAACCCCAACCCCAACCCTAACCCTAACCCTAGAAGCGGAAAGGACAGAGAAGGGGAGGAACCTACCTGTTTTTTCTGCGCCAACGTAGACACTGCCGTCGTGCGGGAAGATGCACCCGTCGTCGCCTCGCCATCATGCGGGAAGAAAGTCGGCCGTCGCTTGTCGCCGCACGCTCGAGCTCCAACCGAGGGCACCACTACAAGTCCGCTTGACGGCGGCACACTCACCCTAAGGCGAATGCGCATGCCGATGAGGGGGCCTGCGGTGGCGCCGCCATCTATCCTCCGGACACCATCGGTGGCCACCGCCGTTTGCTCTCTTACTTGGCTACGGTGTGGAGAGAGAAGGGGAAGAAGCAAATGACTTAGGGTTCGGAGAGCAGGCCGGCTGCGATGAGTTTTGTTCCACTGAGCAGCGCGGACGTCCGTCGGATCGGATCCGACGACTGATGGTAGCCGGGCCACTTTAGGCCCAGGCGGGATGGAGAAATCCTGGCCTAGGCCTAGGTTGCGGCTTAGGCGCGAGGGAGCACGACAGCGCGCGTTGGGCCATGGGCCGACACATGGGCACGCGAACTCGAGATGGGCCACGGGCCGCTCGTTCGCTGACGGGCTGAATGAGAATAAAGTTTTTGGTTTAGTTTTATTATTTTCAAGTTTTTGCTGCAAAGAAGGTGATGATTATTGTCGGTGCAGAAAATGACCAACTAGTGAATATTTGTAGTTTTGTTGTACGTTGTGATTGGAGGTGGCCAAGCACTCAATGGCATAGGATTTATACTGGTTCGGGCAACGTGCCCTACGTCCAGTCGGGGTCGGTCGATGACTTTATTCCTGAGCCTAGGTACTCGAAGTTTGCAGTGGGGTTACAAATGGGAAGGAGAAAGATGGGGTGTACAAGAGGTCCGGTCGGCTCCGGTCGGAAGGGCCGAGAGTGACAGAAACTTCGCTATGAGCTAAGTGTTCAAGCGGATGCTTGAGGTCTGAACCTGGTGGTTCTATGGTTGTGAGCTATCGATCTAAGGAAGTCTGGCCTACTGGAATCCGTCTCCTTTATTGAAGGAAGCGCACCCCCTTTTATAGATGAAGGGGATGGCTTTACAAGTGAGAGGGTGAGAGTACGTATGCTGTCGAGCCTTGTTGCCCATGCCTACTGAGCCTTGTTGCCCATACCGGTGGGTACAAGATAGTGGTAGGCTCCTACAACACTATTGATGTCACTGTAGAATATCAAATGCATATGGGAGGTCGTGCTGCCTTTTTTAGGGATGGTGGACGTCGGTACCTACAAATACTGTTTGATGCCCAGAGGCATGTGAGGAGTCTCGCTATGTTCACCTGGTACGGTAAATCCTAGTGCCCATACCGCTATCGATGCCTAGAGGCACGTGGAGGGCCTTACCGTATGGGAGTTTTAGCGGCCCCTATAATACTGTAGAGGGAGATGTCGACGCCTAAAATACTGTTTATGTCAGGGTGGTTGTAGAGTACTGTTTCATGCAGGGTATGGTCCCTGGTATAGTGGTTTTGACTTGTGAGCCTTGCCTTGCCTTTCTTCGCACGTCTTCTGGTTCCTACCGAACGAGCGTCCCCGGTCGGATGGCTCTAGTCGGCTCTGAGTGCGCCGATCGGAGAAGAGCGGTGAGCAGGGTTCCTACGAGCCTCGGTCGGAGGGATGCAGGGTCGGATTTAGAAGTAGCGCTTTAGGCTAGGCCTTTTGATCAGAGAGGGCGTCCAGAGGTGGCTGGAGGCCGAAGCGAGTGCTCCGATCGGTGTGGTGGGCCTAAGCGGTCGATGAGCGGGCGTCGCTCCTTTCGGTCCAGACCTTCTGGTTGGCGATTGGGCCATCCTTCTGGCCTATTATATTTAGACTCTTGGGCTGAGCCTTGGTGCGGAAGTCGGTCCTCGAGGGACCCTAGGTTTATGAACCCGACAGAAGCCCTCGAGCCCCCGGGCGATTCGGGTCAAATCGTTCAGGGGATTTTTGTCTTGCCGATGGGTGCGCGCGAGCGGACCTACGGGTGTAGCCCCTGAGCCCCAGGGTGGTTCGGGCAGAACCATCTGGGGTGTGTGTGTGTGTTTTTAGTCTGAGATGGAATTTTAGTTTGTTTTGAGAGATCAGGTGAGAGGGAGCTTGTGGATCCCGGCGTCGATACGCACTGTGGGATCAAGTGAGGGAGTCAGTCAAGGGTTTTGGATGAGATAGAGCTCACTAATCCTGGCATCGATGCGCGTCGTAGGATCGGGTGAGGCAGTTAGTTTTGGACAAGACAAAACTCACTGATCCTGGCGTCGATGCGCGCCATGGGATCGGGTGAGGCAGTTAGTTTTGGACGAGACAGAGGTCACTGGTCCTAGCATCGATGCGTGTCATGGGATTGAGCGAGTTGGAGTCGTGTTTGGATGAGACAGAGCTCGCTGATGCTGGCGTCGATGCATGCCATGGGATCGAGTGAGTTGGAGTCATGTTTGGACGAGACAGAGCTCGCTGATGCTGGCATCGATGCATGCTGTGGGATCGAGTGAGTCGGAGTCATGTTTGGACGAGATAGAGGTCGCTGATGCTGGTGTCGATGCGCGCCGTGGGATCAAGCGAGTCGGAGTCATGTTCAGATGAGCCAGAGCTCACTGATGTTGGCGTCAATGCGTGCTGTGGGATCGAGTGAGGGAGTTAGTTCGGTTGTGAGAGAGCTCACTGATCCTAGCATTGATGCGCGCCGTGGGATTGGGTGAGGGAGTTAGTTTGGACAAACCCTAGCGTCGGTGCGCGCCGTGGTTTCTAAATAGTTAGTTTAGGGGTCGAACGAGACCAAGACCGTGGGTCTTGGCGTCGATGCACGCCGTGGGACCGAGCGGGTTGGAGTCATGGATCCTGGCCTCAGCACAGCCTGGGCGGCCGAGGTAGTTAGTTTTCACACGAGTTCGAAGTCACAGTCCTGGATTTTTGGAGCGCAGTCGAAAGTGAAGCCGTTACGTGAGTTCGGAGTCACGGTCCCTAGATTTTTGGAGTGTAGTCGGAAGTGAAGCCGTTACATGAGTTCAGAGTCGTGGTCCTTGGATTTTTGGAGCACAATCGAAGCATAGTTAGTTAGTTAAAGATTGGACGAGGCGGTGCTCGCGGATCCTGGCGTCGGTGCACGCCGCGGGACCAGGCGAGTCAGAGTCGTGGATCTGGCGAGTTCGAGGTCACTATCCTTGGCGTTTGTCTTGAGCCCCCGAGCCCTATCGGGCCTTCATGAGGGTCGATATGAGTGGTGTGTGTTACCCCATCTGGTTCCTCACAACCGGAGGGGCTGAGTTTCATCGCTTGTCTCGATCGCTCGAGCTCGAAGACTAGCTCGATGAGTTCGCTAACGGGTGTGATCGAGCGGAATCCGGGTCTGTTGTTCATGATGGAGTCAGCATAGCTCTCTTGTGACATTCCACTACTCCTTTACCTGCAACCTGACAGATGCCTAGGTCATTCCGAAGACCGACCCGGGTGGCCTAATGGCCTCTCGTTGATGGAGATTCTGTGGGCCTGGCGAGACGTTTAGGATCGAATGAGAAGGTTGAGATAACCCGGTCTGTTGGACCGGGCGAGGGCTACACGGTGCTCATCTATAGTTTTCTCCCCTAGCTCTATTGGTTGCTCATGTTGAATGAGGCAACCGCCAGCTTCATGACGCAACACAGAGCGTTCTGATGCATTTCGCTGCACGTGTGATGCTTAGTTCCTGAGCCCCCAGGTGGTTCAGGGCCCGAATCGTCCGGGAGGTACGGGCGTATGGAATGAATGCGCGTATGGATGTATGAAATGATTGTAAGGAAATATAGGGGGTTGGTAGTGCTCACTTTGATGGCTTAAGTGATGGGGTTCTGAGAGCTTTAGTCGGAAATGTCCGACCAGGACCTACGCTCGTCAATCGTGGGTGAGCCCTTGTGTGAACAGTTTTTGTATTAATGAACGCATGCTCACCTTGATGACCTGAGTGATGGGGTTCGGAGAGCTTCAGTTGGAAATGTCCGACCAGGACCTTGATGACCTGAGTGATGGGGTTCGGAGAGCTTCAGTCGGAAATGTCCGACCGGGACCCGCGCTCGTCGTTCGTGATGGAGTCGGCATGGTCTACATGGGGCGTCCCTTCACTTCCTACCCGTTGTGCTTGACAAAGCCGAGGGAGCGGAATCGAGTAGTTCCCTTGCGGTCACAGTAGTATTTGTAGTAGTAGAAAATGTAAAAGTTAAGTTTGAAGGGGAGCCCTGTGTAAATATTACTGTGTGTTTAATGACTACCGTCTGTTTTGTTTTCAGTGATGGAGTTGCTCTGTTTGGGGGAGCCTGTTCCCTTTTCGTTCCTTAGTTTTCCCTTAGCATAATTTTGTTTTTTATTCTTTCTTTCTCGTACCTGCCCGTTTGTCCTATAGGCCACGACCTTGGGAGCCCGGGGCGTGACCCGCGAGGCTCGGTTGCTCATAACCGTAGGGAAAGGCGGGGTGCGATCGGTTGGAATGTTTTTAAAGCAAAGCTATGTAGAGCAAAACTAAGGAACAAACTATCCCGTTGGTTGGGTAGGAAGGAATTCCGCCATAGGTAAACAAAACAGGGAGGTAGTCATTAAGCATAATGATAGTAGTGTACCCTAGTGGAGCCCCCGAGCCCTAGGCAAAAAACTGTTCGGGGAGGGCGCTTTTGTAGGAGCATATACTAAGTAAACAATGGTAAGATTGAAGCTTTAGGAAAAATGACATAGATGTTCTAGTAGTTCAGAGAGATGGGCGTCGTTGTCGTCCTTCAGTCATCGGTCGCGCCGTCAGCAGATGCCGCCGGGCCGGTTTAATAGCTTGCAGAATATAAGTAGTTAGTAAACATAAAAAGTTTAAGTTCATGGGGGAGCCCCTGTGTAAAATGTTCGTGTGTGTTTTAATGACTGCAATTGGTTTTTGTTTTTATGGAGTTGCTTCATTCGGGGGAGCTTGTTCCCTTTCGTTCCTTAGTTTTCCCTTAGCATAATTTTGTTTTTTATTTCTTTCTTTCTCGTCCCTGCCCATTTGTCCCGTAGGCTAAAACCTTGTGAGCCCGAGGCATGGCCCGCGAGGCTCGGCTGCTTGGAACCATAGGAAAAGGCAGGCTGCGATTAGTCAGAATGTTTTAAAGCAAAGCTACATAAGGTAAATCAAAGGAATGAACAACCCTTTGTCTAGGTAGGGAGGAGTTTCTCCATATGAAAGTAAAAGAGTATTCAAAGTAAAAACAAAACAGAGGGGTAGTAGAGCCCCTGAGTGGAGCCCTGAGCACCCCGAGCCGAAAAGTGTTTGGGTCGGGGTGCTTTTATAGGAGCATTCGCTAAGTAAATAAAGGTAAGACTGAAACTTAGGAAAAGAAAAAAAAATGACATAGCTGTTCCAAGGTGCTTGGAGAGAGCGTCATCATTGTTATCCTTTAGTTGGTAGGCGTCTAGTCGGATCACTTCATCCTTCAGTCGTCTGGATCCTTGCCCGCTACGCCCCCTTCTTCGGTTGCTGCCTCTCCGCCTTTTTCTTTCCTTGGCATGCCAGTCTACCTCAGCAGGCGCTTGAGGAGCTGGCAGTCCTTGTAGAGATGATTGATAGGATAGTCATGGTTGGTGCACGGGCTCTCCATGAGCTCATGAAAGTGGTCCGAAGGGTCTTGCTGGGGTTGAGTGCCCACGTGATCTGCCGCAGCGACCAACGTAGAGTTGGCCGGTCGGCGGCGATCCTTTCTGTTCTTTTTCCCCTTTGCAGTGGAGGGGCCCTCGTCTTGATCCTGGCGCTTGTACCTTACCTTTGCTGCGGCCTCCGTTGAAGCGTGCTAGGAATGGCGCTTGCTGGAGGTGTTGGACAAAGGTCTGTGGTCCCTAGGCTATCAGGGCTGGGACTCCGGTCGATGCTGTGCGTGTCTCAGTTCAACCCAAGCCATGCATAGACAGGTGGTTAACATGGAGCAGTTGTCAAGTTGAGGTAAGGTGCCATTGTGGCTTCTTGTGCCATACTCTGTGGTTGTTGCGATGATAGGGTGTAGTGCCCCATCTGCTGCGTCCCTGTTCCCCGGACAGGGAGCGAGGTCATGAGTCGGCATCATGATATGGAGCACTCCGCTTGTTGAACGGTGGCGGTCTCCACTAGTGCCCGGAGGTTCTAGTGGATCGCCTATTCACGAGGGTCATTCGGTTTGGATAGGCCGCGTAGAAGCATTATCACGGCAGCGATGTTCTGGTTCGCCCGAGCGAAGTGTGGGGGATCGTTCCCCCTATCCATGGTGTTGTGCTGAACCTAACAGGTGCGCCCCCGGGCGACGCTCGCCGGTCTATGCGTGTGGGGCGTAGTGTGGTGCGTCGGGCGTGCTGGCGCAGTTAGTGGCTAATGCGGCCACCGTTGTCATAGTTCATCCCCGTGCTCAAGTGTGAGCTCGAGGGTCTCCGCGTGAGGGCCTAGAGGGGTGTGGGTCCAGAAGGACTCTGTTACCCCTGGCGGCTGTTCCGGAGCGTCCGCCACAGCGTACTCTCAGGACAGGACGGTGGCTAGGCACCACATCACCGATGCTGGAGCGGTCACTCCCGACATCATCATCCATGATGTCGAGGAAACAGGTGGGAGCATAGCTCGCGATCCCCATGAACTCAGACGTGAGAGGGTGCGGCGCTAGCATCTTTTGGAGTCCCCGGGCGTATGTGTCCGTAGAAGACGTGAGACCATAGGGGAACTGGTCGTACGACGGTTGCATTGGGGACAACTGGGGTTCCACTAGGTATTTGATAGAGGATAGAACGTAGTAAGTGAATAACAACATGTATATTACTCACAGTAGGGTTTGAGCAGAGAGTTTGCTCAGAATGAAGCGCAGATGCCGTGGCGTCGAAGTCATGCATCCCAGAGTTGATGGAGGACGTCTCTCCACTGGGTGCCGAGTCATGAGTCTCCTCGCGGAGGTGAAGTACGCCGAGCCGATCGGCGATGAATTCTAGGCTTCCAAAGAGGAAGGCATGGGATGGCTCAAAAATGGGTGGAACCCGCATCCTGGCGGGTGAGAGTGCAGGAAACTCCAACGAGCCAAAGCGAATCATATCGTCCGAGCCCGCCACGGTGGGGGTGGCGGAAGAATGGGCCATCCGATGACCAAAAAAGTGTTGAACGTACAGCGTCTTCCCCATGGACGGCGCCAACTATCGGTGCAGAAAATGACCAACTAGTGAATATTTGTAGTTTTGCTATACGTTGTGATTGGAGGTGGCCTAGCACTCAATGACATAGGATTTATACTGGTTTAGGCAATGTGCCCTACGTCTAGTCGGGGTCGGTCAGTGACTTTATTCCTGAGCCTAGGTGCTTGAAGTTTATAGTGGGGTTACAAACGGGAAGGAGAAAGATGGGGTGTACAAGAGGTCCAGGTCGGCTCTGGTCGGAAGGGCCGAGAGTGATAGGAACTTCGCTATAAGCTAAGTGTTCAAGCGGATACTTGAGGTCTGAACGTGGTGGTTCTATGGTTGTGAGCTATCGATCTAAGAAACTCTGGCCTACTAGAATCCGTCTCCATTGTTGGAGGAAGCGCACCCCCTTTTATAGATGAAGGGGGATGACTTTACAAGTGAGAGGGCAAGAATACGTATGCTGCCAAGCCTTAGTTGCCCATGCCTATCGAGCCTTGTTGCCCACACCGGTGGGTACAAGATAGTGGTAGGTGCCTACAACACTGTTGATGTCACTGTAGAATGTCAGATGCATACGGGAGGTTGTGATGCCTTTTTTAGGGATGGTGGATGTCGGTACCTACAAATACTGTTTGATGCCCAAAGGCATGTGAGGAGTCTCGCTATGTTCACCCGGTACTGGTAAATCCTGGTGCCCATACCGCTATCGATGCCTAGAGGCACGTGGAGGGCCTTACCGTATGGGAGTCTTAGCGGCCCCTATAATACTGTAGAGGGAGATGTCGGCGCCTAAAATACTGTTTGTGTTAGGGTGGTTGTAGAGTACTATTCCATGCAGGGTATGGTCCCTGGTACAGTGGTTTTGACTTGTGAGCCTTGCCTTGCCTTTCTCCGCATGTCTTCTGGTTCCTACCGAACGGGCGTCCCCGGTCGGATGGCTCCAGTCGGCTCTGAGTGCGCCGGTCGGAGAAGAGCGGTGAGCAAGGTTCCTACGAGCCCCGGTCGGAGGGACGCACGGTCGGAGTCAGAAGTAGTGCTTTGGGCCAGGCCTTCCGATAGGAGAGGGCGTCCGGAGGCAGCTGGAGGCCGAAGCGAGTGCTCCGATCATAGTGGTGGGCCCAAGGGGTCGACGAGCGGGCGCTGCTCCTTTCAGGTCCAGACCTTCTGGTTGGTGACTGGGCCGCCCTTCTGGCCTGTTGTATTTAGACTCTTAGGGCCGAGCCTTGGCGCGGAAGCCGGTCCTCGAGGGACCCCGGGTTTATGAACCCGACAATTATCTTCTAATTAAATTCAAACTAACGGAAGGATTTAATTTGAAGAGCAGTTATATTTATTTAGTAAATTATGATTATGTTTGTCCTCTGATTAAATTAGAGCCAACGGAAAAAATTAAAATGGAGGAGTAGTCCAATTTGTTTTAAGTTAAATTATGATATTGTTATTTTCTGACCAACGTCGATGATAACAATATTGTAAGTTGATTAATGAGTTTTTCCATGCATTAATTCTATTTCTGCCAAATGGAAATATAGAATTAATGTAGATGAATATTGTATTTATGATATTGCTATTTTTCTGATGAAAGTTGATGATAGCAAAGTTGATGATAGCAATATTATAATTTTTTATTTATGAGTTTGACTTTGAAGATTAAATGTCTGATACATTTTACACCAACGTGGTCAATTTTTCAGAGAGTAGATAAGGACCAAGAAATACTCATGAAGGAAGAATTCCCATGTATACCTTGAATAATCATCAACAATCACAAGACAATAAATATTTCCTCCCAAACTCTTGTATGTTATTGGTCCAAATAAATCCATGCGAAGGAGTTCTAGCACTCTTGCGGTTGACATGAAAGCTTTTGTTGGATGGGTATTTGTAACTTGCTTGCCGGCTTGACATGCACTACAAAGCTTGTCCTTCTCAAACTTCACATCCTTCAGCCCTCTCACCAAATCATTCTTCATAAGCTTCTTGAGTGAGCTCATCCCAACATGAGCAAGTCTTCTATGCCATAGCCACTCAAGTGTTGTTTTGGTGAATAGGCATGTCTTCAAGTTTGCATCTTCGGAGGTGAAGTCCACTAGATATAGGTTGTTGTATCTAAATCCTTTGAATATCACATGATCATCATCCTTCTTGGATACAACAACCACCTTCTCGGTAAACAAGCATTGGAAGCCAAGATCACACAATTGTCCAACGGATAGCAAGTTAAAACTCAATGAAGCAACATATAGCACATTGGAGATGGAATGATCATTTGATATTGCCACTTTGCCCAATCCTTTGACCTTGCCCTTTGAGTTATCTCCAAATGTGATTCTCTCTTGCCCATCTACTTCTTCATCTAGTGAGGTGAACATATGAGGATCACCGATCATATGTTGTGTGCAACCACTATCAATAACCCAATGACTTCCATCGATCTTATAGTTCACCAACACACAAGAGATCAAGCTTTAGGAACCCAAACTTATTGAGGGCCCTTCACCTTCTCAACAAGTGATTTTGCAACCCAAATTTTCTTAGGCCTATTCTTATTGGGAGGACCTAAGAACAACACTTTCATCTTTCCACTAGAATCCTTTCTAAGCATGTAGTGAGCATTGAAGGCAAAAGGTCTAGCATGCTTGGGCAAGGGTTGTGGTGGTGGAGTTTGGCACTCATGAGCAAAGTGGCCTTCTTGTCCACACTCAAAACATCTCTTTGGCTTTGGCTTGGACTTATGTTGTTGTTGAGCTTGAGCCTTCTTCTCTTGATTTGCCAAGTACCCAATGCCACTTCTATCCATCTTAATGACGGTGTTCATTAGTAGCTCACTTTGAAGATGCTTGCCTCTAGTGAACTTGCTCATTCTAATCTTAAGATGCTCTTTCTCCAACTTGAGCTTCTTGTTTTCTTCCTTGAGAGCATCATTGTTCTTCTCTTCCTTGAGCTTCTTGTTCTCATCCTTGAGCTTCTCATTCTCAAGAATCAAACCATCATCATGAACAATAGTTTCTAGCACAATAGACTTGGTGGTTTTGAGTTCTTCAAGATCTTTCTTGAGCTTTTCATTGTTATTCTTGAGCTTGACAAACTCATCATAATCATCAGGCTTCAACCACTTGCTTGCCCTTGCTACTAGAACTTTGCTCAATGCTCTCAATAATCAAGTCATCACATGATGTAGCTATATCAATCTTAACAACATCGTTAGTATCATCTTGTGGCTCATTGGATAAGAATTCTTGAGCAATAACAAGAGTATCATGATTAACCTTAAGAGTGGTATATTCTTCTCTTAGCTTGTTGTGGCTAGTGATGAGCTCATTATGTGTCCTCTCAAGTTTATCATGTTTATCTTTAAGCTCTTTCTTAGAAGATTTGAGCTCCTTGAGTTTGGATATTATAGCATCATTTGCTTCTCTAAACTAAACACTAGCCTTTTCGGCTATATCACATTTAACTAAAAGTGCATCATTTTTAGCCTCTAGCTTCTCATTTTTAGCTCTAGTTTTTATAATGATCTTAGTGTATTGTTTTAGCAATCTAGCAAGATCATCATAAGTAGGTGATTCATATTCATCATTATCACTATCGCTATCGCTATCATCATCACTAGCATGTTCATCATCGCTACTATCATAATTGTTTGATACCTTGCTGGTCCACCCTTGGCCATAAGGCATAGGTGTGTAGAGGATGATGGCGGTGGTGGCGATGACGATGATGAAGAGTTGATAACAATTGCGGCCACCTTCTCCTTGTCACTATCATCATCGGATGAGGCACTAGATGAATCAATGTCCGTTAGCCAATCACCGACAATGTATGCCTTTCCACTTTTCTTCTTCTTGTGGAAATCCCTCTTCTTTCCATCTCTCTTCTTGTATGGCTTGTTCTTCTTCTTCTCTTCTTCTTCTTCATTACTTGAGTCATCTTTCTAGCCCTTGTATTTGTTCTTGAACTTGTCTTTCTAGGGCTTAGTGCATTGGTGTGCTAGATGACCAAGTTCTCCACAATTGAAGCAATCCATCTAGGAGATTGGCTTCCTTCTAGAGCTAGTGAAGAACTTCTTCTTGCCATCAAACTTGATGCCACTCTTGTTAAGCTTCTTTAGCATCTTGGCAGTCTTCTTCACCATGAGAGCAAGACTTTCATCATCAACTTCATCATCACTTGAGCTCTCATACTCAAGTCTTGCCTTGCCCTTCTCTTGGCTAGCTTTGAATGCTAAGTCCTTATCTTTCTTCTTGGTAGAGGATGAGCCATCTTGTGGCATGATGTGCATGTACATCTCATGAGCATTGATCTTTCCCAAGATTTATGTTGATGTAGCGGTGGAAAGATCACCTTGATGTAGCACGGTCACAATATGCCCATATTTGTCAATGGGGAGGACACTCAAGATCTTTCTTATAACATCGGATGGTTGTATTTGAGTGAGTCCAAGCCCATTGACTTTCTCTACAAGAACATTCAAACATGAATACATTTCATTAGCACATTCCTTAGGAAGCATTTCAAAAGAGTTGAGCTTTTTCATGACAAGATGATAGTGTTCCTCATGCTCACTCTTAGTTCCCTCATGGAGCGCACAAACATCCGACCATAGTGCATGGGCGTCTTTGTGGTTCCTCACCCGATTGAACACATCTTTGTAAAGGCCTCTAAAGATGGTGTTTCAAGCCTTTGCATTCCACTTCTCATAATTCACCTCATCGCCTTGTAGGTTAGTAGCATCCTGAGGTTTTAGGAAGCCTTGTGAGGCGGCTCTAAGTATACCAACATCTAGAGCCTCTAGATACGCCTCCATGCGAATTTTCCAATAAGGAAAGTCATCTCCCCTCAAAGATAGGAGGAGGTCCATCCCTGTGAGACATATTGCTCTAGGCGGTTAAGCCTAAATACGTGAGCACAAGGCTCTAATACCAATTGAAAGGATCAAGATGCCTAAGAGGGGGGGGGTGAATTGGGCTAATTCTAAATTTCTTTGCAATAATTAAATCCTATGGTTAGCCCAATTAACCCCTTGTGCCTAGATAGTGTTTTTAATTGTTCTACCACACAAAAGACTTACAACCTAAGTTCCAGTCCTACTCTAGCATGGCAATTCTATGAATGTAAAGACAAAAATTGAATTGTACAAAGTAAATGCTCAAAGTAAATAGAGAAGGAGAAACACGGCGATGTTTTGTCGAGGTATCGGAGAGTCGCCACTCCCCACTAGTCCTTGTTGGAGCACTCGCGCAAGGGTGTAGCTCCCCCTTGATCCGTGCAAGGATCAAGTGCTCTCTACGGGTTGATTGTTCGACACTCTATCGTGGTGAATCACCCTACAACCGCTCACAACTTGAGTTGGGTCATCCACAAGCTCTCCTGGATGATCACCAAGCTCCCAATCACCACCAAGCCGTCTAGGTGATGGTGATCACCAAGAATAATAAGCATAAACTCTCACTTGACCACGACAAGCCTAATAGAAGGTGGATGAACACTTTGCTACTCTTGATCTTCACTAATGAGGGCTCTCTTTGGGATTCTTAAATCTCAATCACCTCACTAGGACCTTGCTCTTCTTGGCAGCTCTCTAAGGTGTTTCTCAGCTATTGGAATGAGCAAAAGTACCCCCACACACGAGCAGAGGTTGTATTTATAACACCGGCTAAAAAACGAATCGTTATGTGCCTCTACGGGGTGACCAGATGCTCCGGTCATGTTGATCGGACACACCGGTCAGTACACCCCGAACTCCTAATGGTTAAGAGTTAACCGGATGCTGGCAGCGTCCGATCAATACATTGACCGAACACATCCGATCATGTTGTCCCCTCACTGGAACTATTGATGTCGACCGAACGCTGGACCTCCAGAGTCTGGTCACTTGCTGAGTAGCGTTCGGTCAGTAACCGGAACCTGATCAGTGTCCGGACAACTTTGACCTGACGCGTCCGATTAGGATTCTCCCTCTCTAGGACCTTACTGGAGTCGACCGGACACTAGCCCTTAGCGTCCGGTGACATAACCTCGCAGCGTCCGATCACTTCTAGACACTTTCACCTTGGTCAAATGAACTGACCGGACTCTGAGCCAGTGTCCGGTCACACCGGAAGCCAGCGTCCGGTCAGTATTTGACCCTCCATTCACTTCCAACTCTCGAACATATGTGAATGAAGTTTGCTCCATTGGATCAAAGGGCTGTTGTGGAGCTACCTAGTGCTAGTTTTAACAAGTGTGCACCACACCTAACTCACTAGTCTCACCTAGGTCAAGCTACCCGTTCATACCCCCTTAATAGTACGGCCAAAGGAGAAACAAAGTCCTAAACTACTCTAAGTGTCTCTCCAACTCCAATCGACACTTAGAACTAGTTCCATCCTTAACCTTGTCGTGCATCCTTTGAAAATTGAAACGATTTCCATCTTAGGGGCATGATAACATTGATTGCCCAATCGATCTCCATTACCGTGACCTAACTCAATTGTTTCTGCAAAACAAACGTTAGTCACAGTAATCATGTGTTGTCATTAATCACCGAAACCCAACTAGGGGCCTAGATGCTTTCAGTGATGTTAATCTGCTATTGAAATTCACCGAGATAGAAGAAAAGGGCTATTAGGCCTATAGCATAGGCATACCTAGAAAAGATTCTAAAGTGATAAAGTGTGCATACGAATAAACCTAGGCATGCTCCTATAGTCAAGGGTAATAGATTTGGGAACTTTCAGTGTTCCAGGAACCGATATGAGATCGATCAAATAAACATGGTTCCATATGCTTCAGCTGTTGGAAGCTTATTGAGTGTACAAGTAAGAACTTACCCTGACATAGCTCACGTATCCGGGATGTTTTGGCAGAAGTCCAGTCCAGATATAGATCACTGGAATGGAATTAAGAATGTCTTGCAATTTTGCGAAGTATTGTAGGCCTCATGTTGAGTAAGATAGAACTAGGTACTCTCAAATAGTTGTGGGTACAAATGTTAAACTTCAGGCGAGATAGTGTAGTGAAATCCACAGTAGAAGCTAACACTCGTAGTTGGAGTTGTATTGTGTAAAAGCTCCTAAAGAAACATTTGTGGTATCATCAATGATGCATATCCATAGTATAGCTTGTCACGAGGCTTCAAGAACAGGCAAAAGGTGGTTAAGGGAATTTGTACCTAGATTTAACAATAGTAGACAACAACAATAACCATTTAAAGTAGTTAACTCCTATGACAACAGGTCAAGTGTGCTGCCAAACATATTGACATTAAGTTATATGTTGTAAAGGAGAAAATCCAGAATCATTTTGAAAGCATTGAGCGTATAAGTACCGAGCAAGTACTTGCGGATCCGCTTACCAAAGGCTAACCACCCAGTATGTTCAGAGAACACATAGTCAACATGGGTTTACAGGAAAAGACTATGATTTCTGGATACTAAGGGCCTAGTTGAGAATCTGTTTCAAAACAGATAGATGTATTGTAATTGTTAATCTAACGGTACTAACTGTTATGATGATGCATGCTCTATGCACTAATCTGTGATGGAATGGGAAAGAAATAAAGTGAAATAAGTTTAAGTCATAAGGTGAGATCAAGGGGGAAGAATATTAGATTGATCTCCACCTGGCTCGGTCCAACGACCGAGTCGGACCCTAATTCGTGCCCTGATTGAGGGCACCTAGCCATTCTCCTGACTGGTGGCCCCCCGTCGCACTGCACTATGAATAGGTGGGGGGGGGGCTGGGGCTCGAGACATGAGGATCACCGCGGCCGCCAGTTCCCATCGACATCATAACCCTAATCCGATCCAGAGGGTAGCGCTGACAACGACGGGAAGCGCCACTACCTTCGCCACCGCCCTCACCACTGGATCTACACCACTGGGATGAGCACCTCAGCACCTTCATCGGAACCACTCACCCCGGCGTCGACCTCGCCACCCACTCCATAGCCTCCTCCTCTGCCAAGCCTACGGATGGACTGGTAACATGTCCTTTTCCCCATCTCTTCTCTCCCTCTCTTCTCCAGTACTTGTTCTAGGTGATTTTATCCCAAATGCAAGTTTATACCCGCTAGATCTGCAACTAAGTGATCCTAATCCACTATCAGTAATCATTTAATTCACAACAGTTGTAATCATTAGGGTCTATGACGAAGTGCCGAACATGGGTTCCTTCGACAATTAGTGTATCTGGTTCGAGGAGCCACTCCATCTTAGATGAGGTGATGCATCATAAGTCCATTCCTCAAATCTGGTGGGATAACCCTATTTCGCAAACTAGTACTAATTATTAGCTTGTGAGGAATAAGGTGATGATGCATTAACCTATTCCATTTCACAAACCAAACAAAAAAAAAAGAAAAAATAAGTAGATGATGGACTAACTCATTTCTCAAACCAAACATCCTATGGTCTGGACATACTTCTGTCAAACTTGCGTTGACGACCATCTTGCCTCTTATATATTCAAATTCAAAATAACCATGTGTAGATTTATCCTAGAGAGTAATTGCGTAGCATTATTTATCTTTGGTTTCATAAATGTACACAAGTACTTGTAGGTAGCAGTAGTGAAAAATATATTTTGAACCTTCAAAACAATAGTTTTTCTACCGGATTTAATATTTGTTTTTAAGAAAAGAAAAAGAGTTAGTGTTGGGCGTGGTTTAAAAGGATCTAGATATGAAGTACAACAATGTATCTAAAACCAAATATGTATAGCAAGATGGTGGAGCAGTCTACGACACTTTTAAATCTGAGATGTAATAAGAAAGAATTAATCACTGACCAAGTAAAACACCCCCACCCACCAGCAAGTGACTATAATATAAAACTGAATAACATTCTGCTAAAAAAATATAAAACTGAATAACGTGACGATATATAAAGATGCATTTTCAGAACTTGGTAAAGCTAGACTACATGCTAGACCATTCTATCCAAGAGAGCTGCATATACACATGGCAGTACCACAAAGGATGAAAGATGCATGCAGCTGCGAAGAAAACGTTATTAGGGCTTACAGCTAGAGATTCAGTTTTGGTAGAGTGTAGATGCAGCCTTCACTCCTTCAGTGACTTCTCGCGTTGATGGAATGGAAGCGGCTTAGAGCGTATTACTATGGGCCTAACCCGAAAAGAAATGCTATAGCTTGCCCAGCCTTAGCTCGAGCTACTTGACGATGGATGCAGTGAGGAGAACGGTATTCATAGACGAACCTCGGAATTATTATGCCTAATCTGGCGTTTTAGTAAAAAAATCTAAGCCCTGTTCGTTTGATATTATCAGCCATACTAGCGAAATAACAGTATTTTTCTCTCACAATAAATCAACATCAGCCGTTTTTCCAGCTAGCTGAACAGGGCCTGGTTCGACATAGAGACTCGGTGTATCAATTTATTATTAGGTGCGGCCAACAGTGATGGGCACACGCGTCCCACGTGAATAGAGGACTCATAATATATATTGAGCTGTTCGGTTGATGATTTCTGCTGATAAGTCAGCTAATACTGATTTATTGTGAGAGAAAAATAGTATACCATATTAACATATAAGTGTAAACCAAACAATTTGTGAAAACTTGAAAACCACTGATTAGGGACACAGGGTGTCAATCCAGTGGATGGGATGACAGGTGGCAAGATTTTGCGTTTAAGCCGCCCCTGCTGACTTTTTTTTTTTCAAAACCCCCCCCCCCCCCTGCCGCACCCAGGCGATTCGCATCTCAGTCGCCCCAGCCCTACGCCGCCAGAGACCTGCGCCGCCCGCAGGTCCGGGAGTTAAAATACGCCGCCAGAGACCTGCTACCGGCGACGGCGAGTTAAAATAGTCCGCGCGTGTTCCACGCAGGGCGTGGGCAATTGGACATCACCTCTTTTATTGTAGCAGTTGATCCACTATTCGAGTATTGTTCGTAACTGTTGATCCACTGCCACAAAATGTTCATACACTGTGTTTTGTACTGTTCAGTCACTTTTTATTGTAGCAGTTCTTATATTTTGCCTGCGCGCCCAACCGTGTTAGTCCATAGAATCCACCCATGCTTTTTTGTCTCTACTAGATCTCTTCATTGCATCTCTTTTTTTTTTCTGTCTCTCATCTCTCTTGTAGTCTTGTATTTTCTCCTCCATATCCACAACAAAAAATTAATTATAGGTGTAGTTGTAGGGGTTGTAAGCGGGTAGGTGAACCGTAGATCCGTCCTTGGTCGCTGAGTGTCAATTAGTTGGCGTCATGGCAACGGCACTGTTCCTTTGTCTCGTGAGTCATACTTTTACCATGAATGAATAGTGTTTTTTTCTCACAACAAATCAACCCACAGTGCTTTTCAGCCTAGCTTATCAACCAAGCGAATAGGGCCAACGTGCGTCAACTTCAGAAATAAAACCTAGGGTCTGTTTGAATCATACGAAATAAAACCAATATCTAGTGTTTCTTATTTTATCATTAGATTATTTTTAATTCCTAAAAACCAAAGAAGGCATAATTGAATTTCAGAACTTAAGTGACCCAACATTTGATTGTTTTTCCTTCATCACGAAGGCGCTCTTGCTGGTATCAAGGACTCGTATTCTTCATCCCCACTGATAGTCTGATAGAAGACAAGAGTGAGCTAGCTGCAGTAGCAAAAAAGAGTGAAATTCGTCGGAGGTTTCTAAAGTTATCTGCAGGTATCATATAGGTATCAAAGTCTCAAAATGCATTTTTAGATCTCTAAAATTGATTCAGTTCTCATCCAGATTTCGAATGAAATTCGCTCGATCAACCTTAGAAAGATTATATCTTTTTTCATACGATTTCGAATAAAGATGATTTTTATATAAAAATTGTAGTCCTCGATGAGATTTACTTTATAGTTTTGACTTTTATTATTTGAGACTGTTAAGATGGTCCAAAAAATAAAAAAACAGATACATTTTGAAACTTTAAGGACCTAGATGACACCTGAGACAACTTTAGGTACCTCTGATGAATTTCACTCTAAAAATAGCGACCTAGCTAAGCGAATATGTTAAAAACAAGAATAGGAAATAGTTTAATTTCAAAAAAAATCTAAGAAATAGGGATAATTTCCCATGTTCCAAACAGAGGCTTAGGGTTGAGCATTAAGTTTGGCCTAGACCTAGGGCTCTTGTTGTCACGGTGTAGGCTAGCTAGTGGTGGTTGCAGGTGTAAGATAGCGAGTGGTGAATCGAAAACTGTTGGGCAGTCCCGAATGGCCTAACAAATTCATCTTCGTTTCGCCAAATGTATCGTCTTCGTTTCACCAAATGAATCATCTTCATTTTGGCAAATCGATCAATGAAACTTCGTCGAATGAATCAACGTTCGGCGAATGAATCAAGCTTCGTTCAATGAATCAATTTACAACCAACCAATCAACTTCAAGGAAGGGAACGTGCAACTAGGTATGTTGCTCACTAGATTCCAGACTGGCTCCAGCTATACCAAAACAAAGGACGTAGTGACCAAATTGCCCTTGAAAAATGTAAATATATGCATTGAGCATAAATAAAGGAGTAAAAAGGAAAGAATAACCTATGTAGTCTAAGACTCTCCCCCTATAAATACTCCCTACCATGTATTGTAGCGGACACGAAATGAATACACAATCTATATCTAATATTAAAGAGCAAAAATTCAACCTATTTTTTATCCACCTCTCCCTAACTACTTGACAGTGCAAAGTTTTCCTTCGCCAGGACTTATATAACACGACCTCATACGAATTAGGACATCTTGCATGTAGCGTGATGCGGAGTCTGATTCCAAGACGTATTGGATCATGTATGTGACCGAACTCATAAGCCATGATCATACGAGTAAGAACAGCTCACGTCTAAATATATACTATAAAGGCCCTGTTTGGTTTTCCATGACTAAAATTTAGCTACTAAAACCAATGACAAAACTTTAGTCATCCCTGTTTGATTCTAGTAACTAAAAGTGATTAAAGGACATTAAAACAGTTCAACAAAGACTAAACTACCTCTAATGAATGCACAAATTAGAGTGGAAGACTAGCAATAATGAGGAGCAGCCCCCCTGTCCATTGGGCACTTTAAGCCCACTTTAAGCACCTCCTTAGGGTACTAATATGACTAAACTACTTTAGTCCCTTTTTAGTTAATTTGTTTGGTAGTTTAGTACCTAAAATGACTAAAGTTTAGTAGCTAAACTATAGAAGGGAAACCAAACGTGCCCAAAAAGCTATCAAATTTCTACCGGTAAAATTTTGATCCAGCTAGCTGCTAGCCCAATCACGGGTGGGCTGCGTCTGATTTTTCCATGCAGAACTGTTCCCGTCCGTGTCCTTTTCGTTTTTTTCCCCCTTTTTACCGGTTGCTCTTTCCCCGCGTTCGGTACTTCTGTTCCGTGACCTTTTTTTATTATATGTCTTCTATTTTGCTTATAAATCTATATCTATACCTAATAATAAAAAGACAAAATTTCCACCTCTATCTTAGCATCAATTTTTTTTTTGGTATGGTCTCTCCTAACTAACCCTGTAAATGTGGAACTTGTCTCTATTTGATTGTCTATCGTCCTCCTCTTTATATATGGCATATATATGCAGGATTTCTTAAAATATTCTGGAATTCTAGACAGGTATGAATCCTAATCCAAATATATTCCTCCTATAGTGAGTAACCTGAATAGAAATCCTAATCTAAATAGAAAAGGATAAGAGTAGATATAAAAAAATTATATCTTCTATCTATATTTGGAAGAGTTTTTTATTTTGCGTGGCTGAAATATCGTCCTAGCACGTTTTGAATACGTACCAATTTTTGTGAGACTCTTTCCGTCTCATATCCCCGCTTCTCCCTGTGTCTGTTTTTTCGTATGGACTGGCTGCTGGGACGTGTCGGGGTCAAACTCGTTAAGAGGAGGACGCTCCACATCCTCAAGGGCATCTCCGTTGTCGTGAGACCGTCCAGGAGGAGGCTCCTGCTTGTCCCACCGTCTTCCAGCAAGACAACGCTGCTACTGGCCCTGAAGCACGCCGCCATCATGAAGTCACCGACCAGCGGGTGGCCACGGAGATCATCTGCTCTCGGACGCTGTCGCAGCTGCAGATCATGCGATAGACCTACTGCGCCAGGTTTGGCTGCCACGTCAAGCACGACGTCACGGTGCGGACGTCCGGCGACCACCAGCATGGATACAACTAGGATACGAGTTCTATTAAACAAAGCCTAGATGATACTAGGAAACAAGTCGATTTCTTTTCGAATAATCGTGGACATGGATCAAACTGCGTACCCCTCAGCATCACGACGCAATGAAACAGAGGACAGAACGTCATCCCCAGGCAGTCAGTCGCATAAGGCCGGCATGCCGTCCCTAAAGTAGAAACATATGGTCACCGCGCCGCATGCATGTATGCCGGCACCCTCATGCTCACCGTGGCACGCACACCACACCGTTACCTATCGAGAAGACCCGGCGTCTCTGCATCCACGACACGGCGGCTGCGTTGAAGACTGCATCGTGGCCGGGCTTCGCCAGCACGCCTCCGCCACGACCACTACGGAGACGGCTTCTTTGTCGAGTGTTTCAGCCTTTACCGAGTGCTATTTATCGGACGCTCGGCAAAGAGGCTATTTGCCGAGTGCCATAGAGAAAGCACTCGACAAAGATGTGGTTTGCCGAGTACCAAGCACTCGGCAAACAATAACACTCGACAAAGACCAGGTTTGCAATAACACTCGGCAAAGGGACGTCGCTGTTAATAGCCGGCAGTCACCGTTAACCCTTTGCCGAGTGTCTTCTGCTGACACTCGGCAAAGTGGTGATTTGCCGAGTGTTATTTTTTGACACCCGGCAAACCATATTTTTTTTCACTTTTAACCTCCAAATTTTTTCTATAGTCCTCATACAATACCTGATACTCCATGTTCCAATGTGGCACATTTCTCGGACTTTTTCTATATTTCTTTAATTTATTTCATTTAATTGAATTTTCTTGGATAATTCAAATTATAACTGCTAGTCATTCGAATAATGAATAAAATAAATGAAAAAATGATATTCATGTTATTTAGTATAATGTGAGGCCGTATCCAGGAACAGACCACCAATTTCGAACATCTTGTTCATGAAACATGACCATAAACTTGCGATCGAGTTGTTTTTAAATTCTATAAAAAGCAAACAAAGTCCAAAAATCATAAAACTCGTCAAGATGTCATGATATCATATGTGGAGTCTGTGATAAAAATTTGAGAAGGTTTCGCGCAAGTTATCACGTACGATGCTTGCAAACCGAAGAATTAGAGAAGAAGTTTCATGATTTCGTGAAGAGGCCGACGAGGTGGTAAGCATCGTACGTGACAAACTTGCGCGAAACCTCCTCAATTTTTTATCACAGCCTCCACATATGATATCATGACATATCGACAAGTTTTAAGATTTTCGGTCTTCGTTTGCTTTTTATATAATTTAAAAACAACTTGACCGCAAGTTCGTGGTCATGTTTCGTGAACAAGATGTTTGAAATTTGTGGTATGTTCCTGGATACGGCCTCACATTATACTAAATAACATGAATATCATTTTCCCATTCATTATTTTTTCATTATTCGAATGACTAGCAGTTATAATTTGAATTATCCAAGAAAATTCAATTAAATGAAATAAATTAAAGAAATATAGAAAAAGTCCAAAAAATGTGCCACATTGAAACATGGAGTACCAGGTATTGTATGAGGACTGCAAAAAAAATTTTGGAGGTCAAAAATAAAAAAAATATGGTTTGCCGTGTGTCAAAAAAATAACACTCGGCAAATCACCGCTTTGCCGAGTGTCACGAGAAGACACTTGGCAAAGAGGTTGGTTTACCGAGTGTAAAAAAACACTCAGCAAAGAGGGGGTTTGCCGAGTGTAAAAAAAACACTCGGCAAAGAAATAAAATCTTTTTTCCAGAAAAGAAGGAGAAGAAAAAAATAAAAAAAAACTTTACCGAGTGCTCTGATCTAGAACACTCGGCAAACCCTGCTTTGCCGAGTGTCAGATCTAGGGCACTCGGCAAAAAATAAATATAAAAAAAATCATTTGCCGAGTGTCAGATCTAGAACACTCGGCAAACACTACTTTACCGAGTGTTAGATCTAGGACACTTGGCAAAGCTGCTATACTATATAACTGCACGGCGACGCGCAACAACCAGGCAAATCCGAGGGTGGGCAGCTCACCCAACGGGGCGCGAGTCTGCGCGCGCTGCGATGGAGCGGCGGGCGCAGCAGCCCGGTGACGCGCAACAACTAGGCAAGGATGGCGGCGGCGACTCTCCTCCTCCACCGCAACCGGTAAGACCCGCTCTCCTCCTGCTGCACAGAGCCCCACGAATCTTCTTGTACATCTTCATCCCGTGGAAGGTCTGCTTGTTGTCTGCTTGCCGCGGAAGGTCTCCTCCTCCTGCTGCACCCGCTCTCCTCGAACTGACGCACTTGCTGTCTGCTTGCCGCTTGGCAGTTCTTGGAGGTGACGTGCAGGAGCTCTGGCAAGGTCCAGCAGTTCGCGGCAGGGACGACGGCCCGCTATGCGCTGCACGCCATCAACCGCAAGCTCGAATCCGTGGCCCCGCCGGCGCTGCACGTCGAGGCCATCAGGGACGGCGAAGAGCCCGTCAGCTTTGGCCCTAGCACGGCCCTCGCCGACTATGGCCACGGCTAGAGGCTGCAGACCGTCAACGCGCAGGACGCGCCCGGGATCCATCACGCGCCTCAGGCGGAAAGACAGTGGCGACGGTTTTTTTTATATTTTTTTTGGAAAATTCGTTGCCGAGTGTCGATTTAGCACTCGGCAAAGGCTTTGCCGTCACGGTGGCGCTCGCCGTCACGGCGACTTTTATTTGCTGAGTGTTAGATTAGCACTCGGCAAAGCCTTTGCCGAGTGCCCGATAAAGTGCACTCGACAAAGAGGTCTTTGTCGATAAACCGTTTACCAAGTACCCTTTGCCAAGTGTAACACTCGGCAAAGGTTTTGCCGAGTGTATATCGGTCTTTGCCGAGTGCCTCAGGCATTCGGCAAAGAAGCTGAATCCGATAGTGGACAACTGCATCCTAGCCGTCTTCATCCTCGGCACTGCCGCGTCGACGACTAACAAGCGCGTGGAGATGTCTAGATGGGAGGAAACACGCGTCCGTGTGCTCCACCGACCTTTAGCATGGATGCCACCACAGTCGTTCGTCTCTAGTCTACACACGACGAGATCCTATTGCTATGCCGAGGGACCATGCTTATTTGGACAAGAGCCGAGAAGCACGGTGGATGACGCATGTCGTGGACTCTGGATGGCCACACTCATCAGCAGCGGCGTTTGCTGCATCGTCTAGAGCCAGCCACCCTTATCGGCATGAGATGACAAGACTACGCGACGTTGGACCTGGTGATGTCGATAAGATGATGGATGCCATCAGCAACCTACAACAACGACATCACCCCACTGAGAAGGCGAGCCCCGACACCATCGACAACGGCTCCATGCCTACACCAACAACATCACTGCATCGGGCAACGTCGGGGACAACCATGGACGCCATCGGCAATTGCTCCTACACCAACGATGCAGCCACATCGAGGAGGCGAGCCCGGGTGCCATCGATAGTGGCTCAACATCTACATCGACGAAACTGTCGCACCGAGAATTTAAGTCCAAACGTCATCGAGGACGGCTCTACATCTACACCAATGACATACTCCATTCAGCACTGGCGAGGCGCACGAGGCATGCCATGTGGTCATTCTAAAATAAATTATAGCTTTCAAATATGTAACATCATATCCTTGCTTTCTATTACACTAGTAGAGAACAAACCTTTGATCCTCGATCAAAATAGGCTCTAGTCCCGGCATTTTTTGCGCCCGGGACTAGAGATACCTTTAGTCCCGGTTGGTGACTCCAACCGGGACTAAAGGTCCCTGCCCAACGACTACTGCGCTAGACAGAGGTGGTAGGGACCTTTAGCCCTGGTTGGAGCCACCAACCGAGACTAAAGGTATACTTTTACTCCCGGTTGGTGGCTCCAACCGGGACTAAAGGTCTCTGCCACCTCTGTCTGGCGCAGGAGCCGTTGGGAGGGACCTTTAGTCCCGGTTGGAGCCACCAACCGGGACTAAAGGTCCCCCTTTATATATCGGTCGTCTCCTTCTTCCTCCCCGAGCCCGAGCCCAGCACATTTTGAAGCTCACTGCACTAGCTAGTGTTCTTGCTTCCTCCCTCCATTGTTTCTTCATCCATTCTTCGATTCCTCCATCAATTTCTTTGATTCCTCTGTTGATTCTTCAGTTGTAAAGGTTACAAATCTCATACTCTCATTTTTCACCATTGTCTTATCTCATTTTGTTCACTATATATATGGTTCTTTATTGTGGTTTTTTTCATTTGTAAGCAATTTGAGCTCAAAATCACTTCAAGCTTGCATGTTTACATGAAGGAAGGTTAAAGTAGCTATTAAAAACTAGTATTCACTGTTCATTTGTAGCATGCATAGCACACTTCATTGTTTAGAGATATAGAGAATTTTAGAGTTTTTTAATTTTATTTGTTTATAAAATGAGAAATTTATAATGTATTAAAAATGAGTACAGGGACTAGTGCCTCCGACTGGTATGACAGATGTAATGCAAGGCCGTGCAATAGAAAGCAAATCCGTTCTCTTTTGACGATACGTCCGAACAGCCGGGCCTGACAGATTTGGTGGTTGAACGGGTCCGTCGGCCGTCGTCGTGCGACTATATGACAAAGAACGGCATCGATCGGCCATAGTATTTTATTGTCCAGAGTCCGGTCCGGGGTGCAATGCAACGCAATGACAATTGACAATGCGTTGCTAGGTCAAAATATGGTCATTTCTATGGACTCCGTGACTAAACATTTTATTTTAACTTTTTATGAAATGAAAAACTTAGAAAATAGTTAGAAAATTATAGAAAATCCGTACTAGTTGAACTTGCGGACCGTGTTTAGCTCGACGAGCATGTTCTCTGCCGAGCGGTAACGGACGTCAAGGAGGAGCTTTGATTCTACAAGGGAGAGCGGCAACGGTCGTGGAAGACCGTGTTCCCTTCCTCGTATAATCGGAGCTCTTCCTTGACCAAGTACGGTGCCGTCCGGTGGAGAAATGCTTGTCGAGATGATCACGTAAGTAAGGTCAACTAGTACGGATGGTTATTTATTAAAACATGTTTTTGAGCTATAAATCCTGCTGGCCGTCTTCTTCCTCCCCGAGCCCGCCCGAGAGCTTAAGTTCAAATTTAAGCAGTGTTCTTACTCTTTCTCCATCCATTCTTCGATTTCTAGTTAATTTGCGGAAATATCATGTGAATTACTTACCTCCCGCAGTAAAAGATGAGAACACAATGACCATTAAAAATATCATTGTTTAGAGATATAGATAATTTTATAGTTTCTTAATTTTATTTGTTTATAAAATGAGAAATTTATAGTATATTAAAAAATGAGTATAGAGAGTAGATGGCAACTGCTTCCGGGTCCTCGGCCTCTCATGGGTTTCCAAAGCGACTTAGGCCGGGCCTCCCTCTCATTCCATGCGGCAAGTGTCGTGATGAGACGAAGATTGTGATGGAGTACTGAGTGAAGAAGGAGGGTCCCAACAAGGATCATATCTTCTACAAGCGTCCGGATCACAATGTGAGTTATTTTATCGTATTTAATGATTATGGTTAGTTTATACCTATTTTCATGATGGTTGTGATTAAAGTTCTAATTTTTTGTTTTAATTTCAGTGGGATGGCAGTGGATGATGTTCAGGCTTCTACTGGGAGGAAGAGTATGTTGAACTCGTATAAAAATATCTTACACAATAGGCAGATACGACGGCTAATGAGGTAGTGATCCAGCCGAAGAAGTCCAAAGATGTTGCACAATCAGGGGATGTCTCTGTTTTAGTTGAGATTGGTCGTGAAATCCTTGTGCTCCTGAAATGTATTTTAGCTTTAGTTCTTTTAGTTGTAGTTAGGATTGTCTACATTGTAGCAATGCTTTCATAAATTTGTACCTTTTGTGGTGGCACACATGTTGTATAAATAATTAATTATGATCTAGGTTTTAATATGGTATTTATGTCATGTAATGCAGATGAGCCAGAATTGGATGTACAATGCTAATCGCCGCTCCCAAGAGTTCATTGACGGTGTGCATTCTTTGTTACGTGCGGCCGAGGCAAACAAACGGTTTCATGTGCTGCCCATGTGCCATATGTAAGAATACGGTGGAATATCCTTGCTCAAAGACTCTTCATTCACACTTGTTCAAGTCGGGTTTCATGCCAAACTATATTTGTTGGACGAAGCACGGAGAAACCGGCGTTGTAATGGAAGAAGGTGAAGAAGAACAATGGGATGACAATGATATTATTCCCGATGGTGCGTGCTACAATGATACTGCAATGGGAGAAGCTGAAGAAGAGGTAGCCACAGAAGATGAGCCTGCTGATGATCTTTGTCAGGTCATTCATGACGCACAAAGAGAATGTGAAAGTGAAAAGGAGAAGATCAAGTTTGAGCGGATGCTAGAAGATCACAACAAATTGTTGTACCCAACTTGTGATGTAGGGCAGAAAAAGTTGGGAACCACACTAGAATTGCTGCAATGGAAGGCAAAGAATGGTGTATCTGACAAGGGATTTGGAGAGTTACTAAAATCCAAAAGAAGATGCTTCCGAAGGACAATGAATTGCCCGCCGCTACCTATGAAGCAAAACAAGTTGTCTGTCCTATGGGGCTAGAAATCGAGAAGATACATGCATGTCCTAATGACTGCAACCTGTACCGTGGCAAAGAGTACGAGAAATTGGATGCATGCCCGGAATGCCATGCATCGTGGTATAAGATCAGGCGAGATGACCCTGGTGATGTTAAGGGCGAACGTCCACGGAAGAAAATCCCTGCCAAGGTTATGTGGTATGCTGCTATAATACCACGCTTGAAACGTCTATTCAGAAACAAAGAACATGCAAAATTGTTGCGATGGCACAAAGAAGACCGTAAGGTAGACAATATGTTGAGACACCCTACTGATGGGTCCCAGTGGAGAGCAATCGACAAAGAATTCCAGGAGTTTGCAAATGACGCAAGAAACTTAAGGTTTGCTTTAAGTACAGATGGTATCAATCCTTTTGGAGAGCAGAATAGTAGTCATAGCACTTGGCCTGTTACTCTAAGTATCTACAACCTTCCTCCTTGGTTATGCATGAAGCGAAAGTTCATTATGATGCCTATGCTCATCCAAGGCCCGAAGCAACCTGGCAATGACATCGATGTGTACCTGAGACCACTTATTGACGAACTTCTCATTTTGTGGAATAAAGAAGGTGTACGTGTGTGGGATGAGTACAAACAGGAACACTTTGATCTGCGAGCATTGTTGTTCGTAACAATCAATGATTGGCCTGCTCTAAGTAATCTTTCAGGATAGTCAAACAAGGGATATAATGCATGCACACACTGCTTTGGTGATATTAGAGGTGTATTCTTGAAAAAATGTCGAAAGGTCATGTACCTTGGCCATCGTCAATTTCTTCCTGCAAATCACCTCGTAAAAAAGAAAGGCAAGCATTTTAAAGGGAAGGCAGACCACCTGACCAAGCCTCGCAACCGAACCGGTGACGATGTACTCGATATGGTCAATGATGTGAAAGTCGTCTTTGAAAAAGGACATGGCAGCCAACCTATTCCGAACGACGCTAACGGTTACGCACCCATGTGGAAGAAGAAGTCCATATTTTAGGACCTACCCTATTGGCAAGTCCTAGAGGTCCGCAGCTCGATCGACATGATGCACCTGATGAAGAATCTTTGTGTGAACCTGCTAGGCTTCATGGGTGTGTATGGAAAGCCTAAGGACACATTTGAAGCACGACAGGACCTGCGTTGTTTGAGAGAAAGAGACAACCTGCATCCAGAGAAGATAGATGATGGACGCCATTACTTACATCCTGCCAGCTACACTCTAAGCAAAGAGGAGAAGAAAATCATGTTTGAATGCTTAAACAACATCAAGGTACCATCTGAATTCTCCTCGAATATAAAGGGTATTATAAATGTGCCAGAGAAGAAATTCTGTAACTTAAAGTTCCATGACTGTCATGTTCTCATGACGCAATTACTTCTAGTTGCATTAAGAGGAATTCTACCTCCAAATGTACGTCTAGCCACCGTGAAGCTATGCGCATTCCTCAATGCAATTTCTCAGAAGGCAATTGATCTAACTGATCTAGCTAAACTACAGAATGATGTGGTTTAATGTCTCATCAGCTTTGAGTTGGTGTTCCCTCCTTCCTTCTTTGATATCATGACACACCTCCTAGTTCACCTAGTCAAGGAGATTTTCATTCTTGGTCCTGTGTTCCTATACAACATGTTCCCCTTAGAGAGATTCATGAGAGTCCCGAAGAAATATGTTCACAACCATGCTCACCTAGAAGGAAGCATCGCCAAGGGCTATGGAACAGAAGAGGTCATTGAGTTCTGTGTTGACTTTATTCCCGACCTTGACTCTATTGGTGTTCCTGAATCGAGACATGAGGGAAGACTAAGTGGAAAGGGGACACTAGGGAGGAAAACATATATTGGTATGGAGGATGATTATTTCAATAAAGCGCACTACATAGTTCTACATAACTCCTCTTTGGTAGATCTGTATATTGAAACACACAAGGATCTCTTACGATCCGAGTTTCTAGGGAAGACTGAAGCTTTGATTACGCGTAAGCACATGGAAACTTTCGGCGGTTGGTTGCGAAAAAAATGTCAAGGTGATGAGAGCATCCATAAGCAACTGTATTTATTGGCTATGCAACCATTATGGCATATCGTAACATACAAAGGGTACGAGATAAATGGGAACATATTCTACATAGTAGCCCAAGATAAAAGGAGTACCAACCAAAACAGTGGTGTCCGCATAGATGCCACAGACCCGAATGGGAATAAGCAGACATATTATGGCCGCATAGATGAAATATGGGAACTAGAATATGCACCTACTTTGAAGATCCCATTGTTCAAGTGCCAATGGGTCAAGGTGACCAGAGGCAGGGTAACAGTAGACAACGAGTATGGAATGACAATAGTAGACCATAGTAATATTGGGTACAAAGACGAACCATTCGTCCTTGTCAAAGATGTGAATCAGGTGTTCTATGTCAATGATAAGTCTACCAAACCAAAAAGAGGGAAAAACGATAATGACTCAACGAAAGAGCCAAAGCACCACATAGTTCTTTCAGGGAAAAGAGTCATCGTGGGAATTGAGGACAAGTCGGATATGTCAGAAGATTATGAAAAGTATGACCGAATTCCACCCTTCAAAGTGAACAAAGACCCTAGCATCTTGGTAAATGATGAGGACACTCTATGGTTACGACGCGATCATAACCAAGGGACATACATAAAGAAGAAGTTCACTGCTGTGCCCACTTGATGATATAGTGATTTAATGTAGTGTGTGCTTGAGATATTATGTAATAATTGTGAATTCAGATGTTTATTATGTCGTGTTTCAAATTAAATCAATGTTTGATTTGGTGGGATTTCTCTCTCGAAAAGTAAAATTAGGATATTGAGTGATGAAAAATTAAAATATTAACGTTAAAATGATGTGAAAACAAATTTCTTGTCCAAAACCAATAGTTTTAATAATTTTAATTAAACACCACATTTTTGCATTAACGAAATAATAAATATTAGTTACATTATGTTTTATAATTATAACAAAAAATAAAAAAAGTTAGGTTATAGATTTTTCCTATGTGCAATAAAGAAAAAGAAAATCCATATTTTTAACAAAATAATTTTATGCCTTTTTTAAATTTACTATGTATTTAACAAGAAAATCCATATTTCTATTAAAAAAATTTGCTCAAAACAGGCGGGAAACGAAACTGCAGGCCACCTTTACTCCCGGGTGGGAAGCCCACCCGGGAGTAAAGGTGGGCTGTAGTTTCGTGGCCCGCCAAAAAAACCCTTTACTCCCGGTGCATGTTACCAACCGGGTTGGTAACACGCACCAGGAGTAAAGAGACCTTTACTCCCGGTTGGTAATACGCACCGGGTGTAAAGGACCTTTACTCCCGGCTAGTGGCTGGCACCGGGAGTAAATCTCCTTGGTATATAACCGCCAGCGCCTGGCGTAGATCGATCCGCTCATCTTCTTCCTCGTCGAACACCGCCGCCCTCTTCTTCATCGCGTCGCCGTCCGTTCGTCTTCCGTGACACCGCCGCCCTCTTCTTCCTCGTGCGGCCTCCACCACGCGCTCCCATGGCCCTCCTCCACACGCGCCCGTGGCCCTCCTCCGCGCGCGCCCGTGGCCCTCCACCACGCCCACCGAGGTGATCAATTCATCTCTCTATAGCTACCTACATTCTCAGACGGTGGATCGAGTATTATGTTTGGAAACATCACTTAATGATCGTATGTTGATATGGGCAACAATCTTATTTGTTCTGGTCCAATTATTCGTAGTTGTTTCAAATGAACACTATTGGGACTAGAATTTTCCTAGCGGTTCGAAACTGTCAAGGAATGAATGAAATAAGCAAAACTGTCAAAGTATTTTCCTGACAGCAAACCACACAGTTTTGACATGCGCAAAGTAGTTAAAACGTTACTGCAAATAAAATCTGCTCAAACAAAAAATGTTATATTTTGCTGTGATACCGAATATAGATGTTCTAAAGTAAATTACAAATGTCCTAGATTTTATATATGCAAATATCATATAAAAATGAAGGAAAACTTCAACGTTTCTTCATTTGTGAACTTTGAATACAAATATAATATATTAATGTTGCTAAAGTAATATGAGCATTACATATTTTTTTGGGAAGACTGTCTTCAAACTTTATATCATAGCATCAGATAAGTACTATGACTATAGAAGAAGAAAATAAATTCTTATCATTTTAGAAATAGTAATGGTTATATTAGCAATAAGACACATATACTTACATTTCATAATGACTTATACTTACATTATCAGCATAGAATTTTCTCATATGATGAATGATTACATGGTTCACATGGTACATAGGATCACAACATCACGCACCGACACCGCCCCGGCCCGCCTCACGTCGTCGTCGTCAGCACACCGGCCCGCCTCACGTCGTCGTCGTCAGCACACCGGCCACCGCACCGACACGTATATATACGTCATTTGTATTCTTATGCATGTATATATACGTCGCGGAGCACCGCCGCCCTCGTTCGCCCATGCGTTTCTATGTATACGGCGGAGCACTGCCGCCATCGTTCACCCATGTGTACAAACATATATACGGCGGAGTGAAGCACCGCCACTCTTGTCACACCGCCCTCTCTCGCGGCCTAGTCGATCAACATTCGTATTATCGTTATCGTTAACGCTAAACAATCACACCAGGGCGAACGGCGCTGTTGATGTCACCGACGTGGTTCGCCCTAGTCACCGACGCAATTCGTCCTTGGCCGTTTATGTATAGCACTAATTCACCCTAGTACCGACGCAGTTCGCCCTAGTGTGGCGAATTGCGTCCGTGACCAGGGGCAAGATTTAATAATGCATATTGTTCGTAGATTTTACGCATGTAAGCAAAGATTTGACGTACTATATATTGGTTTTGTTTTTTGAAGCTAGATGGCCGACCCGAGAAACATGGATGAGGAAGAGTTGATGATGAATTTGATCAACACTGGCACTCAAGTTGCCGGCGATGATGGTGCTAACAATAACGTGCAAGAGGATGCAGATGACGGGAGTCAGTACTTAGCTCTTGAACAAAATGAGCAACAACATATTGGTCAAGTATATATTTTTTATTATTAGCTATATATATTATCATATGTCTTATGTGTGCTCATGACATTAAAAATAATGTTTATATTTTGTAGCCCTCTGGATCGACATCAACAACTACAACGAAGAGTAAAAATGTTCGAGGTCCCAAAAAGCCATTGGAGGGCCGTTTCATCATCTCGGAGTTCAATGTGGATACAGGCGAACTGGGGGGGGGCCAAATAAAACGAAATTCATGCACCACTGTGGTTACCTTGTATGGGACCGGCTCCCGATCAGTACCCGTGAATGGAAGAAGACCAATGCTCCTCATATCAGTTTTGTCTCCGATCGTGACAAGACGTTAATTTGGAATGATGTCTTAGAACATTTCACGCTCCAAACAGATGGTTATGGTGATATAATAGATGGTGATGAATTAAAGGAGCGAGTTAGGGATTGGGCAATGAAGAAGATGGCCACCTAGTTTTAGACTTGGAAGAAATACTTATACACAACGTATGTCAAGAAGAACATAGCACCGGATTTTACTATCCCAGGCCCGATCTCAAAGCAGAGGCCCTATTGGGATGAGTTTGTACAGTACAAGACGTCGGAAGAGGATGTGAGTCGGGTGATAAAGAACCAACGTAATGCCCAAGAGAAGACATACCACCATAACTTGGGATCAGGTGGCTACCTGACTGCCATGAAGAAGTGGAACAAAATGGAAGCAGACCTTCTTGCCAAGGGTATCACACCAGAATCACTCGATTGGGGAGAGCGTGCAAAGAATTGGTTTTTCGCTCATGGGGGAACACTAGACCAGGAGACAGGGAAGTGCATTTATGGCACAAGACTGCAAGAAGCAGCAGAAAGATTGTTTTATGCTCAGAGAGCTATTGCTAGTGGTGTGTTTAGGCCCAATAGAGAGAAGGATGAACTGACATACGCCATTAGGACAATTGAACACGGTGGTCGAACTAGAGGCAAAGGAAGTGTCTTGTAGGAGCATGGATTCCCTCAGGATAGACCTTCCTACAGAAGCCGCTAGAGAAAGAAGGAAGAAGAGGCACAGCGGCTCCAGAAGTTGGAGGAAGCGGTGCGTGAAGCACAGGAGCGGGAAAAAAACCTTGAAGCAAGAATGCAGGAGGAAATCAGAAGGCAAATGCAAATAGCAGTGAGTGCAAGCAAGCAGACATCAGAGCCAGGAATCAACATTAGCCAATCTGTTCAGTTGAAAAGCAGTCGCGCTTCCACAAAGATACCAAATCAAGGGGACATAGGACTGCGCTTCCCTGTGGATGACGTCACTAAACCTTTTACATCGTGTGAGCTACACATTCCGAAGGGGAATTCCACAATCAAGGTGGCTATCGGTCTTGTTAATCCTATCGACCAAACCAAGACACCAAGGATTCATGGGAATATAATCCAAGAAGGATATGCTACCATCTCGGTAGATAAAGCTGAAAAAGGTTTTAGTGATTTGTCTCTTGACATTCCTGAAGGTGATGGTGAGAAGACTCTAGGAGAAGCAGAGAAGACATTCATTCTATGGCGCAAGCGCTACATCATCATTCCCGGGATGTCACCTCCACCTCCTCCTGAACTACCTCACCATAGGTGTGGATGAAAACACTACATCATTAATTTATATTGGCTTAAATAATTAACAATCTACTCATAATAATATGTCATTCCTTTTTTTATAGCAGATCCTCCCCCAACCTAAATCCAATTGTTCAATCGCCAGACCATCATAGTGCTCTGTACGATGATAATGTGTTGGAAGGAGAGGCTGCATCCACACCATCTCCAAGGAGGTCTCCAACGCCACAACCGCCACCTCCAAGGAGGTCTCCAACGCCGCTGCCACCACCTCCAAGGAGGTCTCCAACACCTCCCCCACCCCCGCCTACCAAGAAGCCAAGTACCAAGAGACCAGCCCCGTAAACAAAGAACCAGTCCCCGCCGGCAAAGAAAGCCGCCGTGAAACCAAGGGCTATTCCTAAAATAATATCTGAACAGAAGAAAGAAGTAACTGATGCATATAAAAAAGATATGTCCAGATTCTATGACAAACTTAAAAAGAATCAAGAAGCAAGGAGAAACCCGGAGAAACCGTACTTCTTCGTAGCTCTAGATATTCTAAAAAAAGGTAGCTTCTTACCAGCAACAATAGCGGGAATCTCGTAAGCCGTCTAAATCAACATTAACGGACTATGACCGCACTCTTACCAAGTCAATTGAGGCGGCACAGAAAAAGAAGCGGGCAGGGAAAGAAGTTGCACAACTCGGACAACAATCGCACCAATCAGTCCCCCCGCTAGTTGTTGGTAATGAATATGGTTCGAATTTAGGATTAATGCATCAGGCAAACATACCTCCGGATGTCGATTTGGATCACCTTGGTGAATTTATTGATGAGACTGGTCTCGACCTTTACCAGATGTTTAGTGATGGAAACATTAAGAGTGCGGCGGAGGTTGATATTTGAAAGAAAAAATTTGTACTAGGCCAGAGTCTATACAACCCTCAAGCCTTATCTGATCTGGGGACGCAAATGTACCTGCTAAACAAGTGGTACATGTAGGCGTCTACCGGTGGAGACTTCTGCGTTGGTGTCAGAATTAGAGACGAACATTGGTTCCATGGCGATGATGTTATGTATGTTGACTTTGCAGAATTTCATCAACTATGCCACATGACCTCTCTGGACAAAGTTATCATTAGCTGCTATTGCCTGTAAGTAATAATTCTTTCGATCTATTATTAAACTCATCATATATGTGTATATGCATATAAATTATCCTAACAAGTACTATATATATGCAGATTTACAATGACAGAGCTCAGAAAAGAAGGCTGCAATGAAATTGGTTTTGTTGATCCCCATATAGTATTCAAAGACCCAGTTACTCCAAAGACTAATTGGAAGTCTGAGTCAGAGAGTAACCTCATGAACTTCTTAGTGAACCAACGTCACAAGAAGGATATACTCTTTCCCTACAACTTTAAGTGAGTGTTAATAATATCGATCATCCTTAATGGCTCATATGTTAATTCTAGTTAATTAATGAGTATTATGCGTTATATCCTATAAACACATGCAGCAATCACTGGATATTGATGGACATCGATCGGGTGAAAAGTCACTTGATAATCTATGACTCGATGAGAAAACCACAACAAGACTACCAAGATATGATAGATATTATCTAGAGATAATTTCGGTATCTCTAGCAACTATATATATACACACAAACATGATGATTAACTATATCTGATGACGTGGCAAATTTTTTATTGGGTAGTGTTTGGAAAACCTTTATTGAGAAGCAACACATGGGAAAATGCAAAGCGCCACTGAATGTAATCCCTTTGAAAGTATGTCCCCTGAATCGCATCATCTTTATTAATTAAACATATAGCTTTTACCGGATCACCAGATTGGATGACAAATCTTTTTCTCGTAAAGTGGTGTTTGAGGCAGGAACAGGGGAACAACTACTGTGGTTACTATGTTTACAAGTTTATCAAGGTGATCTCCCAAAGAACTCCTACAGAGAGACTCAAAGTACGTTAAAAATAAACTATATATTCATTTAATTATTATTATTGATTGTGTTACTATGTCTTTATATATATATATATATATCTTTTTTGTACATATATTAATTTATTTTCCTTTAATTCAAACCTGTAGGCTCGATGGTTGGAGGAAAAGGTCATACGGCAAGACCAAATCAAAGCAATTCAAGAGTCTATAGCCGGATTTTTTAATGAGCAGGTCATCGATTCCAAGGGCGACTTCTACTTCGACCCAACACTGCCATTGAAGCCAAGCTAGAGGATGAAAGGAAACTTGTTATATCACAATAACTGTAAAGCAATCTTTTGTAATATATGCACATAAAATAATATAATGTAAAATACACATATGCATGCATGCATGTAAATATATATATGATGCATGCATGCATATATATATATATATATATATATATATATATATATATATATATATATATTTCTATGCTTGAATTGTGTAATTTAATATGTTCATTGTGCTTAAACCAAAACATACTATACGCGCGTATAAATGTATAATTAGCAGCGTACAATACGACTTCAAAAACCTATTTTGAAAAGAAAACAAAAAAATAAAAAGAAAAGAAAAAAGAAAAAAAACCTTTAGTCCCGGTTCGTATTACCAACCAGGACTAAAGGGTGCCGGCCATCGTGGCATGTCAGGAGGCACCTTTAGTCCTGGTTGGTGTTACCCATCGGGACTAAAGGTCCCTCTTTAGTCCCGGTTCCTGACCCGGGACTAAAGGACCCCCCTTTAGTCCCGGATGCTTGCTCCCGAGTGGGGAACCAGGACTAGAGGGGGTTCCCCACCGGGAGTAAAGCTCTGTTCTCTACCAGTGTTAATGTTTGATAGCTTTTTTTCTTCCGTTGCAACGGATATTTTTACTAGTAAAAATAATAAATAGTATTATGGGTCTTTAAATGCTTGATCCTTCTCTAATAAATAATGTTTCCATCTTAAGCTGTTCATGTCATTTTGATTATAGGAATAAAATTTATCAGCATTAAAGCCTGGATCAGTCTATGGTCCAATTAATCAAACCCTAGACTAAAATTTTAAGCAATTTTTCATCTAATTTAATCAAAATAAATATATGTCCATGTTGTATGCATATATCAAAGAACCTTTCGTATGTGAAAACTAAGAGAGATCATTGACATAATTATCAATGGACAAACCAATCATTGACATTGACGATAACTAAGGGCATGTTTGGTTTCTCTTGGTGGCTTGTCTGACTAGCATGGAGCACGAGAACCTTGCCCAGCTAGGAGAGCCAGTTTGGCTCTCTTAGGCTAGCATGGCAAAGCTGCCTGCACAGGCTCCGAGGTAGTTAGGCAACATATTCAAACAAGCAAGTTTGTTTCATATCCTTGCTCAACAAGGTGACACAATACCTGGCAAAGGAATCAAGCAGCCCTAACCATTTGCCATCTTACTCGCCAACACATGGATAGTTTGAAAAAATGAGGTTATGATATATTTACGAGTAAATATTTATGTACCTTACAATGAAAAAAACGTTCAACACTATATTTTAATTCAATACAAATCTAATAGAATATTACCATGCCATTATTAACTTATATTATGAATGTCATGTCCATCATAAAATAAATTATAGGTTTTAAAATTATAGAAAGGGAAAATGAATAGATATGTAGTATTCATGTTGTCATTTCGCATTAATGTTTGATATTTTTTTCTTCCATGACAACACATAGACTTATATGCCAGTATAATATTAAAGAGCAAAGCGAATCTTCGTTCGTCTTTTTATTTTCCACGATGCCCTTGCGCCTCTCATTGTCTATTCTGAGATATAGACTTATAACACATGTTCACACAAATTAGAACCGCCCGCATTTATACATCCAATAACTTTATAGAGTCTGATTCTAATAAATATTGGAGTGCGTCTTCAGGTGATGAAGTAAAAAGGTGTACGCTCCTGTGCAACGTACGGACACGTTTGCTAGTAGAGTTAATTTCTCATTGTGATGCTTGAGTACGTGATAATTCGCCCAACATCTAGCACCCATTGTCTACGGAAAGCGCCAACGGTAGCCTTAAGTTTGGCCTAGACCTAGGGCTCTTGTGTTGTCACCGATGAGCTTAAGGGAGGGCTGACACGGTGGTAGGCGCCTAGTGGTGGTTGCAGGTGTAAGTTAACGAGTGGTGAATCGAAAACCTAGTCTAAACGGAGTTGGGACAAAAAAAAATCATACTAATCATCTACTACACATCACGTCAAGCACACATGAATGGGATGGAAAAGTAGCGTAAGTAATTGATAGGGACCAAACACATGTTGAGCACATATGAAAGGTGCGATACAAAGGTGAAAAATATGAATAGACATGGAAAAGTATACAAAGTAAACTCATAACTGAAGTCTATCACAAGCAGACAAGGATACGAAAGTATCTATATGGATATTATACTAGAATATGAACATATATGATAGTATCAATTGAACACATGTAAAACACACATGGAGGTGCAATGGAATATGAATGGATGGAAAAGTATACAAAGTAATCCATCCAGCCCCTTTCACATCATACATTCCTCGCGCTTTCTCCTCCTTTGCCTACCTCAAAAGGACCGAGCACATGACCAAGGAGGGGGTGATGATGAGTGATTGCAAATAATAGAATTGTGCTTCGGCTAATTCTTGTTTATTCACTCCCATTCAACACCGCTATGGATGACGAGGGTGGTGTCGGTGCGATGCATGAGCTCAATGCTATCAAGGAGTACTATGAGGTGGAGCAGGAGACAGGAGGTGTTGTGCTGCTCGTTGGGCGGTGGGGCAGCTTAGAAAGAGCAGGGAGAGGGAGACAACAAACGTGCCTACGTGCAAACATGGGTATTTAGGCTAGTGTGATGGACTACGGTGTCAAAACTACCTTACAAAACCGTACCATTCAGGATCATTAGAATATTTTTAGATGATTTAAGGAATATAACATTGGGTTTTATAGTTGAGGGGGTTATGTGGTCAACCTTTGATACGTTAGGAGGTTAAGTAGACATCTTTTACTGTTTGCTGACTCTGACTCACCGTCATGTTAGCACCCACATAATATGCTACATCAACGAACGCCTTCAAAACCGTGTCTCAAGGAGTTATTTAGGTAGTTTTCAATACTTTAAGGAGTTAAATACTTGATTTTATAGGTGAGAGCGTGAAGTGAACAACTGCCAATAGTTAGAAGGGTTCAAGTAGACCTTTTTCTTCTTAAAAAAGCATATTACATCCAATGACTATTATTATTAGTGATGATTCGAGTCTACCAAATTAATGCCTAGATCTTTTTTATTTTTTTAAGAATCTAGGTTTTTTTTCTTGTGAGAATTAACCTGAAGACTCCGTTAAAGGACAAGTAAACGATAAGATAAAAAGTGGTGACCCTGTAATAAGTTTTGTCAAGGAAAAATTGCATCACTCTAGAACTACTTTAGACATTGTGCATTGTTACTTCCCTTAATCTTTCCTTCTCCTATGCTTCTAGAGGTAACGAGGAAAAGGTGGGACAGCCCCTGGTATTAAACTCTATCATTTTCCCTCTCAGACCATTTTAAGGGCCTCTTTGGCCGAGCTCTCGCTGGCTTCGGCTCCAGCACTGTGCGCCAGAGAAGTGTAGCGGAGCTAGAATATGTGACTCCGATACGTAGGCTTTGTAAGTGAGGGGAGAAGGACGAGAGGAAAATAACTTCTCTAAACAGTGCATGCACAGTGCGCATCAGAGGGAGCCGGACCGTCGGAAGCTCCATCAAAGAGGGCCTAACTGTTATGCAGTCTTCTACGTTTGTACAATGGATCCAAACACCTGATTCTCATGTTTGTCCTATACATATGACGTCCAGATATTTTGCGCTGCATTTATGGTATTCACAATTGGATCACTATTTGTAATGATGCATGAACGTTCCGTTTGAAGCGTCGACGTGGGGCTAATTCAATGCCACGTTTTCGTAACCCGATCCAATGGTTCTTTTGAGCATTTTAATTAGGTCGGAGTTTTGCAGGATGCTGGCAAGGGTCAGGTGGAAATAAATTCCTGCCCATTGTTTGGAATACGGGATTTTTCCCCTATTCATGTATTTTTCATATGAAATTAAACTGATTCTAGTAAAAAACCTGTGCAAATCCTATGAAATTTCTGCGTTTCAAACATGCTCTTAGATCATATAGACATACAACTCGCTAGGCGTTTACTATTTGTCGAAATTTCCAATCTCAATCGAAGCAGCGATACATTCAGATATTGCAAATGTGCAAGTACGAATCATCCCACGTGAGAACCATGACAAACACAAGGGTTTGTTGTCCATCGACAAACACGTAGTTTCGAACCCAAAAAATACCACATGGTTAATTAATTAGTTATTTATCATTCGTTAGGGCCAGTCTCAATCGCTGTCATCTTTAATTGAAGGGGTATGGTCATGCTGTTTCAGGTAGGCAGCACAGGAAGCAGACGAAGAAATGTCGAATGATTGACAGGTGGACAGCTCGCATACACCAAACCATTTCCCTACTACCCTATGGAGGCATGCATAAGCCACAATATGCAGGCTACCAGGGCTGTTATGCTACAAATTAACTACTCCATCCGTCCATAAAAGAATACAACAAACTATTTTGTAGGTAACTTGGCCTTGACTTATGGCTACTTTTATACCACAAACCCTACAATGGATTGTGAGTAATGAGTAGGCCTATAAAGGGCGTAGCTTGTGGGTGTGGCATGGCCCTCAGGGTTTTATATTACATTTGTTAAGAATTTCGGCTGTAGTTTTGAGTTGTGAATTAACGTGGGACAACGTCGGACGTGGACGTATGAGTAGAAATTGAGATTTGGTACTGAGTAGTAAAATAACATATACTCTCTCTGTCTCTAAATAAGTGTCGTTCTTAGTTTTCCAATGAGTAAAAAGCACTTTTAACTTTGACTAAATATATATATATATATAAATTATAATTTATAATTAGTATCGCTAGATAGATTGTTGAATAATTTTCATAGTAAATTTATTTTTATAGATATAAACTTAAGAAAATTTGTTCGGCATGCAACAACACTTACTTTGGAATAGAGGTGGTATAAAACATGTCTGGTAGAGTCGAGGTAAAGAAACACCTCATTCCTTCCTCGTGGAGTTAAACCTACATGCAGGGAACACTACTGCTCCCTCCGTTTTTTTTTTTTGGCTGCGCGTAGTTTGCATGGAGCCATGCAGGGAGGGCTGCCGATAGGAAAAAAATTGTATGGGCGATGGGAGCACCCTGCTGCTGGTGCGACCCCCAGCGCGATGCCTGCCGCGTGGAAGCCCGTTCCATCCAAAGGCAGCGGTAAACTTCTCGCCCCATCGGATCCACTTCGCAGATGGCTCGGCTCCGCGCGGCCGACGGCTCGGCTCCATCGGCTACACATCGCAGATGGTTCGGCTCCGTATAGCAGACAGCTCGGCCTTCACATCACGGCCCAAATCTCCTCTGACTCCGCCGTAGCCAGAGCACGGCGCGGCCTGTACTCGCGGTGTGTCCGGGGAGGTCACGAAGGACCACCGCGCGGCTGAGCGAGGCGCATCTGCTGCGGCGCCTACAGCAGTGGTCGCCTGCACAGATGGGCAGGGAGAGGAGAGGGAGACGGGAGTGGCGGCGGCGGATTGGGAGGAGATCTAGAGGTGACGGCGGTGGGTTGGGAGGAGCTCCAGAGGTTTGTGCCGTCCTCTCGGTGACCTGGGCCTCAACCTGGGCGCCCTTCGCCGTCTTGCCGCGCAGACCCCATCGATTTGGATCAGGTATGTTTCATCCAGCACTCTTGCTGATTCATGTACAGACTTTATCTGTATCCATCCCGATGGCTGCTAAAATGGCATGCAGTTTGGATACTTTGGAAAATTGGAGCGATATGTATTTGCAGGAAACAGGATGTATGGTACACTGCAGCAGCGTGACCCATCTGACAAATGATTCAGGAACTATGGGATTCCTTGAAGAATTGAAAGTGTGCCTGAATGTAGATGTTTCAGAATGACAGAGAGGTTGTCAACAGTTGTATCAGTGTTGAGTTCATTTATACCTGTGAAAATAGTGGTTCGCAAGAATAATGTAAATGTGAAGGATGGCTGGGACACCTTCATGTTTAAGCAATGTCATAACTGGGATGTCCTTTCACTGCCTGAGGAAGTGAAGAAGAAGAGACTTGTGTATCCTCCTGGAATACATGGAGCAGCCATTGCAGAAGGTTCTGGAATTACATTGAAGTGTGTCCTGAAATGCATAAAAAAATGTAGGATCCTGTAACTGTTTATTTCTCAGATATTCAGATAGTGTTTGTGCATTATTGGCTTCTAAGTATTGTCTGCACTTGCAACCAATCTCATTATTGCAATCCATCTTAGCAAATGGTGTGTTCTCTTCTCCTCCATAAAACTCCTTCATGAACTCATAAATTTGGGCTGGCTTCATTCCAGCTTCCCGTATCTGTCCAATTAATTTCCTGTCTGCCTCTATAACCTGTCGTTGGGACCTTAGCTTGTGTGACTTATTTGGACTAGCAAGATAATGATTGTGCTGTTCTACAACCTTTTGCACCAGTCCAAATCCCCTCTTTGCTGATACTAAACTGGACACGAGCATCACAACCCGTCCTTGTAATGTCCTTTTGTGATGACTCATTTTCTCGTTGTACTTGACTACTGCAAACTATATATTTCTGACATAGACTACCATCTTGGCGGCGCTTTGTCTTGCTCTTTCTAATACTGAACCCAACCTTGCCGGCATAGGTGTTGTACATCTCATAAGCTTCTTCCTCAGATTGAAATGTCATTCCAACTTTAGGAGTGATCAAATTGTGCCCAGCTTTACGAACCACCTCCTGTACATATAAATTTTCAATTGAAGGTGTACTAAAAATAAACAAAATATCATATATTCTATAAGTTTGTTAAATACTTTTTTACCTCGTCAGGTACTTCATTCTCCACTGGTACTTCATTCTGTGAAATGGTGCCGATAGTCTCTACTCCCATGGTAACCGACGTGGTGTTCTGTGAAATATGCACACTATATGTCAGAAAGCAAACAACATAGAAGAAAAGACACAACGATCTAATCAGATAACTGACCTGTGTTATCTGTTGTTCTCCTTCGAGACGACCACCGTCAACAGCATCAATTCCTAGTGCACGTGAATCCTCCATGACAGAAGAAGATGGCATTAGGTCAACTGTAGGTTCATCCATGGAATCGGTGGCGGCGGCGACGGCGTGCAACAGCCGCACTAGTCTAGGGCTCAAGGCACGATCTATTGGGGCATCTTGTATTCCAGCTGAGCCGATGAGGATCGAGGAGCCGAGCTGTGTGCCTATTTGCCTTCCATCGGAGCGTCGTTTCCAGCTGCCGTAGGATGAAAGGGCCGTACACGTGACGTCCATCCGGCTGGGGGTAGCACGCGCCGCACGCTGGACCCATCGTCCATGCAATTTTTTCCTGCCGATACGCGCGCACCAAAACCAATGTTCCAAGTAGGAGAGAGAATCTCTAAAAACACATAAAGAGAGTCATTAGAATTTATATATCTGTTACTACCTAAATTTGCGTACGAGTGACCATCTAACAAAGAACATGTTGGAGGCCTATTTCAGTTGAAGTGCTCCAAGCAAATTTGGGGCGTGAGTACCTGTGTGGGCAGTCGGCGCGCCCCGTAGCTGGTCGCCGTTTCCTGCCCAGTTATCTCCTGCCGACAGTCGCTCGTCTGCTTTGTTCCCCCCTTTTTTTTTTACCAAGTACTCCCTCCGGTTCTATAAAAATATATCGACACGGTCTTTAAGAAACGACTTTGACTTGTAATTTTTTTGCTATAAAATATTTATAAAATATAGTCAATATATACTTTTATGAAACTACATTTTAAGATGAATCTACTTACATCACTTTTATATTTTCAAACTCAACCCAAAAGAAGTTATTTGTAGTCAAAGTTTAAAATGTTTGACTTAAGAGAACATCAAAACGACTTGCTTTAGTATAGTTATACTGCGCGTGCGCGTCGTCTGAGTTTTGGGATCACAGTCGTCGTATCGACGAAAGCTCTACGCTGCAACGTGTTTCACGAGTCTAGACGACCGGACGGGCAGGCAATTTATGTACGTACATACAATAATTGATTGCACAACGACAACGAGCCTGAGTCTGAGGCGTATTCATATGGAATCTGAGCGTATTCTTCTATCTGTTGGCCGGACGGGCAACGAGCCTGAGTCGTATTCGTATGGAGTCTGATCTGAGTCGTATAGTTCGGAGATTCGTATGGAGTCTGAGTCGCGCACCAATACAGATGTGGCGGAGGCACGCACACCAAAAAAAATTAGACGAAAGCTCTACGTGATTTTTAAGTAGTTACAGATTACAGATTACAGATGTGCTATCAGTTCACTGTTACTTGGATAGGTATCAGTGTCGTTCCTGCTCTTGTTCTCGGGCATCTTTGCGCAACGAATAACGTTAGTGCCAAAAAATTACTAAGGACATGCATGACCATTCACTGTCCGTTCCTTTAATTAGCTCTTTTCTTTAGAACTAAAAGCTCAGAGCTTCACGAACAGTTAAGACAAGAGAGGGGTTGAGATCATTACATTTTTCTTATTATTACTGCGTATATACAGAACGCCTGTTCCATGCCAGAACATAGAACATTTTTTTTGAAAACATAGAACATTATCTTGGTGTTTTTATTCTATCGGATCAACAGGTCTCTACTCCAAGCGCTCACAGCCTATAGATAGATGAGTATATATGTGCAATATTTGCATCTGAGTCTGAACTAGCTACTGATTTTTTAACGGGTCCTGTTCGCTTCGCTGAAAAGCCAAGTTAAAAAATACTGTTCGTTGATTTAGTCGTAAGAGAAAAACACTGTATCATGCATGATAAGTTCAAGCAAATAGGGTTGACATGTTGGTTGATGTCGGCACTATTTCTGAAGTGAAGATATATACATGCAGAAAATGTGTATAGATCTGAATCGGAACTAAATACTAATTCTAGACACTGACATGTTGGTTGATATCACTGTTTCGCCAAGCACCCAGTGTCATTCCACGACGGCAGGACGAAGGAAGCCTGTCTGGCAATAAAGCCTATGTAGGTGAACATCCACAAGTTTTGTTGACTTTTCCTGTTGCAGTTCGGTAATTTCAGGTTCTGAGTTTTTCAATCATGCTGCTATAGCACGAGAAAAACGTGAATCTTGAAGCAAGTCAACTTTCATCAGGAGTCTGAACTCAAGACACTGGGCTCAGGCCCAGCCCTGGGGCGGGGCGAGAGGGACAACCGTCCCAGGCCTAGGGAGCCGCATGGGTCCCACCCCAGGTACGCAGACACTAGTAGTATTCGGTGTATGTGAGCCTAGTAATAAATATACGTACGCAGAGTCGCAGATGTAGGCATGCCGCAGCAGCGACTCCTCGGTCCTCATGACGACGCGAGACGCTTTGAGCCTTCGACAGCGAGTCGCGGAGTTGGTGACTGTTCCATTCTATTTCCTCTACATACGACCGCGACTCTGCCGCTCTGCGAGTCGCCAGCGGACGGCGGGTAGCCAGGCAGGCTGCAGGCAGGCACGGCCGCACGTGAACGAGTGAGACTGAACGTGAATACATGATCCGCATAGGTACGAATATCAGATTCTCTGTCCTATCTCCTATACGATCCCTAATTCCTGCTCCCTCCGTCCCTAAATATCTGTCGTTCTCGCTTTGCGAAAAATAACTCTGATTAAATTTATATAAAAAATATTAATATTTATGATACATAATTGATATCATTAGATAGATCTTTTAATCTAGTTTTTAATAAATTTATTTGGAGATACAAATGTTGCACGTATTTTCTACAAATCTAGTCAAACTTATGGCACGAAAATCGAAAATGATAGATAATAAGGGACAGATGGAGTATTCCCTAACCATGTACTGCCGGCCGCTAAGGTAAAGGTTAATCATTGATTCAGATTTCACAGACTCGGACGGACATCGTTTGGAATTTCAGATTTGCAAATTGTTTAATCTTTGACTAATTGTTTCTCTAAATTTTAACGGTACCATGTCATCAAGAAAGTATGCTTCTGACAATGACAAAAGAAAGAAGAAAACATGAATAGATGTTTTGATACAATAACAGAGAGGGTCTCTTCATAAATTTCTTAACAGATGATTTGAGATATGGAGGAACCAGCTAACGCTAATCCAGAAGATCCAAAGGTTAAATGGATTGGAAACATTAATCATTGAGAAGCGATTGTTGGAGATTGATATTTACACCATCATTGAGGTTTTCGCATCGAGGAATGTTAGAAGAAAATTTGAGGTAATTCAATATGTATATAAATTATTTCACATGAATATTGCTTTTGCATTCAGTTAACTGCTTATTAGTAACATTTTGTATATTTGTGTATATATACTGGCCATGAATGGTACTAGTATTATCGTGTTTATATAGAAAGGCCCAAAATTTTAGTTTCGTTCTAGGTCCAAAAAATCTCAGGACCGGCCCTGACTGGGCTCTGATCCAATTATGAACTGAACTTTGATCAAAAGTGAAGTCTGAAGCCTCATCAGATTATGCAATACGGTTCTGAATAAGGTAATGGTGTGCAGCAGTCAATGAAATACCTTTGCTTCTGTGGTGATGATTATTCTGAAATCAAGCTCTTTCTATGTGGTTTTGGGTCTTTTTCTCCTTTAGGCCTCGTTCGGCAGCTCATGTTTGAATCCGGCCCTCTTTTGATTCCTAGGCCGGGATTCTAGAGGGTCATAGGTAGGGATTGGTTTCGGATTGCAGAGGGGATCGAATGGTCAAAACGGGCCGGATTGGAATCCAAGGCAGGCCTTAACCAAACGCCTATTCCAAGCTAGGCTGGCATTCATTCCGCACCGGCCCATACCACATGGAATGGACCTCATTCTGGGCTAATCCGAGAGAAACGAACGAGGCCTTAATTTGGCTTTTGGATAGGGATAATATATTTTTTCTGTCCCTAGGAGGTGTTTTGAAAATTAGATCTTCATTAAGGGTTTTTTAGAATCCTTCATATCTTCTATGGTCTTGAACTGCTTTGGCCATATTTTCTTCATAAATATGTATGCACAAAAACATCACTGTGGAGGGCTACATTGTAGTCTATATCAGATAATCTGTTTTTGGTACTACCCGAGAGACTCTAATTCATTTACTGTTGCAAGACTAATGTTTATAGACATTTGGATATTCGGCTTTTAATGCATCCATGCTATGTACACACAATGCATTTCACCTGCTACAGTGTATATCCTTGTTGCGATCAAAAAAAAAAATACAATGTAGATCCTTGTGCGGGAAGAATAACCCATAGCTTTCACCTTTCATGAAAAGAGCTGCTTCGCGAGGAATCATAGCCTCATAGGGCTGCCTCCAGAATCGTCTCTCCATACTACTGTTTATTTCCTTCTCTTTCCAGTGCTACACGTTTACGTCAGCATTTCCCTCAGTTGCTCTGCCTTTTGATATGTTAATTATTGTGGCTGCAAACCGTGAATAAGAGCATGTCCTTCTCATACATCTTATTTATAATAAAGAATACATTGGTTAGAGCAACGCCAGGTGTTTCCTATAATTAACTTGCTAAACTAATAAATTTAGTGAGTTTACAAAATAAGGCCATGTTCGCTTGAGCTTATCAGCCAGAATCAGCCTTACTTTTCAGCTATGGGAACAGTGTTTTTCTCTCACAACAAATCAGTCCTACAAATCAGTCGCAGCAGCAATAAGTCCCGCCGAACACTCTATAAGTAGCGACCTCAATTTAATTCCCCCTCCAATAGTTTTCTATACTAACTTCCTAAACAATTTTGTATTGGGAACCTCAAACTACTTCTAACCAACCAAGCCGTTTTTAATAGTTTCTTTGTCTATTACCATTTTCTTACCTAGAACACTTTATTTTCTTAATTTACTCATGGGTCCAATTTACTTCAATCTTCTAATAAAACGTCATTGGGGGAGTGGATACGGAGTTCCTATCGACTTCGGGAACTTATGAGTTGGAAGGGGGATTTGCCAAGTTCTTACTTCTAAGGAGTTTTTTACCAAATTGTTGGAAGGATGTTTTCTCTTTTTGCCAAAAAAATCTAAATAGAGAGTTTATTTAGAAACCTCCTGATTGAGTTGCTCTTAAATGGATGTATTAGAGTTGTGAGACCCGTATGTTTAATTATTTTATTTAAACTCATTTTAGCTCCATTTATATATTACAAAAATCATATATTTTTATCTTATTTTTTTAGGTAATACAAGTGCTTGAAAGATCATGAGGTTATCCCATGTATATGAGAAGTTATATTGACGAGTTGAATTTTATACTATTACATGACATGCGACTATATGTATCTTAATTTTAATTTTGAGAAAATATAGGATAATCCGTGAGTTTATGGTTGAGTTTATAAAAAAAACAAATTTAGTAGATTAGGGGATGTTACTGCTATATCATTTTAAAATCATATTAGGATGTCACATATCACAATCATAAGCATGTGCCGAGTTTTCTTAAAAAACATAAATTTAATAGATCAGAGGATGTTAGTTGCTACTATGTCATTTCAAAATCATACTAAGATGTCACTTATCATAACTATAAACATGTGTCTCGGCTATTAGTTAGCATTTAAGATACTAAATAAGTGCACTAGCCTGTGTCGTCGTGAATGTAATAGGGGTAGCACATGCTCTAACTGCTATCGGGTGTAAGTTTCCAAGTGATTGTAAAACTACTTGGAAGATGTACCTCACGAGGTTTAGGCCTTTTGACCGGCGATTTAGCCGGGTTTAATGAGTAATAAAAGGTCCAAAAGTCTAAAAAAAATGGAAAACTATGAGATTCTAAAATACAAGAATTAAAAATTGTGATGTTTAGAACGTAGAAAAATATTTACTTCTTTCCGGTCCAAACGGGCCTAAGTAGTTCCTTTTCGGTGAAAGGGGATATTGTGTTTGGTTCATGAAATAAGGTGATTCATCATTTCCTCCATCTTCATATTTTTTGTTGATCCATCATCATTTTATTCTTACGAGAAATAAAATCATTCCACCAAATTTGAATAATAGAGTTTGATTAGAGTAATAACTAATAAGATGATCCATCACTTTCTCGCTCATCATATTTTTTGTGACACATTATTCCTTACAAGCTAATAATTAGTATTGATACGAAAAATAAGTCATTCCATCAAATTTGAGGAATAAACTTATCACCTCATCTAAAATGAAGTAAACACTTATAAAATTCCCTACTAAAATCTTATGTAGGTCGAAAAACTAGGGCCGCAAACTGCTGACAAAAATGAACTAATGTAACTTACACATACAAAATGGGTACCGTACCTTGTATCAAGGAAAGGCATCACAACAAGGTTCCTGACTATCCGCTCCTCCTATACAAATCTAGAAAACTGAAGAATTGTGGCAATTAGTAAATTTAATGTTCAAAAATAGTGGCTGGTAATATCGCTTTACATATAACTGTACAACATCAAAAATCCAGGCAATGTGATCACTGGAAATAGGCACAAAGCTTGTAGGGCGATGAGTTCCGTCTTGTTTAACTGGCTGCAGTTATCTCAGTTGGAGTTGTAGAGTAAATGCACGAGCAATCTGTTCCATTGGTGGTGCCTCTTTCAAGCAACCGTTTGTTGCGGTTAATCAACAACTTTATCAGTGGTGCTTTAAGAGATACTTGGCACCAAATCTGATTCACTCGTCCATTCGGATCCTCGTACTCAAAGTAATGTTTCACCTGAAAAAAGTCATTCGAATTTCAGCGAATAAGAAAATTATTAACAGATAAATATACTGAAAGAAATTTGAATGTGCATGTCATGCCTCTGAAAACTAAATTTTATGCAATATATAAGACTAGATTGAAACATCACATGTTCCTGCCTCACACCACATATCTCCATCCCATGCATGAATAAGGGCGCAATCCATTATGGACCCATCAGCTCGTTCTAGTTATTTTGTTCAATCAACCATATGTACTACTCCCTCCGTCCTAGAATGATAAGTATATCGTAGACCAACAGTTACTCAAATTTTATACAAGCTTGGGATATAAAACTTGCATCAGTAGATTTGTATTCAAAGTGTTTTTTGAGATGATATTGATTCTTTAGCAAATGACAACATATTGTGAAAAAAAATTAAGGGTCAAAATCTACTTTGAGACTTTTCCCTGATCAATATACACATATCATTTCAGGACGGAAGGAGTACATAATGAACCAGCAATTCAGTGGAATGGGCCCACTTGCAACCACAAAAGTATACTACCATATAAGATCGAATTAGTGAAAGAGCACAAAATAACTCATATATGAGGCCAGAAAGTAATCATATGCCCAAAGTGACAGTTTGTCAAAACAATCCCCAAAGCACTATATATCCACATTCTTACTACTTCATATTCTAAGCCAAACAAGAATGAGATGGTGGGGTGATCTTCTCTAGCAAATGCACCGAGTAGCTGACTCATGTCAAGGGCATCGTGCCCTAGGGTAGCTGGCCCTCGACTACGGAGCTCGTAGTCTCCTGCCGTCGTCGTCTAGGGCTGAGGTTTTGCCCCTCGGCCGGCTAGGCTTAGTTGGAGGAAGGTGAGAGAGATTAGATGGATAATAACTTGCTTGCTTTATTCCTTGTCCACGTACATGGCTAAATAGGCCTTGAGCCTAACACTAGGAGCTTATTACTCCTCAATCTTAGGAACCAATTTGATCTCTCTTTCTATTCCTATCCGCTGATTGACACAGCCTGCCTCGCATGGCCTGAGGCCGACGGCTGTGAGCCAGCCGCGCGTTCAATAGCGCGACGGACGTCTCGGGCGCGCCGTTTCCTAGAATAGGAGCAGCCCCACATGACATCTCTCCCCCCTTGATGAGCAGCTCGTCCTCGAGCTGGAACGTTGGATGCTTATCGCGGAAGGAGTCCAAATCTTCCCATGTAGCCGACACAGCAGGTTCGCCCTTCCACTGGATGAGCACTTGATGCACCCCACAGCCCAGTCGAGCACGCACCACGCGTTCCGGCTCTGGCTCCACGGCACCATTGTGAATGATCGGCAGAGGAGGTGGTGCAGCTGGTGGCTCGCCCACCCACTTCTTGAGGAGGCCGACGTGGAAGACATCATGAAGCTTGGCGCGTGGAGGAAGAGCGAGGCGGACGGCTACTTCATTGATGAGCTTGGTGACGTGGTAGGGCCCAAAGAAGCAAGGCTGCAGCTTCCCTTTGGGAGCCTGGGATAGCGACGCAACTGGGCGATGGCGAAGGCGGAGCAGGACCCAGTCGCCCATGGCGTAGGAGACGTGACGGTGCTGCTTGTCGTAGTGGAGCTTTTGCACAGCTTGGGCTTGCTCCAGCCGGTAGCGGACATCCCCCAGGAACTCCGCGTGTTCGGCCATTGTCTTGGCCACAGCAGCCACTCGCGTGTCCCCCGGCTCATAAGACCGGATGGTAGGAGGGTCGCGGTCGTAGACCACTCGGAACGGCGTGTCGCGTAGTGACATCTGATACGCCGTGTTGTAGGGTGTACTCGGCCCACGGCAGCCAGCAAAGCCACTGGCGAGGGCGGTCGCCGGTGAAGCAGCGAAGGTACATGGCGATGACGCGGTTGGCCGCCTCCGTTTGGCCATCAGACTGTGGATGGAATGCTGATGTCATGTGCAACTTGGTACCCATGAGCCGCATAAGCTCCTTCCAGAACACAGAGGTGAACACCGGGTCGCGGTCGGACACTATGGACTGCGGCATCCCATGAAGTCGCACGATGTCGGTGAAGAACGCCTGAGCCACAGACTCCACCGAGTATGGATGGGCGAGGGGGATGAAATGGCAATACTTGCTGAAGCGATCCACCACCATTAAGATGACGGACTTTCCGCATACACGCGGCAGTGCCTCAATGAAGTCTAGCCCGATGTCCGCCCAAATCGTCGTCGGGACCGGCAGGGGAAGCAGCAACCCTGTGGGGTGAAGATGTTCTGACTTGTACCGCTGGCATGTGGTGCAGGCACACACGAAATCCTAGACGATGCGGCGCATGCCGGGGAAGTGGAAGTCCCGACGAAGGCGATGCAAGGTGCGCTGCACGCCCTCGTGGCCGTCCTCGTGCACCGCGGATAGGATCTTGGCCAGGAGAGGCGACGCTGGTGGCACGTACAGCCGGCTATGTCACCAAGTCGTCAGTGAGAGCCCAAGGCGCTCCTCGTGAGCCTGCAGTAAGCTCATCCTGGAGGGCGACCAGGGCAGGGTCAGTGGCCTGAGCCTGACACAGGCGGTCGATGTAGTCGAAGCGCGGCGCGGAGATGGCTAGAACAACATCGTCATCTGTGTCGTGGCGGGAGAGAGCGTCCGCCACTTGGTTCAGCGTGCCGGGCTTGTATTCCACCGTGAAGTCGAACCCGAGCAGCTTCTTGACCCAGTGGTGTTGCGGGATCATGGCGAGGCGCTGGTTGAGGAGGAACTTCAAGCTGTAGTGGTCCATACGCACGGTGAAGCGACGTCCCCATAGGTACGACCGCCAGTGTCTAATGGCGTGGATGAGACCGATGAGCTCTCGCTCGTACGCGGCGAGGGAGTGATGCCGTGGGGCCACCGGTCGACTGAAGTAAGTGATAGGGTGCTTGTCCTGGATCAGCACCGCCCCAAAGCCGTGGGTGGACGCGTCCCACTCGACGACGAACGGCCGTGCGAAGTCCGGTAGCGCCAAGACCGGTGCCGAGGTGACCGCGGCTTTGAGGGCCTAGAAAGCCGTGGCGGCGTCGTCGCTCCAGGTGAAGCCGTTCTTCTTAAGCAACGCCGTAAGTGGGGCCGCGATGGCACCATAGTCGTGGACGAACTTGCAGTAATAGCCCGCAAGGCCCAAGAACCCCCGCACCGCGCGAGCCAAACGGGGTTGGGGCCAGTCGGAGACCGCCTGCACCTTGGCGGGATCCATGGCGACGCCGGCGTCGAAGATAACATGCCCTAGGTAGGCAATGGAGTGTTCGCCAAAAGCGCATTTGGAGCGCTTGATGAAAAGTTGGTGCTGCTGTAGGATGACGAAGACGGCCCGCAGATGGCGCAGGTGATCGGCCCACGATGCACTGTAGATCAAAATGTCATAAAAATACCAATACGAAGCACCGAAGGAAGGGCCACAGCACATCGTTCATCAGAGCCTAGAATGTTGCCGAGGCATTGCACAACCCGAAAGGCATGACCAGGAACTCGTATAGGCCGTCGTGGGTGCGGAACGCCGTCTTGGCGATGTCGTTGACGCGCATGCAGACATGATGATAGCCCGAGCGAAGGTCGAGCTTGGTAAAGAACTTGGCGTCGTGGAGCTCGTCTAGCAGCTCGTCGACGACGGGAATGGGGAAGGCATCCTTGACGGTGATGGCATTCAGAGCGCGGTAGTCGACGCAGAATCGCCACGAGCCGTCAACTTTCTTGACGAGGAGGACGGGCGAAGAGAACGCCGAAGAACTCTGACGAATAAGGCCTTGGTGCAGCATGGCAGCGCACTGGCATTCCAGTTCATCCTTGTGTGTCGCCGGGTAGCGGTAGGGGCGCACCGCGCCTGGCTGCGAACCCAAGACAAGAGTGATGCCGTGGTCCCGGGATCAGATCGGCGGCAGGCTGTGCGGCTCAGCGAAGATGTCTTCGAAGGACGCGAGCAGTCTTGGGCCCGAGGACCCCCTGCCAGCAGACGGACTGGCCCTGCCGCTGGAATGTCATGGTTCGGGCGCCAAAATCCCACATGATAGGGCCCAGCGTCGCCAACCACTGTGTGCCCAACACCATGTCGTAACCTGCAAGCAGCATGACAAAAAGATCGGCGTGGAATAGATCGTCGTGGATGGTGACCGCGGTCCGGCGGATGACGCCAATGCAAGACACACGTTCGTCGTTTGCCACTGTAGTCGTGAGGCGAGGACGATGTTGGAGGGGTAGACTAGTGCGCTGTGCCGCGGACTCAGAGATGAAGTTGTGAGTGGACCCCGAGTCCAGAAGCGCGATGAGTGGGGTGCCTCCGAGGTCAACGCCGAGCTACATGGTGTCGGTGAAGCGGATGCCCACGATGGCGTGAAGGGAGAAGAGGGGCGACTCCTCATCAGCGGCCGCCGATTTGGAGGATTCCGATAGATCCTCTGCGTCCTCCACAACGCTGTCCAGTAAAAATAGGCGCTTGCAGACACGGTTGTGACCGCGAACGATTTTTTCATCGCAGTCGTAGCAGAGGCCCAGCCGGCAGCGCTCTTCTAGTTCGGCTATGGACAGACGCTTGATCGGCCGGCCCTCCACAGTGATAGTGTTCGGGGCAAGAGGGTTGGCCCTCGGTGGTGCAGGCAGTGCCAGGCGTGGCGGAGGCGCAGCCAGCAGGCCCCTTGTCATAGCTCGTGGGGTCGGCGCCGCGTACTGCTCCCGTAACTCCAGCTTGCGGGCGAGGCTCATAGCGTCGATGAGGGTTTGCGGATTGTGGACCTCGACGTCGAGGCTGAGTGGCGGCTAAAGGCCCCCGGTGAAGAGCTGGACGCGTTGTTCCTCGTCGAGGTGGCTAGCATAGGGGAGGAGCGCTTGGAAGCGGTCCTGGTAGTCCGCGATGGTGCCGTTGCGCTTGCATGAGGCCAACTCGTGGAGGGGGTTGGAGCGCAGCGGTGGCCCGTAGCGAAGATGGAGAAGGTCCTTGAAGCGGCACCATGAGGGGATGCCCTCGTCTTCCTAGACCTAGATGTACCACATCTGAGCGCCCTCTTCCAGGTTGTAGGAAGCCATCCACACCTTCTCTTCCTCCATGATCCGCTACTGGTGGAAGTAGGACTCGCACCGGTTGATGAAGCTCAGCGGATCGGACTTGCCATCATAGCGTGGAAAGTCAAGCTTCTGGAACCACGGCGGCCGATCCTGATGGTGTTCGCTAGTTCCGGACTTGGAAGATGATGACCACGAGGAACGCTCCTTGCTCAGGCGCTTGATCGCCTGGGAATTGGCGTCGACGGAGGTCTGGAGCGACTTCAGGGTGGCGGCTAACGCGTCCAGGGTGGCCTGAAGGGCGGCGTTGGGCTGTTCTCCCATGACGTTGGCTGGAGGTGGAGTTTGATGGGCAGAGACAGCATGAATCGACAGCGGCAGCGAGACGAAGGACGGCGCGACGGCTGGTGGTGGGGATGGCAAGGTGGAGCGTGTAGGCGAGGATCGCCGGGATCGTGATACCAGGTTGTCAAGGGCGTCGTGCCCTAGGGTAGCTGGCCCTCGACTACGGAGCTCGTAGTCTCCCGCCGTCGTCGTCTAGGACTGAGGTTTTGCCCCTCGGCCGGCTAGGCTTAGTTGGAGGAAGGTGAGAGAGAGAGATTAGATGGATAATAACTTGCTTGCTTTATCCTTGTCCACGTACATGGCTAAATAGGCCTTGAGCCTAACACTAGGAGCTAATTACTCCTCAATCTTAGGAACCAATTTGATCTCTCTTTCTATTCCTATCCGCTGATTGACACAGCCTGCCCCGCATGGCCTGAGGCCGATGGTTGTGAGCTAGCCGCGCGTTCAATAGCGCGGCGGACGTCTCGGGCGCGCCGTTTCCTAGAATAGGAGCGGCCCCACATGACACTCAGATGTCAAATGTACACAGAAGTGGAAAGTACAAATGGAGTTTCTTGCCGAGGCATGGTGATGGCAGAATTTCATGATAGTCTCTAGTTATGCTAACGACATTAAATCCTCAAAGGCTGATCGATGAGGAAGTTTATACTTCAGTCCCCATATATTTATTTTTCAAATCCTTTGAAGTTTACTGAGCTACAGTCAAAATGTCATTACATCATTCAGGCACCACATATTTTCCAACATGCTTTGTATGTGCAATCTACACATTGTTTTCCATGTTACAAGAACAAAATTCACTGCACGAAACAATACTGCAGCCAATAAACATCTAACCTATCGTTGGAGCAACCATTTGTCTTAGGAATAAGGCATCTCTAAGAAAGAGTTGTTTATAAGTAGAATAGCATGCATCTTACAGATGCAAATAGCGGTATGATATAGGTTAGTCAGTACTGACCTTTTTTATTTTCCTCTGGTACTCCAGAATCCTCTCTGAACTGATTCTTCGAAGCATTGAAGTTAAGTATCCAGGTTGTACTGCTTTGCTTGTCCCAACAAATATTGATATTTTATTGTAGTCTATAATATCTTCAAATGGAAGTTCAATGTAATCACTGACTATAACAGGAACACACAGACTGACAAGTGCATCAAATAATCTGCATGCTGAGGGAGTATCTCCGACAGGATGGAGGCAAAATTTAGATGAGTGCATTCCTTGTCTAGTTGCACGACGACTCTCCCTTGATTGAGTTCCATGTTTTATGGTTACATCATCCTCGTTTTCAAGAATCTGGAAAAGTGCATCACGAACCATCCCTCCCTACAATATTCAGAATGACAACTGTAGCATAAGTACATAACATTGCATAAACAAACTACAAAATCAGAATAGGACACTGACTGTAACTCCATTGACAAGGAAAACAACAATGAACTATATGTAAAAGAAACTAAGGATCAAGAGACACTTTGATTAAAAGTAACAAAAAATCAAACTAAAGGATGCAACATAGTAATGCTTTGACATTTGTTTTTTTTAACAAAAGGCGGATACTTGACGAATTTTGGATTAGGGGGCTTCTAAAGACTCTTGAACAATTTTTTTTTTGCTTGTTTCAAACCAAAAAGAAAAAAAGTATGCATCTTCCCTTTTTTTCTCATATATTCCATACTTAATTTATCTTATCAATCATGGTTTTGTGTTTCTTATCAGGATGTTGCGGATGATTGGATACTACAGTTGCTGTCTTCTATAGTGTTCCTACTTCCTAACAAATTTTTTTGCCATCAACAATGATATCCCATTCTATGCATAGAAGGTGAGCAAAAGAAAAGGAGCTAGGTAATTGAAACAGAAACAAAAATGTTTCAAAGGCCAACTATGGCAAATGAAATTGTCAAAAAAGACAAACTTTTTGGCAAAGTATCCAAAATAACTGGATATCTTGAATTGAAGATTGCAGAACTCTAACCGCTATCAATTCTCAATTTGACAAATTTCTGAATCAACAAGCCCTTACACATAATTCAAAAAATATACTGAGATCAAAAAATTGTTTGAGGGGTTTGTATATGTTGCCCTTGAAACCAATTGTCTTAAGAAACCCTAGTTGACTTTTCCTTGTTCAATTTTCCTTGGGCATCGGTTCCAGAATTTGCCATAGAACAAAACAAATTCAAAGCAGGCACAATTGCATCCTAACTACTGGGAGTTTATCTACTGCTTCTACCGCTTCCTGGATAACAAAGCTAGAGCTGGTTCTCTGAGTAGTTGGTTTGATCAGGTGCTTGATGATGTTGGCGCAATCTGACCCAAGTGTACCTTCTGGGGGACTTGAGGCATCCAATTCGCAGCCAGGGATAGGTCCTCTCTAGATGCACATGCCTATCTCTCTTCAAGCACATAAAAAGAGCAGAATTCAGTCACGAGCTCACCCAGCTAGCAAAACGGTTGCTTCATATTGCAGATTGCAATCATTGTCCAGTGTGTAATTCTTGCTTCAGTAATTTGTAAAGCTCTCTCTTTATTCACAAAAAGAAAAGGCATCCTAACTCTATTTTCTTCTAAGCTTCATCTTTATACAAGACAATATGCATATAAGAACACCATCAATATAATACCATTTAGTTAATACTTCCTCCGTCCCAAAAAGAGTGCAATTCTTGCTTTTCGAGGAGTCAAACAATGTAAAGTTTGACCATACTTATGTACCGAATAAGTATCATTAGACTATTTATGAAATATATTTTCATAGTAAACCTATTTAGAGACAGAAATGTTGGTACTATTTTCTATAAATTTAGTCAAAGGGCGTACCCAGAGCTTTGTGCGGGGTCTGGGGAAGGGCGTTAGTGGCAAGCCTTACTCTCACTTGTGCAATGCGAGGAGACAGCGACTCAAATCCAGGACCTTCCGGTCACAGGCGGTAAGACTCTACCGCTTGCACCAGGCCCGCCCTTCAAAATTTAGTCAAGTTTATTAATTTTTTTTGACTTGGTTCAAATCTAGAATTGCATTCTTTTTAGGATGGAGGGAGTATCAATTAAGAATGTTGTGCACATTAGCAAACTACAAGTTCCAAAGGGCACCTTCACTTGGTTGTCTATACTCTACAGCATATATGCCCCCCATAAAACATAGTTGTACTTAAACTGACCAATGCCCCAATCAGATTAAATTCATCATGTTTCTTCCAAAATTCGAGAGTTACCTCCTTGCGGTACCTATTGCCCATGAAGAACAGCAATGAGGGCTGGCCATCCACCCTGACCTCACCCTTGAAGGAGTTGATTCGGTGTGAGTAGGGTAGGATGACATCCTTGACGAGAGATGCCTGGTTGCTACGCAACCTGCTGAAATCGGAGACCAGGAGTACGGCATTGCTGATCCGGTCGATCACCCTGTACAGGGCATTGGGGTCCTAGCAGATGAAAACATGATCCCTCCCCCTGTGGTGCCGCCAATAAGGCTGCCGCTCTAGCCACTCTAGCAGCTCCTCTTGCATGGCCTCGTCGCTGTACGCTGCCACCGCCCCAGAGGCGTTTGCTGCCGTCGGAGAGTGGATGGGGTTCACAACAAGGCTGAGGGAGGAGAAGAAGGGCACGTAGAAGTGGTCGGCATCACTCGGGCTGTCCATGCATGCCATGGGGCGATCCCACGGCCTGTGTCGGAGCAGGTCCTTGAAGAGCCACCACTCGGTCGCGTGCTGGTGTCCCGGGTACCGCAGCTGCTCGTCGGGCAGAGCCACCGCGGCGTCCACCGAGCCCGACGACGCACGCGCAGCCGTGTAGCTCCGGACGACGCCATAGGTAAACTTGGACAGCAGGTCGTATAGGTAGATCTTGATGGGTGCAGGTGGGGTGGGGGTTGACGCCGGAGATGAGGAGGTGATAGCGGAGCCCGAGCTGAGGGAGCGGGAGAAGACGGAGGCGGAGGGGGAGGAAGGGGAGAGGATAAGGAAGAGGAGGGCGAGTGAGAGCACGAGGAGTAGGAGGAGGACCGGGGAGGGGCGGCGCGACGGCATGGCGCGCGCGGTGAGCGTGAGGAGGGATCTTGGGAGGAGGAGATTCAGGCGGGGTGGCGGCAGCGATGGGGGCGGTGGCACAAGGATCGGAGATGGGCGGGGCTTGCGGGGTGGCCTGCCACGCTCCCACATGGGGCCGGCCACGTGGTGGGGTGGGCGGGGATGGGGAGGTGGAGTGTCGGCAGAGGGAGTGAGGCGGGGGACGACGGAGATTGGGATGCAAGTACGACATCGTGGCCTCCCACTGACATGGGTAATTGACTGTGGGTCCTGCCCGTCGGTGGCGGTAGACTCATAGAGTAGCATTTTTATTTATTTTATTGAAAAAAAGAGGAAGTTAATCCCTCCATTTTCAGGTGTTCAAAAGGTCAAGTGAAATTCAGCCAAATTCATGTTTGGAATTCCTAAGAAAAATAAAATTTATGTAGAAAAATGAGAATGAAATCAAACACATTCCAAAATGAGATTTATACCTACTATTTCGAGATTTTCACTATGTAAAAGTCAATCATCACTATGAGTCTGATCGCATCAATATTTCATTGTATTATGGGTTATGCGGCAATGCCCTTAACCTACATTGTACTATGCAATTCTTAAAAAATTAGTTGTTGTTTGATTCATCTAAATCTGTAAGTGGTCAGACCGAGCCTTAAGGTACAGTCAGGTGCGCAAGAGGTGGTGCATAGATGGATAAGCATGATTTTTGCCAAATTATGGGATGCAGGTTGGGTTTGCTTTGAGGACACTAACATGCATATAGGGTTGTGTAGGTAATCAAACATGGGCAATGAAAGCTATAACCGGACAATGAAAGCTATGCTCTTCTCCTCCTCCTCCTCTTCTCGCTCATCACTCTCATTATCATGATCAAATGTGTCACGAGTGATGATCTCCCAATACTTGTGTGGAATTGAGGTTCTTCAATCCACCTCTCAAGATCACAGTGACTATGATCTTGAACTTCTTGGCAAGACATCTCAAGAACTAGTGAGAGAAGACGTCATCACCCACGTTTTGTCCTAGTCTTCTCAATTTATAGACAATCACATTTAGCGTATGGAACATCTCCGGGACACTCTCTTCACTCGACATTTGGAACTTTGTATATTTGTCCTTGAAAATATATAGCTCGATGTCCTTTATTGTTATAGTACCCTCATATGCTTTCTCTAATCCCTTCTACACCTTATGTGCCATCTCCAAATCCTTGATGGTCTACAAGACCTTGGGATCCTATGCTTCATAGATTACATTGAGGGATTGTTCATTGAGTTCAAGCTTCTCCTCCTCTCTTGGACCGAGGTAAGATCCTTCATATCAAGCATAGCAAACTTTGACTACTACTCCCTAAATCTTTTTCCCATAGCCTTCAAATAAGCGCACATTTTTCCCTTCCAATAGTCATAATTTGTGCCATCGAAGTTGGGGGCTTACCAATACTATTGCTAGACACTCCTTTACTTCAAAATGGTTAACTCTTCAAATTAATAGAGGCTTGACTCTAATACCACTTGAAAAGATCTTTGGATGGCTAGAGGGGGTGAATAGTCTAACTAAAAAATCTACGAGCTCACAAACACTAGACAAAGAGGTTAGATACAAAGGAGGCCCTAATAGTTCTACTCTAGTTAGTGTCTTGCAAACCTAGGGTGATCAACAACCTACACAATTCGAATGACACAAATATGAACTAAGCATGTCACTAGATTTGGATCAACCAGGTCAGTTTTCTTCCTATGATGATAAATTCTAATAGCTCTACTGTAGGAATAGTAAGAACACAAAGTAAAGCGTAGGAGTAGAGTTATCAAGTGGAATACCACTAAGGGATGACAAAGATATATCACCTGTAGTCCAGTAACTTGATGGTCACCTATGTCCATGTTGAGGCAAGCCCAAGTAGGATCATAATTCCTCTATCAAAGTTAACAACCCCATAAGTTGGCTCTGATGTAAGCACTTGATCTCAAGCTGGCTCGATCACAAAGTGCTATCTAAGCCCCTTTTCCACTAGAGTTGTTCTTTGCCTTCTCCAATGGGGATGGACCTAATAGCCCCTCACACACCTCTGGAGCACCTCACAATCTTCAGTTAGTCCTACTACTTCAAATTGTCTAGGTGGCGGCAACTACCAAGAGCAATAAGAAAGCCCACAACAAAGTTCATCTTTAGTGCTACTCAATCCAATCTCTCAAAGCACATGCACTAGAATCACTCCAATACCATGAAGAATGTAATCTCTACCAAGCAAATGTGAGTGGAGGTGTATCTTGAGCTCTAATGTGTGTGGATATCGGCTAAGAGGTCTAAGAGTTATATATAGACTAGCCACACCTGTATTTATACATCTACTCAAGAAACTAGTCGTTGCCAACTTGATTTGGTAAAGATAGGAGCACTAGAGAGCCCATGTGCCTCACTGGAGCTTTCCAACGGTCACCTGCTAAGTCTATTATAGTAGCTGTTAAACTCCGATGTGGTCTCGGTGCACCGCCGGAGAGCTCCAGTGCATGTTAGAGTTCAATGTGCGTGCATGAAAAACACCCACCACATTCGCAAACTCTATTTTCCCCTTTTTATAGTAAATCTATCCTATCAACCTGGTCCATTTCAACCTCTCTAATAACTTTATGGCTAGTGAAAGACAAAACCTCTACCTATACATTTGCCTTTATTTGTATTTTATCATTTGGTTCCATCTCTTCACTCTGTTGAGCTCTTGCATCACATGGTTCATGTCATATCTCCTTCATGACCTCATGTAGCTCCAAGTATTGCTCGTGGACTATTGATCAACCTTTCATCTCACATGAAAACCATTAGTCCATGAATATTGTCATTAATTACCAAAACCCAAATGGACTTTCAACTATAGACGTTGCGTAGCAAATGTCAGCAGTCCCACCACCCTATAATCTAGGATGCCAAACAACACCAGCTTATTTTTTACAATTCATATTGTTATGATTTAGGTTTTCTATAGTTCATAATTGTTGGGGACCTAATACTAGGGTACCCAACGAGGTGGAGCTAATAACCATCAAACGTTGATGCTTTCGAACAGACGGGAGCGCAACTACACTCCTTGTCCATACAACCGAAGGTTGGCCGCACCTCGCCTTGCCCCGAAGGGTTGGCTCTGCCTCACCCGACCTCCGAGGGCTGGACTCCGCCTCGCCCGACCCCTGAGGGCTGGGTTCTGCCTCACACGATGTCTGAGAGCTAGCTCCGCCTCGCCCGACGGCTGAGGGTTGGCTACGCCATGCCCGACGTCTGAGGGCTGGCTCCACCTCGCCCGATGTCTGAGGGCAGGCTCCGCTTCACCTGACGGCTGAGGGCTGGCTCCGCCTCACCCGACGTCTGGGATCATGCTCCGCCTCGCCCGATGTCTGAGCTCCGGGGCTAGCTCTGCCTCACCCGACGTCTACACCCTGCCCTCTCATAATGACAAGCACAGGGTAAGACAGGACACTTAGGTCAACCGCAGTACCGAGGACCATGCCATGCGCACTTGTGAGAAGGTACCGTCAGGATACGACGGGACGGGCGCTTTAAGCCTCCTAGGCATGGTAGAGCCTGAATAGTGTTGTAGGCGTCGACTTTTGTCCTACGGTGTTATAGGCGTCGCCATCTGCCCTTGGGCGCGGATACTAACACAGGCATACGACAACCACTACAGTTCAGGAGAGAACTCACATCATCTACAGTGACGAGCGTGTGGTCACTTCCCCGTCTACTCCCCGTAGGGTCACAGCTCGGCTCCCTGGCACGCCGCACTGTCCACCGGTGTGGGATGGGGCGTACCCACTTGCTAAATGAGGCCAGGGCACGGCCCTATAAGGATCAGCGAACATGCCATCCCTGACACGGTCTGCCATGTCAGCAGAGCAGACACAAGGGGAAAGGAAGACCCGGCTCCTTCGAAGGACCTTCTCCACCCTCTTGTTTTTTCTCTTTCTCCCATCTATAATCCCTGCTCCCCCTTGATCTATAAAAGGGAGGGCAGGGCACCCTACTAAAGGGATGGATCAATTCCACACACAAGACACACCCAAGCAGCAACCGAGCTCTTGGCGTCCTTTCGACCATTCCATCAGAGACTTGGGATCTTTCCCTCTCTCGACCGTTTGTACCCCATACTACGAATATTTTTCGGTACTAATAACAAGAGCATCAACAAACTGGACATAGGGACATTCTGCCTAAACCAGTATAAACCTTGTGTCCTTTAGTACACCATCCCAGCCTAACGTGCAACAAATATAAATTTACTAGTTGGTGTCTGTTCGAAACACCGACAGTTGGCGCAGATCGATCAAGTTCACTACTACACAACAGCAGAACCACCAGGTTCAAACCACGAGCATACGCTCGAACACTTAGCTCATAGCGAGGCTCCTGTCACTCTTGGCCCTTCCAACCGGACCTCTTGTACCCCCCATCTTTCTCCTTCTCGTTTGTAACCCCACTGCAAACTTCGAGCACCTAGGCTCAGGAATTAAGTCACCGACCGACTCAAACTGAACGTAGGGCACGTTGCCTGAACCAGTATAAACCCTGTGTCACTGAGTGCTAGGCCACCTCCGATCACGACATACGACAAAACTACAAATATTTACTTGTTGGTCACTTTCTGCACCAACAATAATATATAATATGCTTTTCACACTATGTAGTGGAAACGAACAGAGCCTAAATTTGTCCAAGAACTCTGTCAAACTCCTGCAAGAATCGTTGTTGTCCTTGCACTGGTTGACCATCACAATGACCACCATTTTGTCCACCATCATAAACAATGGTGTTTAGTGTTGACCCCTTCTTGCGGATTGCAAGAAAAGAGAGAATCTTGTGCAAACTCACTTTGTTAGGACAATCTTACCAAGTTGATGTTGTTAGCGCCTGTGTAATTCAAATGTTCCACCAATGATGCACCATATTGATTGTATTTCCTCATGGACAACTTCCAGAACAACACGATGGAGTACCAAGTTGCAACATGGACATCATCTTCGCTGCCATATGTTTTCAGGGATTGACTTCTCAATCAAATCTAGGGCAATTTCAAACTAAGATGCAGCATGGGCATTACAATCTGAGCACATAAACACTATCAAGGTAGCATGCATGAGTCAATGGCACATAAGAAAATTACCAAATATTTTACAGTCTTGATGTATATTTTTTTCCCTATGGTGAAGACATGAGTGAATGGGCTAGAGGAACAACACAAATTGTTTTGCAATGTACATTGGGTTCAGGAGGGAAGAATTGTCAACTGGAGGCAAGGACCTTTAAGCTCTTAGCCGTGATGACAGAGGCGTTGGGCATAGCGAGCTAGTCAGAATGCATCCGGTTGAAAGTCTTCACCCATTAGTACCATTATATACATCATGAAAATATATTTTATTTGGTGTCATAAATATTGGTGCTTTCTCTATAAATTCAGTCAAACTTAAAAACATGGACTTTAGGCAACTCTAAGTTAATTTATTTGGGGAAGGAGAGTGTATAGTAAGATAGAAAGAAATAGGCATAAATATTTGAGTTGAATATATATAGCTCTCAATATAGATGGTGGCATATACATACTGGTGCATATCTCACCAAATTTAAAACATTCATCTAGAAGACTAAACGTCACCAAAATAATAGGGAAATAAAGTACCATCGATTTTAATGATCATACAACAGAATATTTCTCTAATATTAAACATGATTAGTTTTTTTCTTTATTTGTTTGAGTTCTATCATTTTCTTGTGATTAAAGTCCCTATGGATTCTTCATCCATCAGCCCCCCCCCCCCCCCCCCCCCCTCCTTTGATTGATTGTAACTGGGACCTGAATCCAAACCAGATGAGATAGAAGCCCATCCCGTGAAGAACACAAACAGAGTAAAATAAAAATCTCACTAAACTGGAAACAAACTAAATAGTCGTGCTAAAACACAATAAATACATATATCTAATTTCAAAATTAAAATATTGAGTATCTATTCCCACACAAATTGACAAAGCGAAATTAGCTACTAAGGATTATTTGGTAAATAACAATAATAAATAGCTAAATTTAGAATAAAAATGATGTTCGACTTGGTAAAATTTGTATAGTCACAAGATTGGACTGGAAAAAAAGAGAGGAGACAGAGACGATGATAGCTTCAAGCCAAAGAATTAACCAACAATATCTTTATGGATTTCGTATGGAATATCCTAGTGGGGGCGCATTTTGAAGGACAGCTGCAATGAAACAAGCTATTTGAAAACACTGAATGTTACAGTAAAAAGCTAGCTACCCATGCTATATATTTGCGTGGGAACCTTGCTATCTTATTCAATTTTTAACGAATTTAAAATAGTCCATGCTTATTTGAAACCCGTCACATCTCTCTCTATTTGTTCTACGTAACAATTGAGTCTCTGGTCTCACACTCACATGTATAGTAATCCAAAGGAAATTGGACGACAACATACAGACAAAGCAGTGGCAAAACTCAGTCATGTTCCGAAATGGAAAAATGCAGTTACTCCGACTGTGTGCTGACAACGATTTTTTGGTGCGCCTTTTCTGCACCTTTTTCATCCAATCTATTATCTCATCAGCCATGACACACACATATATATAGTCTCCCTACCACAGCTAGCCGTCAGAGCTTGGAACAAGCGTTTCACTGTAGCGATCGAGTCAAAAGCTACCTTGGCAAGACGATTACATCAAACGAGATAAGCCAACCGGGGTTTAATTTGACTGCGCTTTTGACGCCTTAGAGGGGGGAAAAAGAAACGAAGGCAGTACGGAACAGCTCTCGGTCACAACCGCTTCTGTCAATGTTGGAGTCGCGGTCAGAGCAGCGCGCATCGATCGTCACCGCCTCCGTTGCATCCCCAAGAAATCTACGTGGACTATTCCCACAATAATCCATCTGCATTGTCGCCGTCAGATCGAGAGAGTCTAGCATCCCTTCACATCAGTAAAAAAAAAATCCTTTTCGTGTACGGCACACCAAGAATTCACAGAGCCGGCAGCAGCTAGCGGGAGCCCAGACGGAAACGGGTACGAGGTGCGCTGGTGTGGAGGTGGGAGTTGAATGCCTCAACAGGCAACAACAGCGAGCTGCCGAGGAGAGTCCAACACCGCGCTGGCGTCATCTGCCTCTCGCGTCACCGGAAGGCGCTCGCGTCTTTGAAGGGGTCGTCTCCGATCGGGGAGCCTCGTCGATGGGTTTTGGAGACCCGGCCCAACCCATATATTATACTGGGCAAAATCCAATGCAAATGCTGTCTCCGGTCCACGTGCAGTACAGGCTGAAATTTCAAACCGAGGAATTCGGACGACGATCGTAGGCAGCGTGGCTGCGAATGTGCAAGCAGTCGAAGGGTCCAGCACCGAGCTTCCTTGGGGCAGGAGGAACCCTCTTTGAAATTCAACAGCTCTTAACCGATCCGATCCCTATAAGAACAGACCCGTTCCAGCAGCTGCACTGCACATCGGCAAAGAGCTCTAGTAGCGCCATAGACGACGACGATCGATCGCGATCGTTCATCAATTTCACTTCTCGACCGATCTGAGAGAGCAGCAGCTGCATACTAGCAATCTCAATCGGCTCCGGATCCAAGTCTCCGACAGCACGCACGCACGTACGCCGATCTCGGCCTCTCGACGTGCTTTCACACACGATCGTCGGTCGATCGAGGCCCTCGGTCACACTCCTCCCAGCCCTAGCTACATTCCAAAAACCCGAGGAAGGAATTCACACAGCTTCATTCTCCGGCCCGCCCGCATTCCGTCAATCCAATGGCGTCATCCGCACTACCGCCACAGAGGTCGTCCGCCGTGATCAGCGACGACTGCGGCATCGCATCGCTGCTAAACGCATCGGCGGAGGCGGCGATGGGGAACACCGAGCTCGCCGAGCGGTGGGCGACGCGGCGCGTCGACGACGAGAGGCCCGCGGCGCCCAAGGAGTACGACGTGTTCATCAACCACCGCGGGGTGGACACCAAGCACAACGTGGCGCGCCTCCTGTACGACCGCCTCGAGCACCTCAGCGGGGGGCGGGTCCGCTCCTTCCTGGACAGCAAGTCCATGCGCCCCGGCGACAGGCTCCATGAGAGCATCAACGAGGGCATCAGACAGTGCAGGGTCGCCGTGGTCATTTTCTCCCCGAGCTACTTGGACTCCGACTTCTGCCTCCACGAGCTCGCCAACATCGTGGAGTCACGCAAGCTCCTCATCCCCATCTTCTACGGCATCAAGCCCACGGAGCTCATCCTGCGGCAGGAGGTGCTCCACTCCCAAGCAAACACGCCCCGGGACATCGAGCGCTTCAGGATCGCTCTCAAGGAGGCCAAGTACACCGTCGGACTCAACCACGACCCCGCCAAAGAGTACGTGTGCCCGCCCTTTCATTTGCAACTCCATCTCCAATTCTCCATGCACGCGCCATTGACATTATTCAGGCACTCACTGACTCACCTCGTCCTCTAGCTAGCCTCAGCTCTGACCTCAGCGTGCATGCATTTTATTTTATATATATATGAACGCATGCAATGATGCAACTAGCTTTGAACTGACTCCATCTTTCTGCAATGGCGATCTGCAGTGACTTGGCGGACCTGGTGTTAACGGCAGCGAACGCGGTGATGGAGAGGATTCAAGAAATGGAACAGCGCCTGCAGCCACAACGCCGCCAGATGATCGTTTCGAGGCTGTGAATTTTTGAACGGAGCATCGGCTACTATTCAGACCAGCTTCTTCTCGAAGCGATGGCCTGCATTTCATTACTTTTTTTTTCATTAACAGGGAGGGGATTGGTTCATTTCATTGCTTTTTTTCATTGTAATAATGAAAATTTAGAGGTTTTGGTCTCAATTTTGGTAAACTTGGGGCGGTAGTATGTAGAATAAGCTATTACACGACTGACCATAAAACAGTCCTCCGAAGATGTGGCTTTGCAAATAATTACCGCCACTCATGTACATGTAGAAAAAATAAAATAAAACTGTATGTCAGATGATTAAAGACATTTTTTGCATACTGCTGTTGCAGTGTGTCTATCTGACTCGTTGCATGGCGGTGTTGGATTCAACAACGTCTTTGTCTCACTCATTTTCCCCGCTAATGTGGCCTCTGGCTACATGTGGGTATATATCTTCACGTCTTTTCTCTATTTCCCTTTTTCTTTTCGGTGTGTTGGCAACTTAGCACGGATGGTTCAAACTTGAAAGAGTGGTATTATGTTTCACATTTTAACCTATTCACTGTGGCAATGGGTATATGTCAGCTACATTCCAAATAAGATCATTTTAGCTACGTGTATGAGTTACGTATATGCGCACGTAGCTGCATTCCAAAGAAAATTTCATATATGTTTGTGTTGGTACAACTCTCACCTAGTCAGTTGTATCATGCATATATATTGTATGCTAGAGGGCTTACTGTGTATGCTTTGAACCATGCCATCGATGCAAACATATTACATTTGCTCAAGTTTACAGAGTACTCTTGGAAATCATATAATGCATCATATCTTAACAATAGGGGAAAAATCATTATTTGTTTGTCTAAACCGTACAGTGGATAATTAAGTACATCTTAATTTAGGAACATGACAGTGTATATATTTTCTATTAGTTTATATATGTTGGCATCTTGTGTTATTTATTTTGAATTTGATATGCATATATGCATAGATAGATGGAATATATAATTGTTCTTACTAGTGCCTCATATATATGCAAATCCTCCAATACATGTTAAATTAAATGCAACTTTATTTATGAGTACGCACATGTGTGCATGAGAACTGAATTACAAGTAACTTTGTGAATCACCACATCTGATGTTCTTAGAATTATTTAACCAGAAAGTTCATTTGATATATATTCTCGCATTGGGCTGTGGATAGATTTAGGTGGGGTTGGACATCCTGTTTTGGTTGTGTTATTTGGGTCTGTGAATGATGTCTCTTTTTTCTTTTAGTGAAGTGAGTCATCACATATGACTGCTGGCTGTGATTTTTTTTCTTAGTACAAACAAATGGACTTCTGCTTCTTGTATGACAAACTCAAGTAGGTACTCTCTGTCTCAAAATATAAGGCATGATTTGACTTGGTACGTCTTCAAAAACACACTTTGACCACTATTTTTTCTTATAATATACTCCCTCCATTCAAAATTATAATTGTTACGGCTTTTCTAGATATATAGTTCTTAGTATATATGCAGACATAATATGTATCTAGGTGCATAATAAAAACAACGTTTCTTGAAAAGGCAGAGTGACTTACAATTTAGAATGGAGGAAGTATAATTTATGGTAACAAAAGTTTGATCATTCCAAATACAAATGCAATAACCATTTTTGTAGTATAAACTTTGATATGATTAGACTAGTTATTTGTTAAAGATAGCAAAGTTTAAATTTTAAAATATATGCATGCCCTTGTATTTCAGGAGGGATGAAGTAATTATATATTGTTATCTGGATCTAGTATGATAAATATGCAAATATAATGTGAAACAACAAAAGGTTTAAAGACTTCCCCAACATTTTTTTTTGTTACTTATTTTACATTGTACCATGTGTATTTTTATGGACAGATATGGATAACATGTGTTGTATCCAATGTCCCAAATTTTATGAAATTAATTTATCTCATATATATCTGTTTTATTCTTTTAATGAATAGTAATTTTCTGTTAGTTCCAATATTTTATAGAAAACGTATAGCTCTTTAGGTTCAAATGTTGGCTGCAAGAAACCAAGGATTTATGTTACTTAGTAGTAGCTTGGAAACTCTTTGCCTTCCATGGTAAAATTCATTGACTAGTAAATCGTAACCTTTTGATTTTCTTACTTGAACACTAAATCCGTACTCTCTATGTTTTAAATTGTAAATCGTTTTAGTTTTGCTCTAAGTCAAACTTGTCTAACTTGAATAGTTTTTTTAATATATTAACCTCTAAACTATCAAATAAATGCACTATCAAATATATTTAATGATGTATCTAGTGAATTGTGAGACCCAGCACAGCCAGTTGGGCCGGACCAATTTTGTGATACTGTAGCTTCAGGGGATACTGTAGTGGCAAAGTTTAGTACCATACCGGAAACTGAGCCAAGTTAAAAGCCTAGACCTGGGAGGTTGTTAACTCCGGTTCGATCATTTTGCACGAAGCAAGGACGAAAGCGCGAGAGAGTTAATTAGCAGGTGTGGTTCATTCAACATGTAGAGTGGGCCTTAGCTGTTTTTCCGGGTCGGGGCGTTACAAATGATAGTCAGAGCCAACTCTCGCGGTTTCACGGTTGCGTTTGGTCTGGAAGCCTGGACAGGTTGTGCATGGCTCCTGTGAGGACATGACACTTGGGCCGGGGAACTGGGAATACAAACGTAGCCAAGAGAGTCGGTCCTGGACATTTGTCCTACTAGGTGTAGCTTGGTTCAGCGTTCGACGAGGACGTCGAATCCTTTGATGGATGTCAGACCCAGCCTAATGGGCTAGTTGGGCCTGACCGAATTCGCGACACTGTAACTTCAGGGTGTAGCGGCGAAGTTTAGTAACACACTGAAAGTTGGAGGAGAGATGAGCCAAGTTAAAACCCTAGACCTTAGAGGTTGTTAACTCCGGATCGATCCTTTTGCGCGAAACGAGGACGAAAGCGCAAGAGAGTTAATTAGCAGGTGTGATTCATTCAATGTGTAGAGTGGGCCTTAGCCATCTTCTTGGGTCGGGGCGTTACATGAATCTTGTTTGATGTTTATATGTTTGTGCATTTTTCTATAAACTTGAACAGTAGCGAACCTAGAACTTTCTGTAATACCGGGCGAGTCTAATGGCTAAATACGAGATTATGCTTAATCTCTTAACTATACAGGCAAAACAATGATTTTATATAGAAGAATCGGTGCCGATGAGTCCGGGCGGCAGCCCAGGGTCGCCGGGCCCTGGGTCCGCCGATAAACTTGATCGAAGTGACAAAAATCTGACTTAGAATAAACTAAAATGAAAGTCACAAAAAAAACTAAAATGAAATGCAATTTGGAAAGGTGAGGTATATACATTTATTTTTTGTGAAATTCAGTTGAAGACCAAGTCCATCGATCATATATGACTGATTACTGAACATCATGCACCACTAGTAGAGAAATGAGTTGTAGTCCCGGTTGGAAATTGGCTTTAGTCCCGGTTTCCCAACCGGGACTACGAATATGTGTGAGATTCGAACCCAGGATCTCTTTCCTCGCGCATAAACTCCTTACCAATTTAGCTGTACACCACATATGACAGGGTTCTGGACACTCTCCATTTGAATTGACCTGTGGGGTACCTTTAGTCCCGGGTGGGAGACCTTTAATCCAGGTTGGTGACACCAACCGGGACTAAAAGGTCACCCTTTAGTCCCGGTTGGTATTATCAACTGGGACTAATGGACCTTTAGTCCCGGTTGGTAACACCAACCGGGACTAAAAGTGGCCTGCTGCGAAAGCGTGCCAGGACAGGGGCCTTTAGTCCCTGTTGGTAGCTCCAACCGGGACTAATTCTTCCTTTACTCCTGGATGCAAAAAATACCAAGACTAAAGTCCAAAATTGAAGCGGATGAAAGGTCATTTCTCTACTAGTGCACGGTTTCACACCGGACCAATGAATTTCAACAATAATATTGGAAACTAGACATATTTTGAAAATCTGTACCAGCACAATAATTATGCTGACGAAACTCAAATGGGTTTATAGAAACTTTCGTAGTTCAAAAAGAACAAACGTTAAATAAATTACATCATCGACACTTCCTGTAGACTTGAAGGAATTAAGACCCAAACTTTGAAACTTTGTATCTTTGTTGTACGGGATGAGATTTGCATATGTAGTTGCTTCGTACCTACATGATCGTACGCGGACCTCCTTTAGGTGTTGCCTTCGTTTTGGAACCAAAGACTGCTGAATTCTTGTCCTTGAATTGGAATAGTCCGAAAAGCTCTATCCTCGTATTTCTACTGGTGGCTAGTGCTGATCAACCTTGCATGATGATTCGCTGGGAAAAAAACGCATGAGACAAGGGTCCTGTTGAATCAACTTTTTATTTTTTACTTGATGTGTTAGTGTAAGAAAGAAAAGTAATCACATTTCACAGAAAAACTAAGAGAAAGGGTACATTTTTGTGATGGGCAAAAGCCACCGACTTGACCGTGTACTCGGTTAGCCCTCTCTGTGATAAATAAATTTATAAATGTGAACACGGAGAATAGGGCACTAGAGCAGCATGCAAGAATGAAGTAGCCAATGTCAAGTGTCAAAGCGCATGCATTGTAGTGGTGAAGATCTCAAGCCTCAAACCGTGCATGCGTGGTCACGCTAAGAACTAGTCCCAACACAACACAGACTATGACACTCAACTGATCAAACCGTCTGCGTAGATGGTTACACATTGGAAGACCACTTCTTCCTGTTATACAGGGACCGGCGGGTGAGCTGCAATAAGTTTCGTACAAACCGTGTCTCCCCGTCCAACCATGCGTACGGACAGGGCTCGATGCTGACATGTTGTTCTTGCTCGGCCCGTTCGCGTGTCCTTAAACCCGGCTTGATCCACTTCTTTTTTCATCCGGAACAATGTTTTTCTCTCACAAATACCTCCAGAATTCCTCCAAACCATCCAAATTTCTCCAGAACCATACCATCCCACGGATGGTGGCGGCGGCGGCCAAGCGCGGAGGGGCAGGTTGGAGACGAGATTCCAGATTCTCCTCCGATCAGATCGAGAATCCCATTGCCCGGTGCATCCTTGTCCTTTTCAGGCGCCGCCGGGCAGCTTGATCGGCAGTTTTCTCCCGCGCCGGCTTGCGCTGCATTGGTGCTATACTATCGCGTTTATTTCGTGCTCGATCAGCATGGGGGACTGGGGACGAGGACGACGTCGTCTCCCCTGCGCCATCCGTCAAACTGTCAGGGGATGCCCCTCCACCACGTAGCATGCGTGGTCACCTGCGCCCAGTTCCAGCCAGCAGAGCAGAGGCCCGGTCTCGGATCCATGCCGTCGCGCCTCTTTCTCGGTGGTAGGCGGTAGCAGTAGCACACACGAACACGCTCACGTGCCGACCGGATGCCCGGATACGGTCGGTAGTCAACCATGCATGCACGTGGCAGGCACACCACGTCGCAGTTGCCCGGATACGGTCGTGGGTTGTGCCTCTTTGGAACTTGTATGGTAGTTTCATGGCTCTCGTGCGAGTCACCAGCATTGGCTGCCTAGGATTTACAAAAGATACATTGTTGGAATTTGGAAACGCGGTAGAAACAAATGTACGCCGGACTCGTTATTCTCCAAACAAATCAGTATGTAGCTAGAATTCCACGGGAGGTTAGAGTTGAACTTGGGAAAAATGTCCTGGTAGATGTCTACTGAACAACTAAACTCTGCAGTGCATGGATTTGTATTCCGCAAAGATTAGGAAGAAGGTTAGTCTTAACCGGCAAGTTAATGCTCACCCTAATCTCGACTAGGAGTAGTTTGGCATAATGCCTTTGCAGTAAAGTTGCTTGCAATTCAAGTAGTCGCTCCATTTTCCATTCGTGCTCTGGTGCAGTCCGATTATATGACCACAAACGTGGCGTTCTAAGACATGTGTGAACGCATGCAGATCATCAAGATCTAAAAAATAATGAGACCTGACAATTAAGACGACGAGGGAACTGAATGAGAAAGACACAAAAAAGAGACGAGGGCGTCCGGTCCCAAGATCGCGTAGGCTGACCAAGACGCGCGCGCACTGACGACGCAGACGGCGATCGTGACGCCACACCCGACAAATCCGATCGTTTTCTTCAGCAGCGACTTCCGTGTCTCATTTTCTCACTGCATCCGACCTGGAGAGAGAGCCGAGACGACTCCCACAAACGAGTGTTGAGGTGTGGCAAAATAAAAGAAATCAAATCAGTCCAATGGTGTTTATTTAATCACGCTACCTGATACTTGAAACCGCAGGACCCGGCGGCGCTGTCGTCTGACCGAATGACGACCACCCTGAAAATTCAATGTTTCCAATGCAGATCATACAGTACTACCTATCCTGCTTAGATACGTGCCTCCGTGTGCTTAATTGGGAAAAAAAATGAGTGGAAGTTTAACCACGGCGCCGCCAGAAGGATCTATCACAGATTTATTACGATCCGTGTCCATCCTCTTGAATTTAAGAAATACTCGTTCTATTCTTTTTCACATGTCGTATTTGCTTTGTTCTAAGTAAAATATTTCCAACTTTGATCATCAATTTCAATAAACCTGTACATATCAACAATATAAGATTTCAAGTTTTCAGATTTAGTATGACAAGTACTTTCTTAAAACACTACGGGAGCAAAAAAAAAAAAAAAAACACCCGGCAAACGGTTTACCGAGTATAACACTCGGCGTAGGTTTTAACGGCAAAGAGCTGTTTGCCGAGTGTCAATCGTCGGCACTCGGCAAAGACTTTGCCGAGTGCCACAAAAATACTCGGCAAATATTTGTTGAAAAAAAAACAATCACCCTGCTCCGCCGGCCGCCACCACCACCGCCCATGCCGCTGCCTCCACCACCGCCCATGCTGCCGCCGACACCACCACAAAGCCACCACGTCGCCACGCGGAAGGAGGGGCCGCCGGGCACGCCACCGAGGAAGGAGGGGCCACGCCACCGGGGAAGGAGGGGAGGGGCCGCTGGGGAAGGAGGGGCCACGCTGTCGGGGAAGGAGGATCCCCGCCGCCACGCCTCCGGGGAAGGAGGGGCCGCCACACCGCCGGGGAAGAAGGGGCTGCCGGGCGCCGGATCCCCACCTCCTGTGTTTTTTCGGTGAATCTTCTTCGTTGTTGGCTGGAGATTCTGGCGGTTAATACAACCGCTGGTGTGGAACTCAAATCAAATGTTGATGATTAGTGTGGTCAAGGTCAATTGCTGGTCTTTGATCTCGAAATAAACTAGTTGTATCTATTTATTCATTCATTTTTAAGTAGTTCAATCAGATTCCTTTTATGTTGACAGTGACTTCTCCTTGCATCTAGAGCTGCTGCTGGTCCGATGCAGCGTGCAGCCATGCATGGACTCGGAAGTCGGAACTCTAGTGGCATGCATGATGACCGCTAGCAGCTGGCACATCGGCCACCTCCAACCGCGAACGCGCGGTCCAGCTTGTCTGCAACACTCGTCCGGCCCCACACGTCAGCCTCTCGTTCCTTATCCATGATTCCAAGAACACGAGTCCACCACAGGGTGAACTGTGCACGCTGCACGGCCATCCATGGCCGCCGTCGAACCTCATCTTGGAATTCCAGACCAAGATTGAAGTCCAAATGAGGAGCCAAATCCGAGGAGGATCCCATGGTTAGTTAAGCCAACATATCAACCAAGTTGCCCTGAGAACGCGCACAGCGGGATCAGAGCGCCGGGGCAAGCGGGGGAAAGGCTGGCACCGGCGGACGCAGCCATGGCGGGGGCGTTGCGGGATGCGGCACAGCGAGCAGAGGAGTTCGAGACAAGTGGCCATAGAAGGGAGGAGCGGCGTTGCGGCACGGCGCTCCTTGCACATGAACTAAAAAGAATGAAAAAGAAAGAATATTGAGCCTTAGAATGTGAATAGTTGCCATAACAGTTGTGATAGAATCACTGCCGACTGTGTTAGCTTTGGTGCAAGCAAGGTGCAAGGTTTGCGCTAGATGTACCATACGCTCAGAAATCATTTTGGACGCACCTGATGGTACCACTAGGTGACTAGGATTGCCTTGGTTCACAAACTCTTGCTGGTCCTGCTGGTCGTCGAAGAACTCTTGATCTCCAACGTTTTCCTCACCGTCTGAACACGACCAACACGGCAACACACAACATTCCAGGAACATTCATGCAAAGCAAATAATCCTGCCAAATTGGGACATCGTTCTAAAGTCTGTTCTCTAGTAGTGCTAGTTGGGCCTTTCTCCATGCGGTGAGAGGACCTGAGGCCCAACATACTGACATAGTAGCCCCTAAAGATCTTTATGATCAGTCGATCTTCCACTCGACTACCCTGCTGCTAGACCGAATTTTTTACTTTTTGGTCTTTTTTTTGAAAGTTTCTCTCAAATAGACCTCTGGCGGAAAGAATTCCAGAAATGGATCCTTGGCTCGGCGCCACCAGTACGAGATTAAGAGATCAAAAACTAATGTTCGAATATTTATGATACCTGTGTGTTTCCATTCTCTACACTCGCAACTAAAATCACCGTCCTCTTTGTCTGCCCTTACTTTGAATTTATGTTGCCCCCAATGATAAAATAATGCATGCCGCAGCTTAGTTTTCTTCCAAAGATAGACTGGAATGTTTGGAGGCGATTCAATTGGACTGACAGGAAATGATAAATGGAAAATAGTTATGAAACTAGCTAGTTGAAAATGGAAGTATTTATATTTGGCTAAATTCGAGAACAATAAAAATTGTATAGTATTGTATATAAAAAACGAAAACGGTTCGAATTTGGCCCGGCCCCACTCCACTTTCATGCTAGGGCACACAGTTGGCTGCATGATGTGCTCATTCTGCGCTCCCACATGTGCATGCTGCACGCAGTTAGCTGTGGCACTGTGCATGCACGCGTGGTTAGTGCCGATCCAGCACCATAAATACCCATCACGGGCTGCCCTGTTCTGCCTCAAGCAGGAGCCTGCACACATAGCTGGCTAGCTGATCGGGTGATCGATCAGTGAGCGCTCTCTCTTTGGCTTAGCTAGCTGCTAGCAGTGCAGCTAGCCAAAGAGAACTCAGATCGATCGTCCCGGTCGCTGCTAGCTGCTCGCTCCCACACACACTGCACACACCGTCTCCGTGTTTGGTAATTTGACAATGACGACAATGGAGGTGGAGGCAGCCGCCGCCACGGTGCTGGCTGCCCCCTTGCTGTCCTCCTCTGCGATACTCAAACTGCTGCTATTCGTAGTGACGCTCTCGTACCTGGCCCGAGCCCTGAGCCGGCCACGCAAAACAACCACTAAGTGCAGCAGCACAACGTGCGCCTCCCCGGGCGTTGGCAACCCGCCGCTCCCGCCCGGGCCCGTGCCGTGGCCCGTCGTCGGCAACCTGCCGGAGATGCTGCTGAACAAGCCGGCATTCCGCTGGATCCACCAGATGATGAGCGAGATGGGCACGGACATCGCGTGCGTCAAGCTCGGCGGCGTCCACGTCGTGTCCATCACCTGCCCGGAGTTCGCGTGGGAGGTGCTCCGGAAGCAGGACGCAAACTTCATATCCCGCCCGCTCACTTTCGCGTCCGAGACGTTCAGCGGCGGCTACCGGAACGCCGTGCTCTCGCCCTACGGCGACCAGTGGAAGAAGATGCGCCGCGTTCTCACCTCCGAGATCATCTGCCCGTCTCGCCACGCGTGGCTCCACGACAAGCGCGCCGACGAGGCCGACAACGTCACCCGCTACGTCTACAACCTCGCCACCAGAGCCGCCGGCGACGTCGTCGACGTCAGGCACGTTGCTCGTCACTACTGCGGCAACGTCATCCGCCGCCTCATGTTCAACATGCGCTACTTTGGCGAGCCCCAGCCTGACGGCGGGCCCGGGCCGATGGAGGTGATGCACATGGACGCCGTGTTCACCTCCCTCGGCCTCCTCTACGCCTTCTGCGTCTCCGACTACCTCCCATGGCTGCGGGGCCTCGACATCGACGGCCACGAGAAGATCGTCAAGGAGGCTAACGAGACGGTGAACAGGCTCCACGACACGGTCATCGACGACCGGTGGAGGCAGTGGAAGAGCGGCGAGCGGCAGGAGATGGAGGACTTCCTGGATGTGCTCATCACGCTCAAGGACGCCCAGGGCAACCCGCTGCTGACCATATGGTAAAAGCGCAGTCGCAGGTAAAGTACATGCATGCATCACTGTTTATTGACATGGCATGCATGCATGCATTGGGCAATCTGTATTTCGGTACATACATCTACATGAAAATATATATAACTAGCGTGTGGGTGCCCACGCGAGGTCAGAAAAAAAAGACGGAACAGGTGTGTAATGTTTCGTAACGGGTGTATGCTGTTTCTTATCGGGTTTATACTATTCCTTATTGGTTTGTACTGTTTTCTTATCGGGTTAGGTACTGTTCACCCGGTACTGCTGATCTGCACTGATCTGAGTCTTGGGCCGTAGGCTGAACAGTGAAATGGCACACATTTAAAGTTATATATATATATATATGAACTCATATCGCATGTGTACGTACGCACGCAGGACATCACGTTCGCGGCGGTGGACAACCCGTCGAACGCCGTGGAGTGGGCGCTGGCAGAGATGGTGAATCGAACAACCCGGAGGTGACGGCGAAGGCGGTGGAGGAGCTCGACCGCGTCGTCGGCCGGGAACGGCTAGTGCAGGAGTCGGACATCCCCAAGCTCAACTCCGTGAAGACCTGCATCCGGAAGGCGTTCCGGCTGCACCCGGTGGCGCCGTTCAGCATCCCGCACCACAACTGGATTCAGGTTCTTTGCCGAGTACCCAAGGCAATCGGCAAAGATCAAATTGTACTCGGCAAAGTCTTTGTCGAGTGCGGCACTCAGCAAAGAACACACGGCAAAAAATTGATCGGCAAAACCCTCTTTGTCAGGTGTCTTTTATCGGGCACTCGGTAAAGGCTTTGCCGAGAGCCCCGGGGTACTCGGCAAAGAAAAGCGACCGTCAACGGAGCCCCGGGGTACTCGGCAAAGAAAAGCGACCGTCACGGCGCCGGCTCCGTTGACGGTCGCTTTGCCGAGTGCCAACCCTGCAGGCCCTCGGCAAAGTTTTTTATTTTTATTTTTAAAAAATTCTTTGCCGAGTGTCTCTGGCTGGTGCTCGGCAAAGTTTGAATTTTTTTTTAAAAAAAAATTATTTGCCGAGTGCCCTCTGGTTATGGCACTCGGCAAAGCTGAAAAAATGGTTTTTCGAGCGCCCATTTTTCCAGCTTTGCCGAGTGCTGTGACTGTGGCACTCGGCAACGGGGTCCTTTGCCGAGTGCAACTCTCAGCAAAGTGTCCCAAAACGATAATTTTTATTTTTTTTGCATTCCATCATGACAAATAAATTCCATACAAACATATATCTCATTCATCACATATATATCTCATCCATCACATATATATCTCATCATCCATCCGTACATATCACATCCATCACAATATATATCACATATATAATAATAAGTGCTCAAATCCATACAAATAAATCCACAAGTCCATCAAAGTCCACAAGTGCATCACAAGTCCATCACCAAAGTGAACAACAAATGAAAAAAATACAACGTGCACTCATCTCGGCCACTGTGACTGTGATGAAGGTCCAGCTCCATCATTCGGAGGTGCATGAGGTGGATTATTCAAACCACCGTCAGATGAAGACTGCACAAAGGAGAAAAGATTGCATGTGAGACAAGATTATTTGGATAGCTAATCTAGGAAGGTAGAGGCCATACAAGCAAAGCACAAGCTGAAAGTAAAAAAACTTTCATACTCACAGGAGTAGCTGCAGCTGCAGGACGCGGAGGTGGAGGTGGAACCAATAGCCCAGCTGGCAGAGAGAATCCCACACGCTGTCCAAGCCCTTGTAGGAACTCCGTAATGTCCGTCAGCCTCTGTGCCTGGGCCTGCCGCTCGGCCCGCTCGGCCTCCAGCTAGACCGCCATCCTCTGCTGCTCGGCCTCCAGCTCCTGACGTTGCCTCATTTCTTGTTCCAGCCGGGTCTACAATATTTCACTTCAATATTTCAGTAATGCAAAGCTAATTAAGGTGTGTAAAGATCATTGTATGACGAGTAAAATAGGAATAACCTCGAGTGCGTCGACCCGATGCTATGCAGCGGTCGGCCGTGTGCGAATGCCCGGGCTCTCGCTCATGCTCCGTGCTCGGATCTGGGAGAGAGAGAGGAAGTAGAGGCCATGTCGATGACGCCATCACCAAGCCATAACTGTCCATGCTTCTTGCCTTGCCCCGTCCTCATGACGGCCTCTCCATCGAAGTCCTGGGTGCTCGGATCGTGGTCTGACCCATTAGAGCGACGTCGCCACCTCAGTGTACTCACTGATGCGGGAGTGGACGCTCGGGTTCGTGTATGCCTCAGGGCGGGTCCTCCAGGTTGAAGGAGACGTCGAACGTCGCCTTGCCCTTATGGGCCATACACCATGCCTGGAAGTCTGAGCAAGCCTAGGCCACTATGTGACGCCTGACTGCGAGAAAGACAGCACGATGAATTAGAAATCAGGCAGAACTGAGCGTCACAATAGATAAATGAATTCGCGTACCCATGCCTTGTTTGTATCCAGCGAGGCTGTGTCTGCCTTGATGGTGTGCTAGACCTTGCATCTGCAAACGACGGTCCCAGGCATCCCTGTGCATCTTGAGGTAATCCTCCGTGAACCACCTCTCCACCATCATCGCCCAGCACTCGGGATACGTTTGGCACCACCAGGGAATCATCCATACGTCATCAAGTATTAGACATATAAGAAGATCAAATTCAACCAACTTAATCTCAAAATAAACCAATATTGATGTTCTTCATTTACCTCAAGGTACTGCTCCTGGGTCAGCTGCATCTCTCTTGCATCTTTCTTGGTTTTCCTCTCTCCAAGCTTCGACCCATAGTAGGTTACGATGGCCTGCATGCGCACCTCGTGATGCATGTCGGTGACGAGTTTTTTATAGGCTTTTGTAGTCACCTGCTTCACCCTAGGCCTCAAATCCCTCCTCACATCTGTAATAAGTCTGCATACAAAGCGATGTATCCAATCATTATTTCAAGAAAAGTCTAATGAATGTGACGTATTGAGCAATATTGTGTGAGAGAGACTTACCCAAAACTCTGCCTTCACCCGCAGTCGCCTTGTTGGGGTACTCCGCATCGAGGGCGATGGCGTAGTGGTCAAACGAGTAGGCCGGCTCCGTCTTCGATGCGTACGTGACAATGCCGGGGAAGTGTTGCCTGCACAGAAGACCCAGGATGCCGTTGACTAGCCGTGCGCTACCACCCGACACAACCACCCTAGTTTCTGCACAAGTGAATAGGAAAAATTATTAGTTTTTTTTCATCATATCATATGAAGTAGTGGTGATAACATATAAAGTTACTTACTTTTGCCCTTCGGGGCGAATCACTGGGCAGTTGGTGAGGAAGCGAAACCTGTGGGAGGCTCACGGGACCTCGCAAGTAGACACTCGAAGAGGACTTGAAGGAAGCAGAACCCGTGCCTGCTGCCTCCTCCTCCTCGTCCGTCTGCCGAACCAGCTCATCGTCCGACTCGTCCACTGGGCGCCACCTCCTCCTCCAGCTCCTCCTCACACGGCGTGGGAGGAGACGGCCCCCTCCTACGGCTGGCAGTCCTCCTCTCCTCCTCCTGTCCTGATCCCTCCACCACCCCCTCCGCCTCCTCCTGTCGCCGGCATGTTCTTTGGTAAATCGAGTTCACGAACCTATGACGGTTGCCCTCCATCTTTGTTCAATCACCTGCAATAAGCCTTCTGAGTTACATGCCTTGGCGACATTCTTTTCAGTGTGCATTACATCAATGTTATGTGGCAGAAGAAGGTCATCGAAATAGGGGAGCCTCGTCATGCCCGAGATATGAGTCCACATATGTTGCTCACCATATCCCACAAAACCACCTTCTTCATTGAGCACGAGAGCATCTATCTAAGCATGAACCTCAGGCATCAGTCATCATCCATAGTGCACGGTTTGTCACTTTGACATCTTTCATAAAGTTCTTGGTGTCTTGTCTGAATGGATGGTCAAGAGGTAGGAATTGATGATGTTTGTCGAACGACGAATACTTGCCATCCTTCTGCAACCAAATGAACCTCACACCTTCCTTGCATATTGGGTATGGGAACTTCCTGTGAACACACCAGGCAGTAGAATATCCCATACGTCAGGAAGTCATGCAAGGAGTAGTGGTACCAAACGTGCATTTTGAAGGTTGTCTTTGTAGCTCGATCGTATGTCCATACCCCTTCAGTCCCAAGCATGGACCAATTCATCAAACACTGGGCTTCATGAACACACCCATATTACTCCCTAGGTGTCCTAGGAATTATCAACGACAAGAATATGTTATGTCATTGAAAGGAGACACCGGGGGAGAGATTAAGGGGGATAATGAAGACGGGCCAACATGTGTATGGGGCAGCCATCATTCTATAAGGATTGAACCCATCTATTGCTAGCATGACATGTACATTACGAGCCTCATCTACTTTGTCATGATGTTTGTCATTAAAGCGGATCCAAGCTTAACCATCGGATGGATGTACCATCTTATCAGGATTATACTGTTTGCCATTTTTGTGCCATGTCATCTATTTCGCGGATTCCTCAGTCATGTATAGCCATTGGATCCTCGGTAGGAACGGAAGGTACCAGTAGGATTTTCACAGGGATCGTAAGTTGCCTCTTCTAGCCATCATCAGAGTCTACCTCTAGGTACCTGGAGTATTTACACTTTGGATCAGAACTTTGCATGCTCGTGTTCTTTCCTAAATAGGACGCACCCTCTTTGGACAAGCATGTATCTGCTCATACAACATCTTAAGTGCACGAAAGAGTTTCTGTGACTCGTACATGCTCTTTGGCAGAATGTGGCCCTTCCGGAAGCAGGATGCCAATCACGGCCAACATCTTATCGAAGCCTTCTCGACTCAAGTTTAACTCAGACTTCAACCCCATTAAGCGTCCAATGGCATCCAGTTGAGACACCATTGACTGATCGTGAAGGGGTTTCTGTGCTGAGTCCATCATGTCGTAGAACGCCTGTGCGGCTACCTCCATCTCCTCCTTCTCACGTCCCTCATCGAACTGTCCTTGGTGAAAGTCATCTAACATGTCTGCTATCCCAGCATCAGCATCAAAAGCCTCCACCCATGGTCTCACCACCTCCTCTCTCATGTGATGGGCTTCACCATGGTGGACCCACCGGGTGTAGTCCGGCGTAAATCCATTCTTCATAAGATGTTTACCCATTTCCACCTTGTTTACCCTTCTCCTGTTTCCACATTTGCTGCAGGGACACAAAACTAGGCAATGTCCTTTAGCAGCCTTGCTAAATGCACTATTCAAGAAAGCATCGGTCTTGTTCATCCATTCCGTGGTGTAATCACTCTAACTTCTCTAGCCCGTATACATCCACTGACGGTCATCCATCCTCTAACATATGTATCAGCGAGTAATGTAACCATCAATTGCATCTACATGGTGTTCCTACTGTCTAATAGGTGAGGATAGGTCCTAATCCCACCCGCGGATGCATAGATGAGGTTAGTTTCCATGCTCTACTCCTATCCGAGATAGAATTTCGGTAGCACCTCCCCGCTGTTCTCTAGATACACGTCCTACCAAAGAAGAGTGCGTGTCCGGAGAACAACAGGGAGGTGATGCCAAAACTCTATCTCAGACCATAGCAGACCATAGAAACTAACCCATCTACGCATCTACGGGCTATCCAAAAAACGTGGACAATCCGAAACTGATACGGTCATAGATATGCAAAGATCTGCATACCTCCAACCGTATCCCTTTCGAACGGGAGACGCCTAACTGGGTTACACGATCTATGACCATGATATGGAAAGAGGGGTTATACCTAGGGTGGCGGCGGAGTCAGGCTAGCAGGGCCATGGCAGGTTGGTGCAGTGGCGAGGCAACGTGGTGTAGGTAGACCAGCACGACGATAGGAACTCCGACTCGGCTCCGACGAGCTCTTCTCTACAAAAATGGAACAAAAAACTTTCATTTAAAAAAAATTTAGCAGAACCTCCCCTGCATGGTGAGGTTTCCAAAACCTACAAAAAACAATGGCACGATGGCCGACAAGCACATATGTCTCAAGAGAAGCCATGTAGTTTGGATATCAATCCATGTAGAAGAATATATCCAAGTAGTACCACTACTTCTACTACTACTTCCACTATTGCTACTACTACTACCACTAGTTCTATTACTACTATCACTACTTCTAATACTACTACTACCACTAGCACTACTACTAGAACTAATACTACTACAGCTATCACTACCACGACAACAACAAGAGAGAGGGCATACCTGATGGGCAGCCGGGGGTAGGGGCGGGTGGCAGTCAGGGTCAGGGTCGCCGGAGTCGGGAACGGGGTTGGGCACGGGCGGCGTCGGGGCGGGCAGTCCACGGTGCGTGGCCAGGGGCAGGGCCGGCTCCTACTCCTCCTCCTCCTTCTCCTCCTCCTCCTCCTCCTCCCCTCCCCCCTCCTCCTCCTCCTCCTCCTCGCCTCCTCCCCCTCCTCCTCCTCCTCCTCCTCCCCTCCTCCACCCACCAGCGTTGGCGGGGCGCGTGGCGGTGTGTCCATGGGCAGGTGGCTAGCGGCGCGGGCGGTGGCGGGCGGCGTGTGCATGTGTGCGGGTTGTGTGGGCCTGGCCCAGCTGGTGGGGTTAAATCCCCCCTTTGCCGAGTGCCCCCGATCTAGGCACTCGGCAAAGGTTTTTAAAATTTTTTTAATCGCCTCTTTGCCGAGTGTCACCTGGCCTAGCACTCGGTAAAGAAGGTTTTTTTAAAAAAAATTCTTTGCCGGGTGTCCCAGATTTGGCACCTGGCAACGTTTTTTAGGAAAATTCTTTGCCGAGTGCCCCTGACACGGCGCTTGGCAAAGATTTAATATTTTTTAAATGTCTTTACCGAGTGCCCCTGACACGGCGCTCGGTAAAGATTTGAGGAATATATTTTAAATTATGTTTTATAATAGTAGAGTTAGTCAATTTTAAAAAATAAACTAAATTATAATTTTATGTTATATTTCATAAAAACATACTCCCTCCGTCCCAAAATAAATGCCATTCTCACTTCTCGAGAAGTCAGATTTTTTTAACTTTTACCCAATATCACTATCCCATGTGTGGGGGAACGACCCCGAATACCCACGACAGACTATATGGGCTACGCTGCCAGGGGTGGTCCAGCCCACAAGATGAAGACCTACGGTGCACGGCACTGCTCGCGCATATACCGCAAGGCGTCAAGGGCGATATCCTGAAGATGCTACGAGCTTTGTTAGGATACATTCGATTCCATGATTCATGTAATCTGTTATTACTTTCTAGGTTATCTCTTAGATCTAACAGACTTATAACCCTACCCCCCAGACTATATAAGGCGTGCGGGGACCCCCCTCAATACACATGCAATATCATATGATAGCCAATACAAACCAACAGACCACATGAGTAGGGTATTACGGTCGTGCTGACGGCCCAAACCTGCCTAACTCTTATGTCTCTATTACCTTCTTGTTCTTGATTACGCACACCTCAGCCGATCAATTTACCTTCATAGGATACCCCTCAGGAGGACTGCCGAGCCATTTTCGTTCGGTATATATTAGTCAAAATTTTCAACTTAAGAATCGTCATTACTTAGGGTTTAATGCAATTTTAATATTTATATTATACAACCGTAGGATGCCAAGGCGTGGAAAAGCTAGCAAACCAAGGTAACCTCATCGCACGTTGTTATGTTATGGGTTCATTGTTGTCCGATCAAATGGGAAACCCTAGGTGCAGGGTTTAATGTTAATTGATTTTGATTTTTAGAACGAAAATGGCTAAATTACAGTTATGGCCGGATGACCAGAAATGCCTTCGACCCATTGCCTCTGCCGAGTGGTGTTCTAGTGCCCATGTGCTTTTACGGCGATCCTTGCAGGTAGCCAAGTCCGATGAAGAGGACACGTATAGGCAGAGGCATTGGATGTGTTCCAATTTTATGTTTGAGTCTACACTTCGTCAGCGCCGCATTAACAAGATGGTGAGAAATTGATGTTTGTATCATATGGCATCTTACATGATTTTTTTTGTTTTGTAACAATTGTATTTTTTGCAAACCCCTCCACCGCTCTGTGATTTTAAGCAGTGGATCAACACTGAGATCAAGCCTGAAGATAAGGAATGGATGCAAAACTGTTACGGTGCGATGCAGAGGACAAGGAGATGATGGAGAAGAGACGCTGGAGAGGAGGCTGCAGAAAAGGAGCACAAGGAAGAGGAGGAAAGGAGGCGTGTTGCTGCGTACAGGGAGGAGAGGGAGACGAAGCTTGAGTGTGCACGCCGAGCGAAAGCAGTGATGGAGGAGAATCCCGATGCCCTAGAGAAGGGAAGTGGCCTCGTTGCACTCAGTAGTCTCCATTACTTGCTAGTTCTATGGCTTTATTCATGAACAATGTTGTCTACTGTTGGACTTTTCATTGTGTTGTCATGTAATGCACTTTAAGTATGGGCATGCTTAGATCATGTACTACAGTTATTTAGTTTATTAGCACGTACTTCTAGTATTATTGTGTTGTTTAATATGTCATAGTGTTGGACTTTTCATTATGTAGTTATGTTTATTATTTAGTGGTCATAATATTCAGTTTAATATTACGAACTGTAGTGAAATGTGATCACGTGCTAGTAAACAAAACCTAACAAAGTAGGGCATTATATAATTCAACACAGAAAACACATGAAATGGCATATGAGAACATGTACCGAACTAGGGTATAGAAGTCTAGAACTAAACCTAACATGCGTTAGGTAATTGAAGCGAACAACAAGCACAAGAAATGGCATGTGAGAACATATACCAAACAAGGGTACATAGTTCCTTCGACTAAACCTAACATGCCATTTCTTCGGCCACCTAGTGAACCCACAGTTTTCTTTGGCCAAGGAAGACTGCAATAAGTATATCATGTAAGTTGTATAGAAGAGGAACATATTGAAGAAATAAATAGTAATAGCAATTACCCATGCTCACGGGCATTTGAAGAAACGACGACCTCCATCTATTCCCTCGGTGAACATCTGCACTAGGCAGTCCTCACCATGCATGCATTTAGGCCACTCTTCTTTCCGTTCATCATATCCTCTCAGTGGTGCCTCTTTGGTGAAATCACTTTTGCTCTCAACTGAGAACCTCTCATAAAGAGCTTCCTCAAAGAAATCGGGACCAAGAGAACCCTCCCACACAATGGTAGTTCCCTTCCCCTTTCCTCTCCCTCCGGACCACCCTCCGGACATGGGTACTGCAACGAAAGAAAATACTAGTTGGGAAGTAAGTAGCAATGCATCCAACATTGTGTATATATATAGGCAGAGGTAGGTTTAGTTGCTGTTTCAATATGTAATAACTGGTCACAAGAAGCCTAATTAGTTTCACTGAAGAGCCTATTTCAATGGACACTAAAAAGCCTAGATTCGTTTCCTGAAAAGTCTATTCGTCGATGACATGATAAATCACTGAAAAGCCTAGATGCTATAGGTGTACTATGTAAGTGAAGTGATAAATCACTGCTGTCATCGTACTCCTTGTCCTTGTAACTGAAAAGTCTATTTTCATTGTCTAAAAAGCCTGCATTCATTCACTATTACTGAAAAGCCTAGATTCATCTGCAAAGCGTCTGTACGATATGATTGGACTATACACGTTCTAATGAATTTATATTTAATCTATGTACTATATTTGTGCCTTTTTAGCAGTGTAGTATAATTAATGATTCATGAAAAAAATTCACAAGAGTTTCTCTTGTTTCTGGAGCATCCACGGTTACAAACAGAGACATCATTATATAATCCAAACATTTAATCGTCCAAAGAGCACAATACAACAACATCGATCATCACAATCAACATAACATGTCCTGCATAGTCTAAATAGTCCACAATGTCCATACAGTCCTAAATAGTTATAGGAAAGTAACTACAAAGTCCATAATAGTACATAATAACATCTACCACAAACCCTCACTGCCTCCTAGTCTTACCCTTACCCTTGTGACCAAGAGCGTTGGTGCCTGGAGTGTAAGGGTTAGGTGGACAATATCGCCTAGTGCCTGAAGGCTATGTAGGCTGAGTCGAGGGAGCGTCCTTGAGCTAAGATGGGCCAAGCTCCTCAAGCCTCTGGTCCACCTCGTCCTCGTCCTCGTACGCAATGCCTATGGACCCTATAGGTACATGGATAGAGGAACCTAAGCCTCCTCTACCTGTGGAAGGAACATGCATGTCTTGCGTCATGGCTGTGCTGCAACCACAATGAGCAGCCGCACGGCTGTAGCCGACGTGACAGCCTCTATTGTACAAAATTTTGTTAACTAAAAGAATTTAACATATTAATAATATGCTTGAAAGAATATTTTGAATCTTACGTCTAGGAAGCTATGCATGTTGTCGTCCCTGACTCTTGGATGAAAGCACTCAATATCTTCAACAGAGCATTTGAGGGTATTGCCCTACAACAAAGTTCTCAATTATAATACTTCTCAACAGATAGTAGCAAGTTTTGTTTTCTTTTGTAGAAGAAAAATTCACTAAACAACTACTAGGACTAAACCCATCCGAATTTGTACCATCACCTATAGGTCATCACAATATCCATTTGGTCATGCATCAAACTCCATCCAGTCCTCTTCTGAAGGCATGATTATGTTGCATGATTAAATTAATTATAAGGATGCTACGACTTGAAGGTGCCACTAACTAAAATAGATACCTCTAACACATAATGTATTGGTATGCAACTTAACATAAAAAAATAAGGCAATTGACTTACCACTATGTCCAAGATTGGTCCTGCCTCCACCTGCCTTCCTGCACGAGTGGATTGGTCGTATGTCGTGTCTTCATCGTCGAAGGACTTAATGTTGGCATAGTCATCTTCTATCCATTGTAGCCTCAGCCTGCAACGTGTCGCACGTTGGTACCAAGCTTGGTAGCGCCTGAACTCATGGTTCGTGTGCGGCTCAGTTGTTCTCATCCACATTGTCGTGCAACAACTCCCATTATTCAATGTAGTACTGGGGGTGCTTCTTCCAATCAAAAATCTTTCTGTTCTTCTGACTATCCAACCTACATGTATATCATCATTATTTCAATCCATGTACATATCACCATATTAATGGAAATGGAACATCACGAGACAATTGAAATAGCAAAATACCTACTTGTGTAAGTCAACGCCAGTCGAGAACGGAGTCGTTGGCCAAAGCTATCTCACTCCAAATTGGTGTGCAACTCTATCTGATATGATGAGGACATAACACCCATGCATATGACCATGTTTGGCTCATGGGATGGAGGGGAAGGAGGCCAGCAAGGGTGTCCAAGTCAAGAAGGAGGCCTGAGGCTAATTCGGTTCGAGTCCCCGAGGTGGAGGCCCAAAGCAACTCAAGTTCGAGTCTGCCTCGGCCTCTAGGACCAGTCTGCCTTAAACTGGTCACCCAGGACGCATCCGGACTCCGTTTTTGATGATCCACATATGGATGGAAATTCAATTTGATAAGGCAGCCAATCCAAGTGGTTTCACATCAAAAGCTGTTCGGAATCAACGGCAATCGTCGAAACAAGTCAGCATCTAGAATCTGCCAGGGTGCTGCGACACCAGTCTTTTGGTCCGTTGGACCATGTATCGAGTTTGGGCCCATTAGGAGCACGTCTAGGGGTATTGCATGACCCTAGAGTCTTCATAAACAGCCGCCTGCCCCTCCATTAGGGTTCGAGTTTTGCTTAGATTATTCTGTCAAGAACAGTTTGGCCGTTCATCGGTTTGTGAGACCCCAACTTCGTGAGATTAATCATTCATCTGCAATTTGGTTGTGTTCTTTCTTGTTCTTGCTTGTGTTCTTCAGTTGCACAGGCAGAGATTAGCCTTCTTGGCGAGGTCAACCTAGGTCTGTGACTTGGTTGATAACTAGAGGAGCTGTGGTGCTAAGATTGTAGGATTGCAATCTTTCGATCTGAAGCCGGATCGGTGTGTCATTCTCCGCCACAACGATAGTTACCTCTACCTGACGGAAGATCGGGATCCCCCAGAATAATCTAAGCAAAACCCGAACCCTAATGGAGGGGCGGCGGCTATTTATGAAGACTCTAGGGTCGTGCAAGACCCCTGGACGTGCCCCTAATGGGCCCAAACTCGATACATAGTCTAACGGACCAAAAGACGGTGTCGCAGCACCAGTGGCAGATTCTGGATGCTGAATTGTTTTGACGATTACCGTTGATTCTGAATAGCCTTTGATGTGAAACTACTTGGATTAGGCTTCCTTATCAAATTAGCTTTCCATCCATATGTGGATCATCGAAAACTGGAGTCTGGATGCATCCTAGGGTGACCAGTTTAAGGCAGGACTAGTCCTGGAGGCTGAGGTAGACTCGAACTTGAGTTGCTTTGGGCCTCCACCTCGGGGACTCGAACCGAATTAGGCTCGGGCCTCCTTCTTGACTTGGACACCCTTGCTGGCCTCCTTCCCCTCCATCCCATGTGTCAAATATGGTCATATGCATGGGTGTCATGTCCTCATCATGATAGGTGGAACTCGACAGCATAGAAATAGATTAGAGGGCACGACATCCTATAGAAGTCGTCGTCGCACCCACACATGTTGCTCAACTGAAAGTAAGTGCCCCCTCTCCATCGTACGGCTCCCATGACACCCGCAACATGTCCAAACAAGATGTTAGATGCTATATTAAACCTTTTCAAACCAGCATAGGGAAATAAAATTTACTTACACTAGACGTCGTGAGCATGTTTATCTCATTCGTGAACTCAATGTACGCCCGCTGTAACCTCACGTGTGGAACCCTAAACTGGTCCCAAAGGTATGCCCACATGTCGGCTGCCGATGTGGAGGCTGACCTGGGAACAACTCATGATGAGCCAGAACCTCGGGACAGGCCAACTGGTAGACGAGCCCACATCCACAACTAGAGCAGGTACATGCATCCACCAAGTGACATTGTGGACGAAGTCCGAAGAAACGCCTCATAAAGCTGCCGGTAAAGAAAACCCAACACTGTAGAGCCCTAGCTGTACTGACCCACCTAGTCCCAGTCACTGAGGCAGTGGACCCACATCCACGACGTAGTGTCACTCGTGGCATTGGGGAAGAGAACACATGCAAATAGGTGTAGGATCCATGCCCTACAGTAGTACCCAACTGTCTCCTCATCTGCCTCCTTGGGGCACTATGCGAACTCTTGCCGGAGCTAGGAGATTAGAACTCTAGAAGTGTGAGCCCCTTGCTCACTAACCTCACGCCCAAGGAAGGCCTCTACTCGTGCTCTCTAACCTTCTAACCTGCACTAGTCTAGTCACTGCATTGCCGTGAATCCTTAGACCTAGCATCTTCTGACAGTCCTAGGAGCATGACTGTCATCTCTTGGAAAGGCAAGTGAAAGTTGTGAGTCTCCGGCCGTCACCTACATTTTAGACAAAGCAAGATTACATGTCAAAAAGGAAAGCGCATGAACAAATGGCCATCAATATCACTACTACAACACGAGGATATAGTAACACCAACTTGTGTTGCTATAGGCTAAAAAAAGTGTTACTAGCTCTCTTAGTAACACATTTTTTATGTGTTTCAATTGGCCATGTTACTATAGACTGATCTATTGTAACACGGAATATGTGTCCTTTTATATATAGAAAAGTGTTATTATGTTGTAACACATTTATATATCTATTGGAACATTTGTCTAGTGTTACAATGATTCTCTGTTATAACACTTTTTTAGCTATAGTAACACTTCCATAATGTGATGCAGTACATAGTTTGTAACACATATCTACTGTAACATTGTCTAGTATTACAGTGATTTTCTTTTGTAACAATTTTTAGTGTTCTAGTAACACTTCCACATTGTAGTAGAGTATATAGTGTGGAATGGAGTAACACATGCTTTACAACACATGTTTTACCTATTGTAACACATTCAACTTTTTAAATAAAATATTTATATTACCCTTACATATGGGCTACACATTGCAGAATCACACAAATATGACACATTATAGAATCTCATGAGCCGCAAATTTCAACTAACCATAGCAAGATCCACAAATTATTTGAAGATTTCAATGTAATACTTGTTCAAATTAAGTGACAGTATAGGTACAAAATGATGTGGCTCTAGCTTGAGAGCAACTACATATAGTATTGAATAGTACAAGCCCATACTACTAGAAATGAAAGTGTGATATCTAGTGTTCTTAAATTCCATTGCTTCTTCATCCATTTTTGCACACATCAATATAAGAATTCAGCCATTAATCATTTCAACCTGCAAAGAGAAAGTTATAACATTAAATATTATTCTATCTATGTTAGTTGATGTAAACTTAAAAGCTAGTACGAACATACAAATGTCAAAGTCCGAACAATCGTTACCACCTTTGGCAAGGGCATCACCAATGTTATTGTACCCAGGATGATTGATATCTACTTTGTAGAATTGATTTTGTCTCAACTCCACCAAAACATGTTTTTGGATTAGTGCTTCAAAAGACCTTATTTGGATATTTTGTAGTCATGAGTACCACTGTGGATTATTCCTTGTCATTAGTGTCACCTTAGCATTAGTTCCAATACAAATTCTTATAAATCATAATCACTAGGCAAAAATATTGACATATAAACAAACTAAGAGTATATTATTCTTGAATACAACAAACTAGTTGATAACCTTTTTATTAGAAAAATAGATCATCATCGTCACTATATGTAGACTCACATGGTTCTTTGTTCTAGTAAAGAGGAGAAATGAAAATAGCATGAATTATTATAAAAAAAGCCTTTGTAGATAAAGAAGTATTTCACAAACAAGAGATTTTACCAATTGATCATTCTATTTAAGGAATCCATCTTTTTGATTTGGTGCAACACATTGAACTCTCTAAAAAATCTAAACAATATTAAAGCCAATAGGGACTAAATTATTGCAGAATATGCTAAATAAAGCAAATACCTTTTTTTATAAGCATTGCTTGCTTCTTTGAATTACCATGACCACTTCCTGCTACACCATTCTCCTAGAAAAGATATAGAGTAACATTTCAATATAGAGTTGCAACACAGAAGAGAAATACTTATGTCAATGATTGACCCTGCTGAATATACTACTTGTAACGCAAAGTGTAATGAAATAGCATATGCATCAATGATCATATATCACACCTTAATATAGTGTAGTTGTATCAGTGACCACAAACTTTCCTAAAGATAGTTTAGTAGTGATAGGTAAATAATAAATAGTATTACATCAGTCTAAAGTACTGCATAATTACTTCAAATTCACCCTACAACATATCTGGTCTTTCTAGGACATAGATATATCTTTTTGTCTATCAAAATTTTAAATTTAATATAGACTAAGGGACATGCGCTATGGATAACAAACCCATTCAGAAATTTGTAATCTGTTGATGACACCCTGTCATGAACGACGGACCCGGATTTCCACTCGATCACACCCGTTAGCGAACTCACCGAGCACGTCACTCGAGCCCGAGCGATCGGGACAAGCGACAGAACTTAGCCCCTCCTGGTTGTGAGGAACCCCGGATGGGGTAACACACACAACTCACACCGAACCCTACTAAGGCCCAACAGGGCCCGAGGGCTCAAGACAAAAGCCTGGGACTATGACCCCGAACTCGTCCTCTTCCAACTGCGCTCCAAAAACCTAGGTTTGCAACCCCAATCTCGCCCCATCCGGCTACGCTTCCGACTGCACTCCAAAAACCTAGGTTTGTGACCGCGATCTCACCCCATCCGTCTATGCTTCTGACTGCGCTCCAAAGATCTAGGTCTACTGACCCCGATCTCGCCCCACAACTCCGACTCGCTCGATCCCATGGCGTGCATCGACGCCAACCTCAGTGAGCTCTATCGCATCCAAGACTGACTCCCTCGCTTGATCCCACAGCGCGCATCGATGCCAGGATTAGTGAGCTCTGTCTCGTCCAAAACATGACTCCGACTCGCTCGATCCCATGGCACGCATCGACGCCAGGATTAGTGAGCTCTATCTCAGTCCAAAACACGACTCTGACTCGCTTCGATCCCACGGCTCGCATCGACGCCTAGGATTCAGTGAGCTCTGTCTTGTCCAAAACATGACTCTGACTCAGCTCGATCTCATGGCGCGCATCGATGCTAGCATCAGTGAGCTCTGTCTCATCCAAGACTGACTCCCTCGCTCAATCCCACGGCAGTGCATCGACGTCAGGATTAGTGAGCTCTGTCTCATCCAAAACACTGACTCCGACTCGCTCGATCCCATGGCGTGCATCGATGCTAGCATCAGTGAACTCTGTCTAATCCAAGACTGACTCCCTCACTCAATCCCATGGCGCGCATCGACGCTAGCATCAGTGAGCTCTATCTCATCCAAGACTGACTCCCTCGCTCGATCCCACAACGTGCATCGACGACGGCATCAGTGAGCTCTATCTCGTCCAAGACTGACTCCCTCGCTCGATCCCACGGCACGCATCAACACTAGGATCAGTGAGCTCTAGTCTTATCCAAAACTAATTGCCTCACCCGATCCCACAGTGCGCATCGACGCCAGGATCAGTGAGCCCTGTCTCGACCAAAACTAACTACCTTTCTCGATCACACGGTGCACATCGATGCCAGGATCAGTGAGCCCTGCCTCGTCCTAAAACCCTTGACTGACTCCCTTGCTCGATCCCATGGTGTGCACCGATGCCAGGATCCATAAGCTCCCTCTCACCCAATCTCTCAAAACAAACTAAAAACCCGCCTCGGCTGCACAACGACGCCTTGGGTGACAAAACTCCATCTCAAAATAAAAACTCCCCCATTGATAACACAGGAAACCCCCCAGATGGTTCTGCCCAAACCGCCCGAGGGCTCGGGGGCTACACCCATGGGTGCGCTCGTGCGCACTCGCCGGCAAGACAAAAATCCCCCAGACAATTCTACCCAAATCACCTGGGGGCTCAGGGGGCTCCTGTTAGGTTCATAAACCTGGGGTCCCTCGGGGACCGGCTTCCACGCCAAGGCTCGACCCAAGAGTCTAAAGCGATCGGCCGAAAGGGCAGCCCAGTCACCGACCGAAAGGTCTGGCTGAAGAGGAACAGGGCCCGCTCATCGGCTACTTCGGCCCACCTCTCCGACCGGAGCATTCACTTCAACTCCAACCGCCTCCGGACGGCCTCTCCGATCGGAAGGCCTAGCCCAAAACACCACTTTTGACTTCGACCTCGCGTCTCCGACCCGAGTTTGCAGGAACCCTGCTCACCGCTCTTCTCTGACCGACACACTCAGAGCCGACTGGAGCCATCCGACCAGGGACTGCTCACTCGGTGGGAACCAGAAGACATGTGGAGAAAAGCAAGGCGAGGCTCACAAGTCAAAACCACTATACCAGGGACCATACCCTGCACTGGAATAGTACTCTGCAGCCACCCTGACACAAATAGTATTGTAGGCACCGACATCTCCCTCTACAGTATTGTAGAGGGCCGCTAGAACTCCTATACTGGTAAGGCCCCCACGTGCCTCTAGGACATCGATAGCGGTATGGGCGCCTAAGATTTACCGTACTGGGTGAACATAGCTGAGACTCCTCACATGCCTCTAGGCATTAAATAGTATTTGCAGGTACCGATGTCTACCATCCCTGAAAATGGCAGCACGACCTCCCATATGCATCTAACATTCTACAGTAACATCAACAGTGTTGTAGGCGCCTACCATTATCTTGTACCCACCGGCGTGGGCAACAAGGCTCGGTAGACATGGGCAACAAGGCTCGATAGCATACGTACCCTCATCCTCTCACTTGTAAAGTCGTCCCCTTTATCTATAAAAGGAGACGCACCCCCTCCAACAAAGGGAGAGCCCTTCTGGAAGATAACCAACATCGATCGAGTTCATCAGCTCACAACCACAGAACCACCGGGTTCGTACCCCAAGCACACGCTTGAACACTTAGCTCATAGCATAGCTCCTGTCGCTCTTGGCCCTTCCGACCGGAGCCGACCGGAACCTCTTGAACACCCCATCTTTCTCCTTCTTGTTTGTAACCTCACTGCAAACTTCGAGCACCTAGGCTCAGGAATAAAGTCACTGACCGACCCAAACTAGACATAGGGCATGTTGCCTTGAGCCAGTATAAACCCTGTGTCATTGAGTGCTAGGCCACCTCTGATCACAACATACGGCAAAACTACAAGTATTTACTAGTTGGTCACATTCTACACCGACAGATCCATTCTAGAGGGTCATAGGTAGGGATTGGTTCCAGGATTCCAGAGGGGATCGAATGGTCAAAATAGGCCTAGATTGGAATCCAGGTCGGCCTTAACCGAACGCCTATTCCAAGCTAGGCCGACATTCATTCCGCACTGGCCCGATCCGCATGGAATGGACCTCATTTCGGACTAATCCAAGAGAAATGAACAAGGCCTTAATTTGGCTTTTGGATAGGGATAATATATTTTTTCTGTCCCTAGGAGGTGTTTTGAAAATTAGATTTGCATTAAGGGTTTTTTAGAATCCTTCATATCTTCTATGGTCTTGAACTGCTTTGGCCATATTTTCTTCATAAATATGTATGCACAAAAACATCACTCTGGAGGGCTACATTGTAGTCTATATCAGAGAATCTGTTTTTGGTACTATTTGAGAGATTTAATTCATTTACTGTTGCAAGACTATAATGTTTATAGACATTTGGATATTTGGCTTTTAATGCATCCATGTGTCGGGTACTATAAAAAGGGGTCCCCTAAGTGAAAACCAAAAAAATCACTGAGACCCTATCAAAATCAAAGCCAAGAGACAACTACTGGCTAACCCCCACCTTGTCCGAGGCTACCAATTTACCGCCTCGCTCGAGGCCTTCGCACGAAGGGCCTCGGACAGGGAACCGATTCTCCGTCTCGCTTGAGGCCTCGCACGTAAGGCCTCGGATGGGGTATCGATTCTCCATCTCGCTCGAGGCCCCGTGCGTAAGGCCTCGGACGAGGAACCGATTCTCCGTCTCGCTCGAGGCCCTGCACTGTAAAGCCTCGGACGAGGTGCCAATTCTCCTGCCTTGCTCGAGGCCGGCTCGGCAACAACCCCACCGCCTCCTGCCTCAACCGATCTCCCTGACAGAACGTCATGTCCAACTAAACATGACCAACCACTCCCAGCGATGTCAGCTGGACGACAGCTCGACACAATGGAGTGGCCGACGAGATGGGAAGTTGCATCAACACCAGGCCGTCCGGGACAGGATGAGGGCAGGGGTTACCGGCCGCTGTGCTCAGTACTGTGCCCACGACTGACGCTCGCACTGCACTATGCTACCTAATCCCTGCTCCAAGGACAATGCAGCATGGGGAGTCAAGTCTGGGTCACTATAGCCTCGGAATCAATGTACAAGACCAACTGCTCCCTCCGAGCCTCAGCGATCCACTTTAGGGTCTCGATAGCCTCGGGATTCGCACCCTGCTGAGTCCCCCACGATGGCTCGGCCTCGGCACCAACTAAGCCTCGGCTTTTTACACTGTCAACACGCAGCGACTGGCACAGTCGTCCGCCATGCCCTGCGTCAAGCCATCACTGGAGCTCCCATGTCACACAGGATTAGGTGTGACCGGTGCATTGCTCTAGTGCATCAAGGACAGGACCGCTCCATCGACCATGCCACCATAGTGACAAGCTACAGGGCTCAGAAACACCACCTCCACTCATAGGACACCGCGTAGCGAACACATGTATCACCCCTGTCCCCCTTCAACTATAAAAGGGAGAGACTAGGGCTGTTTCTAGAGAGGGACCAGACACAGACAGACGGGGAAAGACACAGACAAACACTCACGAGACACAGAAGGATGAACATAGACACATGAGCTCATGAGTTCACGAACTCACACATAGATGCTCAGACGAACACATGCTCAACACTTTGTAACATGCACGCTTCCCTGCTGCCTGAGATCAACATCTCAAGCAATCCACCCCGCTCCACGCAGAGACCTAGGATCAGCTCCCTCTCTTCGCCCTGCTTGTAACCCCCTACTACAAGCACCTCGGTGTAAGGAATACAAGATCGATCTATCAGACTAGGACGTAGGGCACCCATTGCCTGAAACTAGTATAAACCTTGTGTCTCTTTGCATCACCATCCTAGGACTAGGGGCACTGTAGTACATTTTCACTAGTTGGTTGAGGGCTCGTCGGTCCAAAACACCTGACAGTTGGCACGCTAGGTAGGGGTCTTCATCAGGGAACTTTTAGGGCACATATGTGTGCCCTGGGAACTCCTAGAACCTCAAGAGTTGTCGCCAGGGGCTGGACGAGTCTCTTCGAGACTTCATCCGACTGCTTCTCCGAGTAATGCACCGAGTTGCTAAGCGTCGATGACTCAGAAATTGTCTAGGCTTTCCTCTCCGGTACCACCTACCGAGACCTGGTCCGAGAGTTAGGCCGGAACGTGCCAACCTTGGCGGCCATGCTCCTCGACATCGCCACCAACTTCACCTCAGGTGAAGAGGCCGTCGAGGCCATCTTCCCTGACAACGACGCTAAGGGGATGCAGAGGGACGAGGCCCCCGGGGCCTCGACTCCCCACCTCCCCAAGAAAAAGAAAAAGGGTCACCAGGGGAAGCAAGAGGTCCTCAAGGCTGACCTAGTTGCAGCCGCAGAGTGCAAGAATCCCTGAGGCCCTAGAGGCCCCGGGCTCTTCGATGATATGCTTAAGAAACCCTACCCTTACCACTAGGGCCCGGTGAAGCACACCCTCTAAGAGTGCACCATGCTTTGGCGTTACTACACCAAGCTTGGGCTCCCCTGGCGATGATGCCAAGATGAGGGATGCCGGCGATAGGGACAATGACAAGGACGACGGGTTCCCCGAGGTGCACAACGCCTTCATGATCTTCGGCGGGCCTTCAGCGTGCCTCACGGCGTGCTAGTGAAAGAGGGAACACCGGGAGGTCTTCTCGGTTAAGGTGGCCACTCCCCGATACCTCAACTGGTCTCGGGAGGTGATCACCTTTGATCAGGATGACCACCCCAATTATGTTCCGAACCCCGGGCAGTACCCACTTGTCGTTGACCCCATCATCAGTAACACCTAGCTTACCAAGGTGTTGATGGATAGAGGCCTCCCTGCTGGTCTAGGGTGATGCCGTGCCTTTCCATCCTCTACGCTAACACCCTAGAGCTCCTGGAGCTCGACCAGTCGCAGCTCTGGGGTGATGCTGTGCCTTTCCATGACATTGTGCTGAGAAAACACACGCGACCCCTTGGGCGCATCGACTTGCCTGTTTGCTTTGGCACTCCCTCCAACTACTGCAAGGAGGTCCTCACCTTCGAGGTGGTTGGGTTCATGGGAACCTACCACACCATCCTAGAGGGGCCATGCTATGCCAAGTTCATGGTGGTCCCCAACTACACCTACCTCAAGCTCAAGATGTCGGGCCCCAACGGTGTCATCACTGTCGAGTCCATGTATGAGCATGCATACGACTGCGACGTCGAATGCATTGAGTACGCGGAGGCTCTCATAGAGGCCGAGACCCTCATCATCAACCTTGACCGACTTGGTAGTGAGGTGCCTGATTCCAAGTGTCGTGTCGGGACTTTCGAGCCCGCGGAGGCCATCAAGCTCGTCCTGGTCGACCCCAACTCCCCGATGATCGGGCGCTAAGGATCAGTGCCACCCTTGACATCAAATAGGAAGTCATGCTCATCGACTTTCTTTGTGTGAATGCCGATGTATTCACGTGGAGTCCCTCGGACATGCCAGGCGTATCAAGGGAGGTCGTCAAGCATGCCTTGGACATCTAGGTCGGCTCTAGACTGGTGAAGCAGTGCCTGCGCCGATTCGACGAGGAAAAGCGTAGGGCCATCGGTGAGGAGGTGCAGAAGCTTTTGGCAGCTAGATTCATCAAGGAAGTGTCCCATCCGGAGTGGTTAGCTAATCCTGTATTAGTTAAGAAGAAAAATGGAAAGTGGAGAATGTATGTAGACTACACTGGTCTGAATAAAGCATGTCCAAAAGTCCCTTTCCCATTGCCTCGAATCGACCAAATCATTGACTCCACTACCGGGATGCGAAACCCTATCTTTCCTTGATGCGTATTCTGGTTACCATCAAATCAAGATGAAAGAGTCCTGACCAGCTCGCGACTTCTTTCATCACACCATTCGGCATGTACTACTATTTGACTATGTCGTTTGGCCTTAGAAACGTAGGGGCCACATACCAGCGGTGCATGACCCATGTCTTTGGCGAGCACATCAGGGCAAACCATCGAGGCCTACATGGACTGACATCGTGGTCAAGTCCAGGAAGGCCAGTGATCTCAGTCGGTGACTTGGAATTAGCCTTCAGATGCCTTAGAGAGAAGGGCATCAAGCTCAACCCTGAGAAGTGTGTTTTCGGGGTCCCCCGAGGCATGCTCTTTGGATTCATAGTCTCGGAGCGCGGCATCGAGGCCAACTCGGAGAAGGTCTTGGCCGTGACCAACATGGGACCAATCTGAGACCTCAAGGGAGTATAGAGGGTTATGGGATGCCTTGCAGCCCTGAATCGCTTCATCTCGTGCCTTAGTGAAAAAGGCCTACCTCTGTACCACCTCTTAAGGAAATCAGAACGCTTTTCGTGGACCCCCAAGGCCAAAGAAGCCCTCACCAAGCTCAAAGCATTGCTTACCAATCCTCCCATCCTGGTACCACCATCCAAGGGCGAGGCCCTCTTACTCTACGTCGCTGCAACGACCCAAGTGGCCAGTGCGGCCGTGGTGGTCGAGAGGCAGGAAGAGGGGCATGCCCTACCCATCCAACGACCTATTTACTTCATCAGTGAAGTGCTCTCTAAGACCAAGACACGCTACCCCCACATCTAGAAGCTGATCTATGCCATAGTCTTCGCTTCCTGGGCCACCGGCTTCGCCGCGCTCACGCCGACCTCCGCCGCCCCGGCCTCGGTGGTCCTAGGGGCTTCGGCCTCTGCCACCTCAGCCTCGGTGGTCCTGGGTGCCCTGGCCTCTGTCACCTCGGCCTTGGAAGCCCGGGGGGCTCGGCCTTGCCCTCGGTCGCCTTAGCGACCGAGGGCGCCTCGGCCCCATCTGACTTGCGGGCCTCGGCCTCATGGGGCATAGGCTCCTCCTCCACTTGCTTCGTGGCTACCTTGGTAGCCTCCCCCTAGGCAACTGGCTCCTTCAGGTTAGCCCTCGCTGATGCCGCGCCATGTTGTATGGCGTCTTGCACCTCTACCACCCATTGGGTGGTGGAGCTGGTGCTCACCTTGAGCGCCTTACGTGGTGCCAGGGCGGGCACTTCCGCTTGATGCTTCTAGCTGAAGGCAAAACACCAACAAGGTCAGCATACGACCAAGGAACGAATGGGAGATGCTGCCAACTCTGCCGAAAAACACTCACCTCGAACGGGGACACAACCACTTCGGCACTGCGTCCCTCCTCTACAATAGTGGTGGCGGCAGCAGTGGCACGGCCTCCGTGTCCGCCGGTGCCGGTCGGCCCTCGCCGAACTCTGACGCCCCCTTGACTCGCTGTGGGGGTAGTTGCATCGCCCCCGCTGCCGCCTGCTCCACCTTCACTGTCGAGCCGACCAGGCTAACGGTGCACTTCCCTAACGCCCGTGCCTCAGGCGTGTTGGCCTTAGCCTCAGGGTAGGCGATCGCTAGCCCCAAGGCGTCCTCTCCTCCTCTCAGAAACACCAAGTTGTTCGCTAATGCCTCGAGCGCCGTCCCCCTGACGTCAAGGAGATGGTCTAGGGGACCCCGCCCTGCCTCACTCTTGTCATCATCGTCCGAAGAGTCCGTCGATAGTGACAGCGATGGAGATGCCTCCACCGGAAGACCATCCTGCCTCTGCTGCCGGTGGCATCTCTCTAGCTCCTCGCGCTCAAGGTTCTTCCTCTTGCGCTTTGCCTCCTCGGTGTCCTTCCGCTTCTTTTGTGCCTCGGCGTGTGCTCGGTTCACTGCTCGCCACTCTGCGTCCTCAGGAACAGGCAGTGGGGAGGCTCACACGTCCCTCATCCCCTGCGGGGACGACAAATGCAAATAAGGGAACAGGAAAACGCAAGGAGCAAGAAGGCCTCGGGGGCCGCAGTGGCGCGTGACTTACCAAAGAAAGGTACCCCCACGATGGGTGCATCGTGAATGGGGTTAGACCACCACTCCTCAGCCGCCCCTCCACTATCTCTCTCACCCGACGTAGAATCTCCTTATCAGGGAGGGCAACAACGGACATCCGGATGCCCTCGATCGGCTCATCTGGTGTCATGTCAAACAGGCGCCACCGCTGAGCCATCAGCGGCAGCACCCTCCGACGGTGGAAGGCCGCCACGACCATTGCCACCGTAAGGCCGTAGCTGCAGCTTGGGCTGGTTGACCAATGGGACACCATACCTCAACTTCTCTGGCTAGCTCTCCACAACCCACCCAATGTAGGGGGGAAGTCCGCCGTCGTCGTTGCGGAGGTAGAACCAGCTGTTGTACCAGCGGTGATTGGATGACGTGAGTTGGGCTGGGATGTAAAGGTGTTGCCGGTCTTGGCACACTTGGAGAGTACAGCTACCGGCCCTCATCGCCTTCCTTGTGCTCATCGTGCCCATCGGCTTGGCGGTATGCCCCGCCTGGAAGAGGTGGAGCCACAGCTCCCAATGGGGGGCAATGCCCAGATACCCCTCGTAGACGACGACAAAGATGGCCGCCTGCGTGATGGAGTTGGGATTGAAGTTATGGAGCTCCACACCGTAGTAGTACGGGAGCACCCGCATGAACCAGTCTATCGGTAGGCCAAGACCACGCTCGTGGAAGGCCATGAAACTCACGATGTAGCCATCACGTGGCCTCGGCTCTGGCTCGCCCCCCGGAGCAATCCACTTCGGCCTAGTGGGATCGGTAACCGGGCGAAGGAGGCCATCATCGATGAGTGACTGTAGCCTCTCCGCCAACACGTCGGACAGACCCCAAGGATCCCCCTGAAGGACAACAGCGCCGTCGGCCATTGCGCGGTGAAGAATGCAGCTACGGCGGTAAAGCTCGCTCTCTCTCTCTCTCTCTCTCTCTCTCTTTCCCGCCCTTCTCCCTTCTTCTCCTCGGCGCTATCTGTTCTTAGCAATGGCTCGAAGGCAGAAAAGGTGAATGCAGGCACGGTAAGGAGGAGAAGGGCGAGGCTCGTCATGTATTTTTGCAGGAAGGGGATGAAACGGACGGGCAACGAAATTGGGAAAGTTTCCCTCAAATCTGGCACAGTTAATCTAGATCCGATTTAACCACCCACGCGCCCACCTTTTCCTTATTAATCGCACGCACAGTATGTCCCATCTGCTGACACCGCGTCGCATCCGACCACAGCAACGGTAGGTGTCATTCCGTCTCCCTAAGAAACTGCCTCAAAAGGCGCACCTACCATTGTCAGTTGATGGGAGGGGAATATCCCCCACCCAATTCCTTTTAGACGAAGGAACTGGGCACCGAACCCGTTACGGTCTAGGGGTTCGAAGGCTGGGCCCCCAAGGGTCTCAATAGCCACCCCAGGACAACAGAGTTAGGGACAACTATGGGCAAGCCTGTACATGGCTGAGGCCAGAGCAAGCGATCGCTCGGGATGCCCTAAGTTGTGTCTGAGACTAGCAGGGAGGTCTCCGAATGGGATCCCACCGTAGGGAGGCATCGAGCCCCTGAGGCCAATCGAACAGCAGTGGGACCCATTAGAGAAGCCCTCTGGTACTTTTGGAGTGCGTCTCTAGACCGCTAGCTGACCCATATAGAATGGGGCACGGGCCTCCACTCGAACTTACCCGATAACAGCTCACCGGAAGTGTCATCGCTCGCGCCCACCAAGGGTAGCCTGGCATATTCCATCCCTCCTTCCGAACGAAAAGGATGTGCGAGGGTCGCACAAAAAGACAGGGAAACTCAAGATCACCCTCTCATCCATGCAGAGGCTCGGGGGCTCTTCCTACAACCAAGCCAAGACCCAGTGACCTAGGCTCGCACTCGAGGGCTCGGCAAACAAACCCTCCTTCCAAACGAAACGGATGTGCGAGGGTCATACAAAAAAGACAGGGAGACTCCTGATCGCCCTCTCGCTCCATGTAGAGGCTCGAGGGCTCTTCCTGCAACCAAGCCGAGACCCAGCGACCCAGGCTCGCACTCAAGGGCTTGGCAAACAAACCCTCCTTCCAAATGAAAAGGATGTGCGAGGGTCATTATGGGGGTATTAACCCCTATACCCTTACGGCTAAGCTTGGGCCAGCCCAGATCGGTGAGTCCGGTCCACCAAAAGATGACGCGTGGCTCGGCCAACCTGTTTAGAGCCCCGCACAAGGAGTCAAGGCAGATTTGGCGAACAGGCAAGATCCTGGTCGGTTAGAATAGGAATCCTTATCCGGTCACATATGGCAATTGTAACTGGCTAGGATTAGTTTCCAGATCTGTAACCCTGCCCCCCGGACTATATAAGGTGGGCAGGGGACCCCTCTAAAAAACATCTCTCATTGACATACATCAATACAAATCAGACGCAGGACGTAAGGTATTACGCCTTCTTGGCGGCCGAACCTAGGATAAAACCTCAGTGTCTGTCTTGCATCACCGTCTTAGTTTGTAGCTTGCGCATCTGTCTACCGACAATCTACTACCTTGGGCATACCCTTAGGTAGACTGCCGACCATATTTTCATCAACAGTGGCATGCCAGGTAGGGGGTGTGCGTACTGCTCTCCAAGCAAACAAGATGGTCATCATCTCTGGCTCCATGGCTACGCCGAACGGCCTCACGTTCACCGTTGGCCAGATCACCTGGACCACCTGACTCCGACGGCTTCATCGCCATGGCCCTAGAGAAGGCATGGATTCAGTCCGCGTTGACCACTGCTTCACCTGCATCGGCTACAGCTCCTGACCATGGTAGAAACAGGCTCCTACCACTGGTGGATACGGCTCCGACCACGGTGGATACTGGCTCCGACCACGATGGATCTGGCTCCAACCACGGTACATCTAGCTCTGACCACACCTGCATCATCTTTAGCCATGCCAACAACTCGTCATCCGCTTCCCCGCTACAAAGGGAAGCAGATCGACAACACCGACCTACTCGACTCTAGCGATCGGGTCGGCACCAAACTCGCTGAAACCCTAGCTCTGATAAGTATGATTCAAAGTCAACCTAATGAGCAGGTAACCGCTCTCCACAATAGATCTACCCGACCAGCTCGGACCAGTCCCCCTGCATGACTTGGTATAGATCTCATGGTCATATCTACTCCTGAAGGGCGCTCCGCTCATCGCTGGCCAGCCTCTGCGATGGGTATCTGGCTCTCTGAGTACAAAGCCTCGATGGAGAACCACCAGGTCCAGCCCTATGGCCTGCGAAACGCTGCCTCCAGCTACGCGTATAACCTACAACATCATTTGGATCTGTGTTTTATGCACCGACCTCGGCCGAAGCCACGCAACTTTGTCAACATGATCAGGATTGAAGATTATCAAGAAGGATCCGTCCACACAGTCCAAGAGGGTGACTCTAGCTCCTCGTCTGGCATCGCATCTAATGCATCTATCCACACCGAGCTTTAGCATCACGAAGATGAAGGCATCAAGTACGATCTGGATATCCCAGACCACGCCCCAGGGTACTCATAATTCCCGTCTTTCCCGCCAAGACGAGGGGATTTGATCCATGTTGTCAGCAATGATGAACCGCCAGCGGTTGGCGAAATAGAACAAGAAAGGACTGCACGCGAAGCACGCAATATTGACCGGTTTAATTGCTGACAAATTGAAGCCGAAGCAGACCAGGAGGCATGACGCATAAGGGTCTAGCCACGTGACCTCAATGATGCTTTCGACAGGGTGGGGGACAAATAGGTCTTCAGGACTCCAAGCACCAATGTAGCCATCACCATGGTGACAATGCAATGGCTACCCAACACCCCAGAAACCCAAGCAGTTCGCGATGAAATACAAGCCTATCTGACGGCTGCTATGGCCTAGACCGCAAAGATTGTAAACCAAGCCCGGGCCCCATCCGTCTCGGTCAAGTCAAGCCACAGCCGCCAGCACCCAAGTCGCTCACAACCACTCAACCAATGTGGCTCATGCAACAACGACCCATCAGACAACCGTCAAGGTAGAAACAGTGGCCATGATGGTGGCCAGGATGACAACCGCCGCCGGGACAACAACCGCCGCGATGTCCGGGACGATAACCGCTGAGACAACCGTGATAATCACCGTGATAACCATGGTCGCAGGGCTAATCTAGATGGCAATCGAGATCGCCGCGATGGCAATAACAATCTCCGCCATTACCTCGATGGACGCGATCTGCACGCTCGCATCAACTAGAGAGCCGACGATCGAGCATCCCACGAAAGTTATCACCGTATGGAATATGACACTGCCCATGGCCCGCCGGGTTTGAAGCAGTTTACTCCACACCTTCGCCAAGTCATATGGCCCAAGAATTTCAAGCTTGAGAAACTTTAGAAGTACGATGACAAGGAAAACCCCGAATTATGGGTCATGCTCTACGAGACTGCGTGCAGATCAGCCATGGCTGATGAGCACGTCATGTCTAACTATTTCCCAGTCGTTGTTGGCCATGCAGGTCACCAATGGCTGGTCAGCTTGCCGATGAACTACTTTGACTCTTGGCAGGAGCTCAAGCAAGCCTTCATCGACAACTTCATTGCAACTTGTGAACAACCAGGCAACAAATATGATCTACAACGGATTCGAGATTGAAAAGATGAGCCACTGTGCGAGTACGTTTGGGCTTTCTCAGAGATGCACATCAAGGTCCCATCAATCTCCGACAATGAGGCAATCGAGGCTTTCATCACTGGCCTCTGCTTCCACGACGCCCTAAGGGACAAGCTCCTCTGCAAGAGACCTGAATCGGTCACAGCGCTCTTGGCCACCGCTAAGAAATATGCGGATGCCGACGACGCTAAAAAGATAATTATTGAAGAAGCAGCAAGGGTTCCACGCTCCGACCACCTCCCACACCACGACGACTACCTGCGGCAACCGTGGTCGGAATGACAATTTTGACCACCGCAACCAGCGCAACGACTCCCGCGACCACTGTGATCAACGTAATCAGCGGCGTAACTGCCATGACGATTATAGGAGCAAGCATGCTCGGGAAGACGACGGCGAGGTCAATACCGTTAAAAAGGGTGGCGGACGTCGTAACTACGAAGATGACTACACCAAAGCATTGAAAGGGCCCTGCCAGCTCCATCCTAAGTCAAACCATACCATGGAGAATTACCACATTCTCAAGTCTATCTACACGCAGTCAATAGGCTCCGGATACATCCGACAAGCCTAACGACGTAGGGGAATAGCGCAACGAGGATAAAGACGACGACGATGTAGACCCTCATCACAAGTACGTCAAGCCAACCGATCATGTACACACCATCATCGGAGGCAAAGTGTCCATCGAGACCAAATGAGAACGCAAGCTGCTCGCCCGCGCTTGCTTGAACGTTGCCAACACCGACAACCTCCTCACCGATCCGTGGCTCCCTCTGTGGTCTCACCGCAAAATCTCCTTTAGCAGAAAGGACCAGTGGGCCGCAATACCTGAGCCTAGGGCAGTTTTCCCCTGGTCCTCCATCCTTGTATTAACAAGGTTCAGTTCGACAGAGTACTGATCGACGGCGGTAGCTCCATCGATATACTGTTCAAGAACTAGTCTGCCTGCCCTGAAGATAGCTCAGGCGAACCTCAAGCCGTACGAGGCATAGTTCTAGGGTGTTCTCCCCGGACAGAGCTCTATACCTCTCGGGCAGATCACGCTAGCTGTGTAGTTTGGGACCCTCGGACCACTTCCGCACCTGACTACGTCAAGTTTCGTGGTTGCTGACTTCGACAGGCACCTACCATGCTATTCTTGGTCGACCGTCGCTCACCAAGTTCATGGCCATACCTCATTACAGGTATCTAGTGCTCAAGATGCCTACTAAGAAAGGAGTTCTAACCCTCCGAGGCAATGTATAGCAGCTTATACCTACGAAGACGACTAGTTTCAAAATAGCAGAGGCTCACGACCTCTCTATTCGCATGGCCGAGACCATGCTCGACGCCAAGAAGACCTCGATCGACCACCTAGAGATCTCAGAGCTCGAGGCCCCATGCAAGAACATCAAGTCCAAGGAGCACAAGGTGATCCAGCTAGTCGACGGTGATCCCAGCAAAACAGCCCTTATCGGGGCCAACCTGGATCCCAAATAGGAAGACACGCTCGTTGGGTTCTTGAGGAGCAACGTGGATGTGTTCGCATGGAAACCTAATGACATGCCCGGTGTACCTTGGAACTTGATCGAGCACTCCTTAAATGTCAACAGCAAGGCCAAACCTATCAAACAGAAGCTACGGCGGTTCGCTTGTGACAAAAAGGAGGCGATTAGGGTAGAAGTTACACGACTTTTGGCAGCCGAATTTATCAAAGAGGTGTATCATCCAGAGTAGTTAGCCAACCCGGTTCTTGTACACAAAAAGAATAATGAATGGAGAATGTGCGTTGATTACACTAATCTCAACAAACACTGCCCTAAGGACCCCTTCGGCTTACCTCGCATAGACAAGGTCGTAGATTCAACCACTAGTTGTGAGCTGCTTTCCTTTCTCGATTGCTACTCTAGTTATCACCAGATCGCTCTCAAAAAGGATGACCAGATCAAGACATCTTTTATCATGCCCTTCGGCGCCTACTGCTACACGACTATGTCGTTTGGGCTCAAAAACGCCGGGGCTACCTACCAACAAGCTATACAAGCTTGCCTCAAAGACGAGATAAAAGACGACCTCGTCGAGGATTATGTTGATGATATAGTTGTCAAAACCAAGGAAGCACATACCCTTGTTGACAACTTGGAACGCACCTTTGCAGCCCTTAACACATTCCAGTGGAAGTTAAACCCAAAGAAGTGCATCTTTGGTGTTCCTTCTGGCATACTACTTGGCAACGTCATCAGTCACGATGGCATACGCCCTAATCTGGAGAAAGTCAAAGCTGTCTTGGACATGAAGCCACCCAAAAAGGTGAAGGATGTTCAGAAGCTTACCGGATGCATGGCCGCCCTCAGCCGATTCATATCAAGATTAGGTGAAAAAGGATTACCGTTCTTTAAACTACTCAAAGCATCCAAAAAGTTTGAGTGGTTGGAGGAAGCAGACGCTGCCTTCACATAGCTAAAACAATACCTTACATCACCTTCGGTCCTCACTGCTCCCAGAGAAGATGAAACACTCCTGCTTTACATTGCGGCTACTAATCGAGTGGTCTCCACGGCCATGGTGGTCGAGCGAGACAAGCTCGACCACGTCTACAAGGTACAGTGGCCAATCTATTTCATCAGTGAGGTACTTAATGAGTCCAAGACCAGGTACCCACAGATTTAGAAGTTGATCTATGCCATACTGATAACATCCCAAAAGTTGAAACATTACTTCGACGGATACCAGTGTGGTGGTCATGACTGAGTACCCTCTGCGAGATATCATTAGCAACAAGGATGTGAACGGGCGCATCGTTAAATGGGCAATGGAGCTATGCCCCTTCTCCTTGGAATTTGGAAGCCGTACTACAATCAAGTCTCAGGCACTCATCGATTTCATCATCGAGTAGACAGACTTAAGCACGCCTGCTTCTCTGGGATCCGACGAGTATTGGACGATGTACTTCAACGGCTCTCTCAACATTGATGGTGCGGGAGCAGGAGTCCTTTTCGTGTCACCTCCAAGGAGTAGCTCCGGTACGTCCTTAGGATTTATTTCCCAGCATCTAATAATGCTGTCGAGTACGAAGCATGCCTACATGGTTTGTGCATTGCGGTTGAGCTTGGCGTCAAACGTCTCTATGTCTACGGAGACTCTGCTCTAGTCATCAACCAACTCAACAAGGACTGGGACACGACCAGTGAAAAGATGGATGCATACTATAAATCGATCAGAAAGCTGGAAGGCAGGTTCTATGGCATCGAATACATACACGTGGTCTGGGATAAGAATCAAGCAGCGGATGCACTGTCAAAGTTAGGATCATCCTGAGCCAAAATCCCACATGGCGTATTCATCCAAGACCTACTCATGCCTTCCATCGAAGAGGAAGATTCCACAGCAGACAAGCCTCTAGACCAGCAGTTGGTGGCTATGGTTCTGGCGTCAAGCACCGCCGAGCCGCCTCCAACCACTCATGAGTTCGACTGGAGAATACCTTTCATCAAGTACCTAACAGATGGCAGCGGTTACACTGATCGGATAGAAAATGAGCGCCTAATGCGTCGCAGTAAGCAGTACCTGCTCGTCGATGGCAAGCTATGGTGCAAGAACGCAAAGGAGGAAATCTTGATAAAGTGTATAACCCAGGAGGATGGCGAACATCTCCTAGACCAAATCCACTTTGGCTCCTGCGGTAACCACGCGGCCTTAAGAACGCTGGTCGGTAAGGCTTTCTGAGCAGGGTTCTATTGGCCGTCAGCAGTAGCCGACGCAGAGAAGCTAGTCCGCCACTGTGAGGGCTATCAGTTCTTCACTAAGAGAATCCACATACCAGCACATGAGATCCAGACAGTACTAGCCTCTTGGCCCTTCGCATGCTGGGGACTAGATATGATCGGGCCCTTCAAACCGGCTCCAGGGAAATTTACATGCATCTTTGTGCTGATCGATAAATTTTCTAAGTGGATAGAATACATGCCTCTAGTACAGGCATCCTCAGAAAAGGCTGTCACGTTCCTCGACCAAGTCATCCACTTTTTCGGCATACCCAACAGCATCATCACTGATCTGGGTACTCAGTTCACCGGGAACGCTTTTTGGGACTTCTGCGATGAAAAGAGCATAATAGTAAAATACATCTCGGTGGCGCACCCTAGAGCTAATGGACAAGTCGAGCGGGCTATTGGCATGATCTTAGACGCATTGAAGAAGAGGATGTATAGAGAAAATGACAAAGCTCCTGGAAGATGGCTCAAAGAGTTACCAGCCGTGGTCTAGGGCCTCAGAACTCAGCCCAGTTGTAACACCGACGTCTCATCGTACTTTATGGTTTACGGCGCTGAGGCAGTCCTTCCAGTAGATATAGCTTTCATATCAGCACGAGTAGAGAACTTCGACGAAAAAGGGTCAATGAAGTACGGGAACTAGAAGTGAATAGCGCAGAAGAGAAGCGGCTCGATTCTTGTGTACGTACGGCCAAATACCTAGCTGTTTTGTGCAGGTACTACAACAAGAACGTTAAAGAGCGGTTCTTCGTGGTCTGGGACCTGGTCCTGAAGTGGAAGACGAACTAGGCTGGTGTCCATAAACTCGCAACCCCATGGGAGGGTCCTTTCATGATCAAGGAAGTCACATGACCAACGTCTTACAGGTTAGCTCACCTGGACGGTACTGACGTACCAAACTCGTGGCATATCGACAAGCTTAGATGTTTCTATGCTTAACTACTGAGATATGTACTCCTCTTGTACTTTCGATTTACTTCAATAAAGCTATTATGATTTCTCCGACCACTCTAATGTGTCACTTCAAATTTTATGGTTATTCTAACTTAGCCAGTAAAAGCCGACCACCACTCCTTCTACAGTTTTTGGAATAGGCCCTGTCTCTGGTTCCTCCCAACACGTGCATGGGATCTGCTCTCTACGTTACGGGTGATCAGCAGGTCCCCCTTAGTTTGACTTGTTCACATCTACGTGTGCACAGGTCACGCACCTCACACTCTGACCACATGGCAAACTAGGGCCGCACAAACTTTTCAGGATGATGTGTTGAGCAAAATGGTACAACTAAACAGAACATTAACATGTTCTCACTTAGTTACACCAATATAAGTTTCAAGCTTAAAAACGTTTTATACAAAGCAAACAAGCTTATAATGATATACAATTATGTTATTACAAGCTTGCCTGAAGAGGCCCAAGTTTACAATAACACAACTATGTCCTCCTTCTACAGCTCTAAGCCTATTACATTGGCTAGTCGGGGCGCGCAGCACCTACTGCTCGCTGCTTCGATATCGTACTTGATTCTTGAGGACTCTTGTGCTAGTCGAGCTAAAGGGGATGGCCCCGCCGATGCCTGGCTGGTCGAGACCGCAGGCTTCGTCGGTTGGTTTGCAACTGATGGTGTTTCCAGCTGACTTATCGATGGCGTCCCCTGTACAGGTGTTGTCCCACCTCCACATAGGTTAATGTCACCAATTATCTTTGACAACAGGTCCAGCTGGGCCATCTGAAGCTCCTCTGCCTTGTTTGGGTCTACCTCTTTTGGGTATCTAGCCTCTAGGCGCTTAAGATCGATCAGGGGGTAGTGGGCACGCACCATGCTTAGCACATGGGCACCCGTGTACTCACCCGCCTCCTTCACAAACTCTTGGAACCATCCCCATGCTTGTCTGCATCTCTCGACCAGTCTGAGCTAGGACGTCCTTGGCTCTTCCTCTGTGAGCACCGGGTCGATAAGGTCGAGGACGAGCAAAATGCCAGTTGCCACTTCCTGGCACCAGTTCTTCCATGTGTCCCGATCCTCGGTGGCCTCAAGGCATCGTGCTTTCCAGTCGTCACGCTCTTTGATCATGGCTTCTAGATGCCTCTTGGCATTGACTTTTAAAACTGCACACCATACAAGACATCAAATGTAATGGCACGACAAGACAAGGCGGGAAACAGAATGAGAAAGGTGGTCTGGAATACTTACTTTTCAGTTCCTCCTTCATTTTGGTGGTGTGGTCCTAGAGTTGAGACTGGTTGCGTGCCAGTTTCTCATTGTCCTCCTTCAGACGACCACACTCTACGGTCACACGGCTTTTCTCCTCTTGGAGGTGGGTTACTTCAGCTTCTAAGCCTGCATTACAGCTGTCACTACCAACAACGCAACAACACGTGTCATACACTTGCTGTGATAAAATGACAACTTACTTGTTTTTTCCCGCTCTTTGTTATTGAGCTGGCTGACCAGGTTCTGGTTCTGTGCCTCTCACTCTGTCCTCTCCTGGTCGGTGGCTTCAAGTTGGCGACGCAAGCGTTCCACCTCGGCCGCCAGTTCTCTATTATTCGCCGTGATTCCCTCAATCTGGTCGAAGCACCTCTTTTGGTACTTCACGGTCTTGATCAAGTCCTGCATATAAACAAGCTAAGTCAGATAGATCGACTACATAATAGGGTCAAGTGGTCAAGCCAAACATACCTGGACTTCTGTCACCAGACGCTTTGCCGCCCGTTCAACTTTTAGGGTCTCTTCGACCTCTGGGATTTCTTCGTGCATAACCCACTCATCGTTCCGCCAGCGCGACACATATACATGTTGTCGTTTATCTTGGGGACGGCCCAGGATTTCTTCTACTTCATCCTCTTCGGCCTCTTGTTCAGGGGGCGGCGCTGGTCTAGAGTCTATAGTCTCCGCGACCACTATGGCCTTCCCACGAGCCGTAGCATCGGCTAGCGTGCTCTGTGCCAACTCTGGTTGCTGCTCCTTGGCTTGGTCTGGTTCCCTTGGCACCAAGGTACCCGCTCCAGCAGGGTTAGTGCTTGGAGCACTTGTACTTTGCTCGGCTATCTTCTCGACCAGCTGCTCGGGGACTGACGTCTGGCCGCTCGTCTGCTGAGGTTCTGGTGGAATTTCTTCTATAGGTTCCTCCACAACCGGCTGCTGAGCAGTTCTTTCCACCAGTACTGGCGAAGCCATGCCACACCTGGCCTAGCTGGTCAGGATTTTCGGTGGACGTCGACCTGATATACCAGGGAAAAGTTCAGAAGACAATAGTATTCAATACAAATTATAAGCTTACATCAAAGTTACAGATACTTATAGCTTGGAAGCACGGAATGACGTGGCGAAGGAGCGATCTCTTCGATTGCGCCTGCTCCATGTGCTCGGCGGGTTCCACTAGGTCTTTTTCCATGACCGGTACTGGCGCTGGGGTTTGGTACTCGACACTTCCCACGCTTGTCCTCTGTGTTGCAGTGGTCGGTGATGCGATCACTGCTGGCACAGAGGAGCCACCCTACTCCATGGACCCATTGTCTCCTCCTCTTTCAAGGGACGAGTCGAAGATGTCCGCCTCCTCTGTTTCGTCGTCTGAAAGGGGGAAGATGGCCTGGCGACTGTTTATTAGCAGCCGGCCGCTTGCCAGCAAGCTCTAGGCCGATGCATCCTCCACAACCTCGAGTGCTGCCCAGTGGACGTCTTCGGTCCTAGCACTAGTCTAGGCGGCTAGGCTGGCAACTTGCAGGCCAATCCACACTAGGGGGCGGAGACACGAACACTACTGCCTGGTCATGACCATTACTCTAGGAAACATAAAGGAGACAACAGTCAATTTCTTGTTACAACATGATTCTACAGGTACAAGGAAGCATCATTTACCTTTGGGGGAGGTCGGGCCAGCTTGAAGGCGTGCTCAATGTCGTTTAACCTGACATGATTGGGATCGGCTAGGTTGAATAGCTCCCCAATCCTGGCCTTGACTTCTATCTTGTCGAACGCCTCTTTCCTGGTCCTCGTTGGATCTACGCTCCCCTGGTACTCGAAGCCAAGATGTACCCTCTTCTGGCAGGGCTGGATCCTTCGGCTGATGAAGTTCCCGACCACACTTGGACCATCCAGCTTTCCCCATGGGATCATCTCGAGCAGTTCTACGATCTGCTCCAAGTGCTTGGGCTTCTCCGACCAGCTGTTCTTCTTCTTTGAAATCAACCCCACATCGCACAGGGTGATTGTGTTCGGCTCTTCGCGGATGTAGAACCACTTCTTGTACCATTCATCTAGCGAGGTGTTCTAGGGGCAGTGCAAGTATTGGGCCTTCATACTGTCACGCAGATTGAGGTAGACGCCTCTAGCTATCTTCGAGCCACCGCTCCCTTTCTTCCGTAGACAGAACAGGTGGCAAAAGAGGTCGAAATGGGGCTAGAAGCCACCATAGGCCTCGCAAAGATGGATGAAGGTGGAGACAAGAAGAATTGAGTTGGGATGCAGATTGCAAATCCCAATCTCGTAATACAAGTAGAGACCCTGAAGGAAAGGGTGCACTGGAACCCCAAAACTCCGTTTGAAGAAATCCTTGAAAACCACAATCTCACCTGGTTGTGGATCAGGGAAGCTTTCTCCTTCCGACGCACGCCATCCCACGAGTGCCTTGTTGTGGAGCACTCCCATGGTGACGAGGTCTTCAATGGTCTGCTCATTGCTCCTTGACTTCCACCACTCCTTCACCATGACTCCGCCTTTCTTCTGGGCATCTCTCTTCGCCATTAATCTGTCCTTACTAAGGGGGTGGATGCGGTGGCGGGGGGATTGGTGATAATTTCCAGAGGAATAGGGTTTGGCAAGAGGAAGAAGAAGGTTGCGGCGGCGAATGACAATGGGGATCGGTAAAAAGTAACTTACCAGTTCTATATTATAAATAACCAAGAGCTCTATCGTTTCGTCCGCCCAAGATTCTTGGGAGACATGCGCATGCGGTTGTTTTCACAACCTCAAGATCTACGCCAATAAACGTGCCCCTTCGTTACCAGTGTACGCGCCTCTTCGTTGATAGTGTGAGAGGGCCCACACTGACGCACCTCCATACAGGTGCCACGCGACTGTTTGCCAGAAAGAGCAATAAGGCAGAGTGACGTTTATATCCGTCTGCTTTTTTGACCAGACGTGGCAGTTGGACTTGACAGAGTAAGTAGTAGTACGGGAGCACCCGCATTGAACCAGTCTATCGGTAGGCCAAGACCACGCTCGTGGAAGGCCATGAAACTCACGATGTAGCCATCACGTGGCCTCGGCTCTGGCTCGCCCCCCGGAGCAATCCACTCCGGCCTAGTGGGATCGGTAACCGGGCGAAGGAGGCCATCATCGATGAGTGACTGTAGCCTCTCCGCCAACACGTCGGACAGACCCCAAGGATCCCCCTGAAGGACAATAGTGCCGTCAGCCATGCGCGGTGAAGAATGCAGCTACGGTGGTAAAGCTCGCTCTCTCTCTCTCTCTCTCTTCCCCGCCCTTCTCCCTTCTTCTCCCCGGCGCTCTCTGTTCTTAGCAATGGCTCGAAGGCAGAAAAGGTGAATGCAGGCATGGTAAGGAGGAGAAGGGCGAGGCTCATCATGTATTTATGCAGGAAGGGGACGAAACGGACGGGCAACAAAATCAGGAAAGTTTCCCTCAAATCTGGCACAGTTAATCTAGATCCGATTTAACCACCCACGCGCCCACCTTTTCCTTATTAATCGCACGCACAGTTATGTCCCATCCGCTGACACCCGCGTCGCATCCGACCGTAGCAACGGTAGGTGTCGTTCCGTCTCCCTAAGAAACTGCCTCAAAAGGCACCTACCGTTGTTAGTTGATGGGAGGGGAATATCCCCCACCCAATTCCTTTTAGACGAAGGAACTAGGCACCGAACCCGTTACGGTCTAGGGGTTCGAAGGCTGGGCCCCCAAGGGTCTCGACAGCCACCCCAGGATAATAGAGTTAGGGACAACTATGGGCAAGCCTGTACATGGCCGAGGCCAGAGCAAGCGATCGCTCGGGATGCCCTAAGTTGTGTCCTGAGACTAGCAGGGAGGTCTCCGAATGGGATCCCACCAAAGGGAGGCATCGAGCCCCTCGAGGCCAATCGAACAGCAGTGGGACCCATTAGGGAAGTCCTCTGGTACTTTTGGAGTGCGTCTCTAGACCGCTAGCTGACCCATATAGAATGGGGCATGGGCCTCCACTCGAACTTACCCAATAATAGCTCATCAGAAGTGTCATCGCTCGTGCCCACCGAGGGTAGCCTGGCATATTCCATCCCTCCTTCCAAACGAAAAGGATGTGCGAGGGTCGCACAAAAAGACAGGGAAACTCCTGATTGCCCCTCTCATCCATGCAGAGGCTCGAGGGCTCTTCCTACAACCAAGCCGAGACCCAGTGACCCAGGCTCGCACTCGAGGGCTCGGCAAACAAACCCTCCTTCCAAACAAAAAGGATGTGCGAGGGTCATACAAAAAAGACAGGGAGACTCCTCATCACCCTCTCGCTCCATGTAGAGGCTCGGGGGCTCTTCCTGCAACCAAGCCGAGACCCAACAACCCAGGCTCGCACTCAAGGGCTTGGCAAACAAACCCTCCTTCCAAACGAAAAGGATGTGTGAGGGTCATTGTAGGGATATTAACCCCTATACCCTTATGGCTAAGCTTGGGCCAGCCCAGATCGGTGAGTCCAGTCCACCAAAAGACAACGCGCGGCTCGGCCAACCTGTTTGGAGCCCCACGCAAGGAGTCAAGGCAGATTTGGCGAACAGGTAAGATCCTGGTCGGTTAGAATAGGAATCCTTATCCGGTCACATATGGCAATTGTAACTGGCTAGGATTAGTTTCCAGATCTGTAACCCTGCCCCCCGGACTATATAAGGTGGGTAGGGGACCCCTCTAAAAGACATCTCTCATTGACATACATCAATACAAATCAGACGCAGGACGAAGGTATTACGCCTTCTTGGCGGCCGAACCTGGATAAAACCTCGTGTCTGTCTTGCATCACCGTCTTGTTTGTAGCTTGCGCATCTGTCTACCGACAATCTACTACCTTGGGCATACCCTTAGGTAGACTGCCGACCATATTTCTCAACAGTGGCATGCCAGGTAGGGGGTGTGCGTACTGCTCTCCAAGCAAACAAGATGGTCATCATCTCTGGCTCCATGGCTACGCCGAACGGCCTCACGTTCACCGTTGGCCAGATCACCTGGACCACTGGCTCCGACGGCTTCATCGCCATGGCCCTAGAGAAGGCATGGATTCAGTCCGCGTTGACCACTGCTTCACCTGCATCGGCTACAGCTCTGACCATGGTAGAAACAGCTCCGACCACGGTGGATACGGCTCCGACCACGGTGGATACGGCTCCGACCACGATGGATCTGGCTCCAACCACGGTACATCTAGCTCTGACCACACCTGCATCATCTTTAGCCACACCGACAACTCGTCATCGGCTTCCCCGCTACAAAGGGAAGCAGATCGACAACACCGACCTACTCGACTCCAGCGATCGGGTCGGCACCAAACTCACTGAAACCCTAGCTCTGGTAAGTATGATTCAAAGTCAACCTAATGAGCAAGTAACCGCTCCCCACAATAGATCTACCCGACCAGCTCAGACCAGTCGCCCCTGCACGACTTGGTATAGATCTCATGGTCATATCTACTCCTGAAGGGCGCTCTGCTCGTCACTGGCTAGCCTCCGCAATGGGTATCTGGCTCTCCAAGTACGAAGCCTCGATGGAGAACCACCAGGTCCAGCCCTATGGCCTATGAAACGCTGCCTCCAGCTACGCGTATAACCTACAACACCATTTGGATCTGTGTTTTATGCACCGACCTCAGCCAAAGCCATGCAACTTCGTCAACATGATCAGGATTGAAGATTATCAAGAAGGATCTGTCCACATAGTCCAAGAGGGTGACTCTAGCTCCTTGTCTAGCATCGCATCTAATGCATCTGTCCACACCAAGCTTCAACATCACGAAGATGAAGGCGTCAATTATGATCTGGATATCCCAGACCACGCCCCGAGGTACTCACAATTCCCGTCTTTCCCGCCAAGACGAGGGGATTTGATCCATGTTGTCAGCAATGATGAACCGCCAGCAGTTGGCGAAATAGAACAAGAAAGGACTACACGCGAAGCATGCAATATTGATCGGTTTAATCAATGACAAATTGAAGCCGAAGCAGACCAGGAGGCACGACGCATAAGGGTCTAGCCATGTGACCTCAACGATGCTTTTGACAGGGTGGGGGACAAACAGGTCTTCAGGACTCCAAGCGCCAACGTAGCCGTCGCCATGGTGGTAATGCAACGGCTACCCAACACCCCAGAAACCCAAGTAGTTCGCGATGAAATACAAGCCTATCTGACGGCTGCTATGGCCCAGACCGCAGAGATTGTAAACCAAGCCCGGGCCCCATCCGTCTCGGTCGAGTCAAGCCACAGCCGTCAGCACCCAAGTCGCTCACAACCACTCAACCAATGTGGCTCGTGCAACAATGACCCATCAGACAACCGTCAAGGTGGAAACGTTGGCCATGATGGTGGACAGGATGACAACCGCCGCCGGGACAACAACCGCCACGACGTCCAGGACGATAACCACTGAGACAACCGCGATAATCGCCGCAATAACCACGGTCGCAGGGCTAATCCAGATGGCAATCGAGATCGCCGCGATGGCAATAACAATCTCTGCCATTACCTCGGTGGACGCGATCTATGTGCTCGCATCAACTAGAGAGCCGACGATCGAGCATCCCACGAAAGTTATCGCCGTATAGAATATGACACTGCCCACGGCCCGCCGGGTTTGAAGCAGTTTACTCCACACCTTCGCCAAGTCATATGGCCCAAGAATTTCAAGCTCGAGAAACTTCAGAAGTACGATGACAAGGAAAACCCCGAATTATGGGTCATGCTCTACGAGACTGCGTGCAGATCAGCCATGGCTGAAGAGCACATCATGTCTAACTATTTCCCAGTCGTTGTTGGCCATGCAGGTCACCAATGGCTGGTCAGCTTGCCGACGAACTACTTTGACTCTTGGTAGGAGCTCAAGCAAGCCTTCATCGACAACTTCATTGCAACTTGTGAACAACCAGGCAACAAATACGATCTGCAACGGATTCGAGATTGAAAAGATGAGCCACTATGCGAGTACGTTTGGGCTTTCTCGGAGATGCGCATCAAGGTCCCATCAATCTCCGACAATGAGGCAATCGAGGCTTTCATCACTGGCCTCCGCTTCCATGACGCCCTAAGGGACAAGCTCCTCTGCAAGAGACCTGAATCGGTCACAGCGCTCCTGGCCACCGCTAAGAAATATGCGGACGCCGACGATGCTAAAAAGATAATTATTGAAGAAGCAGCAAGGGTTCCACGCTCCGACCACCTCCCACACCATGATGACTACCGCGGCAACCGTGGTCGGAATGACAATTTTGATCGCTGCAACCAGCGCAACGACTCCCGCGACCACTGTGATCAACGTAATCAGCGGCGTAACTGCCATGACGATTACGGGAGCAAGCATGCTCGGGAAGACGACGGCGAGGTCAATACCGTTAAAAAGGGTGGCGGACGTCGTAACTACGAAGATGACTACACCAAAGCATTGAAAGGGCCCTGCCAGCTCCATCCTAAGTCAAACCATACCATGGAGAATTACCACATTCTCAAGTCTATCTACACGCATCAATAGGCTCCGGATACATCCGACAAGCCTAACGACGTAGGGGAATAGCGCAACGAGGATAAAGACGACGACGATGTAGACCCTCATCACAAGTACGTCAAGCCAACCGATCATGTACACACCATCATCGGAGGCAAAGTGTCCATCGAGACCAAATGAGAACGCAAGCTGCTCGCCCGCGCTTGCTTGAACGTTGCCAACACCGACAACCTCCTCACCGATCCGTGGCTCCCTCCGTGGTCTCACCGCAAAATCTCCTTTAGCAGAAAGGACCAGTGGGCCACAATACCTGAGCTAGGGCATTTTCCCCTGGTCCTCCATCCTTGTATTAACAAGGTTCAGTTCGACAGAGTACTGATCGACGGCGGCAGCTCCATCGATATACTGTTCAAGAACAGTCTGCCCGCCCTGAAGATAGCTCAGGCGAACCTCAAGCCGTACGAGGCATAGTTCTAGCGTGTTCTCCCCGGACAGAGCTCTATACCTCTCGGGCAGATCACGCTAGCTGTGTTAGTTTGGGACCCCGGACCACTTCCGCACTGACTACGTCAGTTTTGTGGTTGCTGACTTCAACGGCACCTACCATGCTATTCTTGGTCGACCGTCGCTCACCAAGTTCATGGCCATACCTCATTACAGGTATCTAGTGCTCAAGATGCCTACTAAGAAAGGAGTTCTAACCCTCCGAGGCAACATATAGCAGCTTATACCTACGAAGACGACAGTTTCAAAATAGCAGAGGCTCACGACCTCTCTATTCGCATGGCCAAGACCATGCTCGACGCCAAGAAGACCTCGACCGACCACCTGGAGATCCCGAAGCTCGAGGCCCCATGCAAGAACATCAAGTCTAAGGAGCACAAGGTGATCCAGCTGGTCGATAGTGATCCCAGCAAAACGGCCCTTATCGGGGCCAACTTGGATCCCAAATAGGAAGACACGCTCGTCGGGTTCTTGAGGAGCAACGTGGATGTGTTCGCATGGAAACCTACTGACATGCCCGGTGTACCTCGGAACTTGATCGAGCACTCCTTAAATGTCAACGGCAAGGCCAAACCTATCAAACAGAAGCTACGGCGGTTCGCTCGCGATAAAAAGGAGGCGATTAGGGTAGAAGTTACATGGCTTTTGGCAGCCGAATTTATCAAAGTGGTGTATCATTCAGAGTGGTTAGCCAACCTGGTTCTTGTACGCAAAAAGAATAATGAATGGAGAATGTGCATTGATTACACTGATCTCAACAAACACTGCCCTAAGGACCCCTTCGGCTTACCTCGCATAGACAAGGTCATAGATTCAACCGCTAGTTGCGAGCTGCTTTCCTTTCTCGATTGCTACTCTGGTTATCACCAGATCGCTCTCAAAAAGGATGACCAGATCAAGACATCTTTTATCATGCCCTTCGGCGCCTACTGCTACATGACTATGTCGTTCGGGCTCAAAAACGCCGGGGCTACCTACCAACAAGCTATACAAGCTTGCCTCAAAGATGAGATAAAAGATGACCTCGTCGAGGATTATGTTGATGATATAGTTGTCAAAACCAAGGAAGCATATACCCTTGTTGACAACTTGGAACGCACCTTTGCAGCCCTTAACACATTCCAGTGGAAGTTAAACCCAAAGAAGTGCATCTTTGGTGTTCCTTCTGGCATACTACTTGGCAACGTCGTCAGTCACGACAGCATACGCCCTAATCTGAAGAAAGTCAAAGCTGTCTTGGACATGAAGCCACCCAAAAAGGTGAAGGATGTTCAGAAGCTTACCGGATGCATGGCCGCCCTCAGCCGATTCATATCAAGATTAGGTGAAAAAGGATTACCGTTCTTTAAACTACTCAAAGCATCCAAAAAGTTTGAGTGGTTGGAGGAAGCAGACGCTGCCTTCACATAGCTGAAACAATACCTTACATCACCTTTGGTCCTCACTGCTCCCAGAGAAGATGAAACACTCCTGTTTTACATTGCGGCTACTAATCGAGTGGTCTCCACGGCCATGGTGGTCGAGCGAGACGAGCCCGACCACGTCTACAAGGTACAGCGGCCAATCTATTTCATCAGTGAGGTACTTAATGAGTCCAAGACCAGGTACCCACAGATTTAGAAGTTGATCTATGCCATACTGATAACATCCCAAAAGTTGAAACATTACTTCGATGGATACCGTGTGGTGGTCATGACTGAGTATCCTCTGCGAGATATCATTAGCAACAAGGATGCGAAAGGGCGCATCGTTAAATGGGCAATGGAGCTATGCCCCTTCTCCTTGGAATTTGGAAGCCATACTACAATCAAGTCTCAGGCACTCATCGATTTCATCATCGAGTAGACAGACTTAAGCACGCCTGCTTCTCCGGGATCTGACGAGTATTGGACGATGTACTTCAATGGCACTCTCAACATTGATGGTGCGGGAGCAGGAGTCCTTTTCGTGTCACCTCCAAGGAGCAGCTCCGGTACATCCTTAGGATTTATTTCCCAGCATCTAATAATGCCGCCGAGTACGAAGCATGCCTACATGGTTTGTGCATTGCGGTTGAGCTTGGCGTCAAACGTCTCTACGTCTACGGAGACTCTGCTCTAGTCATCAACCAACTCAACAAGGACTAGGACACGACCAGCGAAAAGATGGATGCATACTGCAAATCGATCAGAAAGTTGGAAGGCAGGTTCTATGGCATCGAATACATACACGTGGTCTGGGACAAGAATCAAGCAGCGAATGCACTGTCAAAGTTAGGATCATCCCAAGCCAAAATCCCGCATGGCGTATTCGTCCAAGACCTACTCACGCCTTCCATCGAAGAGGAAGATTCCACGGTAGACAAGCCTCCAGACTAGCAGTTGGTGGCTATGGTTCCAGCATCAAGCACCACCGAGCCGCCTCCAACCACTCATGAGCCCGACTGGAGAATACCTTTCATCAAGTACCTAACAGATGGCAGCGGTTACACTGATCGGACAGAAAACGAGCGCCTAATGCGTCGCAGTAAGCAGTACCTGCTCGTCGATGGCAAGCTATGGTGCAAGAACGCAAAGGAGGAAATCTTGATAAAGTGTATAACCCAGGAGGATGGCGAACATCTCCTAGACCAAATCCACTCTGGCTCCTGCGGTAACCACGTGGCCTCAAGAACGCTGGTCGGTAAGGCTTTCCAAGTAGGGTTCTATTGGCCGTCAGCAGTAGCCAACGCAGAGAAGCTAGTCCGCCACTATGAGGGCTGTCAGTTCTTCACCAAGAGAATCCATGTACCAGCACATGAGATCCAGACAATACCAGCCTCTTGGCCCTTCGCATGCTGGGGACTAGATATGATCGGGCCCTTCAAACCGGCTCCAGGGAAATTTACATGCGTCTTTGTGCTGATCGATAAATTTTCTAAGTGGATAGAATACATGCCTCTGGTACAGGCATCCTCAGAAAAGGCTGTCACATTCCTCGACCAGGTCATCCACTATTTCAGCATACCCAACAGCATCATCACTAATCTGGGTACTTAGTTCACCGAGAACGCTTTTTGGGACTTCTGCAATGAAAGGAGCATAGTAGTAAAATATGTCTCGGTGGCGCACCCTAGAGCTAATGGACAAGTCGAGTGGGCTAATGGCATGATTTTAGACGCATTGAAGAAGAGGATGTACAGAGAAAATGACAAAGCTCTTGGAAGATGGCTCAAAGAGTTACCAGCCGTAGTCTAGGGCCTCAGAACTCAGCCCAGTTGTAACACCGACGTCTCACCATACTTTATGGTTTACGGCGCTGAGGCAGTCCTTCCAGTAGATATAGCTTTCAAATCAGCACGAGTAGAGAACTTCGATGAAAAAAGGGTCAATGAAGTACGGGAACTAGAAGTAAATAGCGCAGAAGAGAAGCGGCTCGATTCTTGTGTACGTACGGCCAAATACCTTGCTGTTTTGTGTAGGTACTACAACAAGAACGTTAAAGAGCGGTTCTTCGTGGTCGGGGACCTGGTCCTGAAGTGGAAGACGAACCAGGCTGGTGTCCATAAACTCGCAACCCCATGGGAGGGTCCTTTCATGATCAAGGAAGTCACATGACCAATGTCTTATAGGTTAGCTCACCTGGACGGTACTGACGTACCAAACTCGTGGCACGTCGACAAGCTTAGACGTTTCTATGCTTAACTACTGAGATATGTACTCCTCTTGTACTTTCGATTTACTTCAATAAAGCTATTATGATTTCTCCGACCACTCTAATGTGTCACTTCAAATTTTATGGTTATTCTAACTTAGCCAGTAAAAGCTGACCACCACTCCTTCTACGGTTTTCAGAACAGGCCCTGTCTCCAGTTCCTCCCAACACATGCATGGGATCCGCTCTCTACGTTACGGGTGATCGGCAGGTCCCTCTTAGTTTGACTTGTTCACGTCTACGTGTGCACAGGTCACGCACCTCACACTCCGACCGCATGGCAAACTAGGGCCGCACAAACTTTTCAGGATGATGTGTCGAGCAAAATGGTACAACTAAACAGAACGTTAACATGTTCTCACTTAGTTACACCAATATAAGTTTCAAGCTTAAAAACATTTTATACAAAGCAAACAAGCTTATAATGATATACAATTACGTTATTACAAGCTTGCCTGAAGAGGCCCAAGTTTACAATAACACAACTATGTCCTCCTTCTACAGCTCTAAGCCTATTACATTGGCTAGTCGGGGCGCGCAGCACCTACTGCTCACTGCTTCCAATATCCTACTCGATTCTTAGGGACTCTTGTGCTAGTCGAGCTGAAGGGGATGGCCCCGCCGATGCCTGGCTGGTCGAGACCGCAGGCTTCGTCGGTTGGTTTGCAACTGATGACTTTTCCAGCTGACTTGTCGATGGCGTCCCCTATACACATGCTGTCCCACCTCCACACAGGTTAATGTCACCAATTATCTTTGACGACAGGTCCAGCTGGGCCATCTGAAGCTCCTCTACCTTGTCTGGGTCTACCTCTTTCGGGTATCTAGCCTCTAGGCGCTTAAGATCGATCAAGGGGTAGTGGGCACGCACCATGCTTAGCACATGGGCACCCGTGTACTCACCCACCTCCTTCACGAACTCATGCATCTCTCGACCAGTCTGAGCTAGGACATCCTTGGCTCTTCCTCTGTGAGCGCCGGGTCGATAAGGTCGAGGATGGGCAAAATGCCAGTTGCCACTTCCTGGCACCAGTTCTTCCATGTGTCCTGATCCTCGGTGGCCTCAAGGCATCATGCTTTCCAGTCGTCACGCTCTTTGATCATGGCTTCTAGATGCCTCTTGGCATTGACTTTTAAAACTGCACACCATACAAGACATCAAATGTAATGGCACGACAAGACAAGGTGGGAAACAGAATGAGAAAGGTGGTCTGGAATACTTACTTTTCAGTTCCTCCTTCATTTTGGTGGTGTGGTCCTAGGAGTTGAGACTGGTTGCGTGCCAGTTTCTCGTTGTCCTCCTTCAGACGACCACACTCTGTGGTCACGCGGCTTTTCTCCTCTTGGAGGCGGGTTACTTCAGCTTCTAAGCCTGCATTACAGCTGTCACTACCAACAACGCAACAACACGTGTCATACACTTGCTATGATAAAATGACAACTTACTTGTTTTTTCCTACTCTTTGTTATTGAGCTGGCTGACCAGGTTCTGGTTCTGTGCCTCTCACTCTGTCCTCTCCTGGTCAGCGGCTTCAAGTTGGCGACGCAAGTGTTCCACCTTGGCCGCTAGTTCTCAATTATTCGCCGTGATTCCCTCAATCTGGTCGAAGCACCTCTTTCGGTACTTCACAGTCTTGATCAAGTCCTGCATATAAACAAGCTAAGTCAGACAGATCGACTACATAACAGGGTCAAGTGGTCAAGCCAAACATACCTGGACTTCTATCACTAGACGCTTTGCCGCCCATTCAACTTTTAGGGTCTCTTCGACCTCTGGGATTTCTTCGTGCATAACCCACTCGTCGTTCCGCCAGCGCGACACATATACATGTTGTCGTTTATCTTGGGGACGGCCCAGGATTTCTTCTACTTCATCCTCTTCGGCCTCTTGTTCAGGGGGCGGCGCTGGTCTGGAGTCTGCAGTCTCCGCGACCACTATGGCCTTCCCACAAGCCGTAGCATCGGCTAGCGTGCTCTGTGCCAACTCTGGTTGCTACTCCTTGGCTTGGTCTGGTTCCCTTGGCACCAAGGTACCTGCTCCAGCAGGGTTAGTGCTCGGAGCACTTGTACTTTGCTTGGCTATCTTCTCGACCAGCTGCTCGGGGACTGACGTCTGGCTACTCGTCTGCTGAGGTTCTGGTGGAATTTCTTCTATAGGTTCCTCCACAACTGGCTGCTGAGTAGTTCTTTCTGCCAGTACTGGCGAAGCCATGCCACACCCGGCTAGCTGGTTAGGATTTTTGGTGGACGTCGACCTGATATACCAGAGAAAAGTTCAGAAGACAATAGTATTCAATACAAATTATAAGCTTACATCAAAGTTATAGATACTTATAGCTTGGAAGCACGGAATGACGTGGTGAAGGAGCATCTCTTCGATTGCGCCTGCTCCATGTGCTCGGCGGGTTCCACTAGGTCTTTTTCCATGACCGGTACTGGCGCTGGGGTTTGGTACTCGACACTTCCCCCGCTTGTCCTCTGTGTTGCAGTGGTCGGTGATGCGATCACTGCTGGCACAGAGGAGCCACCCTACTCCATGGACCCATTGTCTCCTCCTCTTTCAAGGGACGAGTCGAAAGATGTCCGCCTCCTCTGTTTCGTCGTCTGAAAGGGGGAAGATGGCCTGGCGATGTTTATTAGCAGCCGGCCGCTTGCCAGCAACTCTAGCCGATGCATCCTCCACAACCTCGAGTGCTGCCCAGTGGACGTCTTCGGTCCTAGCACTAGTCTAGGCGGCTAGGCTGGCAACTTGCAGCCAATCCACACTAGGGGGCGGAGACACGAACACTACTGCCTGGTCATGACCATTACTCTAGGAAACATAAAGGAGACAACAGTCAATTTCTTGTTACAACATGATTCTACAGGTACAAGGAAGCATCATTTACCTTTGGGGGAGGTCAGGGCCAGCTTGAAGGCGTGCTCAATGTCGTTTAACCTGACATGATTGGGATTCGGCTAGGTTGAATAGCTCCCCAATCCTGGCCTTGACTTCTATCTTGTCGACGGCCTCTTTCCTGGTCCTCGTTGGATCTACGCTCCCCTGGTACTCGAAGCCAAGATGTACCCTCTTCTGGCAGGGCTGGATCCTTCGGCTGATGAAGTTCCCTGACCACACTTGGACCATCCAGCTTTCCCCACTGGGATCATCTCGAAGCAGTTCTACGATCTGCTCCAAGTGCTTGGGCTTCTCCGACCAGCTGTTCTTCTTCTTCGAAATCAACCCCACAGTCGCACAGGGTGATTGTGTTCGGCTCTTTCGCAGGATGTAGAACCACTTCTTGTACCATTCAGTCTAGCGAGGTGTTCTAGGGGCAGTGCAAGTACTGGGCCTTCATACCTGTCACGCAGATTGAGGTAGACGCCTCTAGCTATCTTCGAGCCGCCACCTCCCTTTCTTCTGTAGATAGAACAGGTGGCGAAAGAGGTCGAAATGGGGCTAGAAGCCACCATAGGCCTCGCAAAGATGGATGAAGGTGGAGACAAGAAGAATCGAGTTGGGATGCAGATTGCAAATCCCAATCTCGTAATACAAGCAGAGACCCTGAAGGAAAGGGTGCACTGGAACCCCAAAACCTCGTTTGAAGAAATCCTTGAAAACCACAATCTCACCTGGTTGTGGATCGGGGAAGCTTTCTCCTTTCGGCACACGCCATCCCTGCGAGTGCCTTGTTGTGGAGCACTCCCATGGTGACGAGGTCTTCGATGGTCTGCTCATTGCTCCTTGACTTCCACCACTCCTTCGCCATGACTCCGCCTTTCTTCTGGGCGTCTCTCTTCGCCATTAATCTGTCCTTACTAAGGGGGTGGATGCGGTGGCAGGGGGGATTGGTGATGATTTTCGGAGGAATAGGGTTCAGCAAGAGGAAGAAGAAGGTTGCGGCGGCGAATGACAATGGGGATCGGTAAAAAGTAACTTACCAGTTCTATATTATAAATAACCAAGAGCTCTATCGTTTCGTCCGCCCAAGATTCTTGGGAGACATGCGCATGCGGTTGTTTTCACAACCTCAAGATCTACGCCAATAAACGTGCCCCTTCGTTACCAGTGTACGCGCCTCTTCGTTGATAGTGTGAGAGGGCCCACACTGACGCACCTCCATACAGGTGCCACGCGACTGTTTGCCAGAAAGAGCAATAAGGCAGAGTGACGTGTTATATCTGTCTACTTTTTTGACCAGACATGGCAGTTTGGACTTGACAGAGTCAAGAGATAAATAAATACACTAAATAATAATACAAGCGGCGTTCTTTTTCCTTTCACTGCATGTCTTGTGCCTAATGATGGACCAGACCACTGCCGTTCTCAGGGACTGCCTAGACCACTGCCGTGCTCGGGAACCACCCATACCACCGCCGTGCTCGGGGACTACTCCGACCGCTGCCGTGTTTGGGGATTGCTCCGGCTATTAATGTGCTCGAGGACTGTCCCGACCACTGCTCAGAGATTGCTTTCCTTGACCACATGTGATTTGTACTCACATACAGTTGAGAGACATTTATTTAGACCTTGCTACAAGGCTCATACTTCGCCTTCCAGCAAGCTCGGGGACTACATCGGTACTGATGCACCTGTCGGTGCATCTCGTATTGCTTGTATGACACTTGGGTTCTCAACTTAACTGGGAATTCTTTTTAGACCCTGGCACCACGTGCCTATGTCACCTACTACCAGGCTCAGGGACTAAGTGGGCACACTTCACCTTGCGGTGAATGTGTTTGTTTTTTGACTCCTACGCCTCTGATGATCAAGGGCGCTACGCTTCAAGACGCACTTACATTTCTAGTTCAGAAATACAAGTGGGCACACTTCCTAGACGGAAATCTTTTTCTTTTTTCTTAAGAGCACCATACATTCTTCGGACAACCTACTTCTTCCGGCGACAACGGTGGTCAGAGATGTCAAGGACTCAAGCCTTACTTGTTGGAGAAGGTTAAAATGGTGTGTCGCAGCATAATACATGGTGCTCGGGGACTAGCTGTGGGGGTATTAACCCCTATACCCTTACGGTTAAGCTTGGGCCGGCCCGGATCGGTGAGTCCGGTCCACCAAAAGATGATGCGTGGCTCGGCCAACCTATTCGGAGCCCCGCGCAAGGAGTCAAGGCAGATTTGGCGAACAGGCAAGATCTTAGTCGGTTAGAATAGGAATCCTTATTCGGTCATATATGGCAATTGTAACTGGCTAGGATTAGTTTCCAGATCTATAACCCTACCCCCGAACTATATAAGGCGGGCAGGGGACCCCTCTAAAAAACATCTCTCATTGACATACAGCAATACAAATCAGACGCAGGACGTAGGTATTATGCCTTCTTGGCGGCCAAACCTGGATAAAACCTCGTGTCTGTCTTGCGTCACCGTCTTGTTTGTAGCTTACGCATCTGTCTGCCAATAATCTACTACCTTGGGCATACCCCTAGGTAGACTGCCGAACTATATTTCGTCGACAGTCATACAAAAAAGATAGGGAAACTCCTGATCGCCCTCTCGCTCCGTGTAGAGGCTCGTGGGCTCTTCTTGCAACCAAGCTGAGACCCAGTGACCCAGGCTCGCACACGAGGGCTCAGTAAAAAACCCCTCCTTCCGAACTGAAAAGGATGCACAAGGGTCATACAAAAAAGACAGGGAAAGCCCTGATCGCCCTCTCGCTCTGTGCAGAGGCTTGGGGACTCTTCCTGCAACCAAGCCGAGACCCAGCAACTCAAACTCCCACTCGAGGGCTCGGCAAACAACTCCTCCTTCCAAACAAAAAGGATGCGCGAGGGTCGTACAAAAAAGATAGGGAAACTCCTGAACGCCCTCTTGCTTCGCGCAGAGGCTCGGGGGTTCTTCCTACAACCAGGTCAAAGCCTAGCAACCCGAACTCATGGGGCAAAATGCGGTAAAAGGCACCGAGCCTGTTATGGTCTAGGGGTTTGAACGTTGGGCCCCCAAGAGTTTCGACAGCCGCCCCTAGAACAATAGAGTCAGGGATGACTATGGGCGAGCCCGTACATGGCTAAGGCCCGAGCAAGTGATCGCTCAGGATGCCCTAAGTCATGTCCGAGACCAGCAGGGAGGTCTCCGAATGAGATCCCACCGAAGGGAGGCATTGAGCCCCCAGGGCCAATCGAACGGCCCTGGGACCCACTAGAAAAGCCCTCTGGTACTTTTGGGGTGCGTCTCTAGACCTGCCAGCCAACCCTTATTGAATGGGGCATGGGCCTCCACTCGGACTTACCCAATAATAGCTCACCGGAGGTGTCACTGCTCGCGCCCACTGAGGGTAGCCTGGCATACTCCACCCCTCCTTCTGAATGAAAAGGATGCGTGAGGGCCACACAAAAAAGATAGGGAAACTCATAATCGCCCTCTTGCTCCGCGTAGAGGCTCAGAGGCTCTTCCTGCAACCAAGCCAAAGATCCTACGAACCCGAACTCGCACTCATGGGCTCGGCAAACACAATAAAACCCCTTGCACGACATGAGAAAAGCCCCTGAAGGAATAAATCCACTCCTCTAGGGCCTCAGGGGCTACACCCGATGGGTGCGCTCACGCGCACCCACCGAGGCCTCGAGTACGAAACACCATCCCGCCAGGAGCTGCCGCAAGCCAAGTCTCATCAAAACCTCAGGGAGAGCGCTCACACTCTCCCTGAGGCTCGAGGGCTACTGTCGAGTACCATAAAAAGGGGTCCCCTAAGCGAAAGACCAAAAAAATCACTTAGACCCTATCAAAATCAAAGCCAAGAGACAATTACTGGCTAACCCCCACCTTGTCCGAGGCTACCGATTCTCCGCCTCGCTCGAGGTGTCGCACGAAGGGCCTCGGACAGGGAACCAATTCTCCATCTCGCTCGAGGCCTCGCACGTAAGGCCTCGGATGGGGTATTGATTCTTTGTCTCGCTCGAGGCCCCACGCGTAAGGCCTCGGACGGGGAACCGATTCTCCATCTCGCTCGAGGCCCCGCATGTAAAGCCTCGGATGAGGTGCCAATTCTCCGCCTCACTCGAGGCTGGCTCGGACAACAACCCCACCGCCTCTGCCTCGACCAATCTCCCTAATAGAACATCACGTCCAACTAAACGTGACCAACCACTCCCGCGACGTCAGCCGGACGACGGCTCAATACAACGGAGTGGCCAACGAGATGGGAAGTCGCATCAACACAAGGCCGTCCGGGACAGGACGGGGCAGGGGTTACCGACCGCTGTGCTCGGTACTAGTGCCCACGACTGACGCCCGCACTACACTAGTGCTACCTAATCCCTGCTCCAAGGATAATGCGGCGTGGGGAGTCAAGTCCGGGTCACTGTAGCCTCCGAATTAGCATACAGGACCAACTGCTCCCTCTGAGCCTCGGTGATCCACTTCAGGGTCTCGGCAGCCTTGGGATTCGCGCTCGCCGAGCCCCCCACAGATGGCTTGGCCTCGGCACCAACTGAGCCTCGGCTTTTTACACTGTCAACACGCAGCGACCGGCATGTCGTCCACCATTCCCTGCGTCAAGCCATCACTAGAGCTCCTACGTCGCACAGGATCGGGTGTGACCGGTGCGTTGCTCCAGTGCATCAAGGACAGGACCGCTCCGTCGACCATGCCACCACAGTGACAAGCTATAGGGCTCGGAAACACCACCTCCGCTCAAAGGACGCCGCGTAGCGAACACATGTATCACCCCTGTCCCCCCTTCAACTATAAAAGGGAGAGACCGGGGCCGTTTCTAGAGAGGCACAGGCACAGACAGGCGGGGAAAGACACAGACAAACACTCACGAGACACAGAAGGACGAACATAGACACACGAGCTCACGAGTTCATGAACTCACACATAGACGCTCAGACGAACACACGCTCAACACTCTGTAACACGCACGCTTCCCTGCTGCCTGAGATCAACATCTCAAGCAATCCACCACTGCTCCACGCAGAGACCTGGGACCAGCTCCCTCTCTCGCCCTGCTTGTAACCCCCTACAAGCACCTCGGTGCAAGGAATACAAGATCGATCTATCAGACTGGACGTAGGGCATCCTATTGCCTGAACCAGTATAAACCTTGGGTCTCTTTGCCTCAAACTACTTCTAACCAACCAAGCCCTTTTTAATAGTTTCTTTGTCTATTACCATTTTCTTACCTAGAACACTTTATTTTCTTAATTTACTCATGGGTCCAATTTACTTCAATCTTCTAATAAAAACGTCATTGGGGGAGCGGATACGGAGTTCCTATCAACTTCGGAAACTTATGAGTTGGAAGGGGGATTTGCCAAGTTCTTACTTCTAAGGAGTTCTTTTACCAAATTGTTAGATGGATGTTTTCTCTTTTTGCCAAAAAAATCTAAATAGAGAGTTTATTTAGAAATCTCCTGATTGAGTTGCTCTTAAATGGATGTGTTAGAGTTGTGAGATCCGTATGTTTAATTATTTTATTTAAACTCATTTTAGCTCCATTTATATATTACAAAAGTCATATATTTTTATCTTATTTTTTTAGGTAATACAAGTGCTTGAAAGATCGTGAGGTTATCCCATGTATATGAGAAGTTATATTGACGAGTTGAATTTTATACTATTACATGACATGCGACTATATGTATCTTAATTTTAATTTTGAGAAAATATAGGATAATCCTGTGAGTTTATGGTTTAGTTTATAAAAAAAACAAATTTAGTAGATTAGGGGATGTTACTGCTATATCATTTTAAAATCATATAAAATCATATTAGGATGTCACATATCACAATCATAAGCATGTGCCGAGTTTTCTTAAAAAACATAAATTTAATAGATCAGAGGATGTTAGTTGCTACTATGTCATTTCAAAATCATACTAAGATGTCACTTATCATAACTATAAACATGTGTCTCGGCTATTAGTTAGCATTTAAGATACTAAATAAGTGCACTAGCCTGTGTCGTCGTGAATGTAATAGGGGTAGCACATGGCTCTAACTGCTATCGGGTGTAAGTTTCCAAGTGATTGTAAAACTACTTGGAAGATGTACCTCACGAGGTTGAGGCCTTTTGACCGGCGATTTAGCCGGGTTTAATGAGTAATAAAAGGTCCAAATGTCTAAAAAAAATGAAAAAACTATGAGATTCTAAAATACAGGAATTAAAAATTGTGATGTTTAGAACGTAGAAAAATATTTACTTCTTTCCGGTCCAAACGGGCCTTAGTTCCTTTTCGGTGAAAGGGGATATTGTGTTTGGTTCATGATATAAGGTGATTCATCATTTCCTCCATCTTCATATTTTTTGTTGACCCATCATCATTTTATTCTTACGAGAAATAAAATCATTCCACCAAATTTGAATAATAGAGTTTGATTAGAGTAATAACTAATAAGATGATCCATCACTTTCTCGCTCATCATATTTTTTTTGTGACACATTATTCCTTACAAGCTAATAATTAGTATTGATACGAAAAATAAGTCATTCCATCAAATTTGAGGAATAAACTTATCACCTCATCTAAAATGAAGTAAACACTTATAAAATTCCCTACTAAAATCCTATGATTCTGTACCACCTGCTGCTATGCTACCAAAGAATAACTAGGGCACGGGGACTGATGCTTATGTAGGTCGAAAAACTAGGGCCGCAAACTGCTGACAAAAATGAACTAATGTAACTTACACATACAAAATGGGTACCGTACCTTGTATCAAGGAAAGGCATCACAACAAGGTTCCTGACTATCCGCTCCTCCTATACAAATCTAGAAAACTGAAGAATTATGGCAATTAGTAAATTTAATGTTCAAAAATAGTGGCTGGTAATATCGCTTTACATATAACTGTACAACATAAAAAAAATCCAGGCAATGTGATCACTGTAAATAGGCACAAAGCTTGTAGGGCGATGAGTTCCGTCTTGTTTAACTGGCTGCAGTTATCTCAGTTGGAGTTGTAGAGTAAATGCACGAGCAATCTGTTCCATTGGTGGTGCCTCTTTCAAGCAACCGTTTGTTGCGGTTAATCAACAACTTTATCAGTGGTGCTTTAAGAGATACTTGGCACCAAATCTCATTCACTGGTCCATTCGGATCCTCGTACTCAAAGTAATGTTTCACCTGAAAAAAGTCATTCGAATTTCAGCGAATAAGAAAATTATTAACAGATAAATATACTGAAAGAAATTTGAATGTGCATGTCATGCCTCTGAAAACTAAATTTTATGCAATATATAAGACTAGATTGAAACATCACATGTTCCTGCCTCACACCACATATCTCCATCCCATGCAATGAATAAGGGCGCAATCCATTATGGACCCATCAGCTTGTTCTAGTTATTTTGTTGAATCAACCATATGTACTACTCCCTCCGTCCTAGAATGATAAGTATATCGTAGACCAACAGTTACTCAAATTTTATACAAGCTTAGGATATAAAACTTGCATCAGTAGATTTGTATTCAAAGTGTTTTTTGAGATGATATTGATTCTTTAGCAAATGACAACATATTGTGAAAAAAAATTAAGGGTCAAAATCTACTTTGAGACTTTTCCCTGATCAAAATACACATGTCATTTCAGGACGGAAGGAGTACATAATGAACCAGCGATTCAGTGGAATGGGCCCACTTGCAACCACAAAAGTATACTACCATATAAGATCGAATTAGTGAAAGAGCATAAAATAACTCATATATGAGGCCAGAAAGTAATCATATGCCCAAAGTGACAGTTTGTCAAAACAATCCCCAAAGCACTATATATCCACATTCTTACTACTTCATATTCTAAGCCAAACAAGAATGAGATGGTGGGGTGATCTTCTCTGGCAAATGCACCGAGTAGCTGACTCAGATGTCAAATGTACACAGAAGTGGAAAGTACAAATGGAGTTTCTTGCTGAGGCATGGTGATGGCAGAATTTCATGATAGTCTCTAGTTATGCTACAACAACAACAACAACAACAACAACAACAACAACAACAAAGCCTTTAAGTCCCAAACAAGTTGGGGTAGGCTAGAGTTGAAACCCATCAGAAGCAATCAAGGTTCAGGCACGTGAATAACTGTCTTCCAAGCACTCCTATCTAAGGCTAAGTCTTTGGGTATATTCCATCCTTTCAAATCTTATTTTATTGCCTCTACCCAAGTCAACTTCGGTCTTCCTCTGCCTCTCTTCACTGTTACAATCCTGGCTTAGGATTCCACTACGCACCGGTGCCTCTAGAAGTCTCCGTTGGACATGTCCAAACCATCTCAAAGGCTGATCGATGAGGAAGTTTATACTTCAGTCCCCAGTATATTTATTTTTCAAATCCTTTGAAGTTTACTGAGCTACAGTCAAAATGTCATTACATCATTCAGGCACCACATATTTTCCAACATGCTTTGTATGTGCAATCTACACATTGTTTTCCATGTTAAAAGAACAAAATTCACTGCATGAAACAATACTGCAGCCAAGAAACATCTAACCTATCGTTGGAGCAACCATTTGTCTCAGGAATAAGGCATCTCTAAGAAAGAGCTGTTTATAAGTAGAATAGCATGCATCTTACAGATGCAAACAGCGGTATGATATAGGTTAGTTAGTACTGACCTTTTTTATTTCCCTCTGGTACTCCAGAATCCTCTCTGAACTGATTCTTCGAAGCATTGAAGTTAAGTATCCAGGTTGTACTGCTTTGCTTGTCCCAACAAATATTGATATTTTATTGTAGTCTATAATATCTTCGAATGGAAGTTCAATGTAATCACTGACTATAACAGGAACACACAGACTAACAAGTGCATCAAATAATCTGCATGCTGAGGGAGTATCTCCGGCAGGATGGAGGCAAAATTTAGATGAGTGCATTCCTTGTCTAGCTGCACGACGACTCTCCCTTGATTGAGTTCCATGTTTTATGGTTACATCATCCTCGTTTTAAAGAATCTGGAAAAGTGCATCACGAACCATCCCTCCCTACTGTCAAGGGCGTCGTGCCCTAGGGTAGCTGGCCCTCGACTACGGAGTTCATAGTCTCCTGCCGTTGTCGTCTAGGGCTGAGGTTTTTCCCCTCGGCCGGCTAGGCTTGGTTGGAGGAGAGCGAGAGAGAGATTAGATGAATAATAACTTGCTTATCCTCCAATGATGGATTACAAGGACTCTTATAGGCTATAGCCTTGACAGACTCTAACAAATCGTTCCTAAATTATAGGATCTCTTTCCTTTATTCTAGCTATTACCTAAACCGACCCCTGGCTGGCGCCTGCCAAGGTGACTGCATCGGCGCTGCTGCCCTGGCGCGCTGCTACACGCCTGGCATCCCGGGCCCTTCTATTCCTGGCATATGTGCGTCCCCACATGACATCTCTCCCCCCTCGAGGAGCAGCTCGTCCTCGAGCTGGAAGGCCGGATATTTGGCGACGAATGGCTCCACGTCTTCCCACGTAGCCGAGGCAGGCGACTCCCCCTTCCACTGCACGAGGACCTAGCACACACCTCATGCCAGGCGCGACCGGACGGCGCGTTCCGGCTCTGGAGCTGGCAGCACCATGGTGAATGGGCGGCAAAGGCGGTGGGGCATCCGGCGGCTGTCCGTTGAACTTCCTAAGGAGGCCGATGTGGAAGACATCATGGAGACGGGCTCTCGGAGGAAGAGCCAGGCGGACGGCAACCTCATTGATGAGCGCCGTGACGCGGTAGGGACCGTAGTACCGAGGCTTGAGCTTGCCGGTGACCGCATGGGGTAGTGACGTAGCCGTGCGCTGGCGTAGGCTGAAGCAGAACCCAGTCGCCGACCTGATATGACACGTCGCGGTGCGTCTTGTCGTAGTGGTTCTTCTATAGCGCCTGAGCCTGTTCAAGGCGATAACGAATATCCACCAGGAACTCCTCGCGCTCCTCCATGCTCTTGGCGACGGCGGTCACGCCTGTGTCCCCCGGTTCATAAGACCAGGATAGATGGTGGGTCACGGCCGTAGACAACGCGGAACGGTGTGTCCCGCAGCGACGTTTGGTAAGCGGTGTTGAAGACGAACTCCGCCCATGGAAGCCATCACAGCCATTGGCGCTGGTCGATCCCTCGTAACCGTAAGGCAGCATAGGTACATGATGATGACATGGTTGGCGGCCTCGACTGCCCATCCAACTAGGGGTGGAAGGCGGTTGTCATGTGCAGCTTGGTGCCCATCAGACGCATGAGCTCGTGCCAGAAAGTTGAGGTGAAGACCGGATCACGGTCAGACACCATGGACTGGGGAACGCCGTGTAGACGGACGATGTTGGCGAAGAATGCTTGTGCGATGGACTTCGGCGGAGTATGGATGCGCCAAGGGAATGAAGTGGAAGTACTTGCTGAATCTGTCCACCACCGTCAGGATGACCGACTTGCCCCGAACGCGAGGCAGAGCTTCAACGAAGTCAAGGGCGATGTCCAGTCCAGACCCCCTGCTGGCACGGGTAGCAGCAGGAGGCAGCCTAGCTAGATGTAAGTGCTCCGACTTGTACTTCTGACAAGTGGCGCACGCACGCATAAAATCCTGCACGAACTGCTTCATGTTAGGAAAATGAAAGTCGCTGGCGCAGTCTGTGCAGCGTGCGCTAGACTCCTTCATGTCCATCCTCATGGACAGCGGCCATGATCTCCTGAACGAGGGGGGACACCGAGGGAATGTACAGGCGGCCAGCGAACTGCACCATGTTGTCGACGACCGTCCACAGTGCCCTGCGGGAGCCCACGCGCACTTCGTCCTGGATAGCGACAAGGGCCGAGGTCGGTGAGCTATGCCTGGCGGAGACGTGTGATGAAGTCGAAGCGAGGGGTGGACAGGGCCAGTATGGACCCTTCGTCCTCCGTGTCGCGGCGTGAGAGAGCATCGGCCACCGCGTTCGTCGTCCCTAGGCTTGTACTCGACGGAGAAGTCAAAACCCAAAAGCTTCCCCACCCAGTGGTGTTGGGGGGTGGTTGCGAGCCACTGATCGAGCAAGTACTTGAGGCTGTAATGGTCCGTCTTGACGAGGAAGCGGTGGACCCATAGGTACGGACGCCAGTGTCAGGACGGCGTGGACAAGGCCGATGAGCTCCCGCTCATAAGCGCTGAGGGCGCGATGACGAGGCGCGATGGGGTGGCTGAAGAACGCCACCAGGGTGGCCGTCCTGAACGAGCACCGTGCCGAACCCATGCGACGAGGCATCGCACTCGACGACGAACATCTTGGCGAAGTCCGGCATGGCGAGGACCGGACCCGTGGTGACCGCAGTCTTGAGCGCTTCGAACGCCGCAACTGCCTCCTCATTCTAGGAGAAACCATCCTTTTTGAGGAGGGTTGTGAGTGGCACAACGATAGTGCCGTAGTTGTGGACGAATTTGCAGGTAGTACCCCGCCAAGCCGAGGAAGCCCCGCACCGCCCGCGCCGAGCGAGGTACTGGCCAGTCGTGAATGGCCTACACCTTGGTCGGGTCCATGGCGACGCCTGCCTCCGAGATGACATGGCCGAGGTACGCGACAGAGGCGACGCACTTGGCGCTGCTTGACGAAGAGCTGGTGGCATCGAAGCTCAGAGAAGACTACGCAAAGGTGCCGAAGATGATCCGCCCATGTGTTGCTATAGATCAGAATATCATCAAAAAAACAAGTACGAAGTGATGTAGGAACGGTCGGAGGACATCATTCATGAGGGCTTGGAATGTCACCGAGGCGTTGCATAGCCCAAATGGCATCACCAAGAACTCGTAGAGGCCATCGTGGGTACGGAACGCCAGTCTTGTGAACATCTTCCGGCCGCATCCGCACCTGATGATACCCCGACCGCAAGTCTAGCTTGGAGAAGAATCGCGCGCCATGTAGCTCATTGAGGAGTTCATCAATGACGGGGATGGGGAATGCATCCTTGACGGTTAGTGCGTTTAGGGCCCAATAGTTGATGCAAAATCGCCATGAGCCGTCCGGTTTCTTGACGAGGATGACCGGCGATGAGAACGTCGAGTCACTATGGTGGACGATGCCCTGCTCGATCATGGCAGCACACTGCCGCTCCAGTTCATCCTTGTAGGCCGCCAGGTACCGATACGGGCAGACTGCCACTAGCGGCGCACCTGGCTTGAGGACGATGCCGTGGTCGCTGGGCGCGCTTGGGGGGTAGTCCCGTGGGCTCAGCGAAGACATCCCCGAAGGAAGCCAGCAGCTCATCAAGGAGGGACCCGTTGGCCGTCGCGGCATAGATCCCCGACACACTGGGCGTCGATACCCCCTTCCAGCAGAAGTTGCAGCCATGGCGCGTGAAGGACATGGTGCACTCGACTGAAGTCCCAAACGATCGGTCCTAGGGTGGCCATCCACTGAGTTCCGAGGAGCAGATCATACCCTACAAGGGGCATGACAAAGAGATCGACGTGGAAGTCCATGTTGTCGATGGTGACAGGCGTGTTCCGGATCACGCCTGGACAGGCGACCTTCTCGCCATTGGCCACTGTCGCCGTGAGGCGCAGTCGGGACTAGATAGGTAGCCCAGTGCGCAATGCTGCCGCCTCAGCGATGAAGTTATGGGTAGAGCCACTGTCGAGGAGCGCGATGAGGGTGGTGGCGCCCAGCGACACGTGGATCTGCATTGTGTCATAGATTGGCACACCGGTGACCGCGTGTAGGGAGAAGACCGATGTCTCTGTGTCCGGATCCTCAGCCGCCGTGGCATCGTCGGTGTTAGTGATTTCGACACCGTCGATGTAGAAGATCCGTCTGCAGACGCGGTTATGCCCACATGTGTACTTCTCGTCGTAGTTGTAGCAGAGGCCTAGCCGATGGTGCTCTTCTTGTTTGGCGGTGGATAGATGTTTGATCGGTCGGCCCTCCACGGTGACAGAGTTTGGGGCAGGCGGATTGACCCCCGGTGGTGCGGGCAGCGCCAAGCACTGCGGAGGCGCGGCCAGCAGGCCCCTTGGTGCAATGTGTGGGACAGGCGCCGTGTACTGCTCCTGTAACTCTAGCTTGCGGGCGAGGCTCGTGGCACTGGCGAGGGTTAGCGGATTGTGGACCTCGACGTCAAAGCTGAGCGGCGGCTGAAGGCCCCCGGTGAAGAGCTAGACGCGTTGTTCCTCATCGAGGTGGCCAGCCCTAGGGGAGGAGTGCTTGGAAGCGGTCCTAGTAGTCCACGACAGGTGCCGGTGCGCTTGCATGAGGCCAACTCGTGGAGGGGGTTGGAGCGCAGCGGTGGCCCGTAGCGGAGATGGAGAAGGTCCTTGAAGCGGCGCCACGAGGGGATGCCCTTGTCTTCCTGGACCTAGATGTACCATATCTAGGGCGCCCTCTTCTAGGTTGTAGGAAGCCATCCACACCTTCTCTTCCTCCATGATCCGCTGCTGGTGAAAGTAGGACTCACACCTGTTGATGAAGATCAGCGGATCAGGACTTGCCATCATAGCATGGAAAGTCAAGCTTCTAGAACCGCGGCGGCCGATCCTGATGATGTTCGCCAGTCCCGTTCTTGGAAGAGGACGACCCCGAGGAACGCTCCTCGCTCAGGCGCTGGATCGCCCAGGGAATTGGCGTCGACGGAGGTCTGGAGCGACTTCAGGGTGGTGGCTAACGTGTCCAGGGTGGCCTGAAGGGCGGCGTTGGGCTGTTCACCCATGACATCGGCTGGAGGTGGATCTGGATGGCCGGAATCAGCATGAAGCGGCGGTGGTGGCGAGACGAAAGTACGGCGCGGCGGCTAGGGGGTGGGACTGGCGGGGTGGAGCGTGTAGGCGAGGATCGCCAGGGATCGTGATACCAGGTTGTCAAGGGCGTCGTGCCCTAGGGTAGCTAGTCCTCGACTACGGAGTTCATAGTCTCCTGCCGTTGTCGTCTAGGGCTGAGGTTTTTCCCCTCGGCCGGCTAGGCTTGGTTGGAGGAGAGCGAGAGAGAGATTAGATGAATAATAACTTGCTTATCCTCCAATGATGGATTACAAGGACTCTTATAGGCTATAGCCTTGACAGACTCTAACAAATTGTTCCTAAATTATAGGATCTCTTTCCTTTATTCTAGCTATTACCTAAACCGACCCCTGGTTGGCGCCTGCCAAGGTGACCACGTCGGCGTTGCTGCCCTACCGCGCTGCTGCACGCCTGGCATCCCTGGGCCCTTCTATTCCTGGCATATGTGCGTCCCCACATGACAGCTACAATATTCAGAATGACAAACTGTAGCATAAGTACATAACATTGCATAAACAAAGTACAAAATCAGAACAGGACACTGACTGTAACTCCATTGACAAGGAAAACAACGATGAACTAGATGTAAAAGAAACTAAGGCTCAAGAGACACTTTGATTAAAAGGAACAAAAAATCAAACTAAAGGATGCAACATAGTAATGCTTTGACATTTGTTTTTTTTAACAAAAGACGAATACTTGACGAATTTTGGATTGGGGGCTTCTAAAGACTCTTGAACAATTTTTTTTGCTTGTTTCAAACCAAAAAGAAAAAAAAAGTATGCACCTTCCCTTTTTTCTCATATATTCCATACTTAATTTATCTTATCAATCATGGTTTTGTGTTTCTTATCACGATGTTGCGGATGATTGGATACTGCAGTTGTTGTCTTCTATAGTGTTCCTACTTCCTAACAAAATTTTTTTGCCTTCAACAATGATATCCCATTCTATGCATAGAAGGTGAGCAAAAGAAAAGGAGCTAGGTAATTGAAACAGAAACAAAAATGTTTTAGAGGCCAACTATGGCAAATGAAATTGTCAAAAAAGACAAACTTTTTGGTAAAGTATCCAAAATAACTGGATATCTTGAATTGAAGATTGCAGAACTCTAACCGCTATGCAATTCTCAATTTGACAAATTTCTGAATCAACAAGCTCTTACACATAATTCAAAAAATATACTGAGATCAAAAAATTGTTTGAGGGGTTTGTATATGTTGCCCTTGAAACCAATTGTCTTAAGAAACCCCAGTTGACTTTTCCTTGTTCAATTTTCCTTGGGCATCGGTTCCAGAATTTGCCATAGAACAAAACAAATTCAATGTAGGCACAATTGCATCCTAACTACTGGGAGTTTATCTGCTACTTCTACCGCTTCCTGGATAACAAAGCTAGAGCTGGTTCTCTGAGTAGTTGGTTTGATCAGGTGCTTGATGATGTTGGCGCAATCTGACCCAAGTGTACCTTCTGGGGGACTTGAGGCATCCAATTCGCAGCCAGGGATAGGTCCTCTCTAGATGCACATGCCTATCTCTCTTCAAGCACATAAAAAGAGCAGAATTCAGTCACGAGCTCACCCAGCTAGCAAAACGGTTGCTTCATATTGTAGATTGCAATCATTGTCTAGTGTGTAATTCTTGCTTCAGTAATTTGTAAAGCTCTCTCTTTATTCACAAAAAGAAAAGGCATCCTAACTCTATTTTCTTCTAAGCTTCATCTTTATACAAGACAATATGCATATAAGAACACCATCAATATAATACCATTTAGTTAATACTTCCTCCATCCCAAAAAGAGTGTAATTCTTGCTTTTCGAGGAGTCAAACAATGTAAAGTTTGACCATACTTATGTACCGAATAAGTATCATTAGACTATTTGTGAAATATATTTTCATAGTAAACCTATTTGGAGACATAAATGTTGGTACTATTTTCTATAAATTTAGTCAAAGGGCGTACCCAGAGCTTTGTGCGGGGTCTGGGGAAGGGCGTTAGTGGCAAGCCTTACCCTCACCTGTGCAATGCGAGGAGACCGCGACTCGAACCCGGGACCTTCCGGTCACAAGCGATAAGACTCTACCAGCTTGCACCAGGCCCGCCCTTCAAAATTTAGTCAAGCTTATTAATTTTTTTTACTTGGTTCAAATCTAGAATTGCATTATTTTTAGGATGGAGGGAGTATCAATTAAGAATGTTGTGCACATTAGCAAACTACAAGCTCCAAAGGGCACCTTCACTTGGTTGTCTATACTCTACAGCATATATGCCCCCCTTAAAACACAGTTGTACTTAAACTGACCAATGCCCCCAATCAGATTAAATTCATCATGTTTCTTCCAAAATTCGAGAGTTACCTCCTTGCGGTACCTATTGCCCATGAAGAACAGCAATGAGGGCCGGCCATCCACCCCGACCTCACCCTTGAAGGAGTTGATTCGGTGTGAGTAGGGCAGGATGACATCCTTGACTGAGAGATGCCTGGTTGCTGCGCAACCTGCCGAAATCGGAGACCAGGAGTACGACATTGCTGATCCGGTCGATCACCCTGTACAGGGCATTGGGGTCCTGGCAGATGAAAATGTGATCCCTCCCCCTATGGCGCCGCCAGTAAGGCTGCCGCTCCAGCCACTCTAGCAGCTCCTCTTGCATGGCCTCGTCGCTGTACGCTGCCGCCACCCCAGAGGCGTTTGCTATCGGCAGAGAGCGAATGGGGTTCACAACAAGGTTGAGGGAGGAGAAGAAGGGCACGTAGAAGAGGTCAGCATCGCTCGGGCCAGTCCACGCATGCCATGGGGCGGTCCCACGGCCTGTGTTGGAGCAGGTCCTTGAAGAGCCACCACTCGGGCAGCGTGCTGGTGTCCCGGGTACCGCAGCTGCTCGTCGGGCAGAGCCGCCGCGGCAGTCCGCCGAGCCCGACGGCGCACGCGCAGCCGTGTAGCTCCGGACGACGCCATAGGTAAACTTGGCCGGCAGGTCATACAGGTAGATCTTGACGGGAGCAGGCAGGGCGGGGGTTGACGCCGGAGATGAGGAGGCGATAGCGGAGCCCGAGCTGAGGGAGTGGGAGAAGACGGAGGCGGAGGTGGAGGAAGGGGAGAGGATAAGGAAGAGGAGGGCGAGCGAGAGCGTGAGGAGTAGGAGGAGGACCGAGGAGGGGCGGCGTGATGGCATGGAGCACACGGCGAGCGCGAGGAGGGATCTCAGGAGGAGGAGATTCAGGCGGGGTGGCGGCGGCACGAGGATCGGGGACGGGCGGGGCTTGCGGGGTGGCCTGCCACGCTCCCACATGGGGCCGGCCACGTAGTGGGGTGGGCGGGGATGGGAAGGTGGAGTGCCAGGCGGAGGGAGTGAGGCGGGGGACGATGGAGATTGGGATGCAAGTACGACATCGTGGCCTCCCACTGACATGGGTAATTGACTGTGGGTCCTGCCCGTCGGTGGCGGTAGACTCATAGAGTAGCATTTTTATTTATTTTATTGAAAAAAAGAGGAAGTTAATCCCTCCATTTTCAGGTGTTCAAAAGGTCAAGTGAAATTCAGCCAAATTCATGTTTGGAATTCCTAAGAAAAATAAAATTTATGTAGAAAAATGAGAATGAAATCAAACACATTCCAAAATGAGATTTATACCTACTATTTCGAGATTTTCACTATGTAAAAGTCAATCATCACTATGAGTCTGATCGCATCAATATTTCATTGTATTATGGGTTATGCGGCAATGCCCTTAACCTACATTGTACTATGCAATTCTTAAAAAATTAGTTGTTGTTTGATTCATCTAAATCTGTAAGTGGTCAGACCGAGCCTTAAGGTACAGTCAGGTGCGCAAGAGGTGGTGCATAGATGGATAAGCATGATTTTTGCCGAATTATGGGATGCAGGTTGGGTTTGCTTTGAGGACACTAACATGCATATAGGGTTGTGTAGGTAATCAAACACTGGGCAATGAAAGCTATAACCGGACAATGAAAGCTATGCTCTTCTCCTCCTCCTCCTCCTCTTCTCGCTCATCACTCTCATTATCATGATCAAATGTGTCACGAGTGATGATCTCTCCCAATACTTGTGTGGAAGTGAGGTTCTTCAATCCACCTCTCAAGATCACAGTGACTATTGATCTTGAACTTCTTGGCAAGACATCTCAAGAACTAGTGAGAGAAGACGTCATCACCCACGTTTTGTCCTAGTCTTCTCAATTTATAGACAATCACATTTAGCGTATGGAACATCTCCGGGACACTCTCTTCACTCGACATTTGGAACTTTGTATATTTGTCCTTGAAAATATATAGCTCGATGTCCTTTATTGTTATAGTACCCTCATATGCTTTCTCTAATCCCTTCTACACCTTATGTGCCATCTCCAAATCCTTGATGGTCTACAAGACCTTGGCATCCTATGCTTCATAGATTACATTGAGGGATTGTTCATTGAGTTCAAGCTTCTCCTCCTCTCTTGGACCGAGGTAAGATCCTTCATATCAAGCATAGCAAACTTCGACTACTACTCCCTAAATCTTTTCCCATAGCCTTCAAATAAGCGCACATTCTTCCCTTCCAATAGTCATAATTTGTGCCATCGAAGTTGGGGGCTTACCAATACTATTGCTAGACACTCCTTTACTTCAAAATGGTTAACTCTTCAAATTAATAGAGGCTTGACTCTAATACCACTTGAAAAGATTCTTTGGATGGCTAGAGGGGGTGAATAGTCTAACTAAAAAATCTACGAAGCTCACAAACACTAGACAAAGAGGTTAGATACAAAGGAGGCCCTAATAGTTCTACTCTAGTTAGTGTCTTGCAAACCTAGGGTGATCAACAACCTACACAATTCGAATGACACAAATATGAACTAAGCATGTCACTATATTTGGATCAACCAGGTTAGTTTTCTTCCTATGATGATAAATTCTAATAGCTCTACTTGTAGGAATAGTAAGAACACAAAGTAAAGCATAGGAGTAGAGTTATCAAGTGGAATACCACATAAGGGATGACAAAGATATATCACCTGTAGTCCAGTAACTTGATGGTCACCTATGTCCATGTTGAGGCAAGCCCAAGTAGGATCATAATTCCTCTATCAAAGTTAACAATCCCATAAGTTGGCTCTGATGTAAGCACTTGATCTCAAGCTGGCTCTATCACAAAGTGCTATCTAAGCCCCTTTTCCACTAGAGTTGTTCTTTGCCTTCTCCAATGGGGATGGACCTAATAGCCCTCACACACCTCTGGAGCACCTCACAATCTTCAGTTAGTCCTACTACTTCAAATTGTCTAGGTGGCGGTAACTAGCCAAGAGCAATAAGAAAGCCCACAACAAAGTTCATCTTTAGTGCTACTCAATGCAATCTCTCAAAGCACATGCACTAGAATCACTCCAATACCATGAAGAATGTAATCTCTACCAAGCAAATGTGAGTGGAGGTGTATCTTGAGCTCTAATGTGTGGATCTCGGCTAAGAGGTCTAAGAGTTATATATAGACTAGCCACACCTGTATTTATATGTCTACTCAAGAAACTAGTCGTTGCCAACTTGATTTGGTAAAGATAGGAGCACTAGAGAGCCCATGTGCCTCACTGGAGCTTTCCAACGGTCACCTGCTAAGTCTAGTTATAGTAGCTGTTAAACTCCGATGTGGTCTCGGTGCACCGTCGGAGAGCTCCAGTGCATGTTAGAGTTCAATGTGCGTGCATGAAAAACACCCTCCACATTCGCAAACTCAATTTTCCCCTTTTTATAGTAAATCTATCCTATCAACCTGGGCCATTTCAACCTCTCTAATAACTTTATGGCTAGTGAAAGACAAAACCTCTACCTATACATTTGCCTTTATTTGTATTTTATCCTTTGGTTCCATCTCTTCACTCTGTTGAGCTCTTGCATCACATGGTTCATGTCATATCTCCTTCATGACCTCATGTAGCTCCAAGTATTGCTCGTGGACTATTGATCAACCTTTCATCTCACATGAAAACCATTAGTCCATGAATATTGTCATTAATTACCAAAACCCAAATGGACTTTCAACTATAGACGTTGCGTAGCAAATGTCAGCAGTCCCACCACCCTATAATCTAGGATGCCAAACAACACCAGCTTATTTTTTACAATTCATATTGTTATGATTTAGGTTTTCTATAGTTCATAATTGTTGGGGACCTAATACTAGGGTACCCAACGAGGTGGAGCTAATAACCATCAAACGTTGATGCTTTCGAACAGACGGGAGCGCAACTACACTCCTTGTCCATACAACCGAAGGTTGGCCGCACCTCGCCTTGCCCCGAAGGGTTGGCTCTGCCTCACCCGACCTCCGAGGGCTGGACTCCGCCTCGCCCGACCCCTGAGGGCTGGGTTCTGCCTCACACGATGTCTGAGAGCTAGCTCCGCCTCGCCCGACGGCTGAGGGTTGGCTACGCCATGCCCGACGTCTGAGGGCTGGCTCCACCTCGCCCGATGTCTGAGGGCAGGCTCTACTTCACCCGACGGCTGAGGGCTGGCTCCGCCTCGCCCGACGTCTAGGATCAGGCTCTGCCTCGTCCGATGTCTGAGCTCTGGTGCTGGCTCTGCCTCGCCCGATGTCTACACCCTACCCCCTCATAATGACAAGCACAGGGTAAGACAGGATACTCAGGTCAACCGTAGTACCAAGGACCATGCCCTACGCACCTATGAGAAGGTACCGTCAGGATACGACAGGACGGGCGCTTTAAGCCCTCATAGGTATGGTAGAGCCCGAATAGTGTTGTAGGCGCCGACTTTTGTCCTACGGTGTTGTAGGTGCCGCCATCAGCCCTCAGGCGCGAATACTAACACAGGCATACGACAACCACTATAGTCAGGAGAGAACTCACATCATCTACAGTGACGGACGTATGGTCACTTCCCCGTCTACTCCCCATAGGGTCACAGCTCGGCTCCCTGGCACGCCGCACCGTCCACCGGTGTGGGATGGGACGTACCCACTTGCTGAATGAGGCCAGGGCACGGCCCTATAAGGATCAGCGAACATGCCATCCCTGACATGGTCTGCCATGTCAGCAGAGCAGACACAAGGGGAAAGGAAGACCCGGCTCCTTCGAAGGACCTTCTCCACCCTCTTGTTTTTTCTCTTTCCCCCATCTATAATCCCTGCTCCCCCTTGATCTATAAAAGAGAGGGCAGGGCACCCCTACTAAAGGGACGGATCAATTCTACATACAAGACACACCCAAGCAGTAACCTGAGCATCTTGGCGTCCTTTCGACCATTCCATCAGAGACTTGGGACATTTCCCTCTCTCGACCGTTTGTACCCCCTACTACGAATCCTTTTTCGATACTAATAACAAGAGCATCAAGCAAACTGGACATAGGGACATTCTGCCTAAACCAATATAAACCTTGTGTCCTTTAGTACACCATTCCAGCCTAACGCGCAACAAATATAAATTTACTAGTTGGTGTCTGTTCGAAACACCGACAGTTGGCGCAGATCGATCAAGTTCACTACTATACAATAGTAGAACCACCAGGTTCAAACCACGAGCATACGCTCGAACACTTAGCTCATAGCGAGGCTCCCTGTCACTCTCGGCCCTTCCAACCGGACCTCTTGTACCCCCCATCTTTCTCCTTCTCGTTTGTAACCCCACTGCAAACTTCGAGCACCTAGGGCTCAGGAATAAAGTCACTGGACCGACTCAAACTTGACGTAGGGCACGTTGCCTGAACCAGTATAAACCATGTGTCACTTGAGTGCTAGGCCACCTTCGATCACGACAGTACGGCAAAACTACAAATATTTACTTGTTGGTCACTTTCTGCACCGACAATAATATATAATATGCTTTTCACACTATGTAGTGGAAACGAACAGAGCCTAAATTTGTCCCAAGAACTCTGTCAAACTCCTGCAAGAATCGTTGTTGTCCTTGCACTGGTTGACCATCACAATGACCACCATTTTGTCCACCATCATAAACAATGGTGTTTAGTGTTGACCCCTTCTTGCGGATTGCAAGAAAAGAGAGAATCTTGTGCAAACTCACTTTGTTAGGACAATCTTACCAAGTTGATGTTGTTAGCGCATGTGCAATTCAAATGTTCCACCAACGATGAACCATATTGATTGTATTTCCTCATGGACAAACTTCTAGAACAACACGATGGAGTACCAAGTTGCAACATAGACATCATCTTCCCTGCCATATGTTTTCAGGGATTGACTTCTCAATCAAATCTAGGGCAATTTCAAACTAAGATGTAGCATGGGCATTACAATCTGAGCACATAAACACTATCAAGGTAGCATGCATGAGTCAGTGGCACATAAGAAAGTTACCAAATATTTTACAGTCTTGATGTATATTTTTTCCCTATGGTGAAGACGTGAGTGAATGGGCTAGAGGAACAACGCAAATTGTTTTGCAATGTACATTGGGTTCAGGAGGGAAGAATTGTCAACTGGAGGCAAGGACCTTTAAGCTCTTAGCCGTGATGACAGAGGCGTTGGGCATAGCGAGCTAGTCAGAATGCATCCGGTTGAAAGTCTTCACCCATTAGTACCATTATATACATCATGAAAATATATTTTATTTGGTGTCATAAATATTGGTGCTTTCTCTATAAATTCAGTCAAACTTAAAAACATGGACTTTAGGCAACTCTAAGTTAATTTATTTGGGGAAGGAGAGTGTATAGTAAGATAGAAAGAAATAGGCATAAATATTTGAGTTGAATATATATAGCTCTCAATATAGATGGTGGCATATACATACTGGTGCATATCTCACCAAATTTAAAACATTCATCTAGAAGACTAAACGTCACCAAAATAATAGGGAAATAAAGTACCATCGATTTTAATGATCATACAACAGTAATATTTCTCTAATATTAAACAGGATTAGTTTTTTTCTTTATTTGTTTGAGTTCTATCATTTTCTTGTGATTAAAGTCCCTATGGATTCTTCATCCATCAGCCCCCCCCCCCCCCCCCCCCCCCTCCTTTGATTGATTGTAACTGGGACCTGAATCCAAACCAGATGAGATAGAAGCCCATCCCGTGAAGAACACAAACAGAGTAAAATAAAAATCTCACTAAACTGGAAACAAACTAAATAGTCTTGCTAAAACACAATAAATACATATATCTAATTTCAAAATTAAAATATTGAGTATCTATTCCCACACAAATTGAGAAAGCGAAATTAGCTACTAAGGATTATTTGGTAAATAACAATAATAAATAGCTAAATTTAGAATAAAAATGATGTTCGACTTGGTAAAATTTGTATAGTCACAAGATTGGACTGGAAAAAAAGAGAGGAGACAGAGACGATGATAGCTTCAAGCCAAAGAATTAACCAACAATATCTTTATGGATTTCGTATGGAATATCCTAGTGGGGGCGCATTTTGAAGGACAGCTGCAATGAAACAAGCTATTTGAAAACACTGAATGTTACAGTAAAAAGCTAGCTACCCATGCTATATATTTGCGTGGGAACCTTGCTATCTTATTCAATTTTTAACGAATTTAAAATAATCCATGCTTATTTGAAACCCGTCACATCTCTCTCTATTTGTTCTACGTAACAATTGAGTCTCTGGTCTCACACTCACATGTATAGTAATCCAAAGGAAATTGGACGACAACATACAGACAAAGCAGTGGCAAAACTCAGTCATGTTCCGAAATGGAAAAATGCAGTTACTCCGACTGTGTGCTGACAACGATTTTTTGGTGCGCCTTTTCTGCACCTTTTTCATCCAATCTATTATCTCATCAGCCATGACACACACATATATATAGTCTCCCTACCACAGCTAGCCGTCAGAGCTTGGAACAAGCGTTTCACTGTAGCGATCGAGTCAAAAGCTACCTTGGCAAGACGATTACATCAAACGAGATAAGCCAACCGGGGTTTAATTTGACTGCGCTTTTGACGCCTTAGAGGGGGGAAAAAGAAACGAAGGCAGTACGGAACAGCTCTCGGTCACAACCGCTTCTGTCAATGTTGGAGTCGAGCAGCGCGCATCGATCGTCACCGCCTCCGTTGCATCACCAAGAAATCTACGTGGACTATTCCCACAATAATCCATCTGCATTGTCGCCGTCAGATCGAGAGAGTCTAGCATCCCTTCACATCAGTAAAAAAAATTAATCCTTTTCGCGTACGGCACACCAAGAATTCACAGAGCCGGCAGCAGCTAGCGGAAAGCCCAGACGGAAACGGGTACGAGGTGCGCTGGTGTGGAGGTGGGAGTTGAATGCCTCAACAGGCAACAACAGCGAGCTGCCGAGGAGAGTCCAACCGCGCGGAAGGCGCTCGCGTCTTTGAAGGGGTCGTCTTCGATCGGGGAGCCTCGTCGATGGGTTTTGGAGACCCGGCCCAACCCATATATTATACTGGGCAAAATCCAATGCAAATGCTGTCTCCGGTCCACGTGCAGTACAGGCTGAAATTTCAAACCGAGGAATTCGGACGACGATCGTAGGCAGCGTGGCTGCGAATGTGCAAGCAGTCGAAGGGTCCAGCACCGAGCTTCCTTGGGGCAGGAGGAACCCTCTTTGAAATTCAACAGCTCTTAACCGATCCGATCCCTATAAGAACAGACCCGTTCCAGCAGCTGCACTGCACATCGGCAAAGAGCTCTAGTAGCGCCATAGACGACGACGATCGATCGCGATCGTTCATCAATTTCACTTCTCGACCGATCTGAGAGAGCAGCGCAGCTGCATACTAGCAATCTCAATCGGCTCCGGATCCAAGTCTCCGACAGCACGCACGCACGTACGCCGATCTCGGCCTCTCGACGTGCTTTCATCACACGATCGTCGGTCGATCGAGGCCCTCGGTCACACTCCTCCCAGCCCTAGCTACATTCCAAAAACCGGCGAGGAAGGAATTCACACAGCTTCATTCTCCGGCCCGCCCGCATTCCGTCAATCCAATGGCGTCATCCGCACTACCGCCACAGAGGTCGTCCGCCGTGATCAGCGACGACTGCGGCATCGCATCGCTGCTAAACGCATCGGCGGAGGCGGCGATGGGGAACACCGAGCTCGCCGAGCGGTGGGCGACGCGGCGCGTCGACGACGAGAGGCCCGCGGCGCCCAAGGAGTACGACGTGTTCATCAACCACCGCGGGGTGGACACCAAGCACAACGTGGCGCGCCTCCTGTACGACCGCCTCGAGCACCTCAGCGGGGGGCGGGTCCGCTCCTTCCTGGACAGCAAGTCCATGCGCCCCGGCGACAGGCTCCATGAGAGCATCAACGAGGGCATCAGACAGTGCAGGGTCGCCGTGGTCATTTTCTCCCCGCAGCTACTTCGGACTCCGACTTCTGCCTCCACGAGCTCGCCAACATCGTGGAGTCACGCAAGCTCCTCATCCCCATCTTCTACGGCATCAAGCCCACGGAGCTCATCCTGCGGCAGGAGGTGCTCGACTCCCAAGCAAACACGACCCGGGACATCGAGCGCTTCAGGATCGCTCTCAAGGAGGCCAAGTACACCGTCGGACTCACCCACGACCCCGCCAAAGAGTACGTGTGCCCGCCCTTTCATTTGCAACTCCATCTCCAATTCTCCATGCACGCGCCATTGACATTATTCAGGCACTCACTGACTCACCTCGTCCTCTAGCTAGCCTCAGCTCTGACCTCAGCGTGCATGCATTTTATTTTATATATATATGAACGCATGCAATGATGCAACTAGCTTTGAACTGACTCCATCTTTCTGCAATGGCGATCTGCAGTGACTTGGCGGACCTGGTGTTAACGGCAGCGAACGCGGTGATGGAGAGGATTCAAGAAATGGAACAGCGCCTGCAGCCACAACGCCGCCAGATGATCGTTTCGAGGCTGTGAATTTTTGAACGGAGCATCGGCTACTATTCAGACCAGCTTCTTCTCGAAGCGATGGCCTGCATTTCATTACTTTTTTTTTCATTAACAGGGAGGGGATTGGTTCATTTCATTACTTTTTTTCATTGTAATAATGAAAATTTAGAGGTTTTGGTCTCAATTTTGGTAAACTTGGGGCGGTAGTATGTAGAATAAGCTATTACACGACTGACCATAAAACAGTCCTCCGAAGATGTGGCTTTGCAAATAATTACCGCCACTCATGTACATGTAGAAAAAATAAAATAAAACTGTATGTCAGATGATTAAAGACATTTTTTGCATACTGCTGTTGCAGTGTGTCTATCTGACTCGTTGCATGGCGGTGTTGGATTCATCAACGTCTTTGTCTCACTCATTTTCCTCGCTAATGTGGCCTCTGGCTACATGTGGGTATATATCTTCACGTCTTTTCTCTATTTCCCTTTTTCTTTTCGGTGTGTTGGCAACTTAGCATGGATGGTTCAAACTTGAAAGAGTGGTATTATGTTTCACATTTTAACCTATTCACCGTGGCAATGGGTATATGTCAGCTACATTCCAAATAAGATCATTTTAGCTACGTGTATGAGTTACGTATATGCGCACGTAGCTGCATTCCAAAGAAAAATTCATATATGTTTGTGTTGGTACAACTCTCACCTAGTCAGTTGTATCATGCATATATATTGTATGCTAGAGGGCTTACTGTGTGTGCTTTGAACCATGCCATCGATGCAAACATATTACATTTGCTCAAGTTTACAGAGTACTCATGGAAATCATATAATGCATCATATCTTAACAATAGGGGGAAAAATCATTATTTGTTTGTTTACAACCGTACAGTGGATAATTAAGTACATCTTAATTTAGGAACATGACAGTGTATATATTTTCTATTAGTTTATATATGTTGGCATCTTGTGTTATTTATTTTGAATTTGATATGCATATATGCATAGATAGATGGAATATATAATTGTTCTTACTAGTGCCTCATATATATGCAAATCCTCCAATACATGTTAAATTAAATGCAACTTTATTTATGAGTACGCACATGTGTGCATGAGAACTGAATTACAAGTAACTTTGTGAATCACCACATCTGATGTTCTTAGAATTATTTAACCAGAAAGTTCATTTGATATATATTCTCGCATTGGGCTGTGGATAGATTTAGGTGAGGTTGGACATCCTGTTTTGGTTGTGTTATTTGGGTCTGTGAATGATGTCTCTTTTTTCTTTAGTGAAGTGAGTCATCACATATGACTGCTGGCTGTGATTTTTTTTCTTAGTACAAACAAATGGACTTCTGCTTCTTGTATGACAAACTCAAGTAGGTACTCTCTGTCTCAAAATATAAGGCATGATTTAACTTGGTACGTCTTCAAAAACACACTTTGACCACTATTTTTTCTTATAATATACTCCCTCCATTCAAAATTATAATTGTTACGGCTTTTCTAGATATATAGTTCTCAGTATATATGCAGACATAATATGTATCTAGGTGCATAATAAAAACAACGTTTCTTGAAAAGGCAGAGTGACTTACAATTTAGAATGGAGGAAGTATAATTTATGGTAACAAAAGTTTGATCATTCCAAATACAAATGCAATAACCATTTTTGTAGTATAAACTTTGATATGATTAGACTAGTTATTTGTTAAAGATAGCAAAGTTTAAATTTTAAAATATATGCATGCCCTTGTATTTCAGGAGGGATGAAGTAATTATATATATTGTTATCTGGATCTAGTATGATAAATATGCAAATATAATGTGAAACAACAAAAGGTTTAAAGACTTCCCCAACATATTTTTTTGTTACTTATTTTACATTGTACCATGTGTATTTTTATGGACAGATATGGATAACATGTGTTGTATCCAATGTCCCAAATTTTATGAAATTAATTTATCTCATATATATCTGTTTTATTCTTTTAATGAATAGGTAATTTTCTGTTAGTTCCAATATTTTATAGAAAACGTATAGCTCTTTAGGTTCAAATGTTGGCTGCAAGAAACCAAGGATTTATGTTACTTAGTAGTAGCTTGGAAACTCTTTGCCTTCCATGGTAAAATTCATTGACTAGTAAATCGAAACCTTTTGATTTTCTTACTTGAACACTAAATCCGTACTCTCTATGTTTTAAATTGTAAATCGTTTTAGTTTTGCTCTAAGTCAAACTTGTCTAACTTGAATAGTTTTTTTAATATATTAACCTCTAAACTATCAAATAAATGCACTATCAAATATATTTAATGATGTATCTAGTGAATTGTGAGACCCAGCACAGCCAGTTGGGCCGGACCAATTTTGTGATACTGTAGCTTCAGGGGATACTGTAGTGGCAAGTTTAGTACCATACCTGGAAGCTGAGCCAAGTTAAAAGCCTAGACCTGGGAGGTTGTTAACTCCGGATCGATCATTTTGCACGAAGCGAGGACGAAAGCGCGAGAGAGTTAATTAGCAGGTGTGAGTTCATTCAACATGTAGAGTGGGCCTTAGCTGTTTTTCCGGGTCGGGGCGTTACAAATGATAGTCAGAGCCAACTCTCGCGGTTTCACGGTTGCGTTTGGTCTGGAAGCCTGGACAGGTTGTGCATGGCTCCTGTGAGGGCATGACACTTGGGCCGGGGAACTGGAAATACAAACGTAGGCCAAGAGAGTCGGTCCTGGACATTTGTCCTACTAGGTGTAGCTTGGTTCAGCATTCGACGAGGACGTCGAATCCTTTGAGGGTGGGTGGATGTGAGACCCAGCCTAATGGGCCAGTTGGGCCGGACCGAATTCGCGACACTGTAACTTCGGGGTGTAGCGGCGAAGTTTAGTACCACACTGAAAGTTGGAGGAGAGATGAGCCAAGTTAAAAGCCTAGACCTTAGAGGTTGTTAACTCCGGATCGATCCTTTTGCGCGAAGCGAGGATGAAAGCGCAAGAGAGTTAATTAGCAGGTGTGGTTCATTCAATGTGTAGAGTGGGCCTTAGCCGTCTTCTTGAGTCGGGACGTTACATGAATCTTGTTTGATGTTTATATGTTTGTGCATTTTTCTATAAACTTGAACAGTAGCGAACCTAGAACTTTCTGTAATACCGGGCGAGTCTAATGGCTAAATACGAGATTATGCTTAATCTCTTAACTATACAGGCAAAACAATGATTTTATATAGAAGAATCGGTGCCGATGAGTCCGGGCGGCAGCCCAGGGTCGCCGGGCCCTGGGTCCGCCGATAAACTTGATCGAAGTGACAAAAGTCTGACTTAGAATAAACTAAAATGAAAGTCACAAAAAAAAACTAAAATGAAATGCAATTTGGAAAGGTGAGGTATATACATTTATTTTTGTGAAATTCAGTTGAAGACCAAGTCCATCGATCATATATGACTGATTACTGAACATCATGCACGGTTTCACACCGGACCAATGAATTTCAACAATAATATTGGAAACTAGACATATTTTGACAATCTGTACCAGCACAATAATTATGCTGACGAAACTCAAATGGGTTTATAGAAACTTTCGTAGTTCAAAAAGAACAAACGTTAAATAAATTACATCACCGACACTTCCTGTAGACTTGAAGGAATTAAGACCCAAACTTTGAAACTTTGTATCTTTATTGTACAGGATGAGATTTGCATATTGTCGGGTTCATAAACCCGGGGTCCCTCGGAGACCGGCTTCCACGTCAGGGCTCGGTCCAGGGAAACGGCCTTTCTTTCTTCTGGACCGGCCGAAAGTCTAAAACCAATAGACCGGAGCACTCGCTTCAGGCCCAGGCCGCCTTCGGCCCATCTCTCCGACCGGAGCACTAGCTCAGGCTCAGGCCAGCTCCGAACGGCCTCTCCGATCAGAGCGCTAGCGTCAGGCCCCGGCTGCCTCCGCACGGCCTCCACTCAAAAGCCTGACCCGAGGACCGCCTCGGACTCCGACTCCGTGACTCCGACCCCGCGACCGGGGCTCGCGGGAAGCCTGCTCACCGCTCTTCTCCGACTGGCGCGCCAGGACCGAATGGGGACCATCCGATCGGGGACGCCCGCTCGGAAAGAACCAGAAGGCGTGCGGAGAAAGGAAAGGCATGGCTCGCAAGTCAACACCACTGTACCAGGGACCATACCCTGCACGAAGCAGTGCTTCTACAGCCACCCTGACACAAAGTATTGTAGGGACCGCTAGAAACTCCCATATGGTAAGCCCCCTCCGCGTGTCTCTGGACACCGATTGCGGTATGGGCTCTAGGATTTGCCATACCGGGTGAACATAGCACAGCTCCTCACATGCCACTAGGCATCCAGAAGTATCTTGCAGGTACCGGCGTCATTCTTCCTGAAGAAGATAGCACGACCTCCCGTGCACATCCGACATCCGACAGCGACATCGACAGTATTGGGGGGCTTCAACCATTATCCAGTTTTCATCACCGTAGGCAGCAAGGCTTAGAAATATCTGTACTCTCTCCCTCTCACCTGTAAAGAGCCATCCCCTTCATCTATAAAAGGGGATGTGCTCCCTCCCCCGAGGGGGAGATCGACTTCTTCAAGCTCAGACTCACTAGATCGACACCAACCCCTTACAACCGCAGTACCACCGAGTTCCGACCGCAACCCTTTCGGTCGGAGCCTTCTGAACCTCTTGTATATCCCCTCCTTTCTCCTTCTCGTTTGTAACCCCACTATAGACTTTGAGCACCTGGGCTTAGAAATAAAGTCGCCGACCGACCCCGACTGGACGTAGGGCACGTTGCCTGAACCAGTATAAATCCTATGTCATTGAGTGCTAGGCCACCTCCGATCACAACGTACAACAAAACTATAAATATTTACTAGTTGGTCACTTTCTGCACCAACAGTTGGCACCGTCCGTGGGGAAGACGTTGTACGTTCAACACCTTTTGGTCATCGGATGGCCCATTTTTCCGCCACTTTCGCCGTGGCAGGCTCCGACGATACGATTCGTTTCGGCTCGCCGGAGTTCCCCGCACTCTGGCCCGCCGGGATGCGGGTTCCACCCGCCTTTGAGCCATTCCAGGCCTTCCACTTTGGGAGCCTGGACTTCGTCGCCGACCGGCTCGGCGTACTCCACCTCCGCGAGGAGGCTCGCGACCCGGCACCCATCGGAGGGACGTCCTCCATCGACTCTGGGACACGCACCTTCGACGGCGCGGCATCTGCGCTTCATTCCGAGCAAACTCTCTGCTCAAACCCCGCTCCACCATACGGCCGGTTCCCCTATGGCCTTGTGTCTTCTGCGGACGCATACGCCCGGGGACTCCAAAAGGTGCTGGCACCGCACCCCCTCATGTCTGAGTTTGTGGGGATGGCGATCTATGCTCCCACCTATTTCCTCGACATCATGGACGACGACGTCGGGAGTGACGGCTCTAGCATCGGCGACGTGGCACCTAGCCACCGTCGGTCCTGGGAGTACGCTATGGCAGACGCCTTGGAACAGCCGCTAGGGGTGATGGAGTCCTTCTGGACCCATGCCCTGCCGGGTCCTCACGCAGAGACCCCGAGCTCACACGTGAGCACGATGAGGATCTACGACGACAGTGGCCGCATCAGCCACCAACCGCACCAACGCGCTCGGCGCACCACACTACGTCCCGTGCGCATAGACCAACGAGCGGCGCTTGGGGTCGCGCCCGTCAGCCCCAGTGCAACGCCTTGATTCAGGGGACCAATCCCCCGTAGTTCGCTCGGGCCAGTCAGAACGTTGCCGCCGCGGCAATGCTTTTGCGTGACCTGCCCGAGCCAAACGACCCTCATGGATGAGCAATCCACCAGAACCTCCAGGCACTGCTTTAGACCGCCATCATTCAGCAAGCGGAGTGCTCCATATCGCGATGCCGACCCACGACCTTGCTCCCTATTCAGGGAACAGGGACGCAGCAGACGGGGCACTACACCCTGTCATCGCCACAACCGCCGATTGCGGCACAAGAAGCCGCAACCGCTCCTTGTCTTGACTTAACGACCGCCCCGTGCCGACCGCCCATCTACGCGTGGCTCAGACCAAACCAAGACGCGCGCAGCGTCGATCGGAGTCCTAGCCCTGACAGCCTAGAACCACGGACCTTTGTCCAACACCCCTAGCAAGCGCCTTTTCTGCCGCGCTTCAACGAGGGCCACGACAAAGGTAAGGCCAAGCGCCAGGATCAAGACGAGGGCCCCTCCACACAGAGGGGAAAGAAGAACAGAAAGGATCGCCGCCGACCGGCCAACTCCGTGTTAGCCGCCGCAGCAGATTACGCGAGCACTCAGCCCCAGCAAGACTCTCTGGGCCACTTTCACGAGCTCATGGAGAGCCCGTGCACCTACCACAACTATTCCGTCAACCATCTCTACAAGGACTGTCAGCTCCTCAGGCGCCTGCTGAGGTAGGCTGGCGGGCCAAAGGAGGAAGAAGACGGGAAAGCACCGACTGAAGGACGACGACGACGACGCCCCCTCCGTGGACCTTAGAATAGCTATGTCTTTTCTTCTTTTCCTAAGTTTCAGTCTTACCTTACTTAGCGAATGCTCCTACAAGAGCACCACGACCCGAACACTGTTCGGCTCGGAGCGCTCGGGGGCTCCACCAGGGGCTCTACTACCCCTTTGTTATTTTTTACCTTAAGTACTCTTTTGCTTTTGTATAAAGAAACTCCTTCCTACCTGAGTAAAAGGGTAGTTCGTTCCTTTGTTTTACCTTACGTAACTTTGCTTTAGAACATTCTGACTGATCGCACCCCGCCTTTTTCTATGGCTACGACCATCCGAGCCTCGCGGGCCATGCCCCGGGCTTGTAAAGTTGCAGCCCACAGAACAAACGGGTAGGTACGAGAGAGAAAGAAATTTAAAACAAAATTATGCCAAGGGAGAACTAAGGAACAAAAGGGAACAAGCTTCCCCGAACAGAGCAACTCCATTACAAAAGCAAAAAACCAATTGCAGTCATTAAAACACACCATGAAACGTCTTACACGGGGGCTTCCCCATGAACTTAAAACTTCCTGCATTTACTAACTACTATTATATTTTTACATACTACTGGGCTGGCCCGGTGACATCCGACGACGGTGCAACCGACGAATGCGTAGGCTGCTCACTTCCCGACGGCACGGCATCCGGCTCGACCAAAACCGGGGCGACATTCACCTCCGACCTAGGCTCCTCGCCATCCGAGAGCTCTGCAGCATCCTCTCCACGCATGCTTTTGGCTAGGTCTTCACGACGGACATCCATCACCCACTCGGTGGAGACTTGATCTGCCACCGACCGCGCGTGCGGCAGCAAGCACTCCCCGATCGACTGGATGTCCGCCATGCTCATGCCTTCAGCGTATCCGCTACATATGGTGGCGAAGTCCAGGTGCGGATGGTGCATCCCCACCGCGGTCAGCACTCCCGACGCTCCATAGAACAGCCTGGATCTGATGAGATCTCGGACCTCCCCTGGGACCTCCGCCAACTGGACGGTGGGTGCGCTGGTGCTCGGCGCTGATCCAAAGATCTCCAAAACGATGTGCTGGGCAACGTTGTGGATCTGGTCGAGATCCCCCTCAAGAGCACGGCGCTCCTCACGGGACTTGGCCAGCTCCTCCGTATGCCACCCAAGCATCGCCTTGGTCATCTCCAGGTCCTGCTCCAGCACCTCCACTTTTCCACCCAGCTCTGTGAGAAGAGCAACGAGCTTAGAAACAGGCTGAGGGAAAAGCCAACACAACAAAAACCAAAAAGGTGACATACCGACGTGAGAAGCCTCAAGGGTGGAGAGATCCACCACTTGCCGAGCCACCTGCTCGCGCAGCTGGGCCACCTGCTCACACAGCCAAGCACTCGCGTCCTCCGTCTCTATCACCCGGCCTCGGAGCGCGCGCATCTCTCGATCCGCCTGCGACCGGGCCCTCCGCTCCACCTCCAGGGCCTTCTCCGCTGACTCCAGGGCGGCACGCTCTGAATCAAGGGCCGCCAAGGCCTCCTGAAGCGCCGCCTTGGTGTTCGCCTGAGACGCCCACAACTCCACCTCAGTCTCCGCCTAGCGGGCCCTTGCCACCTCGAGCCCTTGCTCGACCGCAGTCGCCCGCTCCTCCGCACACTGCCCCTCCGCCCGGTCCTAGGACTTGCGGCAAGCGGACTCCGCCCGATGCTCGAGCTCGGCCATCCGGGCATACTCCAACCAGAGGAAGTAGGACTTGCGGGACGATGTCTTCCTTATCTCCTATGAAAGGTAAGCACGCTAAAAACAATCGACAAGGGATTCAGGGATAAAAGACAAGTACCAGAAACTCACCTCCGCCGCAAGCTGCATGTTGCCCTCAACCAACTGCCGGGCAAACAAAGCCCGCTTTCGGGCGCTTTCAAGCTGCGCGGTCAGCTTGGTGAGTTTTGATACTATGACGTGCCCTTGCCCTCCGAAGATGTCCTAGAGCTGACGCTCCCAGGAGTCCCGAAGGATGAACCACGCGCTCGCTGGATGCTCGAGGCAGGGCCACTCCTGGTCACCCTCCGACACCTCGTCGGAGGGCCTAGCCTCCAATCATGCCACCGCCAAGTCCCGCGGTGACATCACCGGCCCGCCAGAGGTCCTAGCCACCGACTAGACCACCACGAGGCTCCATGACAGCACCAACGGCTCCACCGTGACATCCCCGGTGGGTTGCTGCAACGGCGCCGACGACTCCCCTGGGACATCCGCCTCATCATCAGACGGGATCTCCACCACCATGTTGACCTGGGCCGCCGCTGAGCATCCCAACCCTGGACCGGCCATGTCTTCCCTCGACGCATTTGGCTCAGACGGCAAGGGCGAGCCGCGTGACCCTCTACCCGACAAGGCAGGAAGCTTGGTTTCCCTTGCCTCCACTGCGAGAGTCACCTCCGACGCCACTGGCACCGAGATCGCCGCTAACACCGATGCCACAGCCACCGCCTCCTCGACAGCCGAGCCAGAGGGCACCATCCCCGGAACGGAAGGTCTTGCCACCGCGACACACTGCAGAACGGGCTTCCAGGTCTCCTGCATGGCAGTCGGGGCAATACTCATCTTTGGCATCCCCAAGCCACTGACGGAAGGTATGGGCCAGTCACACTCCAACAAAAAGCTCAGCCAGCAAAAAACCAAAAGAAAACGGAGAAAGACATACCGGGTGGTGAGCGGCACAACTCTGAAGGCCGACAACGACCTCGATGCGCCCATAGGACGAGGACCGCTCCTGGACTATGACCCACGCCCCCTCACTTCGGACAGGGTCGGAGCCAACCCAACCTGCTCCTACCCGGCCTGTGGATCTCCATGACCTCTGGCTCGGGGCTCCCCGACCGGAGCAGCGGCCGGGGCGTCTCCCGACTGCGAGTCACGCAATGACCGGGCGCTAGTCTGCCCCACGGACCGCCTGGACTGTTCGGCCACATTCACGGCAGGCGGGGCCTCCTCCGGCCGCAAGTTCGACGTCGGCACTGATCCCGCCGCTGCACATTCGCTGGGCCGCTCCTCTGACCGCCCGGCTCGTCCAGCCACGTCCGCCACAAGCAACGATGGAGGTGGCAACACCGCCGAGGGGCGCGGTGACCGCATCCGCTTCGTCGCTCGCTCGCCAACGGCGTCCGCGCTAGCCGCACGCTTCTTTGATGCCTCCTGCTCCCCACCAGCAGACGTCGCCGTGGGGTCGTGATGCACCACCGAGGTCGCAACAACCTCCTGGCTCTCCTCCTCGTCGGAGAAGACCATGTCGTCTAGATCCGTAGGATCATCTGACGTGAGTTTCGACTCAACGTCGCTCCTACGTTCCCCGGCCTTCACGCGCCGGGCGACCTCCTTCTTCTTCTCTTCTTTCCGCTGAACCTCCTTGGTTCTCTTCTTCTTTCGGGCATCTGCCGCCTCCTTCTAAGTGGCCTGCCGGGCCTGGCCCGCCGCCCCCTTGGGAAGGTGCTCCCACGCCCCTACGAAACGAATGAACCAAAATCAAAAAAGAAGAGGGGAAGAGGAAAAAGCACGAGCAAAGTGAGGGAGCATACCAGCGAGGGCACGATCAAGGCATTAAACAGTATGGGTTTTCCCACCACCGTCACGTTAGGCCTCGGCTGCAGCACTCGGCCGATGCGACTCCAGATCTCATCGTCCGGCAGCTCCTCCGGTGACACGCGGTCGGGGTCCGACCGGCCGTCGTACTTCCACATCGGGTGCGTTCTTTCCGCCAACGGCATGACCCGACGGCGGTAAAGGGTGTGGAACACCCGCACCCCATCAAGGTCGTCCCTTACGAGCTTCTGGAGCTCCTTCTCGATGACCTCCACCTTGTGCCTCTCCGTGTGGGCGTAGCCCCACGACCAACTCTTCTGCTTCACCAGCCTCCTACCGGTAAACGCCGGAAACAGCGCCCCCACCGGATTCCTAATGTAGAACCACTCCCCATGCCATCCCCGGTTGGAATCACATGGGGAGTACGCGGGATACGAGCCTCCCACGCGTGGCTTCCTCTACAGGGCGAAGCCTCCGACCGGAGCAATCTCGGCCGAACTCCAGTCCACCATCGCTCTCTTGGAGAAGAAGAACTAGAAGAGGTCCACGTGCGGCTCCATCCCGAGGAAGGCCTCATAGACGGTGACGAAGCCAGCGATGTGCAGCGTAGTTGCTTCGTACCTACATGATAGTACGCGGACCTCCTTTAGGTGTTGCCTTCGTTTTGCAACCAAAGACTGCTGAATTCTTGTCCTTGAATTGGAATAGTCCGAAAAGCTCTATCCTCGTATTTCTACTGGTGGCTAGTGCTGATCAACCTTGCATGATGATTCGCTGGGAAAAAACGCATGAGACAAGGGTCGTGTTGAATCAACTTTTTATTTTTTACTTGATGTGTTAGTGTAAGAAAGAAAAGCAATCACATTTCGCAGAAAAACTAAGAGAAAGGGTACATTTTTGTGATGGGCAAAAGCCACCGACTTGACCATGTACTCGGTTAGCCCTCTCTGTGATAAATAAATTTATAAATGTGAACACGGAGAATAGGGCACTAGAGCAGCATGCAAGAATGAAGTAGCCAATGTCAAGTGTCAAAGCGCATGCATTGTAGTGGTGAAGATCTCAAGCCTCAAACCGTGCATGCGTGGTCACGCTAAGAACTAGTCCCAACACAACACAGACTATGACACTCAACTGATCAAACCGTCTGCGTAGATGGTTACACATTGGAAGACCACTTCTTCCTGTTATACAGGGACCGGCGGGTGAGCTGCAATAAGTTCCGTACAAACCGTTCGGCTGGTATTAAAGCCGGCTGATTTGTTGTGAGAGAAAAATACTGTAGACGGACAGTTTTCTCCCACGCCAGCTTGCACTGCATTGGTGCTATACTATCGCGTTTATTTCGTGCTCGATCATCATGGGGGACTGGGGATGAGGACGAGGACGAGGACGACGCCGTCTCCCCTGCGCCATCCGTCAAACCTGCGCCCAGTTCCAGCCAGCAGAGCAGACACACCACGTCGCGCCTCTTTCTCGGCGGTAGGCGGTAGCAGTAGCACACACGAACACGCTCACGTGCCGACCGGATGCCCCGATACGGTCGGTAGTCAACCATGCATGCACGTGGCAGGCACACCACGTCGCAGTTGCCCGGATACGGTCGTGGGTTGTGCCTCTTTGGAACTTGTATGGTCGTTTCATGGCTCTCATGCGAGTCACCAGCATTGGCTGCCTAGGATTTACAAAAGATACATTGTTGGAATTTGGAAACGCGGTAGAAACAAATGTACGCCGGACTCGTTATTCTCCAAACAAATCAGTATGTAGCTAGAATTCCACGAGAGGTTAGAGTTGAACTTGGGAAAAATGTCCTAGTAGATGTCTACTGAACAACTAAACTCTGCAGTGCATGGATTTGTATTCCGCAAAGATTAGGAAGAAGGTTAGTCTTAACCGGCAAGTTAATGCTCACCCTAATCTCGACTAGGAGTAGTTTGGCATAATGCCTTTGCAGTAAAGTTGCTTGCAATTCAAGTAGTCGCTCCATTTTCCAATCGTGCTCTGGTGCAGTTCGATTATATGACCACAAACGTGGCGTTCTAAGACATGTGTGAACGCATGCAGCTCATCAAGATCTCAAAAATAATGAGACCTGACAATTAAGACGACGAGGGAACTGAATGAGAGAGACACAAAAAAGAGACGAGGGCGTCCGGTCCCAAGATCGCGTAGGCTGACCAAGACGCGCGCGCACTGATGACGCAGACGGCGATCGTGCCGCCACACCCGACAAATCCGATCGTTTTCTTCAGCAGCGACTTCCGTGTCTCGTTTTCCCACTGCATCCGACCTGGAGAGAGAGACGAGACGACTCCCACAAACGAGTGTTGAGGTGGCAAAATAAAAGAAATCAAATCAGTCCAATGGTGTTTATTTAATCACGCTACCTGATACTTGCTCGGATGTTGCCTGTTGTTATGGGTTCACGGCGGTACCGGCCGAGTCCGAACTTTCTCTGCTGTTTCAGCAAAAAGTAGCCAACCCTCTCTGTTGTTTCTATTTTTCCAAGCTGCCAGAGAAACCGCAGGACCCGGCGGCGCTGTCGTCTGACCGAATGACGACCACCCTGAAAATTGAATGTTTCCAATGCAGATCGTACAGTACTACCTATCCTGCTTATCTACGTGCCTCCGTGTGCTTAATTGGGAAAAAAAATTGAGTGGAAGTTTAACCACGGCGCCGCCAGAAGGATCTATCACAGGTTTATTACGATCCGTGTCCATCCTCTTGAATTTAAGAAATACTCGTTCTATTCTTTTTCACATGTCGTATTTGCTTTGTTCTAAGTTAAATATTTCCAACTTTGATCATCAATTTCAATAAACCTGTACATATCAACAATATAAGATTTCATGTTTTCAGATTTAGTATGACAAGTACTTTCTTAAAACACTACGGGAGCCAAAAAAAACACTCGGTAAACGGTTTACCGAGTGTAACACTCGGCGTAGGTTTTAACGGCAAAGAGCTGTTTGCCGAGTGTCAATCGTCGGCACTCGGCAAACATTTTTTGAAAAAAAAAACAATCACCCTGCTCCGCCGGCCGCCACCACCGCCCATGCCGCTGCCTCCACCACCGCCCATGCCGCCGCCGACACCACCACAAAGCCACCACGCCGCCACGGGGAAGGAGGGGCCATCGGGCACGCCACTGAGAAAGGAGGGGCCACGCCGCCGGGGAAGGAGGGGCCGCCGGGCGCCGGATCCCCACCGCCAAGCCGTCGGGAAAGGAGGGGGCGCCGAATCCGAGGAGGGGGCGGCGGATGAGGGGGGCGGAGCAGAGGGGAGGGGCGGCGGCCAGAGGGGAAGAGGTCGGCCGGGAAAGGAGGGGAGGGAGGCGGCGCCGACGGGAGGAGAGGGGGCGTTGGGGGCCGGGAGGAGAGGGGGCACTGGGGTTAAGTACGATATTTTTTTGTTTGCCGAGTGTCCCAGATCGGGCACTCGACAAAGTTTTTTTTTCATTCTTTTCTTCTCCTTCTTTTTTTTGCCGAGTCTTATAGATCTGAGCACTCGGCAAAGTTTTTTTTTCATTTTTTTTCTTCTCCTTCTTTTTCAGGAATTTTTTATTTATTTATTTGCCGAGTGTTTTTTTTACACTTGGCAAACCCCCTCTTTGCCGGGTGTTTTTTTTTTGCCGGGTGTTTTTAGTGCAGCACTCGGCAAATAACTTATTCGCCGAGTGCCCGAGGGAATACACTCGGCAAACAAAAAAAACACTCAGCAAATTTGAGGATTCCGGTAGTGAAATCGATGGTCAAAGATGAAATATTTAACTTAGTACAAAACTAATACAACATATAAAAAATGATGAGTAGTTTTTTTTCTAAATGAAGAGTATTTTTTTCTAATTATTTCTCCTAAATCTATATAATAGCCATATGGATGCATGATATGAATATGCAGCAACTGAGCCTATTTGGAATGCAGGAATTTCACAGAAATCAATTTATTTTTACAGAAAAAAAATTCTCGCGTTCCAACCAGGGCCTTACTGAGACAGAAAAATTAAGTTGCCAGGCGCCACCGCGCCAGGCATGCAGAGTTCCAGACCCATTGGTTTTCTCTTCATGGGTCAGACGCGGGTACTTCTGTTTGACCTACATGCAGTGCAATGCAGCCACATCATTAAGATAGACGTTGACCAGGATCATTTACCACAAACACAAGTCAGGTTTAGGGTTTGATCAATCGGCGATCGAGTCATCGAGACCGTCCGGTCAGAGGCAGATGAGACCCCGGAATTGACAGGGTCAAGGTCAGCCAAACGGATCGCGGCGGCGTTTCCCCAAACGAAATTCCAAGCGCGCGCCCGATCGAGATGCGCCGTCAGCTCACTCGTTAAGCTGTGTACGGACTACGGAAGATGATTTTGGCCCTTCGGTCAGAGAGACACAGCAGCCTAGCTAATTTGGAAGCTACTCAGACGTCTACTTGTTTTTTCGGTGAATCTTCTTCGTTGTTGGCTGGAGATTCTGGCGGTTAATACAACCGCTGGTGTGGAACTCAAATCAAATGTTGATGATTAGTGTGGTCAAGGTCAATTGCTGGTCTTTGATCTCGAAATCAGCTAGTTGTATCTATTTATTTATTCATTTTTAAGTAGTTCAATCAGATTCCTTTTATGTTGACAGTGACTTCTCCTTGCATCTAGAGCTGCTGCTGGTCCGATGCAGCGTGCAGACATGCATGGACTCGGAAGTCGGAACTCTAGTGGCATGCATGATGACCGCTAGCAGCTGGCTAATGATAAAATAATGCATGCCGCAACTTAGTTTTCCTCCAAAGATAGACTGGAATGTTTGGAGGCGATTCAATTGGACTGACAGGAAATGATAAATGAAAAATAGTTATGAAACTAGCTAGTTGAAAATGGAAGTATTTATATTTGGCTAAATTCGAGAACAATAAAAATTGTATAGTATTGTATATAGAAAACGAAAACGGTTCGAATTTGGCCCGGCCCCACTCCACTTTCATGCTAGCGCACACAGTTAGCTGTGGCACTGTGCATGCACGCGTGGTTAGTGCCGATCCAGCACCATAAATACCCATCACGGGCTGCCCTGTTCTGCCTCAAGCAGGAGCCTGCACACATAGCTAGCTAGCTGATCGGGTGATCGATCAGTGAGCTCTCTCTTTGGCCTAGCTAGCTGCTAGCAGTGCAGCTAGCCAAAGAGAACTCAGATCGATCGTCCCGGTCGCTGCTAGCTGCTCGCTCCCACACACACTGCACACACCGTCTCCGTGTTTGGTAATTTGACAATGACGACAATGGAGGTGGAGGCAGCCGCCGCCACGGTGCTGGCTGCCCCCTTGCTGTCCTCCTCTGCGACACTCAAACTGCTGCTATTCGTAGTGACGCTCTCGTACCTGGCCCGAGCCCTGAGCCGGCCACGCTAAACCACCACTAAGTGCAGCAGCACAACGTGCGCCTCCCCGGGCGTTGGCAACCCGCCGCTCCCGCCCGGGCCCGTGCCGTGGCCCGTCGTCGGCAACCTGCCGGAGATGCTGCTGAACAAGCCGGCATTCCGCTGGATCCACCAGATGATGAGCGAGATGGGCACGGACATCGCGTGCGTCAAGCTCGGCGGCGTCCACGTCGTGTCCATCACCTGCCCGGAGTTCGCGTGGGAGGTGCTCCGGAAGCAGGACGCAAACTTCATATCCCGCCCGCTCACTTTCGCGTCCGAGACGTTCAGCGGCGGCTACCGGAACGCCGTGCTCTCGCCCTACGGCGACCAGTGGAAGAAGATGCGCCGCGTCCTCACCTCCGAGATCATCTGCCCGTCTCGGCACGCGTGGCTCCACGACAAGCGCGCCGACGAGGCCGACAACCTCACCCGCTACGTCTACAACCTCGCCACCAGAGCCGCCGGCGACGTCGTCGACGTCAGGCACGTTGCTCGTCACTACTGCGGCAACGTCATCCGCCGCCTCATGTTCAACATGCGCTACTTTGGCGAGCCCCAGCCTGACGGCGGGCCCGGGCCGATGGAGGTGATGCACATGGACGCCGTGTTCACCTCCCTCGGCCTCCTCTACGCCTTCTTGCTCTCCGACTACCTCCCATGGCTGCGGGGCCTCGACATCGACGGCCACGAGAAGATCGTCAAGGAGGCTAACGAGACGGTGAACAGGCTCCACGACACGGTCATCTCGACGACCGGTGGAGGCAGTGGAAGAGCGGCGAGCGGCAGGAGATGGAGGACTTCCTGGATGTGCTCATCACGCTCAAGGACGCCCAGGGCAACCCGCTGCTGACCATCGAGGAGGTCAAAGCGCAGTCGCAGGTAAATACGAGATTATGCTTAATCTCTTAACTATACAGGCAAAACAATGATTTTATATAGAAGAATCGGTGCCGATGAGTCCGGGCGGCAGCCCAGGGTCGCCGGGCCCTGGGTCCGCCGATAAACTTGATCGAAGTGACAAAAGTCTGACTTAGAATAAACTAAAATGAAAGTCACAAAAAAAAACTAAAATGAAATGCAATTTGGAAAGGTGAGGTATATACATTTATTTTTGTGAAATTCAGTTGAAGACCAAGTCCATCGATCATATATGACTGATTACTGAACATCATGCACGGTTTCACACCGGACCAATGAATTTCAACAATAATATTGGAAACTAGACATATTTTGACAATCTGTACCAGCACAATAATTATGCTGACGAAACTCAAATGGGTTTATAGAAACTTTCGTAGTTCAAAAAGAACAAACGTTAAATAAATTACATCACCGACACTTCCTGTAGACTTGAAGGAATTAAGACCCAAACTTTGAAACTTTGTATCTTTGTTGCGTACGGGATGAGATTTGCATATGTAGTTGCTTCGTACCTACATGATCGTACGCGGACCTCCTTTAGGTGTTGCCTTCGTTTTTCAACCAAAGACTGCTGAATTCTTGTCCTTGAATTGGAATAGTCCGAAAAGCTCTATCCTCGTATTTCTACTGGTGGCTAGTGCTGATCAACCTTGCATGATGATTCACTGGGAAAAAAACGCATGAGACAAGGGTCCTGTTGAATCAACTTTTTATTTTTTACTTGATGTGTTAGTGTAAGAAAGAAAAGTAATCACATTTCACAGAAAAACTAAGAGAAAGGGTACATTTTTGTGATGGGCAAAAGCCACCGACTTGACCGTGTACTCGGTTAGCCCTCTCTGTGATAAATAAATTTATAAATGTGAACACGGAGAATAGGGCACTAGAGCAGCATGCAAGAATGAAGTAGCCAATGTCAAGTGTCAAAGCGCATGCATTGTAGTGGTGAAGATCTCAAGCCTCAAACCGTGCATGCGTGGTCACGCTAAGAACTAGTCCCAACACAACACAGACTATGACACTCAACTGATCAAACCGTCTGCGTAGATGGTTACACATTGGAAGACCACTTCTTCCTGTTATACAGGGACCGGCGGGTGAGCTGCAATAAGTTTCGTACAAACCGTGTCTCCCCGTCCAACCATGCGTACGGACAGGGCTCGATGCTGACATGTTGTTCTTGCTCGGCCCGTTCGCGTGTCCTTAAATCCGGTTTAATCCGCTTCTTTTTTCATCCGGAACAATGTTTTTCTCTCACAAATACCTCCAGAATTCCTCCAAACCATCCAAATTCCTCCACAACCATACCATCCCACGGATGGTGGCGGCGGCGGCCAAGCGCGGAGGGGCAGGTTGGAGACGAGATTCCAGATTCTCCTCCGATCAGATCGAGAATCCCATTGCCCGGTGCATCCTTGTCCTTTTCAGGCGCCGCCGGGCAGCTTGATCGGCAGTTTTCTCCCGCGCCGGCTTGCGCTGCATTGGTGCTATACTATCGCGTTTATTTCGTGCTCGATCAGCATGGGGGACTGGGGACGAGGACGACGTCGTCTCCCCTGCGCCATCCGTCAAACTGTCAGGGGATGCCCCTCCACCACGTAGCATGCGTGGTCACCTGCGCCCAGTTCCAGCCAGCAGAGCAGAGGCCCGGTCTCGGATCCATGCCGTCGCGCCTCTTTCTCGGTGGTAGGCGGTAGCAGTAGCACACACGAACACGCTCACGTGCCGACCGGATGCCCGGATACGGTCGGTAGTCAACCATGCATGCACGTGGCAGGCACACCACGTCGCAGTTGCCCGGATACGGTCGTGGGTTGTGCCTCTTTGGAACTTGTATGGTAGTTTCATGGCTCTCGTGCGAGTCACCAGCATTGGCTGCCTAGGATTTACAAAAGATACATTGTTCGAATTTGGAAACGCGGTAGAAACAAATGTACGCTCGTTATTCTCCAAACAAATCAGTATGTAGCTAGAATTCCACGGGAGGTTAGAGTTGAACTTGGGAAAAATGTCCTGGTAGATGTCTACTGAACAACTAAACTCTGCAGTGCATTGATTTGTATTCCGCAAAGATTAGGAAGAAGCACTAGAGAACAGACCTTTGATCCTCGGCTAAAATGGGCTCTAGTCCTGGAATTTTTTTTTTGCCCCCGGAACTAGAAATACCTTTAGTCCCGGTTGGTGGCTCCAACCGGGACTAAAGGTCCCTGCCCAACGGCTACTGCGCCAGACAGAGGTGGCAGGGACCTTTAGTCCCGGTTGGAGGCACCAACTGGGACTAAAGGTATACTTTTACTCCCGGTTGGTGGCTCCAACCGGGAGTAGAGGTCTACTCCCGGGCCGTGGCTGCGTCCGGGGTTGGAAAGTTACCTTTAGTCCCGGTTGGAGCCACCAACTGGGACTAAATGTCCTCCCTTTATATATCGGCCGTCTCCTTCTTCCTCCCCGAGCCCGAGCTCAGCACATGTTGAAGCTCACTGCACTAGTGTTCTTGCTTCCTCCCTCTCTCCATTGTTCCTCCATCCATTCTTCGATTCCTCCATCGATTTCTTCGATTCCTCCGTCGATTCTTCAGTTGTAAAGGTTACCAATCTCATACTCTCATTTTTCATCATTGTCTTATGTCATTTTATTCACTATATATATATGGTTCTTTATTGTGGTTTTTTCATTTGTAAGCAATTTGAGCTCAAAATCACTTCAAGCTTGTATATTTACATGAAAAAAGGTTAAAGTATATATAAATATAAACTTAGAAAATAGTTAGAAAATTATAGCAAATCCGTACTAGTTGAACTTGCGGACCGTGTTTAGCTCGGCGAGCATGTTCTTTGCCGAGCGGTAACGGACGTCAAGGAGGAGCTTTGATTCTACGAGGGAGAGCGGCAACGGTCGTGGAAGACCGTGTTCCCTTCCTCGTAGAATCGGAGCTCTTCCGTGGCCAAGTACGGTGCCGTCCGGTAGAGAAATGCTCGCCGAGATGATCACGTAAGCAAGTTTAACTAGTACGGATGATTATTTATTCACATGTCCCGATATCGTCGCAGTAGTCTGTCAATCACCGTACCCAAACGTAGTATATATATAAATATAAACTTAGAAAATAGTTAAAAAATTATAGAAAATCCGTACTAGTTGAACTTGCGGACCGTGTTCATCTCGGCGAGCATGTTCTCTGCCGAGCGGTAATGGATATCAAGGAGGAGTTTTGATTCTACGAGGGAGAGCGACAACGGTCGTGGAAGACCGTGTTCCCTTCCTCGTAGAATCGGAGCTCTTCCTTGACCAAGTACGGTGCCGTTCGGTGGAGAAATGCTCACCGAGATGATCACGTAAGCAAGGTCAACTAGTACAGATGGTTATTTATTCACATGTCCCGATATCGTCGCAGTAGTCTATCAATCACCGTACCTAAACGTAGTATATATAAATATAAACTTAGAAAATAGTTAGAAAATTATAGAAAATCCGTACTAGTTGAACTTGCGGACCGTGTTCATATCGGCGAGCATGTTCTCTGCCGAGCGGTAACGGATATCAAGGAGGAGCTTTGATTCTACGAGGGAGAGCGACAACGGTCGTGGAAGACCGTGTTCCCTTCCTCGTAGAATCGGAGCTCTTCCTTGACTAAGTACGGTGCCGTCCGGTGGAGAAATGCTCGCCGAGATGATCACGTAAGCAAGGTCAACTCTTACGGATGGTTATTTATTAAAACATGTTTTTGAGCTATAATGTATTAAAAAATGAGTATAGAGATCTAGATAATTTTATAGTTTCTTAATTTTATTTATTTATAAAAGGAGAAATTTATAGTGTATTAAAAAATGAGTATAGAGAGTAGATGGCAACTGCTTCCGGGTCCTCGGCCTCTCATGGGTTTCCAAAGCGACTTAGGCCGGGCCTCCCTCTCATTCCATGCGGCAAGTGTCGTGATGAGACGAAGATTGTGATGGAGTACCGAGTGAAGAAAGAGGGTCCCAACAAGGATCGTATCTTCTACAAGTGTCCGGATCGCAATGTGAGTTATTTTATCGTATTTAATGATTATGGTTAGTTTATACCTATTTTCATGATGTGGGGGATATACCCTCGGGTACCACAAGATGGTACATGGGCCGCACCATCCGAGGTGGCCCGGCCCGTAAGATCAAGGCGTGCACATCAAGATTATAAGTTGTACTAGATATTGTAATAGTACTAAATTGGATACTTTACTTGTAACCTTGTCTCTTCGGAGTATATAAAGAGAGACAAGGGTCCCCTAGAGGACAGGTTAATCGATATACATCTCAATACAATACACCAAAGACACAGGACGTAGGGTATTACGTCAATCAGACGGCCCGAACCTGTCTAAATCGTTGTCTCTGCGCCTTGTGTCACCATCTGGTTCCTGATTACACGCATCCTACCGATAATCTACCACCACGGGCACCCCTCTCGGTGGACTGCCGACCATATTTCGTCGACAGTGGCGCGCCAGGTAGGGGCCCCTTTAGGGGTTGTGTGTGCTGATCCACGGCGAACCAGATGGGATCTCAAGATCAATGTTGTTTGCGACAACGTCCTTCGGCAACGACGACTACGACCTACAGTGGGACTCGCCGTGCTTCCCGCGTGAACCTTCCTGCCAGATCGGGTCTGCATGCATCAACGCCGAAGATTTAAGCGTAACATCATGTCATCACGTGATGATATATCTACACCACCATGCAAAGCTTCCGTCGGGCACAGGCATGGCAACAGCAAGCAAGCTAATTATGGATATCATGAAGACAGAGGCTTCCGTGGATCACCAGGCATGCAAGATAGTTATGGACCAAACTTGTATCTACAAAGGCATACATCACGTCGTGCCTGCTTGCCCAGATGGATGCATCTACGACGAACCTCCGATTGCTCGGACTACTAATTCGACCCCGGGCCCAGAAGTCTACAGACCACGTCGACCACGTTTCGAGCGGCCCCGCCGAGCTCCGACCACGACCACGTCGACCACGTCCCGAGCAGCTCCGCCGAGCTCCGACCACATCGACCGCGACCACGTCGACCGCGTCTCGAGCAGCTCCGCCGAGCTCCGGCCACATCGGCCACCAGACCACGTCGCAATGATGATCGTCGCGAAGAACGGCGCTACGACAATCGCGACAACAGTCATGGCGACAGGCCGAAAAGCTCGAGGACCGGACAACTTCATCGTGACCAACCAGATGTCTATCCAAAGATAATTTTCCTCAACAATGCCATCCGCGGCAACCCAGCTTCTCGCGGCAGGCGTTCAATGATCACTGTACCGGGGATACATGCAAGAGGTGACGTCAACTAGTATATCCATCGTATTCATGCACGACGGGCATGTAATCCAGCAAGATCAAGGCGACGACATGTGGAGTTTCGTCAAAATTGCGGCAACTCGACGTCAATCTGTGACGGCGGTTTTTTCCATCATATCGTCCACGACCTCATGTGCGTCCGTCATGAGGCCAAAGTTCCGACCAGGCGTCGGCCCAATCCACAGCAGCATGAAGACAACGCAAGCTAGCCAAGAGTTACGCATATACACGTATACATCTACACAAGTATACATGCAAGCCATCTCATTGGGCAGAAGGCCAAGACGATTTGTTCACACGCCCAAAAGCTAAGTGAATTCTCAATTAAATATTTATTACTTGATTTCTATTCAATGACACACAAATCTTTTTATTTTTCCTCATGCACCATCTCGCGCGGCATCTCGCGATGACCGAAGCAAGATGCGTGCATGATGGGATCATAGACTCAAGGCACACGCCTGCCGCTGGAGCATGGAGGAGAGGGTGTACAGACATAGGTCGGAATGTCAAGGCCAAGTACATGAGCTCTGGAGCACTCGGAAGCCAGACGCCGATCAACTCATGTTGAGCCATCGGCGAGCCGTGTCGATCCGTCAAACAAGCCGTCTGAGCTGTCTAGCAAGTCACGACGAGCAGCGTTGAGCCGCGTCGAGTCGTTGAGCGAGCCGCGCCGAGCCACAAGCGAGCCGTGTCAAGCCATCTCTCGAACATCGCAACACGCCGACTACACCCACCGGTCGTCAATAAAGCTAAGTATTATTTTTAATTGAAAATTTCTTCGATCATCGTACACCTCCGCCGACCACCCTTGGGGTGCGCTCCGCGTTGAATTTTCTCCATACATACAATCCAAAACATGTATAAGTTTTTACAATAGTTCGCCGATATGTTTTCCTTCCTGCTTGAGAATCCCAGAGCCGGCACTGTCTCTGGCTCCACCCCACGCGTGCATGAGAGTCCGCCCTCTGCGCTACGGGTAGTCGGCAGTCGCTCCTAGGTAACACTAGCACTCTACGCGCGGCAGCGTTCCATACCTCGCGCTACGAGATGTTGGTCAGCCCAGGGCTGGCGCATTCTTCAGGACATGTTAATACATCGCGCTACGCCACTACATAACAAAAGGGCTAAAAACAGCTAATGTTATTTTTCGAATATTACACCAAGTATAATTCATCGCCAACCGAACACCAAGTGTTTACTTCACCTCCTACAGAGAGGTCAATATATTTCGTACATCATCATGTACTATCGCTCTCCGTGTTTATTTTTCAGGAACACAGTTCGGTCAGCGAGCTCATGCTTCGGGGTTCGCCAAGACCACTACGGTGCTCGAGGACTCTGGCCAGACCACGCTCGTGCTCGGGGACTCTGGCCAGACCACGCTCGTGCTCTGGGACTTCTCGCCAGACCACTCCGTGCTCTGGGACTTCTCGCCAGACCACTCCGCGCTCGGGGACTCGCCAGACCACTCCGCGCTCTGGGACTTCTCGCCAGACCACTCCATGCTCGGGATATATACGTGCATCGTATACGGGTATATGCATGTGAACGTCATGGCCATGCAAGTGCTCGGGATATATCGCCAGACCACTCCGTGCTCGGGATATATACATGCATCGTATACGGGTATATGCATGTGAACGTCATGTGGCCATGCAAGCAAACAGGAAGCAAGCAGGGACAAGGCATATATGGATATATGCATGTATCGTATATGGATATATGCATGCAAACGTCATGTCCATGCAAGCAATCAGGGGCTACACGTATTCATGTTCATGCATATACGTTGCATAGCCGGCCACGGCTCTTGCTCACTCGTAGCGATGCTCGGCAACCTCTCGCGCCCGTGGACTACGACATCAGATCAACACGAGGCAAAGCAGGCAAGGACGTACGACAACATCACCATGAAGCCGACGCAAGCAAGCAAGGCCAAGTATGCATGCATATATGCGTGCCATGTAGCTCTACGTCAATTTCCAAGAGCCAAGCTTGATCAACACACAAGCCAACGATGACGACGAGTACTCCAGCAGCGGCAAAGGCTGCTCCTACTGCTCCTACACCATCACCGATTGAGCAAGCCGTCCGAGCTCACGTCGACCACGGACCACGTCGACCACGTCCCGAGCAGCTCCACTGAGCTCCGACCACATCGACTGCGACCACGTCGACCACGTCCCGAGCGGCTCTGCTGAGCTCCGACCACATCGACCACTAGACCACGTCGCAATGATGATCGCCACAAAGAACGGCGCTACGACAATCGTGACCACAGTCATGACGACAGGCCAAAAAGCTCGAGGACTAGACAACTTCATCGCCATCGACCAGATTTCTATCCAAAGATAAGAATTTCGACCTACGCTCGGGGACTGCCTCGATCACTCTCCAACCACGGCTCGGGGACTTCGTCGCTCGCTCCTCGACCTGTGCTTGGGGACTGCCTCGATCACTCTCCGACCATGGCTCGGGGACTTTGTCGCTCGCTCCTCGACCTAAGCTCGAGGACTGCCTCGATCACTCTCCGACCATGGCTTGGGAACTTCGTCGCTCGCTCCTCGACCTGTGCTCAAGGACTGCCTCGATCACTCTCCGATCACGGCTCGGGGACTTCGTCGCTCGCTCCTCGACCTGTGCTCAGGGACTGCCTCGACCGCTCTCCGACCACGGCTCGGGAACTTCGTCGCTGGCTCCTCGACCTGTGCTCGGGGACTGCCTCGACCACTCTCCGACCACGGCTTGGGGACTTTGCGTCTCGACTACATGTGACTGGCAACTCGCATACAGTTGGGATATTTTTTCTTGGACCTTGCTACAAGGATCATACCTCGCCTTCCAGCAAGCTCGGGGACTACATCGGTACGATGCACCTGCCGGTGCATCTCGTATCGCCTGTACGACGATTGGATTCTCAACTTAACTGAGAATTCTTTTTAGGCCCTGGCACCACGTGCCTACGTCACCTACTACCAGGCTCGGGGACTAAGTGGGCACACTTCACCTTGCGGTGAATGTGCTTGTTTTTCGACCACTACGCCTCTGATGATCAAAGATGCTACGCTTCAAGACGCACTTACATTTCTTTTCAGAAATACAAGTGGGCACACTTCCCGGGACAGAAATCTTTTTCTTTCTTCTTAAGAGCACCATACATTCTTCGGACAACCTACTTCTCCGGTGACAACGGTGGTCGGAGATGTCAAGAACTCAAGCCTCACTGTTCGGAGAAGGTTAAAATGGCGTGTCGCATCAGAATACATGGCGCTCGGGGACTAGCTGTGGGGGATATACCCCTAGGTACCACAAGATGGTACATGGGCCGCACCATCCGAGGTGGCCCGGCCCGTAAGATCAAGGCGTGCACATCAAGATTATAAGTTGTACTAGATATTGTAATAGTACCAAATTAGATACTTTACTTGTAACCTTGTCTCTTCGGAGTATATAAGGAGAGACAAGGGTCCCCTAGAGGACAGGTTAATCGATATACATCTCAATACAATACACCAAAGATACAGGATGTAGGGTATTACGTCTATCAGACGACCCGAACCTGTCTAAATCATTGTCTCTGCGCCTTATGTCACCATTTGGTTCCTGATTACACGCATCCTACCGATAATCTACCACCACGGGCACCCCTCTCGGTGGACTGCCGACCATATTTCGTCGACACATGATGGTTGTGATTAAAGTTCTAATTTTTTGTTTTAATTTCAGTGGGATGGCAGTGGACGATGTTCAGGCTTCTATTGGGAGGAAGAGTATATTGAACTCGTGCAAAAATATCTTGCACAATAGGAAGATACGGCCGCTAATGAGGCAGTGATCCAGCAGAAGAAGCCTAAAGATGTTGCACAATCGGGGGATTTGTCTGTTTTAGTTGAGATTGGTCGCGAAATCCTTGTGCTCCTAAAATATATTTAGCTTTAGTTCTTTTAGTGGTAGTTGGGATTGTCTACATTGTAGCGATGCTTTCATAAATTTGTATCTTTTGTGGTGGCACGCATGTTGTATAAATAATTAATTATGATCTAGGTTTTAATATGGTATTTATGTCATGTAATGCAGATGAGCCGGCATTGGATGTATAATGCTGATCGCCGCTCTCAAGAGTTCATTGACGGCGTGCATTCTTTGTTACGTGCGGCCGAGGCAAACAAACGCGACGGTTTCATGTGCTACCCATGTGCCATATGTAAGAATACGGTGGAATATCCTTGCTCAAGGACTCTTCATTCACACTTGTTCAAGTCAAGTTTCATGCCAAACTATATTTGTTGGACGAAGCACGGAGAAACCGGTGTTGTAATGGAAGAAGGTGAAGAAGAACAATGGGACGACAATGATATTATTCCTGATGGTGCGTGCTTCAATGATACTACAATAGGAGAAGCTAAAGAAGAGGTAGCCGTAGAAGATGGTGCATGCAATAAAGAAAAAGAAAATCCATATTTTTAACAAAATAATTTTATGCCTTTTATTTAATTTACTATGTATTTAACAAAAACTATTGCATTTCTATTGTATTTAACAAGACTATTGCTTAAAATAGATGGGAAATGAAACTTCAGGCCACCTTTACTCCCGGGTGGGAAGCCCACCCGGGAGTAAAGGTGGGCTGCAGTTTCGTGGCCCGCCAAAAAAAACCCTTTACTCCCGGTGCGTGTTACCAACCGGGAGTAAAGGTATACCTTTACTCCCGGTTGGTAACACGCACCGGGAGTAAAGAGACCTTTACTCCCGGTTGGTAATACGCACCGGGAGTAAAGGACTTTTACTCCTGGCTGGTGGCTGGCACCGGGAGTAATTCTCTCTGATATATAACCGCCAGCGCCTGGCGCAGATCGATCCGCTCGTCTTCTTCCTCATCGAACACCGCCGCCCTCTTCTTCCTCGCGCCGCCGTTCGTTCGCCTTCCGTGACACCGCCGCCCTCTTCTTCCTCGTGCGGCCTCCTCCGCGCGCGCGCCCGTGCCCCTCCTCCACGCACGCCCGTGGCCCTCCACCGCGCCCTCCTCCGTGCGCGTCCGAGGCCCTCCACTGCCGAGCTCGAGGTGATCAGTTCGTCTCTCTGTACATTCTCAGACGGTGGCCGGAAAACTTCAAAAAATGTTATATTTTGCTGTGATACCGAATATAGATGTTCTAAAGTAAATTACAAATGTCCTAGATTTTATATACGCAAATATCATATAAAAATGAAGGAAAACTTCAACGTTTCTTCATTTGTGAACTTTGAATATACATATATAATATATTAATGTTGCTAAAGTAATATGAGCATTACATATTTTTTCCGGGAAGACTATCTTCAAACTTTATATCATAGCATTAGAGACGAAGTACTGTGCCTGTAGAAGAAGAAAATAAATTCTTATCATTTCAGAAATAGTAATGGTTATATTAGCAATAAGACACATATACTTACATTTCATAATGACTTATACTTACATTATCAGCATAGAATTTTCTCATATGATGAATGACTACATGGTTCACATGGTACATAGCACGCCAGCCCGCCTCACGTCGTCGTCGTCAGCACACCAGCCACCGCGCCGACATGTATATATACGTCATTTGTATTCATATGCATGTATATATACGTCGCGGAGCACCGCCGCCCTCGTTCGCCCATGCGTTTCTATGTATACGGCGGAGCACCGCCGCCCTCGTTCACCCATGTGTACAGACATATATCCGGCGGAGTGGAGCACCGCCACTCTTGTCACACCGCCCTCTCTCATGGCCTAGTCGATCAACATTTGTATTATCGTTATCGTTAACGCTAAACAATCACACTAGGGCGAACCGCGCTGTTGATGTCACCGACGTGGTTCGCCCTAGTCACCGACGCAATTAAGCAAAGATTTGGTTTTGTTTTTTGAAGCTAGATGGCCGACCCGAGAAACATGGATGAGGAGTTGATGATGAATTTGATCAACACTGGCACTCAAGTTGCCGGCGATGATGGTGCTAAAAATAACGTGCAAGAGAATGCAGATGACGGGAGTCAGTACTTAGCTCTTGAACAAAATGAGCAACAACATATTGGCCAAGTATATATTTTTTATTATTAGCTATATATATTATCATATGTCTTATGTGTGCTCATGACATTAAAAATAATGTTTATGTTTTGTAGCCCTCTGGATCGACAACAACAACTACAACGAAGAATAAAAATGTTCAAGGTCCCAAAAAGCCATTGGAGGGCCACTTCATCATCTCGGAGTTCAATGTGGATACAGGAGAACCGGGGGGGTGAATAAAATGAAATTTGTGCACCACTGTGGTTACCTTGTACGGGATCGGCTCCCGATCAGTACCCACGAATGGAAGAAGACCAATGCTCCTCATATCAATTTTGTCTCCGATCGTGACAAGATGTTAATTTGGAAAGATGTCTTGGTACATTTCACTCTCCAAACAGATGGTTATGATGATATAATAGATGGTGATGAATTGAAGGAGCGAGTTAGGGATTGGGCAATGAAGAAGATGGCCACCCAGTTTCAGACTTGGAAGAAACACCTATACACGACATATGTCAAGAAGAACATAGCACCAGATTTTACTGTCCCAGGCCCGATCTCAAAGCAGAGGCCCTATTGGGATGAGTTTGTACAGTACAAGACTTCGGAAGAGGGTGTGAGTCGGGTGATAAAGAACCAACATAATGCCCAACAGAAAACATACCACCATAACTTGGGATCAGGTGGCTACCCGACTGCCATTAAGAAGTGGAACAAAATGGAAGCAGACCTTCTTGTCAAGGGTATCAGACCAGAATCACTCGAGTGGGGAGAACATGCAAAGAATTGGTTTTTCGCTCATGGGGGAACACTGGACCAGGAGACAGGGAAGTGCATTTATGGCGCAAGACTGCAAGAAGCAGCAGAAAGATTGTTTTATGCTCAGAGAGCTACTGCTAGTGGTGCGTTCAGGCCCAACAAAGAGAAGGATGAGCTGACATACGCCATCGGGACTATTGAACATGGTGGCCGAACTAGAGGCAAAGGAAGTGTCTCGTGGGAGTATGGATTCCCTCAGGATAGACCTTCCTACAGAAGCCGCTAGAGAAAGAAGGAAGAAGAGGCATAGCGGCTCCAGAGGTTGGAGGAAGCGGTGCGTGAAGCATAGGAATGGGAAAAAAACCTTGAAGCGAGAATGCAGGAGGAAATCAGAAGGCAAGTGCAAATAGCTGTGAGTGCAAGCAAGCAGGCATCAGAGCCAGGAATCAACATTAGCCAATTTGTTCAGTTGAAAAGCAGTTGCGCTTCCACGGAGATACCAAATTAAGGGGACACATGACTGCGCTTCCCTGTGGATGATGTCACTGAACCTTGTACAACGTGTGAGCTACACATTCCGAAGGGGAATTCCACAATCAAGGTGGCTATCGGTCTTGTTAATCCTATCAACCGAACCAAGACACCAAGGATTCATGGGAATATAATCCAAGAAGGATATGCTACCATCTCGGTAGATAAAGCTAAAAAAGGTTTTAGTAATTTGCCTCTTGACATTCCTGGAGGTGATGACGAGAAGACTCTAGGAGAAGCGGAGAAGACATTCATTCTATGGCGCAAGCGCTACATCATCATTCCAGGGATGTTGGCTCTACCTCCTCCTGAACTACCTCACCATAGGTACGTGCGGATGAAAACACTACATCATTAATTTGTATTGGCTTAAATAATTAACAATCTGCTCATAATAATATGTCATTCCTTTTTTTGTAGCAGATCCTCCCCCAACCTAAATCCAATTGTTCAATCGCCAGATCATTATAGTGCTCTGTACGATGACATTGTGTTGGAAGGCGAGGCTACATCCACACCATCTCCAAGGAGGTCTCCAATGCCGCAGCCGCCACCTCTAAGGAGGTCTCCAACGCCGCTGCCAACACCTCCAAGGAGGTCTCCAACGCCTCCCCCGCCCCCGCCTACCAAGAAGCCTAGCAAGAGGACAGCCCCGCAAACAAAGAACCAGTCCCCGCCGGCAAAGAAAGCCACCATGAAACCAAGAGCTATTCCTAAAATAATATCTGAAGAGAAGGAAGAAGGAACTGATGCATATAAAAAAGATATGTCTAGATTCTATGACAAACTTAAAAAGAATCAAGAAGCAAGGAGAAATCCGGAGAAACCATACTTCTTCGTAGCTCTAGATATTCTAAGAAAAAGGGTGGCTTCTTACCAGCAACAACAGCGGGAATCTCGTAAGCCGTCCAAATCAACGTTATCGGACTATGACTACACTCTCACCAAGTCAATTGAGGCGGCACAGAAAAAGAAGCGGGCAGAGAAAGGAGTTGCCTAACTCAGACAACAAGCGCATCAATCAGTCCCCCCGCTAGTTGTTGGTAATGAATATGATTCGAATTTAGGATTAATGCATCAGGCAAACATACCTCCGGATGTCGATTTGGGTCACCTTGGTGAATTTATTGATGAGACTGGTCTCGATCTTTACCAGATGTTTGGTGATGGAAACATTGAGAGTACGGCGGAGGTTGATATTTGGAAGAAAAAATTTGTACTAGGCCAGAGTCTATACAACCCTCAAGCCTTATCTGATCTGGGGACGCAAATGTACCTGCTAAACAAGTGGTACATGCAGGTGTCTACTGGTGGAGACTTCTGCTTTGGTGTCAGAATTAGAGACGAACATTGGTTCCGTGGCGATGATGTTATGTATGTTGACTTTGCAGAATTTCATCAACTATGTCACCTGACCTCTCTGGACAAAGTTATCATTAGCTGCTATTGCCTGTAAGTAATAATTCTTTCGATCTATTATTAAACTCATCATATGTGTGTATATGCATATAAATTATCCTAACAAGTACTATATATATGTAGATTTACAATGACAGAGCTCAGAAAAGGAAGGCTGCAATGAAATTGGTTTTGTTGATCCCCATATAGTATTCAAAGACCCAGTTACTCCAAAGACTAATTGGAAGTCTGAGTCAGAGAGTAACCTCATGAACTTCTTAGTGAACCAACGCCACAAGAAGGATATACTCTTTCCCTACAACTTCAAGTGGGTGTTAATAATGTCGATCATCCTTAATGGCTCATATGTTGATTCTAGTTAATTAATGAGTGTTATGCGTTATATCCTATAAACACATGCAGCAATTATTGGATATTGATGGACATAGATCTGGTGAAAAGTCACTTGATAATCTATGACTCGATGAGAAAACCACAACAAGACTACCAAGATATGATAGATATTATCCAGAGGTAATTTCGGTATCTCTAGCAACTATATATACACACAAACATGATGATTAACTATATCTGATGACGTGGTAAATTTTTTATTGGGCAGTGTTTGGAAAACCTTTATTGAAAAGCAACACATGGAAAAATACAAAGCGCCACTGAATATAATCCCTTTGAAAGTAAGTCCACTGAATCGCATCATCTTTATTAATTAAACATATAGCTTTCACCGGATCACCAGATTGGATGATAAATTTTTTTCTCGTAAAGTGGTGTCTGAGGCAGGAACAGGAGAACAACTACTGTGGTTACTATGTTTGCAAGTTGATCAAGGTAGTCTCCCGAAGAACTCCTACAGAGAGACTCAAAGTACGTTAAAAATACACTATATATTCATTTAATTATTATTATTGATTGTGTTACTATGTTTATATATATATATATATATATATATATATATATATATATATATATATATATATATATATATATATATATATATATATATATATGTGTGTGTGTGTGTGTGTGTGTACATATATTAATTTATTTTCCTTTAATTCAAACCTGTAGACTCGATGGTTGGAGGAAAAGGTCATACGGCAAGACCAAATCAAAACAATTCAAGAGTCTATAGCCGGATTTTTTAATGAGCAGGTCATCGATTCCAAGGGCGAGTTCTACTTCGACCCAACACTGCCATAGAAGCCAAGCTAGAGAATGAGAGGAAACTTGTTATATCACAACAACTGTAATGCAATCTTTTTGTAATATATGCACATGAAATAATATAATGTAAAATACACATATGCATGCATGCATGTAAATATATTTATGATGCATGCATGGATATATATATATATATATATATATATATATATATATATATATATATATATATATATATATATTCTATGCTTGAATTGCGTGATTTAATACGTTCATTGTGCTTGAACCGAAACATACTATACGCGTGTATAAATGTATAATTAGCAGCGTACAATACGACTTCGAAAACTTATTTTGAAAAGAAAACAATAAAATAAAAAGAAAAGAAAAAAGGAATAAAACATTTAGTCTCGGTTCGTATTACCAACCGGGACTAAAGGTGCCGGCCATCATGGCATGTCAGGAGGCACCTTTAGTCCCGGTTGATAATACGAACCGGGACTAAAGGTTCTCCTTTAGTCCCGGTTCCTGACCCGGGACTAAAGGACCTCCCTTTAGTCCCGGATGCTTGCTCCCAGGTGGGGAACCGGGACTAGAGGGGGTTTTCCACCGGGAGTAAAGCTCCGTTCTCTACCAGTGAAGGTTAGTCTTAACCGGCAAGTTAATGCTCACCCTAATCTCGACTAGGAGTAACTTGGCATAATGCCTTTGTTGTAAAGTTGCTTGCAATTCAAGTAGTCGCTCCATTTTCCAATCGTGCTCTGGTGCAGCCCGATTATATGACCACAAACGTGGCGTTCTAAGACATGTGTGAACGCATGCAGATCATCAAGATCTCAAAAATAAAGAGACTTAGAAAATTAAGACGACGAGGGAACTGAATGAGAAAGACACAAAAAAGAGACGAGGGCGTCCGGTCCCAAGATCGCGTAGGCTGACAAAGACGCGCGCGCGACGACGCAGACGGCGATCGTGCCGCCACACCCGACAAATCCGATCGTTTTCTTCAGCAGCGACTTCCGTGTCTCGTTTTCCCACTGCATCCGACCTGGAGAGAGAGAGCCGAGACGACTCCCACAAACGAGTGTTGAGGTGGCAAAATAAAAGAAATCAAATCAGTCCAATGGTGTTGATTTAATCACGCTACCTGATACTTGCTCGGATGTTGCCTGTTGTTATGGGTTCACGGCGGTACCGGACGAGTCTGAACTTTCTCTGCTGTTTCAGCAAAAAGTAGCCAACCCTCTCTGTTGTTTCTATTTTTCCAAGCTGCCAGAGAAACCGCAGGACCCGGCGGCGCTGTCGTCTGACCGAATGACGACCACCCTGAAAATTGAATGTTTCCAATGCAGATCGTACAGTACTACCTATCCTATTTACCTACGTGCCTCCGTGTGCTTAGGCCTGGTTTAGTTTTCAAAAATTTTCACCCCAAACTATCATATCGAATCTTACGGCACATGCATTGAGTATTAAATATAGACAAAAAAAACTAATTGCACAGTTTGGTTGGAAATCGCGAGACGAATGTTTTAAGACTAATTAGTCCATGATTAGCCATAAGTGCTACAGTAACTAGCATACGCTAATGATGGATTAATTTGGCTTAATAAATTCGTCTCGCAGTTTCCAGGCGAGCTATGTAATTAGTTTTTTTATTAGTATCCGAAAACCCCTTCCGACATCCCCGAAACATCCGATGTGACATTCAAAAAATTTCATTTCGCGAATTAAACACAGCCTTAATTGGGAAAATAATTGAGTGGAAGTTTAACCACGGCGCCGCCAGAAGGATCTATCACCGATTTATTACGATCCGTGTCCATCCTCTTGAATTTAAGAAATACTCGTTCTATTCTTTTTCACATGTCGTATTTACTTTGTTCTAAGTAAAATATTTCCAACTATGATCATCAATTTCAATAAACCTGTACATATCAACAATATAAGATTTCATGTTTTCAGATTTAGTATGAGAAGTACTTTCTTAAAACACTACGGGAGCACAAAAAAAAACACTCGGCAAACGGTTTACCAAGTATAACACTCGGCGTAGGTTTTAACGACAAAGAGCTGTTTGTCGACTGTCACTCGTCGGCACTCGGCAAAGACTTTGCCGAGTGCCACAAAAACACTCGGCAAACATTTTTTTTTAAAAAAACAATCACCCTGCTCCGCCGGCCGCCACCACCGCCCATGCCGCTGCCTCCACCACCGCCCATGCCGCCGCTGACACCACCACAAAGCCACCACGCCGCCACGGGGAAGGAGGGGCCGCCGGGCACGCTGCCGAGGAAGGAGGGGCCACGCTGCCGGGGAAGGAGGGGAGGGGCCGCCGGGAACGCCGCCGGGGAAGGAGGATCCCCGCCGCCATGCCGCCGGGGAAGGAGGGGCCGCCGGGCGCCGGATCCCCACCGCCATGCCGTCGGGAAAGGAGGGGACGTCGGATCCAAGGAGGGGGCGGCGGATGAGGGGGCCGGAGCAGAGGGGAGGGGCCGCGGCCGGAGGGGAAGAGGCCGGCCGGGAGAGGAGGGGAAGGAGGCGGCGCCGGCTTGAGGAGGGGAGGGAGGAGGCGCCGACGAGAGGAGGGGGGGCGTTGGGGGCCGGGAGGAGAGGGGGCGCTGGGGTTAAGTACGATATTTTTTTGTTTGCCGACAAAGTTTTTTTTCATTTTTTTCTTCTCCTTTTTTTTTGCCGAGTGTTATAGATCTGAGCACTCGGCAAAGTTTTTTTTTTTTATTTTTTCTTCTCCTTCTTTTTCAGGAAATTTTTTTTATTTATTTACCGAGTGTTTTTTTGACACTCGGCAAACCCCCTCTTTGTCGAGTGTTTTTTTTTGCCGAGTGTTTTTAGCGCAGCACTCAGCAAAGAACTTGTTCGCCGAGTGCCCGAGGAAATACACTCGGCAAACAAAAAAACACTCAGCAAATTTGAGGATTCCGGTAGTGAAATAGATGGTCAAAGATGAAATATTTAACTTAGGACAAAACTAATACAACATATAAAAAATGATGAGTAGTTTTTTTCTAAATGAAGAGTATTTTTTTCTAATTATTTCTCCTAAATCTATATAATAGCCATATGGATACATGTTATGAATATGCAGCAACTGGATCTATTTAGAACACAGGAATTTCACATGAATCAATTTATTTTCACAGAAAAAACACGTGAGAAAATTCTCGCGTTCCAACCAGGGCCTTACTGCAGACAGACAAATTAAGTTGACAGGCGCCACCGCGCCAGGCATGCAGAGTTCCAGACCCATTGGTTTTCTCTTCAAGGGTCAGACGCGGGTACTTCTGTTTGACCTATATGCAGTGCAATGCAGCCACAACATTAAGATAGACGTTGACCAGGATCATTAACCACCAACACAAGTCAGGTTTAGGGTTTGATCAATCGGCGATCGAGACCGTCCGGTCAGAGGTAGATGAGACCCCGGAATTGACAGGGTCAAGGTCAGCCAAACGGATCGCGGCGGCGTTTCCCCAAACGGAATTCCAAGCGCGTGCCCGATCGAGATGCGGCGTCAGCTCACTCGTTAAGCTGTGTACGGACTACGGAAGATGATTTTAGCCCTTCGGTCAGAGAGACACAGCAGCCTAGCTAATTTGGAAGCTACTCAGACGTCTACTTGTTTTTTCGGTGAATCTTCTCGTTGTTGGCTGGAGATTCTGGCGGTTAATACAACCGCTGGTGTGGAACTCAAATCAAATGTTGATGATTAGTGTGGTCAAGGTCAATTGCTGGTCTTTGATCTCGAAATCAACTAGTTGTATCTATTTATTTATTCATTTTTAAGTAGTTCAATCAGATTCCTTTTATGTTGACAGTGACTTCCTTGCATCTAGAGCTGCTGCTGGTCCGATGCAGCGTGCAGCCATGCATGGACTCGGAAGTCGGAACTCTAGTGGCATGCATGATGACCGCTAGCAGCTGGCTAATGATAAAATAATGCATGCTGCGGCTTAATTAGTTTTCTTCCAAAGATAGACTGGAATGTTTGGAGGCGATTCAATTGGACTGACAGGAAATCTCGTCAAACTAATCATATTAAATTTTGGAGCTACAATGTTAGATCAGCTGATTGAGTATGCTGAAATATCAATTAGGAAATGGAACATTCTACTCCTAGAATGAAAGTACGTTAAAGACCCATTTCAGAAAGTAGACATACGTCAAAGAATGTGCACAATTGTATGTACTCTGCTAGATTTCTCTTGGCACCGATTCGACCGCAGTTCGGTTCAGTTCTGTCTTCCATTTATTTGTTTGTTTATTATTACTTGAATGTTGAACTCACCTAGGACTAGGAGAAACTTAACAGGACTTGGATTAAAAAACAATGGGCACAGTCAAGTCATGAACCATGAATCCATGACCATGCATTGTCTGGACGCCGTACGTACGAAGCGAGCTCAAATTTTGAAATTCAGCGCAGGAACATTCGAAGAATCTGGTTAAATTCTACTCCTATCTCTCTCTGTCCTTTAGTTTAGGAAAAGAAGAAGAAATGGGGGGTACAACTCGCTCAGACCTGCACTGCAATTTCTAATTTTCTACTACTAGCAGCCTGGTCCTGCGCTCCCAAATCCATGATAGCACGTGGGCCACGGTAGCGGCTCTGGACGGGCTAAACTGAGAAGAAATCGGCCCCATTTGTTTACGGACGTGGGCCGAAACGAGGCCACGAAGGATCCTGTTCCGGCAGCTGGGCTGGGCTCGGCTCTCAGGAAGAGCTAGCCCGGACGACACAGGCGGCCCGCGGCCAGCCCGCGAGCGCATGGCCAGGGGCGACCGGGCGAGGGCTTCACGGAATCGCGGCCACGGCGCGCGAGCTGACACGTGCTGCAGGCGGCGGCGAGCTGACACGGGCGGCGGCGGGGTACGTGTCGAGGGACGACGGGCGCGGGGCTCTAGGGTTCGGTGCAACGGAGCCATATTTCTCGGGGCAATGCCTTCGGCACCTCCCACTCTTCCCCTGCCCGCCTGCGCCTCCGTCTCCGGCCGGCTCTCCTCCATCGCTACGATTCCCCGGGCGAAACCACCAAAAATCCCAGCGCAGATCACTCGCCGGCCGCCTGCTCCATCAGATCCTCCCAACCGACAGCGTAACAAACCCCGGATATCCTCGTCGCTGTCTGCTCTCCTCCACACTACTAGAGGCGGCTCTGCCAAACTGCAGGGAGGGATCCATACCGCGGTAAGCAGCAAACTGCATGGCAGTTCGGTAGCACAAGGTGCTGCTGTGCTTTCTGTGTGCGTAGCATATATAGTCTGGTAGATCGATCTACTGATCTGGTGTTGGCGCTTGGTACAGGGGCCGGCCGGGGTAGTAGCTAGTACGGTGATGAGATCCATGGAGAGCACGGACTCGTCGTCCGGCGAGTTGCCACCGCAGAAGCAGCCGAGCTCGGCGCCGGATCTCCCGCCGGGGTTCCGGTTCCACCCGACGGACGAGGAGCTGGTCGTCCACTACCTCAAGAAGAAGGCCGCGTCCGTGCCTCTCCCCGTCGCCATCATCGCCGAGGTCGACCTTTACAAGTTCGATCCGTGGGAGCTACCTGGTACGTAAAGCTAGCGTGTGTAACAAACTTGATTGATGAATTGTTTATTGGCATGATTATCTCATCTTACTCGTTCTGCTAGTGATTATTGTGTATGCAGTGTAGTACTTCTAATAAAATATTCTTTTTAATACTGTGCATAACTTTTTGGAAGTAAATAATAAAGTAATACTACTATGTGTTATACTATATATATGCTCATCTAGCTTGCATATATACTTCCATGCATGCATGTGCCATATACTACTCTCACGTACGATACTGTGGCCTGGACATGATGGTTGATCAGATAAGGCGACCTTCGGGGAGCAGGAGTGGTACTTCTTCAGCCCGAGGGACCGCAAGTACCCCAACGGAGCGCGGCCGAACAGGGCGGCAACGTCCGGCTACTGGAAGGCGACTGGCACAGACAAGCCCATCATGGCGTCCGGTGGCAACCGCGAGAAGGTCGGCGTTAAGAAGGCGCTCGTGTTCTACCGCGGGAAGCCACCAAAGGGCCTCAAGACCAACTGGATCATGCACGAGTACCGCCTCGCGGATGCGGCGAGCTCAACCACCAGCCGGCCGCCTTGCAACGTCGTCGGAGGCAAGGCCACAGCGTCTCTCAGGGTACGTGTGCAACTATTTTCTACAGTGTCAAGAACGGAACATAATCCGATCTACCCTGAGATTGCATTAACAAACATATGCATGCATCAATAATCTCTCAGAATGTTTTCACTAATATAATATAATATATAGCTAGTGTGGTGATCAAGCTCTAACTAGTGTCTCAGCTCGACGACTGGGTGTTATGCCGCATCTACAAGAAGATCAACAAGCTTGGAGCCGGCGAGAGGAGCATGGAGTGCGAGGACTCCATGGAGGACGCGGTGGCAGCCTACCCGACGCATGCCGCGGCTGCCATGGCCGCCGTCGCAGGCGGAGGAAGGCCGGCTCATCATAACGGCAATAACTACACTTCGCTGATCCACCACCATCACGAGGACAACTTCCTGGATGGATTTATCACAGCAGAGGACACAGGCCTCTCAGCGGGCGCCAGCTCCCTGAGCCAGCTAGCCGCGGCGGCGAGGGCAGCTGACACCAAGCAGCTCCTCGTCCCGTCGTCCTCCTCCACCCCATTCAACTGGCTGGACGCGTCGGCATTCGCGATGCTTCCGCCGGCAAAGAGGTTCCATGGGTACAACAGAGACACCACTGACGGCGGCGGCACGTCCCTGTCGTCGCCATCCGAGAGGAATAACCTGGCGGCTGCCGGTGCCGTCGATAGTGGCGCCTGCAGCGGTTGCACTAATGCCATCGTTCCTACATTTCTCAACCCGCTCGGCGTGCAAGGTGCGACAACCTATCACCACCACGCCATGTTCGGCACACCAGTAACGCCGGAAGCTGCCGCGGCCGCCGCCACCGCCACCGCCACATGCGGTTTCCAGCACCCCTACCAGCTCTCCGGCGTGAGCTGGAACCCGTGAAGAATCCATGATACCGACATTGCCTATAGTCAGCATCGCCAGCAACTAGTACCAGTTGTTATAGTGGTAGGAGTCTCATTCAGTGAACCGCAGGACAGCTAGTACCACGAGCACGTACTTGTACGGAGCTAAGCAACCTTCGGCCTGTTCGCTGGTTGATTTGTGAGCTGGTTTGGGCTGGCTGGTGCTGGTTTTATGTGAGAGGAAATATTATTGGTTGGTTGGTTTGGGCTGGTTGAAACCAACAAGCGAACATGATTAATTGCAAGTAGGTAGGCCAATTTGAAACAAAAATCTAGCTAGCCAATACTTACACAGATATGATATTAATTAGCCATTTAGCCTCTTGCATCTATAGATTGAACCCTGCATAAAATAATTTAGCCTGCATGCATGTTCATGACCACCCCTGTTCATGACATCCCCGCCACAAAACAAAATTAACTGCTTAATTTAACTGCATGACAGTTCACACGGGCATGTAGTTGACGGGGAAAATATAATATAGATATTTGTATGCATGTAGATATATAGTATAGATATAATATAATATAGATATTTGTACGGTAATTATATTGCATGCATGTAGATATTTGTATGCGTAAAGCTCAAAAAAGAAAAAGATATTTGTATGCTTGATTCATGCATATGCACACGCATGGACCATGTTCATACTAGCTAGCTAGTAGCCTAGTACATACCTACAGAATTTCCTAATTGAGCCGCAGCTTGGTTGCTAGATATAAAAGCCGTCGTCGCCCGTCATCATTAGGCACCTGCAGGTTGTGTGCACAATTAATATAGCTGCATATGTAATCTATGTTTCGGTTGCATTATTGGACTGTAATGTATAATACAGACGAGTTTTAAAATGGCTAGACCATTTGCACTATGCCCTGTGGTGCCATGTCACTTGCACCCTCATATATCTGGGCTGAGAACATGCCATAACGGAATCTCTCGTCCAGCAGCCGGCCTCCTCATTCTCACGTCACTGATCGATGGATCAATGTCTACCACCGATCAATGGCCATCACGTCACATGCCATAACGGAATCTCTCGTCCAGCTAGCTAGTAACAAACTCAATCTACAGGAGCCAGGAGCCACGAGCCAGCTGTGCTCGCGCGAACGGTGCTGGCGAGAACGAACCGCGCGCGCTTGCTGGCGGTTCGTCGAGGCGCCGTCGCGTTCACCTGCCGAGAAAAGGCAAAAACCACGTGTCCGCGGGCGGCGTTGGCTAATGGCATGTACCGGTAGAGCTTGGCATGGAGCGCGAGACGTGCCCCATGGCGCGCGCGCCGCGGCTATCGAGAAGGAGCCCTGCCGGCCGGGGAGGAAATGAAGTTAGGCCTAGACGGAAAGAAGTTAGGCCCCGTTTAGTTGCCAAAAAATTTTGCATAGTAACTGTCACATCGAATCTTGCGGCACATGCATGGAGTACTAAATGTAGACGAAAAAAAAACTAATTAAGATCGAGAAATCGCGAGACGAAACTTTTGAACCTAATTAGTCCATAATTAGACACTAATTATCAAATACAAATGAAATGCTACAGTAAGCCAAAATCCAAAATTTTTTTGATCTAAACGCACCCTTAGGCGTATGCGCGCGCGGCAAGCATGCATCCTCTCTGGGTTTTTTTCCTCCGATCCGGCGGCGCCCGGGCGCCGACGCCGCCGCGCGGGCGAAGCGAGAGAGCCAGCGAGTTAGCGAGCGTACGGGCGCTCGAAACGTCGGCGCGGGGCATCATATCGCGGCCCGGCACATTTCGGTACTGTTGCCGCTGGCGTTCCCCGAATAGGGCTAGTACGTTTTGGGGTGATGGCACTGGCACCCGCGACCGCGAGACCGCGACGTGGACGGGGCGCGCATCAAAATCTTATCTCTGATGCGCCGGAGGAATGGACCGCTGCCGCAGTCCGCGCCTTTAACCACCCTCGTTTTAACCCGGCCCGTGCATCCGCAGCCGCAGGCCGCAGATCACTTGTGTGGCTGGCGGCGCTCGTCTGCACGCCAACGCGCCGCCCCGCGATTCGCCCGCGTTTTTACCACGCCGTTGAGATCTGCCTGGTTGGTCCCGCGCGATCCAGCGCTGCCGCTGCGTGCTAGCCGCTAGGTGTTGCGACGCGATTGCGTAAATGCTATGCCATGCCGGCCGAGTGCTCGTGCGTGATTGGCTGGCTGGGCGAGTGAAGTAGTACTACTATACTAAGTGACCGTGGTTAGTGAAAGGGTAGATTTGTACTCCTACATCCGAAGGTGTATAATTCTGCTGTCACTGTCCCGCGACAATATGTGAAGCAAGAGACGACACATATCAACGTCAAATGGCAGCACGAGGGGTTAGACAAGCAGATCGGGGGAATTGATGCCGATATCTTTTTATTGCGGGATACGTATTAGGGGATAAGGACAAAATAAATTTTACTTTGTGCGCGCCTTTGGTGTAAAGCACGTTAGTTTGCTTGGACAAAGTTAAAAGTACGTCCTCCTTAGCTGAAATCAACTCATACTAAGCACCATGTACAGTCACCATGTTTGTGCGGCATGCATATGGTACTTGTCCGTTGATTGATATATACACACACACATGTCTAGTCCAGCGCCGTATGACGTTTGTCATGCGGAGGCTCCACCACCTTTGTTGCTGCCCGCTGGCAACTTCACACGCTGCTGCAGATCTTTATTGAGAAAATTTTGTATTTGACACTAGAAAAAGTTGTGCTCTTCTATTTGAAATCTAAACTTAAAATCTTTCTTATTTATCCACTCTGTCAATTTTTCCTTTTGACATTTCTGTCAGTTAGCTAGGTAACGGTGTTAAATCCTATGCAAAAAGACCGTTTGCCCCTGCTGAATTTTTTGGTCATGACGTTACGCTCACAGGATGATTATTGCAAGTTCTCTCCCCATATGTTTGTTGTTGCTGTCTTTCATGGCAACTTTTAAAAAAAAAATCTTACACTTTTCTTTTTTATTTGCTTGTACAAATTAAGAGATATCAAAAATTAAAAGCACCAGCATCATCTTATAATATGAATTAATTAGGTGCATAGAAATGACAATAACATCCAGGTTTCACATGTAGCATGATATTAACATAGCTTACATAATTTTATAATTTAGCATCCAGGTTCATATATATAGAACAGACAATTGTTATACATATTCACATTACATATATAACATCCAGTTTGGGATATGGTAATCACAAACTTAATCTTCTTTTACTCATTGTGCTCATTGCAGGACTTCCAGTTTCAATTGTTTTGCTTCTTGTGGCCATTGAAGGGCTAGCTTTTTTGTGATTGCCAAGCAATTTAATTTCCAATAGAAAACTAGTATTTTCCTCCATCCTATGAGTGTAAAACGATATGCATGAGTACTAACCATGTACATTTAATCCTAAAAATCTATAAATCTAACTACTAATTTGAACTGACCTGAACAAGCCGGTCTGCTCTGTCCTAGCTCTGTCGACGCTCTGTTTCGCCCCCGCGCAGGGCCTAGGCCGGCCCTAGGCATGGTGTCGCGCCCCCAAGCCATGAGGATGCGCGCCAGCGCCATGTGGCCGCGCCCCCGTAGCGGGTGGCTGCAACCCCCTGCCGGGAGTGCCCACGTGCGCTGGGCGGTTGCACCCTCGCTCATGGTGGCTGTGCTCCACAAGGAGTCTCCTCCATCCTAGCTCGATCTAGGGTTGGAGACAGAAACTGGTTAGCCCATTTTCTTTGTCTACCTTTATTTTCCCAAAGGGCATTTTGGTCTTTCCACATCCTCCCAAGAAAAGGACTCACGGTGCACGCCAACAACAAACCTGACGAAACGTCATGTAGGAAAGAAAAATTGACAAAGTGGACAAGTGAGAAAGATTTCAAGTTTGGATGTTAAATAGAAGAGCACAGCCTTTTCTAGTTCCCAATAGGAAATTTTCTCATCTTTATTCGGTGTGATGATGGTGATCTGTGAAGATTAAGGATAACTAATTACATGTTACGTGTTCCTCAGGCTAATCGGCGACGAACTGAAGAAGTATTGGTAAAATTATCCTGAAGTTGTCGTGGTAACTTGATACTATACATGGGTATCGCTTTCGATGGAGGCCGAGGATAACACATCGTGCTCCTAATCGGGCCAACCACAGGGTTACTTCACGGTATCATCTGTCCCGCGTGTGCCGCCAAAGTCGGATCAATCGAGACCCAGCCAGCGGCTAACAGTAACGGCTCTCCACGGCGCGGCCAAAAGCTTTCATCTCCTGGCGCTTGGACCCCTTTGTCCCATCCCGTCCCGTCCCATCCCATCCAGTCCCAGCCGCTACAACGATCCATTGAGTGGTATATTGTTATTCTGTGTGCACCTGCTCCAGGAGTCAAACCGGCGATAAGCACAACACACTATGGCTGGCTCTGTCGTTGATGTATTGAGCGAAAATGCAAAAGCGACGGTGTCGGTGTTTTCGGACCACCGACGAGTAAATTTGTATTTGCGCGTCTGGCTCGGATGGTGTGCTCAGAGGACACAATGGTTTATACTGGTTCGGTCAGAACATCTCTATGTCCAGTTTGCTGCTGCTCGTGTTACTGGCACTTGGTTTACAGTAGGGGTTACAAACAGGCGAGAGAGGGAGATGATCCTAAGTCTCTGGTGGAAGAAGTGAAGAGGTGCTGAGAGCTCGCTTGCCGCTCAGCCGTGTGCTCGTGTCATGCTCTCTGGTGTCCAGATCCCCCCTTTCATGGCATGCCCTGCTTCCTCTTTTATAGGCCAAGGGAAAGCGCGGGTTACAGAGGAGGAAAAGGAGAAGAACGAGAGAGAGGAAGGCTTCCAGGGTTGCCGGGTCCTTCTCCTTCATGTAGATCCCGCCGATCCTGTAGATGTCAACAGGGACAGCTCCATGTCGTGGCCCTATTCGTCACTGGTGCCATGCGCAGGCGTCATCTGCTGGTCATGGCGTTCCACTCCGTCTTGACGGACGTTATGGTGAACTAACGCGCATGTCAGTGTCCATATGAAGATTAGGCAGAACAACATCGACACGCCCGACATTGTTCTTGATGTAAATCCCTAGGTATAGCCTGTCATGGCCACGGGTTACATCGAGGTGTACCAACCTCTTCCCTAGTGTCAGAGTTTTGACCCAGACCCATAAGCTTGGACCTGGAGTGGTTGGCGGTGGTATGGGTCCCCGTCGGACGAGACGGAACCCACGTCCTCGAGGTCAGGCATGTAACCATAGGATTCAGGAGGTCGAAAAGATTGTTCTTGATTTTGGTCCCCTAGGATCCAATCGGTCCACCGTCGTACTACGATCGCGCATTCGGTCTCCTTGTGAGTCCAACTTCCCTCGAGCCCCTGCGCGTAGCAGGGGTCCAATCGAGGGTCAGCTCATCTTTGTGATCGTCATCCCTCAAGCATTTTTTGATAAAACAGAGGGACTGAGCTGTGCCATGTTTTTCCTCGATGGACGAAACATGGTGCTCGGTGAGCTGTTAACAAGCTAGTCTGTGTGGGGCCCTAGCTTCCCATTCATGGGGGTCTTGCATGGGTCAGCTGGTGACCGACTCTAGATTCTCACTGGCCAATCCATATAGTTCTCAGGTCCATTCGACTGATCCCAAGGGCTCGTTGCCTTTCTTCGAGGAAAAACTATGGACTAGGAACCAACCAAGACTCGAACATGGGCTAGGATGCCCGCGGCGCTCGTGCGCCTGGGTACTGGTCGATAGTGGGCCCATCCCTTTCCAGCCCTCACTCTAAGGGTGCCCCGAAGAGGCTGTGAACCCATCGACAAGCCAGCCTTCGAACACCTGTTCCTGAATGGGTCGTAGGAGCATTTTTAGCTCTGTATCCATCCTTACCTACGATGGTTCTTGGCCCATCGACTGGGCGAACTATCATCAAGCATGTCCTTCAAGGGTACGGCCAAAGATATCGTGCACACAATCTTTGGAGGGAGGTGACGTGACATGGCACAGCGGGCGCGTGAACCTTGGCAGATGGTTTGCCTTCTCGCCCTGCTCCATCCTATAAATAGCGACCTCCCCCTTCATGTTTCTGCATATCAAAACCATAGCCTTACCTTCTCTGTTTCTCCACCGCCATCGTTCGGATCTGTCGTGCTTGCTAATCCGCCACCAGAGCCCTAGATCTGTAGCTTTCGCTTCTCTATTGTCGCCTTTGCTTCTTTGCAGCCGCCTCCATCCTATATGGATTAGTGGTACCGCTCCAATGTTCCCCATGCGCGTATGGAGGGCCCCGTCAAGCATGGTCTTCTCTGTGGGAGGACCGATGTGGCGGAGTGGCTTCTGCCTGGCTATGAGGATGCGCCGGTGCCGCCCGACAGCTACGTTGTCTCCTTCACGCCCTTCCACGAGCGCGGACTCGTGGTTCCTCCCCACCCGTTCTTCCAGGGTCTATTGCACCACTATCAGATCGAGCTGCAGCACTTGAACCCCAACAAGATCTAGCACATCATAGCCTTCATCGCGATGTGCGAGGGGTACCTAGGGATCAAGCCCCACTTCGAGCTGTGGAGATATTTCTTCTCCATCTCCTTGATCAAGAAGAAGGAGAGAGGTCGGGAGACCCTGTGTGGCAGAACCGCCTAATCTAATGCCTCCCAGGAGTGCTCGTCTTCCATTAGACACTAAGCACTCAAGGGAGAACACTAAATCATGCGGTCCCATCAAGCACACCCTAGGGGAGAACCCAAAAATCTATATTTTTCTATCAAGATCACAAATGAGAGAATAAAGCTTACAATATTTTAACCATTTCTTACATCACTTTTAATACAACATCAGAGTATAATATTTATTGTTATAATAGTAGAATGTAATCATATTATCAGAGTTATGAGCAATTTAATTGAATAGCAAAATATAAACATGTGAACAGGGTTACGGTGGAATTAAATATCTATTTATGATGTGATGAAATATTGATATATAAACTATGACAACAGATCATAAAACTTATATTTAATAAAACATTTGGTGAGAGTTATAAATAAAAACTATGATCGCAGTATAAAAGAAATCCTCTTTGAGCCCACCATGAGGAATCCACACACAAAGGTCGGCTCTAGCCTTCACCTGTCACCTACAACACGGGGGAAAAAAACCCTGAGTACTCAATTATACTCAGTAAGACTTATCCGACAGAAGGAAAGAAAAGACTCCAAGGATATGCAAGACTATCTGGCTTGTGGGTTTATTGCATTTGCAGGAGCATTACTAAAAGTGCGTCCTTATATTCGATTTTTATTAGTAGTCACATTAGTTCATTAACTAACTATTCTATGTAAGCACATATGCTACTTTCAAGCTGATGGTAAGCAATCAAACTTCCCTTTCTTCACCTTTCATCTTTTAGTTCTTACTACGATGCTAGACCACAGACAAGCCGTATCGGATTGCCCGGCGATTCATGAATCAATGCCCCCAGCTGAGTACCCCAAAAACACACGCCCCGCTTGTACCCCATACACAAGTAGGACCAACCCACTACCCTCCTATCATGGGGTCTAGGTCCTCGTTCAAACTGGGACTCCAAGCCCTCACCCTTGAGTCCTGGCCTTAGTGTGGTGCAAGGACCTCCTAACCCAAAAATCACCCTAACAGTCAGTCTGGAAAGAGCCAAAACCCATGATAAGAGAGTAATAAGTCTTCCAAGTGCCCATATCCAAGTATGTGCTCAGGATAATATGTCTGTGACTTACCTAGAGTCTTATGCAACGACCGGTCCTTAACCAACACAGGCAGGGAAAGCAGTGTAACCAAGCTATGCCCCATGGCCGTAGGACACAACCTCTTACACCCACCAATACCCAAACCATATCCCTGCCCGATCACCATTTTTTTCCACCATGTTATATATTCCAAGTGATAATAACATAGTAATATATTTCCTATATCTCGCGACTGACAAGCAATCACTCGACTTCTACCGGAGTCCTATAGCATAGCAATCTACATGATCCTGTCATACTAGTAAGACTCATAGGACAAAGATATATATATATATATGCAAGTGGGTTTCATTCAACTCTTTAAAACTTAATGCATAAATATAATTGAAAGTGCAGAAAAGTAGGGGTTATGCATCAAGGCTTGCCTAGGTAAGATTTAATCAGAAGTTAGCTTTCCATCATGGCAACATGATCTCCAAAAGTACCATTCTCCAGCAACTCCTGATGACTCCGCGATCCATCGACGTCCCTTTTATGATATGCAATGCAATGCAATGCAATGCAATGCAATGCAATGCAATGCAAAGACGAAATTAATCGACTGCAATCGTGACTCGTAAAATACGATTTACGCCTCTCAAGTTAATGAGCTAGTTCTAACAATGACTGTACTTAGGCTACATATCTATGTTGTCGAATAAGGTGTTATTTCCCAACAATTATTTTAGTTATATAAACCCAAGTTATTTCTTTATTTCATTATATCGATTTAATCATTATTCAAAATAGGGCATCATTATATATCTAGCAAACTAATTATTCCAGAGCTACAAAAATTACAATGAGCAACTAATAATATTAGTAATTTACTATAAAATTCTTAGAGTCAACACTATCACCAATTTATCACAACAATTCCTACAAGTTTATATTTTTACAGTATTAAGTATCTCAAATTAATTATATAGCTCCCAAGAATATTATCAAACTATGTGAACAAAACATACTAGCAGATAGATCATGATTTTAGGAGACTAACAAAATTGGTTTTGCATTTTTATGATTTTCTACGATTTATTTTCAATTTTTGAATAACACTAAATCAACAAAACAAAAATCAACACAAAAGAAAAGGGCCTACGCGGCTCGGTTTGGCCCATAGACGCGCACGCGGCCTGCTGGCCAGGCGTGGCTCAGCGGCGCGGTAAAGGGTGCGGCGGCCTAGTTGGGACATGTGACCGGCGGCTCAGGTAGAACAAGCGGCGGCCCAGCAACCATAGCGGTTGGCCCACGTGCGGAGAGAGCTTGGCCCAAACGCACAGCGGGCACACACGGCCCAGGCGTGGGGCGATAGGCCAGCCCAGCTAGGCAAGCGCAGTGCATGGTGACAGTTTTGCAAAAATGTCCCCATGCCTCTATCTATTTAGTATGCTACCATTTCTACTATTCCTTTGAGTCACGATTATCACACCTAGGCCCTTACTGTTATCTCTATTTACTCTTGAGTCCACCTACTACCTTGAAACGGGGCAGCGCTAGGCGGAGGAATCGGCCGGTGGCCGATTCGGCACGTGGTGGTGACCGGCGACGACGGAGGCGGTGCGTAGGGGTACCAAGGGCGGCCATGGCACACCAGTGGTGGTTGTGGCCTCGCTGGATGCGTCTCGAGGCGGTCCCACCGTGAGCGCCAACGACCGACAGGGCGCAACGGTGACAGCGGACCACAATGATGGTGCTCCAAGGCTCGGGTGGTTGCACAGCGACAGCAGAACCGAGATGAAGGCAGAGTTGGTGGTTGTGGCGGCTTGGTCGGCGTAAACGGCAGCTCCCAGCCGATGAAGACGGTGGAACGGCGCGGGGCAACGCGGCTCAGAGCGCTCGCAAGGGAGAAGGAGAATGACAGGTGGGAGGGAGGCGCAGCGACAGTGGCGCAGAGGAGGCTTGAGGTGAGGCAGAGCTGGGCGCGTCCATCCTCTAGGTGGTGGTGGACTTCCATGGTGACCCGGTGGTAGGGGACGCGCCGGCGCTGTATCTGTGTGTGGCTCAAGGCAAGCAGCCACGGCAGCGAAGCCGTACTAGCACAGATGGGGCAGCGCTATGGTTGCCGCATCCAGTGTGGAGCCATGGGGTTCTCGTGCGTTTGCGTATGCGGTGGTCGGTGGCACTGCGGACGGGCGAGAGGCGCGGCGATTGTGGCCTCTAGTGGCAGAAAGCAAGCCGAGAGAGAGCAAGCGGCGTGGGCATGGGGCGTAGCATGGCGGTGTGGGCACTACGGCTACTGTAGGGCGTGAGGAGAGGGGAAGGGAGGGGTGGTGCTAGGGACAAGGGCATGGATGCCAGGAGTGCCGAGCGCTGAGGATTCGGCCTCCACTTGAACACGAACGCAGGGGTAGCGTAGACAGAGACAAGCCGCGGTAGGCAGAGACAAGCTGAGATAGGCAAGTAGAGGCAGCAGAGGAATTCATGGTGCAGCAGAGATGATGCGATGAAGCAGGCAGCGACCATGAGCATCAAATCATAGCAGCGGGTCCAAGAGAGTCACCGGCATCGGCTAGTGGTAGAGCAGGGCAGGGAGATGTCCCATCCTCACTGTGGATCAGTCCGCTCGCTAATCAATAACTAAACCACGACAGACAGCTGAACACATAGCGTCATGTGGCTCTGCTGGCTGCGGCAGTGTAGGTGAAACGAGCGGCTACGAACGCACATCAGCATTTGTTTTCCAAAACCCAAGTTGTGTTTTCATCTACTCGACTTGTACTTCAATTTTTATTAAAGCCCCAAACACACGTTCTATATTATTGTTGCTCTATAAAAATCACTTTTCAAGCTGACTATTATTTATCGACACAACTACGAATGGGTTTTCCATTTTTGTTCCTTTTCAAACTAATTTTTAAACTAACAAACATCATAGCCGTACCCGAACAAACATACTAACACACTCACGACATTCTTACCTTGCTGACGGCATAATTTTTCTACCCACATTATATATCATTTTAGCTCTCAAATATGCATTTTCTAAGCCGGCTATATATATTTTCAAACACGGCTACAGCACTAAAGTTTGTTACTCAATATTTTAAATGCAACAAAAATCATGTTCTAAATTTTACTTAAGTACTATATACCAGTCGTATCGTATTTTTGTTTATAAAGTTTATTTTTCATGCTTAATCAAATAAACAAGCCATTCACCCTTTTATTTGCTATCAGACATTTTTAAGCACTAGTCCATACGTCATACTAACTCGTAGAAACAAAACATCTAGGAACTAATTAACCCGATGTTCAATATAATTTGTAAAAATTAACACTTTTTAACTTTAGTTAAATTTTAAAATTCGAGAAAATCGTTTCGGTAAATCCTCTTAGGTCTAAACCTCGGTGCTATGCAAGCTCATAACACCAGAGGTGTTACAACCAACCCCCCTAAAAAGAATCTCATCTCAAGATTCAAATCAAGAACCAGAAGAGGGGAAAACACGATTACATTTTGTAAATCAGAGGTTACACGACTTTGAATGCTAAACCACATAGGGATTCAGAGATACATGGTTAAGAGCAATCTAATACAACCGAGACTTAATCTATAAGTCAAGATAGACGAGGACAATGGAGAAACAACTGGAAGATGATTATCCAAAACATGGCGTAGGTCCAACAGATCTAGAAACAGGAGACTGAGAAATCAAACATCGTGAACCCTAAGACCAAATTAACCAACGGTAGACTTGAACTTCTTCGAGAACCAGATCCTTTCTTCTTTTTAGATTACACCATCACCACGGATTGACGAACCTAGTTCCACAATAATGACTGGATCTCATAGCTCTACCTCAAATTCGAGGGGATGGGAATGGAGAAGAAGAGCAAGGACTAAGGGCATCTTATAGTGGCAAACGGAGGTGGGGCACAACACACTAGAAGTGGAGATGGCATGAATGTGATACACAGACGAGTCATGCTGTGGGGATAAGGTCGGCCATGGTGTGCTCCCTACGCGAGCGAGTGGAGGAGAAATAAAGGAGGGAAGATAAGAGGGTGCGCTCGATGAGGGAGGCGTGCGGGCGGCCATGTGCCCAAAAGAAGAAAGAAGGGAGGGGGAAGGGGGTCCTAGTTGAAAGTTCCTTGTGTGGTTTTGGTACTTGAGTGACAACCTAGGTGGACTAATTGTGTTTTTGTGAGATGCATAGGTGATTAGTCCACAGGTACATGTGTATGAGTAACATATGCCATGAAGGTTGAAATGGCTCGGAGATGTTGCAAAGCTCATACATGTGATGATGAAGGAGCTCATTACACATGAGACATGACATTGAGTTATGTGATCAAGGTGGAAAGATCAAGACAAGACTTGGCTTGATGGACCGGTTGTAAGAGTGAAGGGCAAGTCGGAGGCTTTGGAGCTATGGATCGCGTGGTGGTGAAGCTTGAGCAAGACTTGGCGCCGATGGACGAAGGCAATGGTGAAAAGCAAGTGAAGTCAAGATTGATGAACCAATATGATCACGTGATCATATGAAGTGGATCATATCATTGTTGATCATGTTGGTGCATGTGTTGCATGAACAATGGAGGAGATGGAATGGAATGCGCAAGGAAAAGGTATAACCTAGGGCATTTCATTTCACTAGTCATAGGTGTGTAGAGAAGTTGATGACTGGGTTTAGGATAGATGGCCGTACTATCAAGAGGGGCAAACTTGTTTGCATATCGGCCATCTAGTGCCACTCATATGATCTAACTTTGCGTCATCGCTAGGATCCAGTGGCATGGCAAGTTGAGTGGCTAATCCTTTGGAAAATAATTGTGAAAAGGCTAACACATACACATGGTGGTGTACACTTGGTGATGTTGGCATATTTACAAAGGAGAAGAAGTTAGAGTTGATGTGCATCAACTTGGTAAAGAAAAGGTTTTGAAACTTCACCAGCAGAGTGCCCGCCCATGTAGAAAAGATAGGGTTTCACAGAGTGCACCAGATGTTGATCATGTAGTGACTGGATGCTGGGGTCCTGCATCCGATCAGTGGCAGCAGTGAAGGCGCAGGCATCGATCTTTGACCAGACGTAAGGTGGGTGTGTCTGGTCCCACTGACGTGGAGGCACAAATAAGAGGAGAAAAGGACCAGACGCTGATGCTGCATTCGATCATGACCAGCCGGACGTGTCCGGTTGTGGTTGAGCAACTCTAGGAGCTTACTAGAAGTGATCGAACGCTGGAGTCCTGTGTCCGGTCGTGATCAAACTAACGCGTCTGGTCATGAATGAAACCACTCCGAAAACGATCAGACTCGGCAGAGGTGCGTCCAGTCTTAGCATTGTGCTATGTCCGGTCATCACTTGACTGTTGAGGTCAAGTGATTGAGGTTGAATGGTGGCGACACATGGCGTGCATCCATTGACCGAATGCTGGTAGGGTGCGTTTGGTCGATCTGATTGGAGCGTCCGGTCACCTCGGGCAGTGCCTAGTGAAGGGGTACAATGACTCTATTTTCTTGGGGGCTATAAATAGAAGGTGCTCTCAGCCATTGCTAGAGAAGAGTGCATTGGGAGACTTTGTGTCCATGCTTGAGAGTGCTTGGGAGCCCTCCATCTCACATATGCTTGATAGTGATTATTCGATTATGTGTGAGAGCGATTCTAGTGCGATTGCATCATGAGATTACATCGAATGGCACTAGGTGGTCGTCTTGCAAGCTGGTGGTGCTTGTTACTCTTGGGGGTTGCCACCTCCTAGATGGCTTGGTGGTGGTCTCCATCGAAACTCACAAGAAGCTTGTGCGGTGCTCCGAAGAAGAGCTTTGTGAGGGGCATTGTGCTCGCCTCGCGGGAGGCACGAAGAGCAACTCTAGTAGAGCGTGTCATTGAGCTACCCTTACTTTCGTGGTAGGTTCTTGTGATGCCCAATGTGCGGGCTTGGTGGGTGATGCCAATTACCCGCCGAACCACCAAGTGAGCGGTCGACACAACGGGGACTAGCATGTTGGCAAGCACATGAACTTTGGGAGAAAAATCACCGTGTCAACTTTGTTCTTCCTGTTGGTTTGCAATCCCCTTACTAAAGCTTATAATTACTTTCACATACATTGTGCTTGTGTAGTTGCTCTTGTAATTAGTTAGCTTGTGTAGCTCACTAGTTACCTTCTTGCTTGTGTAGCATAAGAAGTAGCTCCCTTGCATGGCTAATTTGGTTTGTGTAACCTTGTTAGTCATATTACTTAGTTTATGTAGCTAAGTATTTGTGCTCTCTAATTTGGTATTGGTTGCATTGTTATTGAGCATTGCTAGTGAGCTTAGGAGCTTTGTGCTTTTGCTTACTAGCATGTATAGGAGCTCCTTCGTTGCTTAAAGTACTAGTGGCATAGGTTTGTGTGACCTTGCTTCTTGAATTGGATAGGTGAGCTCTAGCTAGCCCGACACCTTTGTTGCATAATTAGGATCTTTATAAGGTATTTGTGAACTTCGATAGAGGGGTGTAGTCTTAGCTAGACCGATTGTTTTAATTCCACAATTGTTTTGGTTAGCCGGTGCGATTAAATTTAGAAATGACTATTCACCCCCCCCCCTCTAGTCGTCATCTTGACCCTACACCGGTCTCTGGTTCGGGTGGCTACCCTCGATGAAGCAGTGGAGGAGAGGGAATAGGGGAGCATCTACATGGAGGTTGGGGACACAGTTCACGCCCTAACCACCAAGCTGAGCTTGATGCGCGACATTGTCACCTTGGTTGGCCAGGAATGATATGACCATGCTTCTGACCCTCATGTTCTCTTTCCATGCCTCTAAGTCTTGTCTTCTTCATAGATCCTTATGGCCCGCAGCCGGAAGTAGTCCCAGTTCCTTGCTGAGGAGACACGGTAGAGTGAGGGGCTGGCCACACAGCTCGCTTGTCGTCTGTCAGGAGATGGCTGAGCTTGCCCCTTGAAAGGTCCTAATATGGCTAAGGGGGGTGAATAGCCGTACTTAAAAATCTATAAATCAACTAGAGCAATTTGATTAGTATGACAAATAGCGAAATGCAAACTTGCTCTAGCTCTACAAGGGTTGCAAGCCATCTATCCAACAATTCTAGTTGCAATGATTACTAGGCACACAACTTGTAATGTTACTACTCACTAAGAGCTCTCAACTTGCTATTCTAAAGAGCTCCACTAGATGAACTTAAAATAACAAAGCAAGCTCTCAATTCTAATTACACTAAAGAGCTTGCCACAACTAGTTTGCAAGAATATAAATGAGTGAGTAGGGTGATTATACCACCGTGTAGAGGAGTGAACCAATCACAAGATGAATACTAAATCAATCATCAGGAGAATACCAAAGGGCAAGAGACAACCAATTTTTCTCCTGAGGTTCACGTGCTTGCCGGCACGCTAGTCCCCGTTGTGTCGACCAACACTTGGTGGTTCAGCAGCTAAGAGGTGTTGCACGAACCTCGTCCACACAATTGGACACCGCAAGAACCTACCCACAAGTAAGGTAACTCAATGACACGAGCAATCCACTAGAGTTACCTTTTGGCTCTCCACCGGGGAAGGCACAAGACCCCTCACAATCACCATGATCGGAGCCAGAGACAATCACCACCCTCCGCTCAACGATCCTTGCTGCTCCAAGCCATCTAGGTGGCGGCAACCACCAAGAGTAATAAGTGAATCCCACAGCGAAACATGAATGCCAAGTGCCACTAGATGCAATCACTCAAGCAATGCACTTGGATTCTCTCCCAATCTCACAATGATGATGAAACAATGATGGAGATGAGTGGGAGGGCTTTGGCTAAGCTCACAAGATTACTATCAATGCAAATGGCCAAGAGAGTGAGCTTGAGCCGGCCATGGGGCTTAAATAGAAGCCCCCATGAAATAGAGCCATTGTACCCCTTCACTGGGCACAACTCGGGGTGATCGGACATAGGACCCCAGCGTCCGGTCGCCCGATGCTTGCCATGTGTCATCGGCTTCAAACATCGATCGCCCGATTCAACGGTCAAGTGATGACCGGATGCGTCAGTTAGAAAGTGACCGGACGTAGGACCCTAGCGTCCGGTCGTTTCCAGTAAGGTTCCAAAATGAAATTTCATGACCGGACACGTCTGGTCATGCTCGACCAGACACCCAGCGTCCGTCACTCAACATTTCCTATGTGCACCTCACATCAGGTGTCAGCACACTGGACGCACCCTGCCAGCGTGGTCACTCTTCGCGCCAGCGTCTGGTCACAGACCGAGACCATGTGCTTACTGCTGTCACTGACCGGACTTGAACCCTAGCGTCCGGTCACTACACCACCAGCGTCCAGTCACTTCTGTGAACCCCTGTCTTTTCTATATAGGGCGCTGGTGGAGTTTCCTAACCCTTGCTCAAATGTGCCAACCACCTGAGTGTATCACCTTGTGCTCATGTGTTAGCATATTTTCACAAATACTTTTAAGGGTGTTAGCACTCCACTAGATCCTAAATGCATATGCAATGAGTTAGAGCATCTAGTGGCACTTTGATAACCGCATTTCAATATGAGTTTTCACCCCTCTTAATAGTATGGCTATCTAACCTAAATGTGATCACACTCGCTAAGTGTCTTGATCACCGAAACAAAATGGCTCCTACTATTTATACCTTTGCCTTGAGCCTTTTGTTTTTCTCTTTCTTCTTTTCAAGTTCAAGCATTTGATCATCACCATGCCATCACCATTGTCATGATCTTCGCCATTGCTTCATCACTTGGAGTAGTGCTACCTATCTCATAATCACTTTGATAAACTAGGTTAGCACTTAGGGTTTCATCAATTAACCAAAACCAAACTAGAGCTTTCAATCTCCCCTTTTTGGTAATTGATGACAACCCTTACACAAAGATATGAATTGAGATTTAATTGAATCCATGTTGCTTGCCCAAGCATATTTACCATGTGTAAAAGAATATGGACAAGTTTCATGAACTCCAAATGGTAGCAATTGCTCCCCCTACATATGTGCTAAGAGTTTGGATTGTAGCTTGCACATATGCTTAGATAGGAAATATAGGAGACAATTTCTACCGTATGATGCTAAGGTATAAGAGATGGACCTTTGAAGCGTGATACCAATCGGAGTGCACCAATATACCATCCTTAGCACCATTAGTAACTATACATACACAAAAACTAGAATACCCCATGAGATCAACATTACAAGCAAGGGTCTAGTTTCCATAAAATGAACATAAGTCTAGTTACTTTAGCCTATGCATGCTAGTTTTTCATTTCACCATTCAAGCATATAACTAGCATACACCACACAAGCATGGATATTGAAATTTAAAACTTGTGCCATGCAAGCAAATATATGAAATGCACATTCAAATACAACATACAAGTTTATGAGCTTGCTCCCCCTACTTAGTGTGCATTTTTTATTGATCCCCTTACAATGTATTTCATTTGTTTGCTCCTCCTATCTTACTATCTTTATGAATTTCTCTCCCCCTTTGTCAACAATTAGCACAAAAGGTGAGCTCAAATTATAGATAGGTTGAGGTGAAATCATGTGAAATGAGGAATCATTTTCCCAATTTGGTTCAATCTAGATCACTTGCAAAAGATATTTAACTCGGTTTGATCCAAGGACAAGCTTCTTCACACCTCTAAATAAGGGTTATCTTGTACCATGTTGAGTTAAACACTTATAGCTTATTTTCTAGATCAAATACTAGGTTTACAAGCCCACAAACATGTCATATGTTACCACTAGATCATTTCAAACATACAAGCAATAGTGGTACCATACAAGCATCAAATTCATTTGATTTTAATGAATGAGCCTATTCAAATTTGAAATATGTCTAGATGCACTAAACATGTCCTTAGCAAGGATGTATGCCATGCCAATCAACTTTTACCTTGGATTGCTCGAAGGAGAGGCATGTCATATAAGTGGGGGGTGCATCAACACATATTGGAGAAGTCAAGTATGTTCAATTCATTCCTTAGCTTGCAAAACCTCTTTTCATCAAGTGGCTTGGTGAAGATATCGGCAAGTTGATCTTCGGTGCCCACACTCTCAATGCAAATGTCCCCTTTTTGTTGGTGATCTCTTATGAAATGATGGCGGAACATCAATATGCTTTGTTCTTGAATGTTGAACCGGGTTGTTGGTGAGCTTTACGGCACTCTCATTGTCACATAGCAATGGCACTTGCTTGAATTTAATTCCAAAGTCACTCAAAGTAGCCTTCATCCAAAGTAATTGAGCACAACAACTACCGGCCAAAATGTACTCCGCTTCGGCGGTTGAAAGTGCTACACTATTTTGCTTCTTTGATGACCAAGACACAAGTGATCTTTCCAATAGTTGACATGTGCCCGATGTGCTCTTTCTCTCAACTTTGCATCCCGCATAATCGGAGTCCGAATATCCAATCAACTCAAATCTTGCTCCTTTGGGATACCACAATCCAACATTTTGTGTATGCTTCAAGTACCTCAATATTCTCTTTGTTGCCTTTCGAATGACTTTCTCTTGGTGAGGCTTGAAATCTAGCACACATGCATACACTAAACATCACATCCGGCCTTGATGCGGTCACATAGAGTAGGCTTCCAATCATAGACCGATACATCTTTTGATCCACCATGTTGCCACTAGCATCACTATCCAAGCTTCCACTTGTCCCATTGGTGTACTAATAGCTTTAGCATCATCCATTCCAAACTTCTTGAGCATGTCCTTGATATACTTGCCTTGACTCACAAATGTGCCATTCTTCATTTGCTTGATTTGAAGACCAAGGAAGTAACTAAGCTCTCCAATCATGGACATCTCAAACTCACTTGCCATCATCTTGCCAAACTCCTCACAAAAATCTTGATTTGTTGACCCAAATATGATATCATCAACATAGATTTGCATTACAAACAAGTCATTTCCAAGCTTCTTGGTGAAGAGAGTGGTGTCAACCTTTCCCATCTTGAATCCCTTAGAGAGTAGGAAATCCCTCAATCTCTCATACCATGCTCTTAGGTGCTTGTTTCAATCCATACAAAGCCTTTCTCAACTTGTAAACATGGTTGGGTTTCTTTTCATCTTCAAAACCGGGAGGTTGCTCAACATACACAAGCTCATTGATGTACCCATTGAGAAATGCACTCTTCACATCCATTTGGTACAACTTGATGTTGTGGGCACAAGCATAGGCTAACAAGATCCTAATTGCTTCCAATCTTGCAACCGGGGCATATGTTTCTCCAAAGTCAAGACCTTCAACTTGAGTGTAACCTTGAGCCACTAATCTTGCTTTGTTCCTTATTACTATCCCATCTTGATCTTGCTTGTTCCGAAAGACCCACTTGGTTCCAATCACATTATGATCCTTAGGCCTCTCAACTAACTCCCATACTTGGTTTCTTGTGAAGTTGTTTAGCTCTTCATGCATAGCATTGACCCAATCAACATCCTTCAAAGCTTCATCTATCTTCTTAGGTTCAATGGATGACACAAATGAGAAATGCTCACAAAATGAAGCCAATCTTGATCTAGTTTGCACACCTCTTGAAATATCACCAATGATAGTGTCCAAGGGATGATCTCTTGCAACATTGGTTGGTTGAAGCACTTGCACTTGATTGCTTGCATTTGATAGATCACTTGGTTGAGATGATGAACTAGCCACTTGTTGTTGATCTTGCACTTTGTCATCACTAGTTCTTGCTTGAACTTGATCATGAGAACCACTAGCTTGCACATTTGAGTTAGAGAGCACTTGATTCTTGTCATCTTCAACATCAATCACCTCTCTAGGCCTTATATCACCAATGTCCATGTTCTTCATTGCATTGACCAATTGAGTGCCTCTTACATCATCTAGATTCTCATCTTCCTCTTGGAACCATTTGTTTCATCAAACTCCACATCATGAACCTCCTCAAGAGTACCACTAGCCAAATTCCAAACTCTATAAGCCTTGCTAGTAGTGGAGTAACCAAGCAAGAAACCTTCATCACATTTCTTTTCAAACTTGCTCAATCTAGTGCCTTTCTTCAATATGTAGCATTTACAACCAAAAACCCGAAAGTATGCTATGTTGGGCTTTCTTCCATTCAAAAGCTCATAAGGTGTCTTCTCCATCATGGGGTGACAATAGAGTCGGTTGCTATAATAGCAAGCCGTGTTGATTGCTTCGGCCCAAAATGAATGACTCACATTGTACTCACTCAACATTGATCTTGCCATGTCAATCAAAGTTCTATTCTTCCTTTCAACTAAGCCATTTGATTGAGGAGTGTACTTGGCCGAGAATTGATGTCTAATTCCAAATTCATCACACAACTCATCAATTCTAGTGTTCTTGAATTCACTACCATTGTCACTTCTAACTTTCTTGATGGTTGTTTCAAACTCATTGTGAATGCCCTTGACAAATGATTTGAATGTTGCAAACACATCACTCTTGTCAACAAGAAAGAATACCCATGTGTATCTAGTGAAATCATCCACAATCACAAATCCATATTTGTTTCCACCAATGCTTGTGTATGTGGTTGGTCCAAACAAGTCCATGTGCATCAACTCAAATGCCTTAGATGTGCTCATCATGCTCTTCTTAGGATGTGTGTTACCAACTTGTTTTCTGGCTTGACATGCACTACATAGCTTATCCTTCTCAAATGTGACATCTTTCAAGCCTCTAACTAAGTCATGCTTAATCAACTTGTTCAATTGTTTCATTCCAACATGACCAAGCCTTCTATGCCATAACCAACCCATGCTAGACTTAGTGATCAAACATGTTGTCAATTGAGCTTCTCTAGCATTGAAATCAACCAAGTATAGATTTTCATATCTAAATCCTTTGAATATCAAGTTAGAGCCATCTACACTTATAATCTCTACATCATCCACACCAAATATGCACTTGAAACCAAGATCACACAATTGAGCTACCGACAAAAGGTTGAAGTTCAAGCTCTCTACTAGTAGCACATTGGAAATGCTCAAGTCATTGGATATTGCAATCTTACCAAGCCCTTTGACCTTGCCTTTGCCATTGTCACCAAATGTGATACTATCAATCCCATTGCTCTTGTTTTCATTGATTGAATTGAACATTCTTGGATCACCGGTCATGTGTTGTGTGCACCCACTATCAAGCACCCAATGCCTTCCTCCTGGCTTTATAATTGACCTACAAAAGAAGATCAATTCTTTTTAGGTACCCAAACTTGCTTGGGTCCTTGAAGGTTAGTTACCAAGGTCTTTGGTACCCAAATGGCCTTCTTCTTTGGGCCCACAATTGGTGTACCAATGAACTTAGCCTTCACACCATTGGCACCCTTAACAAGCATGTAACAAGAATCAAATTTAATTGAGGATACAATAGGTAGCTTGTTCTTGTTAATCTTGCAATATTGCTCTACATGCCCAACTTGCTTGCATCTATTGCAAAACCGACCATTGCCCTTCACAAAGTTAACTTTGGGAGTGACAAAGGCCACCTTGCCTTTCTTGGGGGTATAGCCTAATCCCTCTTTGTTGAGAGAAAACCTTTGGCTACCCAAGCACTTTAGCAAGCGGGCATCTCCACCATAGGCATTGCCTAAGGCACGAGTGAGCTCATTCACCTCCTTCTTGAGGGTCTCATTTTCCACCATTAATGAGGCATCACAAGTGAGACCATCACTCAAAGGTGAAGTAGAAGTAGTAGTGCTACAAGAAGTGTTAGTGGGAGCAACTATAATGGGCTTATAAAAAGATTCATCAATAAGATCACATGTTAGTCCCACATCACATGATACAATCACTTGCTCCTTCTTGGCTTCCTCTTTGACTTGCTCGATGAGAGAGGAGTGAGCTTTCTCAAGCTTAGAGTGAGCTTTGCCAAGCTTCTCATGGGCTTCCATTAGCCTCTCATGAGTGGCATTGAGCTCATCAAGGGATTGCTCAAGAAATTTGACTTTCTTGTTCAATTCCTTGCACTCCTTTCTCTTCATCTCAAAGCAAGTATGCACTTGCTCACACATGTCCATGAGCTCCTCCTTGGAGTACTCCTCATCATCATCATCACTCCTACAAGCATCACTTTCACATTCATCATCATCACTCACATCATATTTTACCTTGGTAGGTTTTGCCATGAGGCATGTCGAAGGAGTGTCGAAGATGGAGGGCTTGTTGTTGATGGCGATGCTTGCTAGTGCTTTCTTGATAGATTTCTTACCATCATCACTAGAGTCATCACTATCCGAAGAGCCATCACTATCCCAAGTGACCACATAGCCTCCACCCTTCTTCTTCTTTTGGAAGGTCATTCTCTTCTCCTTCTTCTCTTCTTTTCTTTCTTATCCTTCTTGTGCTTCTTCTTCTCATCCTCATCATTGTCACTATTGTAGGGACAATTTGCTACAACGTGATCGGGACTCTTGCAATTGTAGCATCTTCTCACATATTCTTTGCTTTTGGTGTGATCTCTTCTCTTTCTTGCACCATAGCCTCTTCTTCTTCATGAATTTTCCCATCTTGCGTACAAAGAGGGCCATAGCTTCATCATCAATATCACTAAGATCATCATCATCACTTGATTCTTTCTTGGACTTGCCCTTGTTCTTGGATGATGATGAGCTAGCCTTGAATGCTATACTCTTCTTCTTCTTTTCTTCTTCTTCCTTCTTGTCATCCTTGTCATCCCCCTCCCTTTCCACACGGTATGTCTCTTGGGTCATGACATCACCTAGTACTTGGTTAGGGGTAATCTCCTTCAATCCTCCTCTTATGATAAGCAATCTCAACATCTCAAATCTTGGAGGTAAGCACATCAAGAACCGATGAGAGACATCATCATCCTTGATCTTCTCTCCCAAGGCCTTCAAGTCATTTACAATCACTTGCAACCGATGGGAACTATTTCCAGAATGCTCTCATCTTCCTTTATCTTGAAGCTTGTCAACTTATTCCTTGAGAATATACAACTTAGCACTCTTCACCACCGGTGTGCCCTCATATGTTTCCTTCATATCCTCCACACCTCATTTGCTCTTTTAACAATCCTTGATTTGCTCAAACACCTTAGAATCAATGACATTGTATATGATGTTGAGAGCCATTGTATTGCATTGCTTGTTGGATCTTGTCTTGGTTGGTGGAGTCATCAGGATCAATGATAGCATAGTCATTCTCGATCACCTCCCATACTTGATCATTGATTGAATCCAAGATATATCTCATCTTTCTCTTCCAATAATCATAGCATGTGCCATCAAAGAACGGTGGTTTGCTCCCCACATATGGTTGAAACACAACTTGAGCCATAATTTGACACCGAGGTTGTTAAGCCTTCAATCAAACGGTTGACCACTGGCTCCGAATACCACTTGAAAGGTCCTAATATGGCTAGAGGGGGTGAATAGCCTATTTAAAAAACAAGTAACTTTGTGAATCACCACATCTGATGTTCTTAGAATTATTTAACCAGAAAGTTCATTTGATATATATTCTCGCATTGGGCTGTGGATAGATTTAGGTGAGGTTGGACATCCTGTTTTGGTTGTGTGATTTGGGTCTGTGAATGATATGTCTCTTTTTTCCTTTAGTGAAGTGAGTCATCACATATGACTGCTGGCTGTGATTTTTTTTCTTAGTACAAACAAATGGACTTCTGCTTCTTGTATGACAAACTCAAGTAGGTACTCTCTGTCTCAAAATATAAGGCATGATTTAACTTGGTACGTCTTCGAAAACACACTTTGACCACTATTTTTTCTTATAATATACTCCCTCCATTCAAAATTATAATTGTTACGGCTTCTCTAGATATATAGTTCTCAGTATATATGCAGACATAATATGTATCTAGGTGCATAATAAAAACAACATTTCTTGAAAAGGCAGAGTGACTTACAATTTAGAATGGAGGAAGTATAATTTATGGTAACAAAAGTTTGATCATTCCAAATACAAATGCAATAACCATTTTTGTAGTATAAACTTTTTGATATGATTAGACTAGTTATTTGTTAAAGATAGCAAAGTTTAAATTTTAAAATATATGCATGCCCTTGTATTTCAGGAGGGATGAAGTAATTATATATATTGTTATCTGGATCTAGTATGATAAATATGCAAATATATATAATGTGAAACAACAAAAGGTTTAAAGACTTCCCCAACATATTTTTTTGTTACTTATTTTACATTGTACCATGTGTATTTTTATGGACAGATATGGATAACATGTGTTGTATCCAATGTCCCAAATTTTATGAAATTAATTTATCTCATATATATCTGTTTTATTCTTTTAATGAATGGTAATTTTCTGTTAGTTCCAATATTTTATAGAAAACTTATTCCTCTTTAGGTTCAAATGTTGGCTGCAAGAAACCAAGGATTTATGTTACTTAGTAGTAGCTTGGAAACTCTTTACCTTCCATGGTAAAATTCATTGACTAGTAAATCGAAACCTTTTGATTTTCTTACTTGAACACTAAATCCGTACTCTCTATGTTTTAAATTGTAAATCGTTTTAGTTTTGCTCTAAGTCAAACTTGTCTAACTTGAATAGTTTTTTTAATATATTAACCTCTAAACTATCAAATAAATGCACTATCAAATATATTTAATGATTTATCTAGTGAATTGTGAGACCCAGCACAGCCAGTTGGGCCGGACCAATTTTGTGGCACCGTAGCTTCAGGGGTACTGTAGCGTGAAGTTTAGTCCCATACTGGAAGCCGAGCCAAGTTAAAAGCCTAAACCAGGGAGGCTGTTAACTCCGGATCAATCATTTTGCACGAAGCGAGGACGAAAGCGCGAGAGAGTTAATTAGCAGGTGTAGTTCATTCAACATGTAGAGTGGGCCTTAGCCGTCTTTCCGGGTCGGGGCGTTACAAATGATAGTCAGAGCCAACTCTCGCGGTTTCACGGTTGCGTTTGGTCTGGAAGCCTGGACAGGTTGTGCATGGCTCCTGTGAGGGCATGACACTTGGGCCGGGGAACTGGAAATATGAACGTGGCCAAGAGAGTCGGTCCTGGACATTTGTCCTACTAGGTGTAGCTTGGTTCAGCATTCGACGAGGACGTCGAATCCTTTGAGAGTGGGTGGATGTGAGACCCAGCCTAATGGTCCAGTTGGGCCGGACCGAATTCGCGACACTGTAACTTCGGGGTGTTGCGACGAAGTTTAGTACCACACTGAAAGTTGGAGGAGAGATGAGCCAAGTTAAAAGCCTAGACCTTGGAGGTTGTTAGCTCCGGATCGATCCTTTTGCGTGAAGCGAGGACGAAAGCGCAATGGAGTTAATTAGCAGGTGTGATTCATTCAATGTGTAGAGTGGGCCTTAGCCGTCTTCTTAGGTCGGGGCGTTACATGAATCTTGTTTGATGTTTATATGTTTGTGCATTTTTCTATAAACTTGAACAGTAGCAAACCTAGAACTTTCTGTAAGACCGGGCGAGTCTAATGGCTAAATACGAGATTATGCTTAATCTCTTAACTATACAGGCAAAACAATGATTTTATATAGAAGAATCGGTGCCGATATGATGAGTCTTGGCGGCAGCCCAGGGTCGCCGGGCCCTGGGTCCCCCGATAAACTTGATCGAAGTGACAAAAGTCTGACTTAGAATAAACTAAAATGAAAGTCACAAAAAAAAACTAAAATGAAATGCAATTTGGAAAGGTGAGGTATATACATTTATTTTTGTGAAATTCAGTTGAAGACCAAGTCCATCGATCATATATGACTGATTACTGAACATCATGCACGGTTTCACACCGGACCAATTAATTTCAACAATAATATTGGAAACTAGACATTTTGAAAATCTGTACCAGCACAATAATTATGCTGACGAAACTCAAATGGGTTTATAGAAACTTTCGTAGTTCAAAAAGAACAAACGTTAAATAAATTACATCACCGACACTTCCTGTAGACTTGAAGGAATTAAGACCCAAACTTTGAAACTTTGTATCTTTGTTGTACGGGATGAGATTTGCATATGTAGTTGCTTCGTACCTACATGATCGTACGCGGACCTCCTTTAGGTGTTGCCTTCGTTTTGCAACCAAAGACTGCTGAATTCTTGTCCTGTTGAAGAATAAGGCATTTTCATATTTATTTTAATCCATAAAAATAACGCAATAAAAATGAGAGTGAAGTCATGAATAAAAAGACAGAAACAATTCATGACAAATATTAACATGCTGATAAGACAAATTATGGAGCCAAAACATATGTGAAACATTGTTTTACATAGCTGAAGCATCACAGACATGATCATAAATATAAAAGATGTGTTCTTAAATATCAAGATCATAATGATCACAAAATTAAAAGGAACCAGAAAACCAGTACTAGCATAATCATCCAAATCAACCAAACAGAGCATGCTGAATATGAAAGCAGTATTGCCTAGGAACATCATGATATTGATGATGAAACTCAGAAGAGGGTGAAGGAGATTATACCCTGTGGCGGAACCGCTCGCACCAGGAAAAGCCATGATGGTGCTTTGTTGTTGTAGTCATCCCGCTCGATGCAGTGCAGAAAAGGACGCCGTGAAGAGGCACCGCTACAGGTTTACCAGCGAGTAGTCGTGCCACCACCGACACTCCCCAAAAACGTAATCGCCCGTCTTCACCCGAGCAGGTGAAGCCCACGACGGAGACGCGTTCCGGAGGCCTACTCTTCCATCTCTGGTGCTCGCCGGAGGTGGAACGGGAAGAACTTGCGCTGCTGGAAAGTGGTGTACTTCGCCAAGAGAGCTTAACCGAGAGGGGAGGATTTGTTTTATAGGCAGAGGCCAGAAGACGAGAAGCCGACGGCACCGAGAGGTCACACCTCCCTTCTGCGGTGGGAGAGACGGAGACGGAGAGCCAGAAGTCACGGGAGTTAACAGAAACTCCTCCAATCAATTCGTCACAGGAAACGGAGTTTCAAAAATAAAGGCCTCGCCTGTCCGCCCGCCCGCCCGCCTCGCCTCGCCTCGCCACGCCACGCCCACGCGCACGGGCACGGGCTCGGGCCGGGCCGAGCGACGGTGGCGGCGGCGCGCACGCGCGCGTGTGGCATCCAGGTGATTCACTTTTACTTCTCAAATAGATCGATCAATGATCAGGTATTTAAGTAGAGTCGCCTCTCGATTAAATTCCCATATGGTACAAAAACCATTAATGTACATGTACGGACCATAGAGTTTAATAGAGATATTAAATAAATGGGCCAAGCCCATAATATCTAACAATCGCCACCAAACTCTAGGATACGCAGTTTGAAGTTCTCATAACCACATTCCTTTTATATACCAGTGTTTCGATGGAGACTGTTAAGTTGAACATCCATCTAGAAAACTAGCTACACTCATCCACAACTGAACAATGGACAGAACCTTGAATTGACAGTTTTGTGCGAGATGAGTTTCACATAGCCTCTTAACTGATACTAGGCTGCCAAGTGCCTTCCCTCTGTTTTGAAGCATATAAGTCACACTTCGAGGCCTTTTCATGAGCATCTAGAGATTACCCACATCTCATAGATTGTGACTAGCAATCGAGCTCATATAGGTGTGTTCCTTATAGGATGTTCTGTAGGACAACATCCCCGCTATACCAAGCCGCTCGGATCACATTACGAACTTAATCATCCTGCCTAACAGTATTGGAGAGACGGTGCATCTCCAACGAACTGAGCTATAATCTGAGGGGTCTCTCCCTCAGTCAATCAACAGCTTGTTTCGCCATCCTAATTCACGGGATCTCCGATCACATAGGATAGGTTACCACTGTTGATGGCTCTATGTGGGTCTCAAACCCAGTTCCCTCGACGCACCTTCTATCACATTGCGTGACAGACCCTTAGTGAATTGATCTATCAGATTATTTGATGTATGGACATAGTCCAATGCAATTACTCCGGAGTTTCTCAGTTTTCTGACAGTCTTCAAACGTCTCTTCACATGCTTTGTGGACTTCATGTTATCCTTAGAACTGTTTACCTTAGTGATCACAGTTTGATTATCACAGTTCATGGAAATTGCCGGGATTGGTTTCTCAACAATCGGCAAATCCATCAGGAGATCACGGAGCCACTCTGCCTCAGCACTAGCGGTATCCAATGCGGTCAGTTCTGCTTCCATTGTAGACTTCGTTAAGATAGTCTGCTTGCAAGACTTCCAAGAAACAGCATCACCTCCAAGTAGAAACACGTATCCACTCGTGGCATATAGCTGATCTGCATCAAAAATCCAATTAGCATCACAATAACCCTCTAGTACCCTCGGATACCCAGAAAAGTGAATGATGTAACTCATTGTCCCTTTCAAATAGCGCAGCACTCTCTCAAGAGCATTCCAGTGAGTATCTCCCGGATTTGACACAAACCGGCTCAGTTTGCTTACAGCCAATGAGATATCAGGCCTGGTTGCGCTAGCTAGGTACATAAGAGAACCAATTATCTGTGAATATCTCAATTGGTCTCTTGCAATTCTGTGATTCTTCCTCAAATGAACACTTGGATCGTACGGAGTAGGAGCAGGCGTACACTCACTGTACCCAAATCGGTTCAAGACATTTTCCACATAGTGAGACTGCATAAGAGTTACCCCACCATTTTCTTCCTCCCTTGAAAGCTTAATGTTGAGAATAACATCAGCCTCTCCCAAGTCTTTCATCTCAAAGTTACTCGACAAAAAATCTTTTACTTCTTTAATCACATTTAGATTGTTGCCAAATATTAATATATCATCCACATATAGGCATAGTATCACACCATCACCACCACCAAACCGATAATATACACATTTATCAGCTTCATTCACAACAAAGCCGGCTGATGTTAAAGTTTTATCAAACTTCTCATGCCACTGCTTGGGGGCTTGCTTTAGGCCGTACAGGGACTTCAATAACTTACAAACTTTACCCTCTTGACCATTTGCAATAAACCCATCAGGCTGATCCATGTAGATCTCTTCCTCAAGCTCTCCATTTAGGAAGGCTGTCTTAACATCCATCTGATGAATGAAAAGACCATGTGAGGCAGCCAGGGATAGCAACACACGAATGGTCGTCAATCGAGCAACAGGTGAGTAAGTATCAAAGTAATCTTCACCTTCCTTCTGTGTATAACCCTTAGCAACAAGCCTAGCTTTGTACTTCTCAATTGTACCATCAGGCCTCAGCTTCTTTTTAAACACCCATTTACAGCCCACAGGTTTGCAACCAAATGGACGGTCAACCACTTCCCACGTCCCATTGGACATAATGGAGTCCATCTCACTTTGCACTGCCTCCTTCCACATGTCAGAATCAGGAGAGGAGTATGCCTCAGAAACGGTTGTGGGAGTGTCATCCACGAGATATATAATAAAGTCTTCTCCAAAGGATTTTGCAACTCTTTGCCTCTTACTCCTTCGAGTGACAGTATTATCATCCTCCTTAGGATTTTGCTCAAGCTCATGGGTGTTATCATCAGCGTGTATATTCGATTCATGAAGTTCAGGAACAGGATCATGACTAGACACGCTAGATGCACCTATTTTCATTGGAAATTCATTCTCAAAGAATGTGGCATCTCTAGACTCCATGACTGTTCCAACAGCCATATCAGGAGCACTAGAATTTATTATTAAAAAACGATAGCCCACACTATGAATGGCATAGCCTAGGAAAACACAATCTACAGTTTTTGGTCCAAGCTTTCGCTTTTTGTTTATTGGCACGTTCACTTTGGCCAAACAACCCCAAACGCGAAGATAAGAAATATTTAATCTCTTTTTCTCCCATTCCTCAAATGGAGTGATTTCTTTGTTCTTTGTGGGCACTCTATTTAGGACATGATTCGCAGTTAAAATTGCCTCACCCCACCATTCCTTAGATAAACCAGCTGTCTCCAACATGGCATTCACCAAGTCAGTTAGAGTGCGGTTCTTTCTCTCAGCAATCCCATTGGATTGTGGTGAGTATGGAGGTGTCCTCTCATGAATTATACCGTGCACCGTGCAAAACTCAGAAAATTCATTAGAGAAATATTCTCCCCCGCGATCGGACCGCAACCGTTTGATATGCTTTTCAAGTTGATTCTCAGCCTCAGCTTTAAAGGTTTTAAAATAATGTAATGCCTCATCTTTTGTTTTAATTAGGTACACATAGCAATATCAAGTGCAATCATCTATGAACGTTATGAAGTATCTCTTACCACCTTTTGTCAAAATTCCGTTCATTTCACAAATATCGGAATGGATGAGTTCAAGTGGTGCCAACTCTCTCACCGCAACTGCCTTGTGAGGCTTGCGAGGTTGTTTTGCCTCAACGCATGTATGACATTTGGAGCTTTTGGCAACGTCAAATTTAGGAATTAAATTCAAACCAGCTAAGTGGGACATGCAACCAAGATTAACATGACATAATCGAGAATGCCAAACATTCATCTCAACATTAACGTTATTAACGACATTATTCACTGCAAGAGGTAAAGTATCAACCAAAGACAAGCGGAACAAGCCTCCGCTCTCATAGCCTTTTCCAACAAATGTTCCATACTTTGACATAACACATTTATTCGACTCAAACACAAGTTTAAAACCGTCTCGACGTAGCAGAGAGCCACTAATAAGATTTTTCCTTATTGAGGGGACATGATGCACGTTCTTGAGTTGCACGGTCTTCCCCGAAGTAAGCTTCAGATCCACCGTACCAACACCATGAACACCAGCACGCGCGCCATTCCCCATCAGCAAGGCTCCACTCCTCCCGACCTGATAAAAAGAAAACAAGGACTTATCAGCACACACATGTATATTTGCACCTGTATCAACCCACCAATCAGGTGAGGAACAAACTGTAAATGCAGATAAATTACCGTACCCAGAAGCATCTGCATCAGTCTCAATGGTGTTGACTGTCTTCGCCTTTGGTGGGGGCTTTCACTTAGCCTCAGGACACTCTCTAGAGAAGTGCCCAGTGTTCCCACAAGTGAAGCAGTTCATCTTTGCCTTGTCTAATCCCATCTTCTTATTATTACCTTTCTTGAAGAAGGTAGTGGGTTTCTGCTTAAGCTCCTGCTAGGGCTTCTTCTTTTGTGGCTTAGGACGAAACTTTTGCACCACATGTGCACTAGTAGTCGCCTCACCATTCCCGCCCTTGCTCTTTCCCTTATTAACATCCTTTGCTCTTGCCTTGTCCTCAACATCAAGAGTGCCAACAAGTTCAGCAATGCTAAACTGCTGCCTCTTGTGTTTCAAGATAGTAGCAAAATCAGTCCAGGAAGGTGGCAGCTTAGCAATAATGCACCCTGCCACGAACCTGTCAGGGAGAGGACAGCCGTACAGCTCCAATTCCTTCACCAGTCCCTGTATCTCATGAGCCTGTTCGACTACAGGACAGTTATCAACCATCTTGTAGTCATGGAACTGCTCCATGTTGTACAGCTCAGAACCGGCGTCGGAAAGACCGTACCGGGCCTCAAGGGCTTCCCACACAACTCTGCCAGTCGGGAGTGGTATGTAGACATCAACCAGAGAATCATTGATGATGCTCAACAGTGCAGCCTTGCACATGGTCTCAGCATGTCCCTAAGCCTGCTCATCCTCATCGGATCTCACAGTAGCAGGCTGCTCATTGAGCACATGACCACAGCGCATGGCCGACAACCACAGAAGGGCTTTCTCACGCCACCTCTTGTAGTGAGTGCCCTCAAACGGCGTAGGTTTTAGCATGCCCGCAAAGCCAACAGATGAAAATGGCCTGAAATTACGTTTTTGGAATGTTGAAGAATAAGGCATTTTCATATTTATTTTAATCCATAAAAATAACGCAATAAAAATGAGAGTGAAGTCATGAATAAAAAGACAGAAACAATTCATGACAAATATTAACATGCTGATAAGACAAATTATGGAGCCGAAACATATGTGAAACATTGTTTTACATAGCTGAAGCATCACAGACATGATCATAAATATAAAAGATGTGTTCTCAAATATCAAGATCATGATGATCATAAAATTAAAAGGAACCAGAAAACCAGTACTAGCATAATCATCAAAATCAACCAAACAGAGCATGCTGAATATGAAAGCAGTATTGCCTAGGAACATCATGATATTGATGATGAAACTCAGAAGAGGGTGAATGAGATTATACCCTGCGGCGGAGCCGCTCGCACCAGGAAAAGCCATGATGGTGCTTTGTTGTTGTAGTCGTCCCGCTCGATGCAGTGCAGAAAAGGACGCCGTGAAGAGGCACCGCTACAGGTTCACCAGCGAGTAGTCGTGCCACCACCGACACTCCCCAAAAACGTAATCGTCCGTCTTCACCCGAGCAGGTGAAGCCCACGACGGAGACGCGTTCCGGAGGCCTACTCTTCCATCTCTGGTGCTCGCCGGAGGTGGAACGGGAAGAACTTGCGCTGCTGGAAAGTGGTGTACTTCGCCAAGAGAGCTTAACCGAGAGGGGAGGATTTGTTTTATAGGCAGAGGCCAGAAGACGAGAAGCCGACGGCACCGAGAGGTCACACCTCCCTTCTGCGGTGGGAGAGACGGAGACGGAGAGCCAGAAGTCACGGGAGTTAACAGAAACTCCTCCAATCAATTCGTCACAGGAAACGGAGTTTCAAAAATAAAGGCCTCGCCCGCTCGCCGCCGCCCGCCCGCCACGCGCACGGGCTCGGGCCGGGGCGGGCGGCGGTGCGCGCGCGCGTGTGGCATCCAGGTGATTCACTTTTACTTCTCAAATAGATCGATCAATGATCAGGTATTTAAGTAGAGTCGCCTCTCGATTAAATTTCCATATGGTATAAAAACTATTAATGTATATGTACGGACCATATAGTTTAATAGAGATATTAAATAAATGTGCCAAGCCCATAATATCTAACATGTCCTTGAATTGGAATAGTCCGGAAAGCTCTATCCTCGTATTTCTACTGGTGGCTAGTGCTGATCAACCTTGCATGATGGTTCACTGGGGAAAAAACGCATGAGACAAGGGTCCTGTTGAATCAACTTTTTATTTTTTACTTGATGTGTTATTGTAAGAAAGAAAAGTAATCACATTTCGCAGAAAAACTAAGAGAAAGGGTACATTTTTGTGATGGGCAAAAGCCACCCACTTGACTGTGTACTCGGTTAGCCCTCTCTGTGATAAATAAATTTATAAATGTGAACACGGAGAATAGGGCACTAGAGCATCATGCAAGAATGAAGTAGCCAATGTCAAGTGTCAAAGCGCATGCATTGTAGTGGTGAAGATCTCAAGCCTCAAACCGTGCATGCGTGGTCACGCTAAGAACTAGTCCCAACACAACGCAGACTATGACACTCAACTGATCAAACCGTCTACGCAGATGGTTACACATTGGAAGACCACTTCTTCCTGTACAGGGACCGGCGGGTGAGCTGCAATAAGTTTCGTACAAACCGTTCAGCTGGTATTAGAACCGGCTGGCTGATTTGTTGTGAGAGAAAAATACTATAGACTCTAACTGATAAACTGGCTGATAAGTTCAAGCGAACATGCCCTCCCTAATACTGACATGTTGTTCTTGCTCTTGCTGCGGATGGTGGCGGCGGCAGCCAAGCGCGGAGGGGCAGGTTGGAGACGAGATTCCAGATTCTCCTCCGATCAGATCGATAATTCCATTGTCCGGTCATAGACTGCATCCTTGTCCTTTTCAGGCGCCTCCGGGCAGCTTGATCGGCAGTTTTCTCCCGCGCCGGCTTGCACTGCATTGGTGCTATACTATCGCGTTTATTTCGTGCTCGATCAGCGTGGGGGACTGAGGACGAGGACGAGGACGACGCCGTCTCCCCTGCGCCATCCGTCAAACTGTCAAAGCGTGCGACAGCCGCCAGGGGATGCCCCTCCACCACGTAGCATGCGTGGTCACCTGCGCCCAGTTCCAGCCAGCAGAGCAGAGGCCCGGTCTCGGATCCATGCCGTCGCGCCTCTTTCTCGGCGGTAGGCGGTAGCAGTAGCACACACGAACACGCTCACGTGCCGACCGGATGCCCGGATACGGTCGGTAGTCAACCATGCATGCACGTGGCAGGCACACCACGTCGCAGTTGCCCGGATACGGTCGTGGGTTGTGCCTCTTTGGAACTTGTATGGTAGTTTCATGGCTCTCGTGCGAGTCGCCAGCATTGGCTGCCTAGGATTTACAAAAGATACATTGTTGGAATTTGGAAACGCGCGCGGTAGAAACAAATGTACGCCGGACTCGTTATTCTCCAAATAAATCAGTAATTAGCTAGAATTCCACGGGAGGTTAGAGTTGAACTTGGGAAAAATGTCCTGGTAGATGTCTACTGAACAACTAAACTCTGCAGTGCATGGATTTGTATTCCGCAAAGATTAGGAAGAAGGTTAGTCTTAACCGGCAAGTTAATGCTCACCCTAATCTCGACTAGGAGTAACTTGGCATAATGCCTTTGCAGTAAAGTTGCTTGCAATTCAAGTAGTCGCTCCATTTTCCAATCGTGCTCTGGTGCAGCCCGATTATATGACCACAAACGTGGCGTTCTAAGACATGTGTGAACGCATGCAGATCATCAAGATCTCAAAAATAAAGAGACTTGAAAATTAAGACGACGAGGGAACTGAATGAGAAAGACACAAAAAAGAGACGAGGGCGTCCGGTCCCAAGATCGCGTAGGCTGACAAAGACGCGCGCGCGACGACGCAGACGGCGATCGTGCCGCCACACCCGACAAATCCGATCGTTTTCTTCAGCAGCGACTTCCGTGTCTTGTTTTCCCACTGCATCCGACCTGGAGAGAGAGACGAGACGACTCCCACAAACGAGTGTTGAGGTGGCAAAATAAAAGAAATCAAATCAGTCCAATGGTGTTTATTTAATCACGCTACCTGATACTTGCTCGGATGTTGCCTGTTGTTACGGGTTCACGGCGGTACCGGACGAGTCTGAACTTTCTCTGCTGTTTCAGCCGAAAGTAGCCAACCCTCTCTGTTGTTTCTATTTTTCCAAGCTGCCAGAGAAACCGCAGGACCCGGCGGCGCTGTCGTCTGACCGAACTACGACCACCCTGAAAATTGAATGTTTCCAATGCAGATCGTACAGTACTACCTATCCTGCTTACCTACGTGCCTCCGTGTGCTTAGGCCTGGTTTAGTTTCCAAAAATTTTCACCCCAAACTATCATATCGAATCTTGCGACACATGCATAGAATATTAAATATAGACGAAAAAAAATTAATTGCACAGTTTGGTTGGAAATCGCGAGACGAATGTTTTAAGACTAATTAGTCCATGATTAGACGTAAGTGCTACAGTAACTAACATGCGCTAATGATGGATTAATTTGGCTTAATAAATTCGTCTCGCAGTTTCCAGGCGAGCTATGTAATTAGTTTTTTTATTAGTATCCGAAAACTCCTTCCGACATCCCCGAAACATCCGATGTGACATTCAAAAATTTTCATTTCGCGAATTAAACAGAGCCTTAATTGGGAAAATAATTGAGTGGAAGTTTAACCACGGCGCCGCCAGAAGGATCTATCACAGATTTATTACGATCCGTGTCCATCCTCTTGAATTTAAGAAATACTCGTTCTATTCTTTTTCACATGTCGTATTTACTTTGTTCTAAGTAAAATATTTCCAACTTTGATCATCAATTTCAATAAACCTGTACATATCAACAATATAAGATTTCATGTTTTCAGATTTAGTATGACAAGTACTTTCTTAAAACACTACGGGAGCCAAAACAAACACTCGGCAAACGGTTTACCGAGTGTAACACTCGGCGTAGGTTTTAACGGCAAAGAGCTGTTTGCCGACTGTCAATCGTCGGCACTCGGCAAAGACTTTGCCGAGTGCCACAAAAACACTCGGCAAACATTTTTTTTTAAAAAAAACAATCACCCTGCTCCGCCGGCCGCCACCACCGCCCATGCCGCTGCCTCCACCACCGCCCATGCCGCCGCCGACACCACCACAAAGCCACCACGCCGCCACGGGGAAGGAGGGGCCGCCGGGCACGCTGCCGAGGAAGGAGGGGCCACGCCGCCGGGGAAGGAGGATCCCCGCCGCCACGCCGCCGGGGAAGGAGGGGCTGCCACACCGCCGGGGAAGGAGGGGCCGCCGGGCGCCGGATCCCACTGCCACGCCGTCGGGAAAGGAGGGGAAGTCGGATCCAAGGAGGGGGCGGCGGATGAGGGGGCTGGAGCAGAGGGGAGGGGCGGCGGCCGGAGGGGAAGAGGCCGGCCGGGAGAGGAGGGGAGGGAGGCGGCACCGGCTTGAGGAGGGGAGGGAGGAGGCGCCGACGAGAGGAGAGGGGGCGTTGGGGGCCGGGAGGAGAGGGGGCGCTGGGGTTAAGTACGATATTTCTTTGTTTGCCGACAAAGTTTTTTTTTCATTTTTTTCTTCTCCTTTTTTTTTGCCGAGTGTTATAGATCTGAGCACTCGGCAAAGTTTTTTTTTTATTTTTTTCTTCTCCTTCTTTTTCAGGAATTTTTATTTATTTATTTACCGAGTGTTTTTTTTGACACTCGGCAAACCCCCTCTTTGTCGAGTGTTTTTTTTTTGCCGAGTGTTTTTAGCGCAGCACTCGGCAAAGAACTTGTTCACCGAGTGCCCGAGGAAATACACTCAGCAAACAAAAAACACTCAACAAATTTGAGGATTTCGGTAGTGAAATAGATGGTCAAAGATGAAATATTTAACTTAGGACAAAACTAATACAACATATAAAAAATGATGAGTAGTTTTTTTCTAAATGAAGAGTATTTTTTTCTAATTATTTCTCCTAAATCTATATAATAGCCATATGGATACATGTTATGAATATGCGGCAACTGGATCTATTTAGAACATAGGAATTTCACATGAATCAATTTATTTTCACAGAAAAAACACGTGAAAAAATTCTCGCGTTCCAACCAGGGCCTTACTGCAGACAGACAAATTAAGTTGACAGGCGCCACCGCGCCAGGCATGCAGAGTTCCAGACCCATTGGTTTTCTCTTCATGGGTCAGACGCGGGTACTTCTGTTTGACCTACATGCAGTGCAATGCAGCCACAACATTAAGATAGACGTTGACCAGGATCATGAACCACAAACACAAGTCAGGTTTAGGGTTTGATCAATCGGCGATCGAGACCGTCCGGTCAGAGGTAGATGAGACCCCGGAATTGACAGGGTCAAGGTCAGCCAAACGGATCGCGGCGGCGTTTCCCCAAACGGAATTCCAAGCGCGCGCCCGATCGAGATGCGCCGTCAGCTCACTCGTTAAGCTGTGTACGGACTACGGAAGATGATTTTAGCCCTTCGGTCAGAGAGACACAGCAGCCTAGCTAATTTGGAAGCTACTCAGACGTCTACTTGTTTTTTCGGTGAATCTTCTCGTTGTTGGCTGGAGATTCTGGCGGTTAATACAACCGCTGGTGTGGAACTCAAATCAAATGTTGATGATTAGTGTGGTCAAGGTCAATTGCTGGTCTTTGATCTCGAAATCAACTAGTTGTATCTATTTATTTATTCATTTTTAAGTAGTTCAATCAGATTCCTTTTATGTTGACAGTGACTTCCTTGCATCTAGAGCTGCTGCTGGTCCGATGCAGCGTGCAGCCATGCATGGACTCGGAAGTCGGAACTCTAGTGGCATGCATGATGACCGCTAGCAGCTGGCTAATGATAAAATAATGCATGCTGCGGCTTAATTAGTTTTCTTCCAAAGATAGACTGGAATGTTTGGAGGCGATTCAATTGGACTGACAGGAAATCTCGTCAAACTAATCATATTAAATTTTGGAGCTACAATGTTAGATCAGCTGATTGAGTATGCTGAAATATCAATTAGGAAATGGAACATTCTACTCCTAGAATGAAAGTACGTTAAAGACCCATTTCAGAAAGTAGACATACGTCAAAGAATGTGCACAATTGTATGTACTCTGCTAGATTTCTCTTGGCACCGATTCGACCGCAGTTCGGTTCAGTTCTGTCTTCCATTTATTTGTTTGTTTATTATTACTTGAATGTTGAACTCACCTAGGACTAGGAGAAACTTAACAGGACTTGGATTAAAAAACAATGGGCACAGTCAAGTCATGAACCATGAATCCATGACCATGCATTGTCTGGACGCCGTACGTACGAAGCGAGCTCAAATTTTGAAATTCAGCGCAGGAACATTCGAAGAATCTGGTTGAATTCTACTCCTATCTCTCTCTGTCCTTTAGTTTAGGAAAAGAAGAAGAAATGGGGGGTACAACTCGCTCAGACCTGCACTGCAATTTCTAATTTTCTACTACTAGCAGCCTGGTCCTGCGCTCCCAAATCCATGATAGCACGTGGGCCACGGTAGCGGCTCTGGACGGGCTAAACTGAGAAGAAATCGGCCCCATTTGTTTACGGACGTGGGCCGAAACGAGGCCACGAAGGATCCTGTTCCGGCAGCTGGGCTGGGCTCGGCTCTCAGGAAGAGCTAGCCCGGACGACACAGGCGGCCCGCGGCCAGCCCGCGAGCGCATGGCCAGGGGCGACCGGGCGAGGGCTTCACGGAATCGCGGCCACGGCGCGCGAGCTGACACGTGCTGCAGGCGGCGGCGAGCTGACACGGGCGGCGGCGGGGTACGTGTCGAGGGACGACGGGCGCGGGGCTCTAGGGTTCGGTGCAACGGAGCCATATTTCTCGGGGCAATGCCTTCGGCACCTCCCACTCTTCCCCTGCCCGCCTGCGCCTCCGTCTCCGGCCGGCTCTCCTCCATCGCTACGATTCCCCGGGCGAAACCACCAAAAATCCCAGCGCAGATCACTCGCCGGCCGCCTGCTCCATCAGATCCTCCCAACCGACAGCGTAACAAACCCCGGATATCCTCGTCGCTGTCTGCTCTCCTCCACACTACTAGAGGCGGCTCTGCCAAACTGCAGGGAGGGATCCATACCGCGGTAAGCAGCAAACTGCATGGCAGTTCGGTAGCACAAGGTGCTGCTGTGCTTTTTGTGTGCGTAGCATATATAGTCTGGTAGATCGATCTACTGATCTGGTGTTGGCGCTTGGTACAGGGGCCGGCCGGGGTAGTAGCTAGTACGGTGATGAGATCCATGGAGAGCACGGACTCGTCGTCCGGCGAGTTGCCACCGCAGAAGCAGCCGAGCTCGGCGCCGGATCTCCCGCCGGGGTTCCGGTTCCACCCGACGGACGAGGAGCTGGTCGTCCACTACCTCAAGAAGAAGGCCGCGTCCGTGCCTCTCCCCGTCGCCATCATCGCCGAGGTCGACCTTTACAAGTTCGATCCGTGGGAGCTACCTGGTACGTAAAGCTAGCGTGTGTAACAAACTTGATTGATGAATTGTTTATTGGCATGATTATCTCATCTTACTCGTTCTGCTAGTGATTATTGTGTATGCAGTGTAGTACTTCTAATTAAAATATTCTTTTTAATACTGTGCATAACTTTTTGGAAGTAAATAATAAAGTAATACTACTATGTGTTATACTATATATATGCTCATCTAGCTTGCATATATACTTCCATGCATGCATGTGCCATATACTACTCTCACGTACGATACTGTGGCCTGGACATGATGGTTGATCAGATAAGGCGACCTTCGGGGAGCAGGAGTGGTACTTCTTCAGCCCGAGGGACCGCAAGTACCCCAACGGAGCGCGGCCGAACAGGGCGGCAACGTCCGGCTACTGGAAGGCGACTGGCACAGACAAGCCCATCATGGCGTCCGGTGGCAACCGCGAGAAGGTCGGCGTTAAGAAGGCGCTCGTGTTCTACCGCGGGAAGCCACCAAAGGGCCTCAAGACCAACTGGATCATGCACGAGTACCGCCTCGCGGATGCGGCGAGCTCAACCACCAGCCGGCCGCCTTGCAACGTCGTCGGAGGCAAGGCCACAGCGTCTCTCAGGGTACGTGTGCTACTATTTTCTACAGTGTCAAGAACGGAACATAATCCGATCTACCCTGAGATTGCATTAACAAACATATGCATGCATCAATAATCTCTCAGAATGTTTTCACTAATATAATATAATATATAGCTAGTGTGGTGATCAAGCTCTAACTAGTGTCTCAGCTCGACGACTGGGTGTTATGCCGCATCTACAAGAAGATCAACAAGCTTGGAGCCGGCGAGAGGAGCATGGAGTGCGAGGACTCCATGGAGGACGCGGTGGCAGCCTACCCGACGCATGCCGCGGCTGCCATGGCCGCCGTCGCAGGCGGAGGAAGGCCGGCTCATCATAACGGCAATAACTACACTTCGCTGATCCACCACCATCACGAGGACAACTTCCTGGATGGATTTATCACAGCAGAGGACACAGGCCTCTCAGCGGGCGCCAGCTCCCTGAGCCAGCTAGCCGCGGCGGCGAGGGCAGCTGACACCAAGCAGCTCCTCGTCCCGTCGTCCTCCACCACCCCATTCAACTGGCTGGACGCGTCGGCATTCGCGATGCTTCCGCCGGCAAAGAGGTTCCATGGGTACAACAGAGACACCACTGACGGCGGCGGCACGTCCCTGTCGTCGCCATCCGAGAGGAATAACCTGGCGGCTGCCGGTGCCGTCGATAGTGGCGCCTGCAGCGGTTGCACTAATGCCATCGTTCCTACATTTCTCAACCCGCTCGGCGTGCAAGGTGCGACAACCTATCACCACCACGCCATGTTCGGCACACCAGTAACGCCGGAAGCTGCCGCGGCCGCCGCCACCGCCACCGCCACATGCGGTTTCCAGCACCCCTACCAGCTCTCCGGCGTGAGCTGGAACCCGTGAAGAATCCATGATACCGACATTGCCTATAGTCAGCATCGCCAGCAACTAGTACCAGTTGTTATAGTGGTAGGAGTCTCATTCAGTGAACCGCAGGACAGCTAGTACCACGAGCACGTACTTGTACGGAGCTAAGCAACCTTCGGCCTGTTCGCTGGTTGATTTGTGAGCTGGTTTGGGCTGGCTGGTGCTGGTTTTATGTGAGAGGAAATATTATTGGTTGGTTGGTTTGGGCTGGTTGAAACCAACAAGCGAACATGATTAATTGCAAGTAGGTAGGCCAATTTGAAACAAAAATCTAGCTAGCCAATACTTACACAGATATGATATTAATTAGCCATTTAGCCTCTTGCATCTATAGATTGAACCCTGCATAAAATAATTTAGCCTGCATGCATGTTCATGACCACCCCTGTTCATGACATCCCCGCCACAAAACAAAATTAACTGCTTAATTTAACTGCATGACAGTTCACACGGGCATGTAGTTGACGGGGAAAATATAATATAGATATTTGTATGCATGTAGATATATAGTATAGATATAATATAATATAGATATTTGTACGGTAATTATATTGCATGCATGTAGATATTTGTATGCGTAAAGCTCAAAAAAGAAAAAGATATTTGTATGCTTGATTCATGCATATGCACACGCATGGACCATGTTCATACTAGCTAGCTAGTAGCCTAGTACATACCTACAGAATTTCCTAATTGAGCCGCAGCTTGGTTGCTAGATATAAAAGCCGTCGTCGCCCGTCATCATTAGGCACCTGCAGGTTGTGTGCACAATTAATATAGCTGCATATGTAATCTATGTTTCGGTTGCATTATTGGACTGTAATGTATAATACAGACGAGTTTTAAAATGGCTAGACCATTTGCACTATGCCCTGTGGTGCCATGTCACTTGCACCCTCATATATCTGGGCTGAGAACATGCCATAACGGAATCTCTCGTCCAGCAGCCGGCCTCCTCATTCTCACGTCACTGATCGATGGATCAATGTCTACCACCGATCAATGGCCATCACGTCACATGCCATAACGGAATCTCTCGTCCAGCTAGCTAGTAACAAACTCAATCTACAGGAGCCAGGAGCCACGAGCCAGCTGTGCTCGCGCGAACGGTGCTGGCGAGAACGAACCGCGCGCGCTTGCTGGCGGTTCGTCGAGGCGCCGTCGCGTTCACCTGCCGAGAAAAGGCAAAAACCACGTGTCCGCGGGCGGCGTTGGCTAATGGCATGTACCGGTAGAGCTTGGCATGGAGCGCGAGACGTGCCCCATGGCGCGCGCGCCGCGGCTATCGAGAAGGAGCCCTGCCGGCCGGGGAGGAAATGAAGTTAGGCCTAGACGGAAAGAAGTTAGGCCCCGTTTAGTTGCCAAAAAATTTTGCATAGTAACTGTCACATCGAATCTTGCGGCACATGCATGGAGTACTAAATGTAGACGAAAAAAAAACTAATTAAGATCGAGAAATCGCGAGACGAAACTTTTGAACCTAATTAGTCCATAATTAGACACTAATTATCAAATACAAATGAAATGCTACAGTAAGCCAAAATCCAAAATTTTTTTGATCTAAACGCACCCTTAGGCGTATGCGCGCGCGGCAAGCATGCATCCTCTCTGGGTTTTTTTCCTCCGATCCGGCGGCGCCCGGGCGCCGACGCCGCCGCGCGGGCGAAGCGAGAGAGCCAGCGAGTTAGCGAGCGTACGGGCGCTCGAAACGTCGGCGCGGGGCATCATATCGCGGCCCGGCACATTTCGGTACTGTTGCCGCTGGCGTTCCCCGAATAGGGCTAGTACGTTTTGGGGTGATGGCACTGGCACCCGCGACCGCGAGACCGCGACGTGGACGGGGCGCGCATCATAATCTTATCTCTGATGCGCCGGAGGAATGGACCGCTGCCGCAGTCCGCGCCTTTAACCACCCTCGTTTTAACCCGGCCCGTGCATCCGCAGCCGCAGGCCGCAGATCACTTGTGTGGCTGGCGGCGCTCGTCTGCACGCCAACGCGCCGCCCCGCGATTCGCCCGCGTTTTTACCACGCCGTTGAGATCTGCCTGGTTGGTCCCGCGCGATCCAGCGCTGCCGCTGCGTGCTAGCCGCTAGGTGTTGCGACGCGATTGCGTAAATGCTATGCCATGCCGGCCGAGTGCTCGTGCGTGATTGGCTGGCTGGGCGAGTGAAGTAGTACTACTATACTAAGTGACCGTGGTTAGTGAAAGGGTAGATTTGTACTCCTACATCCGAAGGTGTATAATTCTGCTGTCACTGTCCCGCGACAATATGTGAAGCAAGAGACGACACATATCAACGTCAAATGGCAGCACGAGGGGTTAGACAAGCAGATCGGGGGAATTGATGCCGATATCTTTTTATTGCGGGATACGTATTAGGGGATAAGGACAAAATAAATTTTACTTTGTGCGCGCCTTTGGTGTAAAGCACGTTAGTTTGCTTGGACAAAGTTAAAAGTACGTCCTCCTTAGCTGAAATCAACTCATACTAAGCACCATGTACAGTCACCATGTTTGTGCGGCATGCATATGGTACTTGTCCGTTGATTGATATATACACACACACATGTCTAGTCCAGCGCCGTATGACGTTTGTCATGCGGAGGCTCCACCACCTTTGTTGCTGCCCGCTGGCAACTTCACACGCTGCTGCAGATCTTTATTGAGAAAATTTTGTATTTGACACTAGAAAAAGTTGTGCTCTTCTATTTGAAATCTAAACTTAAAATCTTTCTTATTTATCCACTCTGTCAATTTTTCCTTTCCTATATAACATTTCTGTCAGTTAGCTAAGGTAACGGTGTTAAATCCTATGCAAAAAGACCGTTTGCCCCTGCTGAATTTTTTGGTCATGACGTTACGCTCACAGGATGATTATTGCAAGTTCTCTCCCCATATGTTTGTTGTTGCTGTCTTTCATGGCAACTTTTTTTAAAAAAAAATCTTACACTTTTCTTTTTTATTTGCTTGTACAAATTAAGAGATATCAAAAATTAAAAGCACCAGCATCATCTTATAATATGAATTAATTAGGTGCATAGAAATGACAATAACATCCAGGTTTCACATGTAGCATGATATTAACATAGCTTACATAATTTTATAATTTAGCATCCAGGTTCATATATATAGAACAGACAATTGTTATACATATTCACATTACATATATAACATCCAGTTTGGGATATGGTAATCACAAACTTAATCTTCTTTTACTCATTGTGCTCATTGCAGGACTTCCAGTTTCAATTGTTTTGCTTCTTGTGGCCATTGAAGGGCTAGCTTTTTTGTGATTGCCAAGCAATTTAATTTCCAATAGAAAACTAGTATTTTCCTCCATCCTATGAGTGTAAAACGATATGCATGAGTACTAACCATGTACATTTAATCCTAAAAATCTATAAATCTAACTACTAATTTGAACTGACCTGAACAAGCTGGTCTGCTCTGTCCTAGCTCTGTCGACGCTCTGTTTCGCCCCCGCGCAGGGCCTAGGCCGGCCCTAGGCATGGTGTCGCGCCCCCAAGCCATGAGGATGCGCGCCAGCGCCATGTGGCCGTGCCCCCGTAGCGGGTGGCTGCAACCCCCTGCCGGGAGTGCCCACGTGCGCTGGGCGGTTGCACCCTCGCTCATGGTGGCTGTGCTCCACAAGGAGTCTCCTCCATCCTAGCTCGATCTAGGGTTGGAGACAGAAACTGGTTAGCCCATTTTCTTTGTCTACCTTTATTTTCCCAAAGGGCATTTTGGTCTTTCCACATCCTCCCGAAGAAAAGGACTCACGGTGCACGCCAACAACAAACCTGACGAAACGTCATGTAGGAAAGAAAAATTGACAAAGTGGACAAGTGAGAAAGATTTCAAGTTTGGATGTTAAATAGAAGAGCACAGCCTTTTCTAGTTCCCAATAGGAAATTTTCTCATCTTTATTCGGTGTGATGATGGTGATCTGTGAAGATTAAGGATAACTAATTACATGTTACGTGTTCCTCAGGCTAATCGGCGACGAACTGAAGAAGTATTGGTAAAATTATCCTGAAGTTGTCGTGGTAACTTGATACTATACATGGGTATCGCTTTCGATGGAGGCCGAGGATAACACATCGTGCTCCTAATCGGGCCAACCACAGGGTTACTTCACGGTATCATCTGTCCCGCGTGTGCCGCCAAAGTCGGATCAATCGAGACCCAGCCAGCGGCTAACAGTAACGGCTCTCCACGGCGCGGCCAAAAGCTTTCATCTCCTGGCGCTTGGACCCCATTGTCCCATCCCGTCCCGTCCCATCCCATCCAGTCCCAGCCGCTACAACGATCCATTGAGTGGTATATTGTTATTCTATGTGCACCTGCTCCAGGAGTCAAACCGGCGATAAGCACAACACACTATGGCTGGCTCTGTCGTTGATGTATTGAGCGAAAACTGCAAAAGCGACGGTGTCGGTGTTTTCGGACCACCGACGAGTAAATTTGTATTTGCGCGTCTGGCTCGGATGGTGTGCTCAGAGGACACAATGGTTTATACTGGTTCGGTCAGAACATCTCTATGTCCAGTTTGCTGCTGCTCGTGTTACTGGCACTTGGTTTACAGTAGGGGTTACAAACAGGCGAGAGAGGGAGATGATCCTAAGTCTCTGGTGGAAGAAGTGAAGAGGTGCTGAGAGCTCGCTTGCCGCTCAGCCGTGTGCTCGTGTCATGCTCTCTGGTGTCCAGATCCCCCCTTTCATGGCATGCCCTGCTTCCTCTTTTATAGGCCAAGGGAAAGCGCGGGTTACAGAGGAGGAAAAGGAGAAGAACGAGAGAGAGGAAGGCTTCCAGGGTTGCCGGGTCCTTCTCCTTCATGTAGATCCCGCCGATCCTGTAGATGTCAACAGGGACAGCTCCATGTCGTGGCCCTATTCGTCACTAGGTGCCATGCGCAGGCGTCATCTGCTGGTCATGGTGTTCCACTCCGTCTTGACGGACGTCATGGTGAACTAACGCGCATGTCAGTGTCCATATGAAGATTAGGCAGAACAACACCGACACGCCCAACATTGTTCTTGATGTAAATCCCTAGGTATAGCCTGTCATGGCCACAGGGTTACATCGAGGTGTACCAACCTCTTCCCTAGTGTCAGAGTTTTGACCCAGACCCATAAGCTTGGACCTGGAGTGGTTGGCGGTGGTATGGGTCCCCGTCGGACGAGACGGAACCCACGTCCTCGAGGTCAGGCATGTAACCATAGGATTCAGGAGGTCGAAAAGATTGTTCTTGATTTTGGTCCCCTAGGATCCAATCGGTCCACCGTCGTACTACGATCGCGCATTCGATCTCCTTGTGAGTCCAACTTCCCTCGAGCCCCTGCGCGTAGCAGGGGTCCAATCGAGGGTCAGCTCATCTTTGTGATCGTCATCCCTCAAGCATTTTTTGATAAAACAGAGGGACTGAGCTGTGCCATGTTTTTCCTCGATGGACTGAAACATGGTGCTCGGTGAGCTGTTAACAAGCTAGTCTGTGTGGGGCCCTAGCTTCCCATTCATGGGGGTCTTGCATGGGTCAGCTGGTGACCGACTCTAGATTCTCACTGGCCAATCCATATAGTTCTCAGGGTCCATTCGACTGATCCCAAGGGCTCGTTGCCTTTCTTCGAGGAAAAACTATGGACTAGGAACCAACCAAGACTCGAACATGGGCTAGGATGCCCGCGGCGCTCGTGCGCCTGGGTACTGGTCGATAGTGGGCCCATCCCTTTCCAGCCCTCACTCTAAGGGTGCCCCGAAGAGGCTGTGAACCCATCGACAAGCCAGCCTTCGAACACCTGTTCCTGAATGGGTCGTAGGAGCATTTTTAGCTCTGTATCCATCCTTACCTACGATGGTTCTTGGCCCATCGACTGGGCGAACTATCATCAAGCATGTCCTTCAAGGGTACGGCCAAAGATATCGTGCACACAATCTTTGGAGGGAGGTGACGTGACATGGCACAGCGGGCGCGTGAACCTTGGCAGATGGTTTGCCTTCTCGCCCTGCTCCATCCTATAAATAGCGGACCTCCCCCTTCATGTTTCTGCATATCAAAACCATAGCCTTACCTTCTCTGTTTCTCCACCGCCATCGTTCGGATCTGTCGTGCTTGCTAATCCGCCACCAGAGCCCTAGATCTGTAGCTTTCGCTTCTCTATTGTCGCCTTTGCTTCTTTGCAGCCGCCTCCATCCTATATGGATTAGTGGTACCGCTCCAATGTTCCCCATGCGCGTATGGAGGGCCCCGTCAAGCATGGTCTTCTCTGTGGGAGGACCGATGTGGCGGAGTGGCTTCTGCCTGGCTATGAGGATGCGCCGGTGCCGCCCGACAGCTACGTTGTCTCCTTCACGCCCTTCCACGAGCGCGGACTCGTGGTTCCTCCCCACCCGTTCTTCCAGGGTCTAGTTGCACCACTATCAGATCGAGCTGCAGCACTTGAACCCCAACAAGATCTAGCACATCATAGCCTTCATCGCGATGTGCGAGGGGTACCTAGGGATCAAGCCCCACTTCGAGCTATGGAGATATTTCTTCTCCATCTCCTTGATCAAGAAGAAGGAGAGAGGTCAGGGAGACCCTGTGTGGCAGAACCGCCTAATCTAATGCCTCCTAGGAGTGCTCATCTTTCATTAGACACTAAGCACTCAAGGGAGAACACTAAATCATGCGGTCCCATCAAGCACACCCTAGGGGAGAACCCAAAAATCTATATTTTTCTATCAAGATCACAAATGAGAGAATAAAGCTTACAATATTTTAACCATTTCTTACATCACTTTTAATACAACATCAGAGTATAATATTTATTGTTATAATAGTAGAATGTAATCATATTATCAGAGTTATGAGCAATTTAATTGAATAGCAAAATATAAACATGTGAACAGGGTTACGGTGGAATTAAATATCTATTTATGATGTGATGAAATATTGATATATAAACTATGACAACAGATCATAAAACTTATATTTAATAAAACATTTGGTGAGAGTTATAAATAAAAACTATGATCGCAGTATAAAAGAAATCCTCTTTGAGCCCACCATGAGGAATCCACACACAAAGGTCGGCTCTAGCCTTCACCTGTCACCTACAACACGGGGGAAATAAAACCCTGAGTACTCAATTATACTCAGTAAGACTTATCCGACAGAAGGAAAGAAAAGACTCCAAGGATATGCAAGACTATCTGGCTTGTGGGTTTATTGCATTTGCAGGAGCATTACTAAAAGTGCGTCCTTATATTCGATTTTTATTAGTAGTCACATTAGTTCATTAACTAACCTATTCTATGTAAGCACATATGCTACTTTCAAGCTGATGGTAAGCAATCAAACTTCCCTTTCTTCACCTTTCATCTTTTAGTTCTTACTACGATGCTAGACCACAGACAAGCCGTATCGGATTGCCCGGCGATTCATGAATCAATGCCCCCAGCTGAGTACCCCAAAAACACACGCCCCGCTTGTACCCCATACACAAGTAGGACCAACCCACTACCCTCCTATCATGGGGTCTAGGTCCTCGTTCAAACTGGGACTCCAAGCCCTCACCCTTGAGTCCTGGCCTTAGTGTGGTGCAAGGACCTCCTAACCCAAAAATCACCCTAACAGTCAGTCTGGAAAGAGCCGAAACCCATGATAAGAGAGTAATAAGTCTTCCAAGTGCCCATATCCAAGTATGTGCTCAGGATAATATGTCTGTGACTTACCTAGAGTCTTATGCAACGACCGGTCCTTAACCGACACAGGCAGGGAAAGCAGTGTAACCAAGCTATGCCCCATGGCCGTAGGACACAACCTCTTACACCCACCAATACCCAAACCATATCCCTGCCCGATCACCATTTTTTTCCACCATGTTATATATTCCAAGTGATAATAACATAGTAATATATTTCCTATATCTCGCGACTGACAAGCAATCACTCGACTTCTACCGGAGTCCTATAGCATAGCAATCTACATGATCCTGTCATACTAGTAAGACTCATAGGACAAAGATATATATATATATATATGCAAGTGGGTTTCATTCAACTCTTTAAAACTTAATGCATAAATATAATTGAAAGTGCAGAAAAGTAGGGGTTATGCATCAAGGCTTGCCTAGGTAAGATTTAATCAGAAGTTAGCTTTCCATCATGGCAACATGATCTCCAAAAGTACCATTCTCCAGCAACTCCTGATGACTCCGCGATCCATCGACGTCCCTTTTATGATATGCAATGCAATGCAATGCAATGCAATGCAATGCAATGCAATGCAAAGACGAAATTAATCGACTGCAATCGTGACTCGTAAAATACAATTTACGCCTCTCAAGTTAACGAGCTAGTTCTAACAATGACTGTACTTAGGCTACATATCTATGTTGTCGAATAAGGTGTTATTTCCCAACAATTATTTTAGTTATATAAACCCAAGTTATTTCTTTATTTCATTATATCGATTTAATCATTATTCAAAATAGGGCATCATTATATATCTAGCAAACTAATTATTCCAGAGCTACAAAAATTACAATGAGCAACTAATAATATTAGTAATTTACTATAAAATTCTTAGAGTCAACACTATCACCAATTTATCACAACAATTCCTACAAGTTTATATTTTTACAGTATTAAGTATCTCAAATTAATTATATAGCTCCCAAGAATATTATCAAACTATGTGAACAAAACATACTAGCAGATAGATCATGATTTTAGGAGACTAACAAAATTGGTTTTGCATTTTTATGATTTTCTACGATTTATTTTCAATTTTTGAATAACACTAAATCAACAAAACAAAAATCAACACAAAAGAAAAGGGCCTACGCGGCTCGGTTTGGCCCATAGACGCGCACGCGGCCTGCTGGCCAGGCGTGGCTCAGCGGCGCGGTAAAGGGTGCGGCGGCCTAGTTGGGACATGTGACCGGCGGCTCAGGTAGAACAAGCGGCGGCCCAGCAACCATAGCGGTTGGCCCACGTGCGGAGAGAGCTTGGCCCAAACGCACAGCGGGCACACACGGCCCAGGCGTGGGGCGATAGGCCAGCCCAGCTAGGCAAGCGCAGTGCATGGTGACAGTTTTGCAAAAATGTCCCCATGCCTCTATCTATTTAGTATGCTACCATTTCTACTATTCCTTTGAGTCACGATTATCACACCTAGGCCCTTACTGTTATCTCTATTTACTCTTGAGTCCACCTACTACCTTGAAACGGGGCAGCGCTAGGCGGAGGAATCGGCCGGTGGCCGATTCGGCACGTGGTGGTGATCGGCGACGACGGAGGCGGTGCGTAGGGGTAGCCAAGGGCGGCCATGGCACACCAGTGGTGGTTGTGGCCTCGCTGGATGCGTCTCGAGGCGGTCCCACCGTGAGCGCCAACGACCGACAGGGCGCAACGGTGACAGCGGACCACAATGATGGTGCTCCAAGGCTCGGGTGGTTGCACAGCGACAGCAGAACCGAGATGAAGGCAGAGTTGGTGGTTGTGGCGGCTTGGTCGGCGTAAACGGCAGCTCCCAGCCGATGAAGACGGTGGAACGGCGCGGGGCAACGCGGCTCAGAGCGCTCGCAAGGGAGAAGGAGAATGACAGGTGGGAGGGAGGCGCAGCGACAGTGGCGCAGAGGAGGCTTGAGGTGAGGCAGAGCTGGGCGCGTCCATCCTCTAGGTGGTGGTGGACTTCCATGGTGACCCGGTGGTAGGGGACGCGCCGGCGCTGTATCTGTGTGTGGCTCAAGGCAAGCAGGCCACGGCAGCGAAGCCGTACTAGCACAGATGGGGCAGCGCTATGGTTGCCGCATCCAGTGTGGAGCCATGGGGTTCTCGTGCGTTTGCGTATGCGGTGGTCGGTGGCACTGCGGACGGGCGAGAGGCGCGGCGATTGTGGCCTCTAGTGGCAGAAAGCAAGCCGAGAGAGAGCAAGCGGCGTGGGCATGGGGCGTAGCATGGCGGTGTGGGCACTACGGCTACTGTAGGGCGTGAGGAGAGGGGAAGGGAGGGGTGGTGCTAGGGACAAGGGCATGGATGCCAGGAGTGCCGAGCGCTGAGGATTCGGCCTCCACTTGAACACGAACGCAGGGGTAGCGTAGACAGAGACAAGCCGCGGTAGGCAGAGACAAGCTGAGATAGGCAAGTAGAGGCAGCAGAGGAATTCATGGTGCAGCAGAGATGATGCGATGAAGCAGGCAGCGACCATGAGCATCAAATCATAGCAGCGGGTCCAAGAGAGTCACCGGCATCGGCTAGTGGTAGAGCAGGGCAGGGAGATGTCCCATCCTCACTGTGGATCAGTCCGCTCGCTAATCAATAACTAAACCACGACAGACAGCTGAACACATAGCGTCATGTGGCTCTGCTGGCTGCGGCAGTGTAGGTGAAACGAGCGGCTACGAACGCACATCAGCATTTGTTTTCCAAAACCCAAGTTGTGTTTTCATCTACTCGACTTGTACTTCAATTTTTATTAAAGCCCCAAACACACGTTCTATATTATTGTTGCTCTATAAAAATCACTTTTCAAGCTGACTATTATTTATCGACACAACTACGAATGGGTTTTCCATTTTTGTTCCTTTTCAAACTAATTTTTAAACTAACAAACATCATAGCCAGTACCCGAACAAACATACTAACACACTCACGACAGTTCTTACCTTGCTGACGGCATAATTTTTCTACCCACATTATATATCATTTTAGCTCTCAAATATGCATTTTCTAAGCCGGCTATATATATTTTCAAACACGGCTACAGCACTAAAGTTTGTTACTCAATATTTTAAATGCAACAAAAATCATGTTCTAAATTTTACTTAAGTACTATATACCAGTCGTATCGTATTTTTGTTTATAAAGTTTATTTTTCATGCTTAATCAAATAAACAAGCCATTCACCCTTTTATTTGCTATCAGACATTTTTAAGCACTAGTCCATATGTCATACTAACTCATAGAAACAAAACATCTAGGAACTAATTAACCCGATGTTCAATATAATTTGTAAAAATTAACACTTTTAAACTTTAGTTAAATTTTAAAATTCGAGAAAATCGTTTTGGTAAATCCTCTTAGGTCTAAACCTCGGTGCTATGCAAGCTCATAACACTAGAGGTGTTACAACCAACCCCCCTAAAAAGAATCTCATCTCAAGATTCAAATCAAGAACCAGAAGAGGGGAAAACACGATTACATTTTGTAAATCAGAGGTTACACGACTTTGAATGCTAAACCACATAGGGATTCAGAGATACATGGTTAAGAGCAATCTAATACAACCGAGACTTAATCTATAAGTCAAGATAGACGAGGACAATGGAGAAACAACTAGGAAGATGATTATCCAAAACATGGCGTAGGTCCAACTAGATCTAGAAACAGGAGACTGAGAAATCAAACATCGTGAACCCTAAGACCAAATTAACCAACGGTAGACTTGAACTTCTTCGAGAACCAGATCCTTTCTTCTTTTTAGATTACACCATCACCACGGACTGACGAACCTAGTTCCACAATAATGACTGGATCTCATAGCTCTACCTCAAATTCGAGGGGATGGGAATGGAGAAGAAGAGCAAGGACTAAGGGCATCTTATAGTGGCAAACGGAGGTAGGGCACAACACACTAGAAGTGGAGATGGCATGAATGTGATACACAGACGAGTCATGCTGTGGGGATAAGGTCGGCCATGGTGTGCTCCCTACGCGAGCGAGTGGAGGAGAAATAAAGGAGGGAAGATAAGAGGGTGCGCTCGACTGAGGGAGGCGTGCGGGCGGCCATGTGCCCAAAAGAAGAAAGAAGGGAGGGGGAAGGGGGTCCTAGTTGAAAGTTCCTTGTGTGGTTTTGGTACTTGAGTGACAACCTAGGTGGACTAATTGTGTTTTTGTGAGATGCATAGGTGATTAGTCCACAGGTACATGTGTATGAGTAACATATGCCATGAAGGTTGAAATGGCTCGGAGATGTTGCAAAGCTCATACATGTGATGATGAAGGAGCTCATTACACATGAGACATGACATTGAGTTATGTGATCAAGGTGGAAAGATCAAGACAAGACTTGGCTTGATGGACCGGTTGTAAGAGTGAAGGGCAGGTCGAAGGCTTTGGAGCTATGGACCGCGTGGTGGTGAAGCTTGAGCAAGACTTGGCACCGATGGACGAAGGCAACGGTGAAAAGCAAGTGAAGTCAAGATTGATGAACCAATATGATCACGTGATCATATGAAGTGGATCATATCATTGTTGATCATGTTGGTGCATGTGTTGCATGAACAATGGAGGAGATGGAATGGAATGCGCAAGGAAAAGGTATAACCTAGGGCATTTCATTTCACTAGTCATAGGTGTGTAGAGAAGTTGATGACTGGGTTTAGGATAGATGGCCGTACTATCAAGAGGGGCAAACTTGTTTGCATATCGGCCATCTAGTGCCACTCATATGATCTAACTTTGCGTCATCGCTAGGATCCAGTGGCATGGCAAGTTGAGTGGCTAATCCTTTGGAAAATAATTAGTGAAAAGGCTAACACATACACATGGTGGTGTACACTTGGTGATGTTGGCATATTTACAAAGGAGAAGAAGTTAGAGTTGATGTGCATCAACTTGGTAAAGAAAAGGATTTTGAAACTTCACCAGCAGAGTGTCCCGCCCATGTAGAAAAGATAGGGTTTCACAGAGTGCACCAGACTGTTGATCATGTAGTGACTGGATGCTGGGGTCCTGCATTCCGATCAGTGGCAGCAGTGAAGGCGCAGGCATCGATCTTTGACCAGATGTAAGGTGGGTGTGTCTGGTCCCACTGATGTGGAGGCACAGATAAGAGGAGAAAAGGACCTAGACGCTGATGCTGCGTTCGATCATGACCAGCCGGACGTGTCCGGTTGTGGTTGAGCAACTCTAGGAGCTTACTAGAAGTGATCGAACGCTGGAGTCCTAGTGTCCGGTCGTGATCAAACTAACGCAGTCTGGTCATGAATGAAACCACTCCGAAAACTGATCAGACTCGGCAGAGGTGCGTCCAGTCTTGGCATTGTGCTATGTCCAGGTCATCACTTGACCATTGAGGTCAAGTGATTGAGGTTGAATGGTGGCGACACATGGCGTGCATCCATTGACCGAATGCTGGTAGGGTGCGTTTGGTCGATCTGATCGGAGCGTCCGGTCACCTCGGGCAGTGCCTAGTGAAGGGGTACAATGACTCTATTTTCTTGGGGGCTATAAATAGAAGGTGCTCTCAGCCATTGCTAGAGAAGAGTGCATTGGGAGACTTTGTGTCCATGCTTGAGAGTGCTTGGGAGCCCTCCATCTCACATATGCTTGATAGTGATTATTCGATTATGTGTGAGAGCGATTCTAGTGCGATTGCATCATGAGATTACATCGAATGGCACTAGGTGGTCGTCTTGCAAGCTGGTGGTGCTTGTTACTCTTGGGGGTTGCCACCTCCTAGATGGCTTGGTGGTGGTCTCCATCGAAACTCACAAGAAGCTTGTGCGGTGCTCCGAAGAAGAGCTTTGTGAGGGGCATTGTGCTCGCCTCGCGGGAGGCACGAAGAGCAACTCTAGTAGAGCGTGTCATTGAGCTACCCTTACTTTCGTGGTAGGTTCTTGTGATGCCCAATGTGCGGGCTTGGTGGGTGATGCCAATTACCCGCCGAACCACCAAGTGAGCGGTCGACACAACGGGGACTAGCATGTTGGCAAGCACATGAACTTCGGGAGAAAAATCACCGTGTCAACTTTGTTCTTCCTGTTGGTTTGCAATCCCCTTACTAAAGCTTATAATTACTTTCACATACATTGTGCTTGTGTAGTTGCTCTTGTAATTAGTTAGCTTGTGTAGCTCACTAGTTACCTTCTTGCTTGTGTAGCATAAGAAGTAGCTCCCTTGCATGGCTAATTTGGTTTGTGTAACCTTGTTAGTCATATTACTTAGTTTATGTAGCTAAGTATTTGTGCTCTCTAATTTGGTATTGGTTGCATTGTTATTGAGCATTGCTAGTGAGCTTAGGAGCTTTGTGCTTTTGCTTACTAGCATGTATAGGAGCTCCTTCGTTGCTTAAAGTACTAGTGGCATAGGTTTGTGTGACCTTGCTTCTTGAATTGGATAGGTGAGCTCTAGCTAGCCCGACACCTTTGTTGCATAATTAGGATCTTTATAAGGTATTTGTGAACTTCGATAGAGGGGTGTAGTCTTAGCTAGACCGATTGTTTTAATTCCACAATTGTTTTGGTTAGCCGGTGCGATTAAATTTAGAAATGACTATTCACCCCCCCCCTCTAGTCGTCATCTTGACCCTACACCGGTCTCTGGTTCGGGTGGCTACCCTCGATGAAGCAGTGGAGGAGAGGGAATAGGGGAGCATCTACATGGAGGTTGGGGACAGTAGTTCACGCCCTAACCACCAAGCTGAGCTTGATGCGCGACATTGTCACCTTGGTTGGCCAGGAATGATATGACCATGCTTCCTGACCCTCATGTTCTCTTTCCATGCCTCTAAGTCTTGTCTTCTTCATAGATCCTTATGGCCCGCAGCCGGAAGTAGTCCCAGTTCCTTGCTGAGGAGACACGGTAGAGTGAGGGGCTGGCCACACAGCTCGCTTGTCGTCTGTCAGGAGATGGCTGAGCTTGCCCCTTGAAAGGTCCTAATATGGCTAAGGGGGGTGAATAGCGTACTTAAAAATCTATAAATCAACTAGAGCAATTTGATTAGTATGATAAATAGCGAAATGCAAACTTGCTCTAGCTCTACAAGGGTTGCAAGCCATCTATCCAACAATTCTAGTTGCAATGATTACTAGGCACACAACTTGTAATGTTACTACTCACTAAGAGCTCTCAAACTTGCTATTCTAAAGAGCTCCACTAGATGAACTTAAAATAACAAAGCAAGCTCTCAATTCTAATTACACTAAAGAGCTTGCCACAACTAGTTTGCAAGAATATAAATGAGTGAGTAGGGTGATTATACCACCGTGTAGAGGAGTGAACCAATCACAAGATGAATACTAAATCAATCATCGAGAGAATACCAAAGGGCAAGAGACAACCAATTTTTCTCCTGAGGTTCACGTGCTTGCCGGCACGCTAGTCCCCGTTGTGTCGACCAACACTTGGTGGTTCAGCAGCTAAGAGGTGTTGCACGAACCTCGTCCACACAATTGGACACCGCAAGAACCTACCCACAAGTAAGGTAACTCAATGACACGAGCAATCCACTAGAGTTACCTTTTGGCTCTCCACCGGGGAAGGCACAAGACCCCTCACAATCACCATGATCGGAGCCAGAGACAATCACCACCCTCCGCTCAACGATCCTTGCTGCTCCAAGCCATCTAGGTGGCGGCAACCACCAAGAGTAATAAGTGAATCCCACAGCGAAACATGAATGCCAAGTGCCACTAGATGCAATCACTCAAGCAATGCACTTGGATTCTCTCCCAATCTCACAATGATGATGAAACAATGATGGAGATGAGTGGGAGGGCTTTGGCTAAGCTCACAAGATTACTACATCAATGCAAATGGCCAAGAGAGTGAGCTTGAGCCGGCCATGGGGCTTAAATAGAAGCCCCCATGAAATAGAGCCATTGTACCCCTTCACTGGGCACAACTCGGGGTGATCGGACATAGGACCCTCAGCAGTCTGGTCGCCCGATGCTTGCCATGTGTCATCGGCTTCAAACATCGATCGCCCGATTTCAACGGTCAAGTGATGACCGGATGCGTCAGTTAGAAAGTGACCAGACGTAGGACCCTAGCGTCCGGTCAGTTTCCAGTAAGGTTCCAAACATGAAATTTCATGACCAGGACACGTCTGGTCATGCTCGACCTAGACACACCCAGCGTCCGATCAGTCAACATTTCCTATGTGCACCTCACATCAGTGTACTGTCAGCACTGACTGGACGCACCCTGCCAGCGTTTCGGTCACTCTTCGCGCCAGCGTCTGGTCACATGACCTGAGACCATGTGCTTACTACTGTCACTGACCGGACTCTGAACCTAGTGTCCGATCACTACACCACCAGCGTCCGATCATTCTGTGAACCCCTGTCTTTTCTATATAGGGCGCTAGTGGAGTTTCCAACCCTTGCTCAAATGTGCCAACCACTGAGTGTATCACCTTGTGCTCATGTGTTAGCATATTTTCACAAATACTTTTAAGGGTGTTAGCACTCCACTAGATCCTAAATGCATATGCAATGAGTTAGAGCATCTAGTGGAACTTTGATAACCGCATTTCAATATGAGTTTTACCCCTCTTAATAGTATGGCTATCTAACCTAAATGTGATCACACTCGCTAAGTGTCTTGATCACCGAAACAAAATGGCTCCTACTATTTATACCTTTGCCTTGAGCCTTTTGTTTTTCTCTTTCTTCTTTTCAAGTTCAAGCATTTGATCATCACCATGCCATCACCATTGTCATGATCTTCGCCATTGCTTCATCACTTGGAGTAGTACTACCTATCTCATAATCACTTTGATAAACTAGGTTAGAACTTAGGGTTTCATTAATTAACCAAAACCAAACTAGAGCTTTTAATCTCCCCCTTTTTGGTAATTGATGACAACCCTTACACACAGATATGAATTGAGATTTAATTGAATCCATGTTGCTTGTCCAAGCATATTTTCCATGTGTAAAAGAATATTGACAAGTTTCATGAACTCTAAATAGTAGCAATTGCTCCCCCTACATAAGTGCTAAGAGTTTGGATTGTAGCTTGCACATATGCTTAGATAGGAAATATAGGAGACAATTTCTACCGTATGATGCTAAGGTATAAGAGATAGACCTTTGAAGCGTGATACCAATCGGAGTGCACCAATATACCATTCTTAGCACCATTAGTAACTATATATACATAAAAAACTAGAATACCCCATGAGATCAACATTACAAGCAAGGGTCTAGTTTCCATAAAATGAACATAAGTCTAGTTACTTTAGCCTATGCATGCTAGTTTTTCATTTCACCATTCAAGCATATAACTAGCATACACCACACAAGCATGGATATTGAAATTTAAAACTTGTGCCATGCAAGCAAATATATGAAATGCATATTCAAATACAACATACAAGTTTATGAGCTTGCTCCCCCTACTTATGTGCATTTTTTATTGATCCCCTTACAATATTATTTCATTTGTTTGCTCCTCCTATCTTACTATCTTTATGAATTTCTCTCCCCCTTTGTCAACAATTAGCATAAAAGGTGAGCTCAAATTATAGATAGGTTGAGGTGAAATCATGTGAAATGAGAATCATTTTCCCAATTTGGTTCAATCTAGATCACTTGCAAAAGATATTTAACTCGGTTTGATCCAAGGACAAGCTTCTTCACACCTCTAAATAAGGGTTATCTTGTACCATGTTGAGTTAAACACTTATAGCTTATTTTCTAGATCAAATACTAGGTTTACAAGCCCACAAACATGTCATATGTTACCACTAGATCATTTCAAACATACAAGCAATAGTGGTACCATACAAGCATCAAATTCATTTGATTTTAATGAATGAGCCTATTCAAATTTGAAATATGTCTAGATGCACTAAACATGTCCTTAGCAAGGATGTATGCCATGCCAATCAACTTTTACCTTGGATTGCTCGAAGGAGAGGCATGTCATATAAGTGGGGGGTGCATCAACACATATTGGAGAAGTCAAATATGTTCAATTCATTCCTTAGCTTGCAAAACCTCTTTTCATCAAGTGGCTTGGTGAAGATATCGGCAAGTTGATCTTCGGTGCCCACACTCTCAATGCAAATGTCCCCTTTTTGTTGGTGATCTCTTATGAAATGATGGCAAACATCAATATGTTTTGTTCTTGAATATTGAACCGGGTTGTTGGTGAGCTTTACGGCACTCTCATTGTCATATAGCAATGGCACTTGCTTGAATTTAATTCCAAAGTCACTCAAAGTAGCCTTCATCCAAAGTAATTGAGCACAACAACTACCGGCCAAAATGTACTCTATTTCGGCTATTGAAAGTGCTACACTATTTTGCTTCTTTGATGACCAAGACACAAGTGATCTTTCCAATAGTTGACATGTGCCTGATGTGCTCTTTCTCTCAACTTTGTATCCCGCATAATCAGAGTCCGAATATCCAATCAACTCAAATCTTGCTCCTTTGGGATACCATAATCCAATATTTTGTGTATGCTTCAAGTACCTCAATATTCTCTTTGTTGCTTTTGAATGACTTTCTCTTGGTGAGGCTTAGAATCTAGCACACATGCATACACTAAACATCACATCCGGCCTTGACGCGGTCACATAGAGTAGGCTTCCAATCATAGACCGATACATCTTTTGATCCACCATGTTGCCACTAGCATCACTATCCAAGCTTCCACTTCTTCCCATTGGTGTACTAATAGCTTTATCATCATCCATTCCAAACTTCTTGAGCATGTCCTTGATGTGCTTGCCTTGACTCACAAATGTGCCATTCTTCATTTGCTTGATTTGAAGACCAAGGAAGTAACTAAGCTCTTCAATCATGGACATCTCAAACTCACTTGCCATTATCTTGCCAAACTCTTCACAAAAATCTTGATTTGTTGACCCAAATATGATATCATCAACATAGATTTGCATTATAAACAAGTCATTTCCAAGCATCTTGGTGAAGAGAGTGGTGTCAACCTTTCCCATTTTGAATCCCTTAGAGAGTAGGAAATCCCTCAATCTCTCATACCATGCTCTTGGTGCTTGTTTCAATCAATACAAAGCCTTTCTCAACTTGTAAACATGGTTGGGTTTCTTTTCATCTTCAAAACCGGGAGGTTGCTCAACATACACAAGCTCATTGATATACCCATTGAGAAATGCACTTTTCACATCCATTTGGTATAACTTGGTGTTGTGGGCATAAGCACATGCTAACAAGATCCTAATTGCTTCCAATCTTGCAACCGGGGCATATGTTTCTCCAAAGTCAAGACCTTCAACTTGAGTGTAACCTTAATCCACTAATCTTGCTTTGTTCCTTATTACTATCCCATCTTGATCTTGCTTATTCCGAAAGACCCACTTGGTTCGTATCACATTATGATCCTTAGGTGTCTCAACTAACTCCCATACTTGGTTTCTTGTGAAGTTGTTTAGCTCTTCATTCATAGCATTGACTCAATCAACATCCTTCAAAGCTTCATCTATCTTCTTAGGTTCAATGGATGACACAAATGAGAAATACTCACAAAATAAAGCCAATCTTGATCTAGTTTGCACACATCTTGAAATATCACCAATGATAGTGTCTAAGGGATGATCTCTTACAATATTGGTTGGTTGAAGCACTTGCACTTGATTGCTTGCATTTGATAGATCACTTGGTTGAGATGATGAACTAGCCACTTGTTGTTGATCTTGCACTTTGTCATCACTAGTTCTTGCTTGAACTTGATCATGAGAACCACTAGCTTACACATTTGAGTTAGAGAGCACTTGATTTTTGTCATCTTCAACATCAATCACCTCTCTAGGCTTTATATCACCAATGTCCATGTTCTTCATTGCATTGACCAATTGAGTGCCTCTTACATTATCTAGATTCTCATCTTCCTCTTGAGAACCATTTGTTTCATCAAACTCCACATCATGAACCTCCTCAAGAGTACCAATAGCCAAATTCTAAACTCTATAAGCCTTGCTAGTAGTGGAGTAACCAAGCAAGAAACCTTCATCACATTTCTTTTCAAACTTGCTCAATCTAGTGCCTTTCTTCAATATGTAGCATTTACAACCAAAACCCCAAAAGTATCCTATGTTGGGCTTTCTTCCATTCAAAAGCTCATAATGTGTCTTCTCCATCATGGGGTGACAATAGAGTCGGTTGCTATAATAGCAAGCCGTGTTGATTGCTTTGGCCCAAAATGAATTACTCACATTGTACTCACTCAACATTGATCTTGCCATGTCAATCAAAGTTCTATTCTTTCTTTCAACTAAGCCATTTGATTGAGGAGTGTACTTGGCTGAGAATTGATGTCTAATTCCAACTTCATCACACAACTCATCAATTCTAGTGTTCTTGAATTCACTATCATTGTCACTTATAACTTTCTTGATGGTTGTTTCAAACTCATTGTGAATGCCCTTGACAAATGATTTGAATGTTGCAAACACATCACTCTTGTCAACAAGAAAGAATACCCATGTGTATCTAGTGAAATCATCCACAATCACAAATCCATATTTGTTTTCACTAATGCTTGTGTATGTGGTTGATCCAAACAAGTCCATGTGCATCAACTCAAATGCCTTAGATGTGCTCATCATGCTCTTCTTAGGATGTGTGTTACCAACTTGTTTTCTGGCTTGACATGCACTACATAGCTTGTCCTTCTCAAATGTGACATCTTTTAAGCCTCTAACTAAGTCATGCTTAATCAACTTATTCAATTGTTTTATTCCAATATGACCAAGCCATCTATGCCATAACCAACCCATGCTAAACTTAGTGATCAAACATGTTGTTAATTGAGCTTCTCTGGCATTGAAATCAACTAAGTATAGATTTTTATATCTAAATCCTTTGAATATCAAGTTAGAGCCATCTACACTTATAATCTCTACATCATCCACACCAAATATGCACTTGAAATCAAGATCACACAATTGAGATACCGATAAAAGGTTGAAGTTTAAGCTCTCTACTAGTAGCACATTGGAAATGCTCAAGTTATTGGATATTGCAATCTTACCAAGCCCTTTGATCTTGCCTTTGCCATTGTCACCAAATGTGATACTATCAATCCCATTACTCCTGTTTTCATTGATTGAATTGAACATTCTTGGATCACCGGTCATGTGTTGTGTGCACCCTGCTATCAGGCACCCAATGCCTTCCTCCGGCTTTATAATTGACCTACAAAAGAAGATCAATTATTTTTAGGTACCCAAACTTGCTTGAGTCCTTGAAGGTTAGTTACCAAGGTCTTTGGTACCCAAATGGCCTTCTTCTTTGGGCCCACAATTGGTGTACCAATGAACTTAGCCTTTGCACCATTGGCACCCTTAACAAGCATGTAACAAGAATCAAATTTAATTGAGGATACAATAGGTAGCTTGTTCTTGTTAATCTTGCAATATTGCTCTACATGCCTAACTTACTTGCATCTATTGCAAAACCGACCATTGCCCTTCACAAAGTTAACTTTGGGAGTGACAAAGACCACCTTGCCTTTCTTGGGGGTATAGCCTAATTCCTCTTTGTTGAGAGAAAACCTTTGGCTACCCAAGCACTTTAGCAAGCGGGCATCTCCACCATAGGCATTGCCTAAGGCACGAGTGAGCTTATTCACCTCCTTCTTAAGGGTCTCATTTTCCACCATTAATGAGGCATCACAAGTGAGACCATCACTCAAAGGTGAAGTAAAAGTAGTTGTGCTATAAGAAGTGTTAGTGGGAGCAACTATAATGGGCTTATAAAAAGATTCATCAATAAGATCACATGTTAGTCCCACATCACATGATACAATCACTTGCTCCTTCTTGGCTTCCTCTTTGATTTGCTCGATGAGAGAGGAGTGAGCTTTCTCAAGCTTAGAGTGAGCTTTGCCAAGCTTCTCATGGGCTTCTATTAGCCTCTCATGAGTGGCATTGAGCTCATCAAGGGATTGCTCAAGAAATTTGACTTTCTTGTTCAATTCCTTGACCTAATTTCTCTTCATCTCAAAGCAAGTATATACTTGCTCACATATGTCCATGAGCTCCTCCTTGGAGTACTCCTCCTCATCATCATCACTCCTACAACCATCACTTTCACATTCATCATCATCACTCACATTATATTTTACCTTGGTAGGTTTTGCCATGAGGCATGTCGAAGGAGTGTCGAAGATGGAGGGCTTGTTGTTGATGGCGATGCTTGCTAGTGCTTTCTTGATAGATTTCTTGCCATCATCACTAGAGTCATCACTATCCAAAGAGCCATCATTATCCCAAGTGACCACATAGCCTTCACCCTTCTTCTTCTTTTGGAAGGTTATTCTCTTCTCCTTCTTTTCTTTCTTATCCTTCTTGTGCTTCTTCTTCTCATCCTCATCATTGTCACTATTGTAGGGACAATTTGCTACAACATGATCGGGACTCTTGCAATTATAGCATCTTCTCACATATTCTTTGCTTTTGGTGTGATCTCTTCTCTTTCTTGCACCATAGCCCTTCTTCTTCATGAATTTTCCCATCTTGCGTACAAAGAGGGCCATAGCTTCATCATCAATATCACTAAGATCATCATCATCACTTGATTCTTTCTTGGACTTGCCCTTGTTCTTGGATGATGATGAGCTAGCCTTGAATGCTATACTCTTCTTCTTCTTTTCTTCTTCTTCCTTCTTGTCATCCTTGTCATCCCCCTCCCTTTCCACACGGTATGTCTCTTGGGCCATGACATCACCTAGTACTTGGTTAGGGGTAATCTCCTTCAATCCTCCTCTTATGATAAGCAATCTCAACATCTCAAATCTTGGAGGTAAGCACATCAAGAACTGATGAGAGACATCATCATCCTTGATCTTCTCTCCCAAGGCCTTCAAGTCATTTACAATCACTTGCAACCGATGGAACATTTCTAGAATGCTCTCATCTTCCTTCATCTTGAAGCTTGTCAACTTATCCTTGAGAATGTACAACTTAGCACTCTTCACCGCTAGTGTGCCCTCATATGTTTCCTCCAATCTCCTTCACACCTCATTTGCTCTTTCACAATCCTTGATTTGCTCAAACACCTTGGAATCAATGGCATTGTATATGGTGTTAGCCATTGTATTGCATTGCTTGTTGGTCTTGTCTTGGTTGGTGGGGTCATCGGGATCAATGATAGCATAGTCATTCTCGGTCACCTCCCATACTTGATCATTGATTGAACCAAGATACATCCTCATCTTTCTCTTCCAATAATCATAGCATGTGCCATCAAAGAACGGTGATTTGCCCCCCACATGGTTGAACACAACTTGAGCCATAATTTGACACCAAGGTTGTTAAGCCTTCAATCAAACAGTGACCACGACTCCTAATATGGCTAGAGGGGGATAAATAGCCTACTTAAAAATCTACAAATCAACTAGAGCAATTTGATTAGTATGACAAATAGCGAAATGCAAACTTGCTCTAGCTCTACAAGGGTTGTAAGCCACCTATCCAACAATTCTAGTTGCAATGATTACTAGGCACACAACTTGCAATGTTACTACTCACTAAGAGCTCTCAAACTTTCTATTCTAAAGAGCTCCACTAGATGAACTTAAAATAATAAAGCAAGCTCTCAATTCTAATTACACTAAAGAGCTTGCCACAACTAGTTTGCAAGAATATAAATGAGTGAGTAGGATGATCATACCGCCGTGTAGAGGAGTGAACCAATCACAAGATGAATACTAAATCAATCATTGGGAGAATACCAAAGGGCAAGAGACAACCAATTTTTCTCTCGAGGTTCACGTGCTTACCGGCACGCTAGTCCCCATTGTGTCGACCAACACTTGGTGGTTCGGCAGCTAAGAGGTGTTGCATGAACCTCGTCCACACAATTGGACACCGTAAGAACCTACCCACAAGTGAGGTAACTCAATGACACGAGCAATCCACTAGGGTTACCTTTCGGCTCTCCACCAGGGGAAGGCACATGACCGAGACCGTGTGCTTACTGCTGTCACTGACTGGACTCTGAACCTAGCGTCCGGTCACTACACCACCAGCGTCCGGTCATTCTGTGAACCCCTGTCTTTTCTATATAGGGCACTGGTGGAGTTTTCAACCCTTGCTCAAATGTGCCAACCACTGAGTGTATCACCTTGTGCTCATGTGTTAGCATATTTTCACAAATACTTTCAAGGGTGTTAGCACTCCACTAGATCCTAAATGCATATGCAATGAGTTAGAGCATCTAGTGGCACTTTGATAACCGCATTTCAATACGAGTTTCACCCCTCTTAATAGTACAGCTATCTAACCTAAATGTGATCACACTCGCTAAGTGTCTTGATTACCAAAACAAAATGACTCCTACTATTTATACCTTTGCCTTGAGCCTTTTGTTTTTCTCTTTCTTCTTTTCCAAGTTCAAGCATTTGATCATCACCATGCCATCACCATCATCATGATCTTTGCCATTGCTTCATCACTTGGAGTAGTGCTACTTATCTCATAATCACTTTGATAAACTAGGTTAGCACTTAGGGTTTCATCAATTAACCAAAACCAAACTAGAGCTTTCACCATGTTGTGCCCAGTGAAGGGGTACAACGGCTCTATTTTGTGGAGGCTTCTATTTAAGCCCTATGGCTGGCTCAAGCTCACTCTCTTGGCCATTTGCATTGACATAGCAACCTTGTGAGCTTAGTCAAAGCCCTCCCACTCATCTCCATCATTGATTCATCATCTTTGTGAGATTGGGAGAGAATCTAAGTGTATTGCTTGAGTGTTTGCATCTAGAGGCACTTGGTGTTCGTGTTTTGCTGTGGGATTCGCTTGTTACTCTTGGTGGTTGTCACCACCTAGATGGCTTGGAGCAGCGAGGATCATCAAGCGGAGGGTGGTGATTGTCTCCGGCTTCTATCGTGGTGACTATGAGGGGTTCTTGATCTTTCCCCGGCGGAGAGCCAAAAGATACTCTAGTGAATTGCTCATGGCTTGTATGATCCTCATCTTGTGTTGGTTGTGCGGCACCCTGTTGAGGGTTTGGCGTGTGATGCCAATTAGCGCGTGAACCTCCAAGTGAGTGAATCACCACAACGAGGAGTAGCTTGTCGGCAAGCAAGTGAACCTCGATAAAAAATCATTGTGTTTATCATTTGATTCTGAGGTGATTGGTCTTCATTGATATTCATTCTTGTGATTGATTGGCTCCTTCTTCGACATGGCGGTATAAACAAATTGCTCACTCTCTTTACATTACCGCAAACTAGTTGTCAAGCTCTTTAGTGTATCTAGTTGTGAGAGCTTGTTAGTTTGGTTAGTGTGTCTCTTTAGTTAGCTTTTGAGAGCACACTAACTTAGTGTAGTGTCATAGTTATTGTGTGGATAGAAACTACATAAACTAGAATTGTGGTAGGTGGCTTGCATTTTTAGTAGGCTAGCACAACACTCGCTTCATCTCATAATTGTCTAACTGGTTTGTTAAGTGTTGTTGTAGAATTTTTTAATAGCCTATTCACCCACCTCTAGCCATTAGGACCTTTCATCGGCAAAGGCCGATATACACTCGGCAAAACCTTTGCCGAGTGTTACACTCGACAAAGGGGGCTTTGCCGAGTGCTAAATCAACACTTGGCAATGAATTTTCCAAAAAATATATAAAAAAACCGCCACCGCTGCCTTTCTGCGTGTGGCGCATGATGGATCCTGGGCACGTCCTGCGCGGTGATGGTCTGCAGCCTCTAGTTGCGGTCGTAGTCGATGAGGGCCATGCTGGGGCCAAAGCTGACGGGCTCTTCGCCGTCCCTGATGGCCTCGACGTGCAGCGTCAGTGGGGCCCCGGGTTCGAGCTTGCGGTTGATGACATGTAGCGCGTAGTGGGCCGTCGTCCCTGCCGCGAACTGCTAGACCTTGCCAGAGCTCCTGCACGTCACCTCCAAGAACTACCAAGTGGCAAGCAGACAGCAAGCGCGTCAATTCGAGGAGAGCCGGTGCAGCAGTAGGAGGAGACCTTCCACGGCAAGCAGACAGTAGACAACAAGCAGACCTTCCATGGGATGAAGATGTACAAGAAGGTTCATGGGGCTCTATGCAGCAGGAGGAGAGCGGGTCTTACCGATTGCGGTGGAGGAGAAGAGTCACTGCCACCATCCTTGCCTGGTTGTTGCGCGTCGCTGGGCTACTACGCCCGCCGCTCCATCGCAGCGCACGCTGACTCGTGCCCTGCTGGGAGAGCTACCCACCCTCGGATTTGCCTGGCTATTACGCATCGCCGTGTAGTTATATAGTATAGCAGCTTTGCCGAGTGTCCTAGATCTGACACTTGGCAAAGCAGTGTTTGCCGAGTGTTCTAGATCTGATACCTACTAAAGATGAACCTACTAAAGATGAATTATTTGCCGAGTGATAGTGATGATGATGAACCTACTAAAGATGAATTATTTGACATGCTAGAAGATGCCAAAGAACACTTTGACATTAAGAGAAGGGAATATAAGAGCTTGAATAAGGAGGTAAAAGCCCTTAAGCAAGCCCTTGATGAGCTCAAAGCAACTCATGAGAGGCTAGAGGAAGCCCATGAGAAGCTTGGCAAGGCTCACAAAAAGCTTGAAAAGGCTCATTCCTCTTTGCTTAATGAGCAAGATAAAAAGAAGCATGTTGAGACTTGTGATGTAGGTTTAGCTTGTGATATGATTGATGAATCATTATCTATGGCTATCATTATTGCTCCCACTAACCTTTCTTGTAGTACTTCTACTTCCACCTCATCTAGTAGTGATGGTCTCACTTGTAATGCCTCACTAATGGTTGAGAATGAGAACCCCAAGAAGGAGGTCGATAAGCTCACTCACACCTTGGCTAAGGCCTATGGTGGTGAGGACCGCTTGCTTATGTGCTTGGGTAGCCAAAGAGCTTCTCTCTACAAAGAGGGATTAGGCTATACCCTCAAGAAATGCAAGGCGGCCTTTGCTCCTCACAAGACTAGTTTTGTGAAGAACAATGGTCAGTTTTGCACTAGTTGCAAGCAAGTTGATCATAAAGAGCATAAATGCAAAAACAAGAGCAAAAATGCTAATGTATCCTCAATTAAGATTAATTCTTTCTATGTGCTTACTAAGGGTACAAATGGTGTGAAGGCTAAGTTCATTGGTAAACCATGGATAGGCTCAAAAAAGAAAGTCATTTGGGTACCAAAGAGCTTAGTAACTAACCTTCAAGGACCCAAGCAAGTTTGGGTACCTAAAAAGAATTGATCTTCTTTTGTAGGTCAATTATAAAGCCAGAGGAAGGCATTAGGTTCTTGATAGTGGGTGCACTCAACACGTGACCGATGATGCAAGAATGTTTAACTCAATCAACACCAATGGCAATTATGGTTATGATAGTATCACATTTGGTGACAATGGCAAAGGCAAGGTCAAAGGGCTTGGTAAGATTGCAATATCCAATGACATGAGCATATCCAATGTATTGCTAGTAGAGAGCTTGAACTTCAATTTGCTATCCATGGCTCAATTGTGCGATCTTGGATTCAAATGCAGATTTGGGGTAGATGATGTAGAAATTATAAGTGTAGATGGCTCTAATTTTATCTCCAAAGGCTTTAGGTATGAGAATCTATACTTGGTTGATTTCAATGCTAGTGAAGCTAAATTATCCACATGTTTGTTCACTAAGTCTAGAATGGGTTGGTTATGGCATAGAAGGCTTGGTCATATTGGAATGAAATAATTGAATAGATTGGTTAAGCATGACTTGGTTAGAGGCTTGAAAGATGTTGTGTTTGAAAAGGATAAGCTTTGTAGCTCATGTCAAGCCGAAAAACAAATTGGAAACACCCATCCCAAGAAAAGCATGATGAGCACTAGTAAAGCATTTGAGTTATTGTATATGGACTTGTTTGGGCCAACACAATACACTAGCATTGGTGGTAATAAATATGGCTTTGTGATAGTGGATGATTATACTAGATACACATGGATATTCTTTCTAGTGGACAAAAGTGATGTGTTTGCAATATTCAAATCATTTGTCAAGGGCATTCATAATGAGTTTGAAACAACCATCAAGATAGTTAGAAGTGACAATGGTAGTGAGTTCAAGAACACTAGAATTGATGAGTTGTGTGATGAATTTGGAATTAGACATCAATTCTTGGCCAAGTACACTCCACAATCAAATAGACTTGTTGAGAGGAAAAATAGAACACTCATTGATATGGCAAGGTCTATGCTTAATGAGTATAATGTTAGTCAATCTTTTTGGGCCAAAGCTATCAATACGGCTTGCTATTGTAGCAACCATCTCTATTGTCACCCATTGAAAGAGAAGACACTATATGAGCTCTTGAATGGTAGAAAGCCCAACATTGCATATTTTTGGGTCTTTGGTTGCAAATGCTATATCTTGAAGAAAAGCACTAGATTAGGCAAGTTTGACAAGAAATGTGATGGAGGATTTTTACTTGGTTATTCCACTACAAGCAAATCATATAGAGTTTGGAATTTGGATAGTGTTACTCTTGAGGAAGTTCATGATGTTGAATTTGATGAAACCAAGGGTTCACAAGTAGAGAATGAGAACTTGGAAGATGTTAGAGGCATTCAACTTTCAAATGCCATGAAGAACATGAATGTTGGTGAATTGAGGTCTAGGCAAGTGAATGATAATGAAGATGATCAAGTGCAAGTGCTCTCTAACTCAAATATGCAAGATGATACAAATCAAGTTAGTACAAGTGGCTCTCATGATAATGAACAAGATCAAGTGGCTAGTATATCATCTCAACCCAATGATCAAGCAAGTGCAAGCAATCAAGTTCTAATACTCCAACCAACCAATATTACAAGGGATCATCCATTGGACACTATCATTGATGATATTTCAAGAGGTGTGCAAACTAGATCAAGATTGGCTTGATTTTGTGAGCATTTCTCATTTGTGTCATCCATTGAACCAAAGAAGATAGATGAAGCAATGAAGGATGTTGATTGGGTGAATGCTATGCATGAAGAGTTAAATAACTTCACAAGAAATCAAGTATGGGAATTAGTAGAGAGACCAAAGGGACACAATGTGATTAGAACCAAATGGGTTTTTAGAAACAAGCAAGATCAAGATGGGATAGTAGTAAGGAATAAAGCAAGATTGGTAGCACAAGGCTATACACAAGTTGAAGGTCTTGACTTTGGAGAAACATATGCCCCGGTTGCTAGATTGGAAGCTATTAGAATCTTGCTAGCCTATGCTTGTGCCCACAACATCAAGCTCTATCAAATGGATGTTAAGAGTGCATTTCTCAATGGTTACATCAATGAAGAAGTATATGTTGAGCAACCTCCCGGTTTTGAATATGACAAGAAGCCCGACCATGTGTTCAAGTTGAAGAAGGCATTGTATGGCTTGAAGCAAGCACCTAGAGCATGGTATGAGAGATTGAGGGACTTCCTACTCTATAAAGAGTTCATGATGGGCAAGGTTGACACCACTCTTTTTATCAAGAAGATTGGAAAAGATTTGTTTGTGTTGCAAATCTATGTAGATGACATCATATTTGGATCAACCAATTAAGACTTTTATGATGAGTTTGGAAAGATGATGGCCAATGAGTTTGAGATGTCCATGATTGGAGAGTTAAGTTACTTCCTTGGTCTTCAAATCAAGCAATTGAAGAATGGTACATTTGTGAGTCAAGGCAAGTATATCAAGGACATGATCAAGAAGTTTGGCGTGAATGATAGTAAAGCCATTAGCACACCAATGGGAACAAATGACAACTTGGATAGTGATGCAAGTGGAAATATAGTGGATCAAAAATTATATCGGTCTATGATTGGAAGCCTACTCTATGTGACCGCATCAAGGCCGGATGTCATGTTTAGTGTATGCATGTGTGCAAGATTTCAAGCCTCACCAAGAGAAAGTTATTTGAAGGCTACAAAGAGAATATTGAGGTACTTGAAGCATATACCAAATGTTGGTGTCGGTGTTTCGTACAAGCACTGGCAAGTAAATTTATAGTAATGCGTGTTAGGCTCGGATGGTGCGCTAAAGGACACAGGATTTATACTGGTTCGGGCGGAACGTCCCTATGTCCAGTTTGTTGTTGCTTGTGTTATTAGCACCGTGAACGGTCTATAGTAAGGGATACAAACTGCCGAGAGAGGGACTGGTCCCAAGTCTCTGATGGAAGGATTGAAAGGTGGTCAAGAGCTTCGTAGCTGCTTGAATGTGTGTATGAGTGCGTTCTATTGTTCGGTCCTATTTTTTCCGTCCCCCTTGATGGAGGAAGCGCATCCCCTTTTATAGATGAAGGGGCCGGCTTTACAAGGGTGAGGACTCCAGGATGCGTATTCTACTTAGTCTTGTGGCTCACGTCTACCTGATCAGGTCCTCCATTCTGATGAGTGCGAAGGAAGATAAGTGCTTACAATATTGTCGATGTCTCTGTAGGATGTCAGGTTAGTCACAAAGCGCTGCCCCGCGTAGGGTATGGGCTGTAGTATAGTGGTTTTGACTTATGAGCCTCTCCCAGCCTTGCTCCGTGTGCCTTCTGGTTCCCACGATTCCTTGTTGGGAGAATTCGGGGTCGGGGTTCGGTGTAGCGCCGTGGCCAAGGCCTTCCGACTGGGAGGACCTGAGGGCTCGAGAAGCGGGCGCCGCCCCCTTGGGTCCACAGCGTGGTGACGGAATATCCGTCGTCCGTGGAGATAGCAAATCCTTTCCTGGAGCGTAGCGGTTGTCGTATATCTTCGTTGGGTTCCGTGTCCCAGAGCTGAAGGCGGCGCCTACAACTCTACAGGGTGAGGTGCACGCACCTGTTATACCTTTTGGGCTCTGCGGCGCCCGGAAGGGTCTAAAGCATCAGTCCTGTCGTTCCCTGGCAGTCCTTTTCCTGCCAGGGTGCAGGGTACGGTCATTGGAGCCATGGTTGACCCGAACGTCTTGTCTCGTCCTGTACCCATCATTATGAGGGATAGATATCGATCAGGGCAAGGCTTGTTCTGGGCCATCGGGTGAGACGGAAACCATTCCCTATCTCTTGAGCGAGACTAACCCCGTCCCTCCGGGATCGGGCGAGGCGGAATCCATCCCTTAGCCTTCGGGCGAGACCGAGCCCGCCCTATAGGCGTCGGGCGAGATGGAGATTAGCCTTGAGCCTTTGGGCAAGGCAGGGTTATCCCACAAAGGCGTCGGGTGAGGCTGACCCCGCCCCTCTGGGATCAGGCGAGACGGAATCCATCCCTCAGCCCTCGGGCGAGACCGAGCCCGCCCTCAAGGCGTCGGGCGAGACGGAGTTTATCCCTCGGCCCTCGGGCGAGACCGAACCCACCCTCAAGGCGTCAGGCGAGACGGAGTTTAATCCCCCGGCCCTCAGGCGAGACTGAGCCCGCCCCAAAGGTGTCGGGCGAGGCGGAACCGAACTCCTGTCACTCGAACAAGGGTTGACATGACGCCCTTATGCGTCTAGAAGTTTTTCACGTTTGGTGGTTATTGGTTCCACCTTCTGGGGTACCCTGGTATTAGGTCCCCGACAGTAGCCCCTGAGACTCTAGGTGATTCATGTAGAACCGCCTGGAGGGTGTTTTTGATTTGGTCGAAGCTAATTTGTCGGAGGGTGTGCGTGAGTGCACCCGATGGGTGTAGCCCCCGAGCCTCCGGGTGACTCGAGTAGAGTCGCCCGGGGGGTTATATCGGCCCCTTCGCGGGTAAGGCTGAAGGACTTAGTTTTTTATCAACTGGATGTTTTTTCGAGTGGGTCGTGGTGTCCTGTTCGCTGGGAACTGATTCGGGGCTGTCCTAACTGGTGCTTCTGCCCTTGATTGAGGATCGTTCGTGGATTCCTTCTTAGTTGGGCCGGCCGGTGAGTTTCTGGGCCCTAGGTGGGCCAAAGAGAAAAGAATAGGCCTTTGCGGCTTGCGTTTCCCTGGTGGGTAGAGAGTCCGGATTTGCTTGGGGAAGGCGAACCGTCCGCCAAGATTTTTGGGGTGAGAAGATAGGGACTGCGGGCGCGTGTCCCGCGACGTGACGCGGTGGCGCGCGTGGCAGGCCCGGAGATCAAGGCAGACAGTTGCCCTTCTCGCGTCCGTCGCCCCTTATAAAATCGCGGGGTTCGCCCCCAGGGTTCCATATTTCGCTCCCCTTCCTTTGCGTTCTGAAACATCCGCCGCCAATCTTTCTAGCCTCTCGCGCCCGTATCACCACCGTCGACCGGCCTGTGTTCGTGTTCCAGCCGCCATCAAGATTGCGCCTGCCCTTCCCCCCTACTGCTTTAATGGAGTTGTGGGGTAGATCAAGCATCACCTCCCGGTGTCTGGAGGGCCTCGTCCGCCGTGGCCTTCTCCACCCACTGTCCGCCGTCTAGGAGTGGTTGCTTCCTGGCGACGAGGGTGAGCCGGTGCCGCCTGAAGGGTATGTCGTCTCTTTTGCCATCTTTCATGAGTGGGGATTCGGGGTACCCGCGCATAGATTCCTCCGGGGGCTATTAGATTACTATGAGGTAGAGCTGCAGCATCTAACTCCCAATGGGATTCAGCATATGGCAGCGTTTGTTGCCCTGTGCGAGGGCTTCCTGGGGATCGATCCCCATTTTGATCTGTGGCGGTATTTCTTTAGTATTAGTCTGTCGAGGAGGAAGATTGGGGGGAAAGAAATGAACGCGCCGATGGGATGTGCCAGTATTCATCTGCGCCATACCCGGTCGAAGGGTTACCCATACATGCATCTGGCAACATCCAACAAGGGATGGCACTCGCAATGGTTTTATGTTAATGAAGGACCGGAAACGGCGACCAGAGGGGGGTGAATGGGAGCCTCAAATTTCTTTCGAAATCTTCGACCACTGTCCCAACATCAATCCCCAAAAAGCATACATGAAAGACTTGATGACCACGACCCTAGAGAAGGGTGGATGCTCCCTCAGAACACAGCGGGTCACCACAGAGCAAACGGAACACAGATCAAAGCCCAAACGAGCAAACTCCCAAAAGAAAATAGCACTGCTCCTGCAAATATCGGACACGTCCGGTATTATATTGGACACGTCCGGTATTTTCCGGACACGTCCGGTATGATCTCGGACACGTCCAGGATTTTCAGCAGCAAGCTGACCAAAAGAGAAAAATCCAAAACCCCATCAAACGGTGTCCAAAAATCATGAAATTTTAACCATAGCTCTTTAGACACCAAGGGAAGATCTCCACAAAATTTCAGCTCAAAACTCCAAAGTGAGAAATATCGGACACGTCCGGTATGATATCGGACACGTCCGGTATGAACGAGCAGTTTCTTGGGAAAAATTAAATCAAGCCATAACTTGATCAAATCAACTCCAAATGACTTGAAACTTTGCACAAGAGTTCACAAGTGAGTAGAAAGGTAACCTCTAAAAGATCATAGCCCGAGACAAACTCTAACTCCATGAATCGAAGGAATTGAAGAAAACCCCATAAAATAGGTCAAGAACTAAAATTGCCCGGATCTGTGATCTCGTAAGGAATTAGTGGATTTCCTTCGGTGGAAAGCTTCTACTCATGTCACTGATCGATCCAAGGCAACAAGAACGAACCGAAACCATCCCAAATCGAAGAAACGAGAGGGGAAACAAGAAGAGACAAAAGGAGCTCGTGAAGAACACCAAAATCACATCAAGAACACAACTAAATCATGAATCCCAGAGGACATACGGTGGTTACGGCCACCGATTCCTTTAAAACCAAGTCACAATTTGAGTTGTGGACCTCTCTCATACATGGAAGCAAACTAGAGGAAGAAACCCTAAAGGAGAAAATGAAAACTGGAGGAGGTGAGGGAGATGGGGGCTCCCTCATCCTATTTAACAGGGCTATTACACATTCCCAGTTTTGCCCCTGGATACAAATGAGTTGAACCGCTAAGCCCAAGGGCGTTGTTGTCCAACCCGGTGTAATCTTGATCTGACGGCCACCGCGCCTTCTCACCGGTAGCTTCGTCTCGCCGCGAACTCCCCGATGCCGCCACGTGCTGTCCGTCCCTCCTCGAAACCTCTGCCCGGGTTTTGAGGCCCAAACCCATAAACCGTCCATCCGATGGTTTTGAGGTCCAAACCATCAAACCGTCCGCGAGTAGCGTACTCCATACGCGTCCCCCGCCATCCGACGCGTGTCACCGCCGTCCTCGACTGGCCGGCCCGCCAAGTCCTCCTGAGCCTCGCTCGACTCACGCGTCCGTCGTCTTGACCCGGTCAACACCGTCACTCCATGTCTTCTTGCACTTGTCGATGTCCCAAGTGTCAGCCACTGTGGCTAGTCACCCGGCCTCTGGGTCCCTCGGTCCAAGCCTCACGTCCGTCCTTCACCGCTCCCGATTTGTCGGCACGGCACGTCCTCCTTGACCTTCACCTCGCCGTCGACCACCGCATCCGAGCTCCACACCTGCACAACACAAGCCAAAAGACATGTCGCACACATAGCTTTCGCCATGGTAGGATTAGTCACCACTCAACCTACTTCATGGATCACATTGACAATCACTCATCACAAAACGAACACACAAGGGTACTTGTCAACCTTGTGTTCGCAATCTCCCCCTTGATGAGTGCATTGTCAACACCAATACACGAACAGCTTGAGCAAAAGAAAAAGAAGAAGAAGAGAAAAGAAAGAACTCACCCAAATGACCAAAAGCCAAAGAAAAGCCAAAAACTGGGTCATTTGAAGGTGAGCAAAACTTGGTCCCCAAAGACATGGGCAACGGCTCAACGCAACCAAGTAAAACAAAACTAGCCCTCAAGAAGAGGCAACGGGCTCAACGCCACTAGCAAAGCTCGAAAAGCCAAAAAACTGCTAGACCCTCCAGAAGAGGCAAAGGCTCAACACATCTAGCAACACACCTCAAATGCAAAACTGCTAGACCCTCCAGAAGAGGCAAAAGCTCAACACATCTAGCAAAACACCTCAAATGCAACTCCCCCTGAACAAGTGCAATCTCTCTCAAATGAATGCATATCGCTCAACTTCAGGTGACATTGTGAGTGTGGAAACTTCTCCCCCTTGTTGACACATGCACTTATCAAGCTAGAGCCCAAAGATTGCATCTTCCCCTCAAATTATGCTATGAATGCAGAAATGCACGAATGCAGAAGCTTCAAGATTATAGTAAGTAGATTGAAAAGAGGCTCTAGTTGATGCTGTCATGTATATATAGCAACACATACAAGTGCTAGCAAATGCTCAAAGTGACCAAATGAGACGAAATATGGCATTTAAGCAATTTTGATCAAGTTTGAGCAATTTTAAAAGAGGGTTCACCACCAAAGGAGCACATAGCAAAAATAGACAGGAGATCGACCTTGTGCTACACATGTATGCAAAGTGAACTACCCCAAACAAGGTTCACACATCATGTCATGAGACAAACTTGTGGTTTGATCAAATTTTAGACACCAATTGAAATTTATTAGAGTTATGCAGCTTATTACCAAAGTTTGTCAGACAAGTGTGTGCGGGAGGTTATCTGTGCCACCAAAACCTGACTTAGCGACCATGTCAAGCCTATGCCAAAAGCAATCAGAAGCTTAAGACAATGATCTCGGTATCCATTATAGAGCTCAAGTTCACCAATAAGTGCAATTTGGAGCTGTCTCGATACTCTGACATAGGATAGTATAGACCCATCCCGATCTTTTCAATTCACTTAGTTTGATTTTCAAGTTTTAGCATAAATTCAAGTTTCTCAAGCAAGTGTGTAACTCAAAGTATGAGCCGTAGCAACTAAGCATATACATGAAGCAAGAAAAAGATCTCAACACATTCTATACATGCTAGTGCCACAAGTAGTGGTGAACACATTTCATGTTTCAACAAGTTTTAATCAAGTTCACAGTTTGGAAAATAAGCTTAGCTCATAACATGCATCAATTGATCAAGAGGAGCCTAAGCCAAAAGCACATCATGTATATCCATAACATCCCCAACAAGAGCATAGTGTCAATCTAGCTACTATAAGGATGAAGCTCAGGATGCAATATGATACATGATGATATGATATGCAAGTATGATATAAAAACAAAAACAAAGACTAAACTACAAAGAAAAGCAAAACTATAATACAACAACCAAAGTTCCCCTCCTCTAAAAAGGGAAACAAACTCCAAGCTCCCCTCGCAAGCGAGCAAACTGGGCTTGGTCAAGTGGTTTGGTGAAGATATCTGCGAGCTGGTTTTGGGTATTAATGTGGTGCAGATCAATATCACCTTTCTCATAGTGGTCACGCAAGAAGTGAAAGCGAACTTCTATGTGCTTTGTCTTTGAGTGAAGGACTGGGTTTTTGGCTACACTTATGGCGCTGGTGCTGTCACAAAACAAAGGCACTCGCCTAAACTCTAACCCAAAGTCTCTCAGAGTAGCTATCATCCAAAGCAACTGGGAACAACAAGCAGCAGCAGCAACATACTCAGCTTCTATGGTGGATTGGGCGACGCTAGACTGCTTGCGAGAAGACCAAGACACAAGAGAAGATCCAAGAAATTGACAAGTCCCTGAAGTGGACTTCCTCTCAACACGACAACCAGCATAATCTGCATTAGAATACCCACAAAGAGAAAGAGAGGAGGAAGCTGAAAACCAAAGACCAAACTCGGGTGTGAAACGAAGGTACCTAAGGATCCGCTTGATGGCTTGACGATGAGACGTGCGTGGAGAAGACTGAAAATGCGCGCACAAGCAGACTGCGAATTGGATGTCTGGTCTCGTCGCTGTTAGGTACAGCAGGGACCCGATCATGCTTTGGTATTCCTTCTGGTCCACTGCTTCTCCCTCCTTGTCCTCATCCAGGGCCATCGTGGTTGACATGGGCGTTGAAAGAGGCTTGGCCTCACCCATATCAAATTTCTTGAGCATGTCCTTGGTGTACTTGCCTTGGTGCACGAACGTCCCCTCATGAGTTTGCTTGATTTGCAGCCCAAGGAAGAAAGTCAATTCGCCCATCATGCTCATCTCAAATTCCCTGCTCATAGTATCTGAAAACTTGGCAACAAGAGCATGAGAAGAGCCACCAAAGATTATATCATCCACGTATATCTGAACCAAAAGGATGTCTGTGCCTTGCTTGAGGAGGAACAGAGTCTTATCTACGGAACCCATCCTAAAACCCTTATCAAGCAAGAAAGCTTTCAAACGCTCATACCAGGCTCTCGGGGCTTGTTTCAAACCATACAAGGCTTTGTGGAGTTTAAAAACATGGTTGGAGTACTTTGGATTTTCAAAGCCAGGGGGTTGCCTCACATAAACCTCTTCCTCTATGTACCCATTCAAGAAGGCACTCTTTACATCCATCTGATACAGCTTGAACCCTTTCGAAGCTGCAAATGCTAAAAGAATCCTAATGGCTTCTAGACGGGCAACAGGAGCAAAGGTTTCTTCATAGTCTATTCCCTCTTTTTGGCAAAAACCCTGAGCCACTAATCTCGCCTTGTTTCTCACCACCACCCCATCCTCACTCTGCTTGTTCTTGTAAACCCACTTTGTACCTATGGGGTGGCACTCTGGTGGAGGTGGAACTAAAACCCACACTTGGTTCCGCTCAAAGTTCTCTAACTCCTCGTGCATAGCATTAACCCAATCGGCATTAGATAGTGCGTGTCCAATATCTCGAGGCTCAAAAGAAGCTACGAAAGCAGAATGAGCGAAATGGGAAATATGATAAGACTTGGAACGCATTACCCTTTCGTCGATGTCGCCGATCATGGTCTGAGGAGGATGGCGTCGCTGGATATGTCGAGGTGCACCCAAAGACGAAGTCGCCTCCCCCTCATCCATAGCTGGGGCCTCCTCAGTCGATTGAGGAAGCGGCTCGCACGGACCCCATGAAGTAGAGGTGGAGGGCTCGGGGCCGTGAGCCGAAGTGGTCGAAGCTGGCTCGATCGGGGCAGCCGGTTGAGATGGCTTGGGATCATCCCAATCGACGTCATCGTCATCCTCAACAAAAATGCTATCACCCATCTCTTCATCACCTGCACGTTCAAAGACCGAAATAGAAGAGGGCATGGTTTCGTCGAAGGTGACTTCACAAGTCTCCACGACACGGTTAGTCTCAAGATTAAGCACACGGTACGCATGTGAATGAGAAGCGTAACCAAGAAATATACCGTCCGAAGATCTAGATTCAAACTTGTCAAGATTACCTTGCTTAAGAATGAAGCACCTACAACCGAAGACTCGAAAATGACTCACCTTGGGTGGACGCCCAAACCGCAATTCGTAGGATGTCTTCTTTAAGAAAGCACGAAGAAAAATGCGGTTTGAAACATGGCAGGCGGTGTTGATGGCTTCGGCCCAGTAACACCTAGGAGTCCTATGCTCATCAAGCATCGTCCTGGCCATTTCAACCAAAGTCCGATTTTTGCTCTCAACAACACCATTCTGCTGAGGGACATAGGGTGAAGAAAACTGATGTTCAAGACCCAAGGAAGTGCAAAAGGTGTCAAACTGAGAGTTTTTGAACTCAGTGCCATTGTCACTGCGGATAGCTCGTATGACATTCTTTGGTAACTCAGTTTGCAACCTCAAGATCAAGTCACGAGCATGAGAAAACGCTTCGTCCTTGCCCTCCATGAAAAACACCCAAGAATAACAAGAAAAATCATCCACGATCACTAGAACATACCACTTCCCTCCCTCTGACCGAACCCAAGCCGGACCAATAGTGTCCATATGGAGTAGCTCACCGGGTCTCGTGGTCATGACTTGAGTCACTGGAGGATGGGAAGCAGCCACCATCTTTCCGTGGCGACAGGGATGGCATACCAGATCCTTCTCAAACTTAAGTTTGGGCAATCCTCGGATCATGTCAAGAGAACTCAACCTCACTAGGAGATCGAAGCTCAAGTGACCAAGTCTCCTATGCCACTTCCACAAATCAGAAGAAGATCCAGCAACCAAACAGCGAGAAGAACCGAAAGACTGAGAGAAATCAGCTCTGAAAACTCGGCCAAAAGGAACGATCTGACAAACTAGATGTCCCTGAGAATCGAGCACATGAGAAAGTCCAGTCTTAAAGCGCACCTCAAACCCATCTTGAAGGAGTTGCGAAATAGAGAGCAAATTAAAATGCAGGCTTGAAACCAAAGCAACGTCCTTCAAGATAAAAGACTCATTGACCTGAATGGTCCCACGAGACAGCACCTTACCTTTGCTATTGTCCCCAAATGTGATGTACTCCTTGTATTGCATGGGGTCGAGGCTGGAGAACCATTTGGAACTTCCGGTCATGTGGCGCGAGCAGCCGGAATCAACAAGCCACGTGTTCTCCAGGCCTCCGCTCTGCATCAATAGAAAGACAGGGGGTGAGCAAATGGCACAACACTGGGGTTAGTGAAATGAGGAGAATACCAGTGTTGAGTCATTTGCCCTGGAAAAGTGTTAGGAAAAACACCATACATGCCATGTCCCATTGGAGAGAAGCGATCACCATGTGGGGGAAAACGTGGTCCGCTAGGAGTGTGGGACTGAAAGCCACCATCGCGAGGTCCAGAGTCATATAGATCATGACTTGGGCCACGCCGGGCACGACCACCATGTGGTCTCGCCACCTGAGGCCTAGCACCTTGAGGCATTACACCTCTAGGCCTAACACTGTGCCTCTGAACAGGCGGTACATGTACGCCATGGGGAGGACAGTACATGTTCTGGTTGTTCAACTTGTACTCACGCCGCTCATCTCTCTTCCTCCTAAAGCAAAACTCAGCCAAATGACCATCTCTATGGCAATAGTCACAGTGGTACCTCACCTCTCTCTTGGATGGTGGTTGACTCACTCTCTTGTGGATGTGGTTTACTCTCTGAGGCTTTTTGGCTTTAGGAAGGGGTGCACTAGAGATGTTGGGTAGAGTATCGAGTGAGTTCCGAAAGTGGTTCGGTTTGGGAACCCAAACTTGCTTGGATGGTGGAGCTTTTGGTGGTTCTTCAAACACACCATCTTTGATCATAGGCTTGGTAGACTCTGGTGGAGGGATCTTGATCAATTTGGGAGTGTTGGTGGGTTTCTCACTTGGGTTCAAACCACTATGTTCACCAACCTTGCCATAGACATGCTCACCCTTCCCACCTATAGCAAAGCCTACTCCCGATGAGTCAGTTCCCCGCCTGAACTGGCTCACCATCATGCCCAACTGGGGCTCACTGCACGACACCCAGCTCAAGATGGACCGAAGTTGTGTGTTTTCTTCCTCGGTTCCCATCTTGTCGTGCCTGCAGGACTCAAGCTCCAACACCAAAGCTTCACATCGAACACATGTAGTGGTGATGCTATCTAAGTTGGCCTTCTCAAACTCAGCAAGTTTGGCAACCTTCTCTGCCAACTCAGATTGCAAGCCTGAGCAGGACTTGCACGCACCGAGCAACCCAGAATGAGACTTCAACTCATAACATTCATCAAGCAAAACAGCATACTTGGATTGCAAGTTAGAGAGGTTAGACATGTGTATAGCGCACTCATCGCACTCCTCCTCCTCTGACACCACTACACCACTCTTGGCAAGCTCCAACTCCTTCAAAGCAACCTCTAGCTGGTCCTTAAACTCTTTTCTCTCGCGGGCAGCACGCTTAAGCAACTTATCTTGACTCATCAATGTATCATTCATAGTATCAAGCTCAAGCATAAGTGAGTCAAGTGTGGGCGGTACCTCGTTTTCGTCGTCGTCGATGTCGACGTCCTTTTTGAGCTTTGCTCCACCGTCAACCGCCATAGTGCAAAACCCACCACGGTTTGCACCGGCGACAAAGCAGAGACCGTTGAGCTTGTCCTCGCGCTTCTTCTCGGACTCATCGTCGGTCGAGGGACAAGAAGAGTGATCATCGTCGGAGTCATCGTCGAGGTCGCTGAGGGAGGCGAGGAAGGCGCGTTCTTGAGCTTTGGCCTTCCTGCGGTACGCCTTCTTGATCGCCTCCTTGTCGAAACCGCCCTTGGCCTTGTGCTTGCCAGAGTTGTAGTCGCGCTTATCCTTGCGCTTGCTGGAGTCGTACTTGTTGATGAAGGGCTTCTTCTTGGGGCAGTGCGCGACGAAGTGGTCCGGATCTCCACATCCATAGCATCCCTCCTTCGGGCCACCACTACGTCGGCGATTCAAACGGTTGTTGTGAAACCGAGAGAACTGACTGATGATGAGTGCCAACTCATCATCCCCAAGAGACTCCAGCTGCTCCTCTATGACTGACATCAAGCACGACAAAGAGAAAGAAGCTTGTGAAGGGTTAGTCAATGAACTTGAACCACTACCTGAGACCAAAGCCATGGTTGGTGCAGAGGGATTCTTGAGCTTGGCTTGGGTTTGGTAGTCGATCTCTGTGGACTTGAGCTTGCTGAAAAGCTCGTCAACGGTGAGGGTGTCGTAGTTGGCGGACTCGATGATCGCCGACACCTTCACATCCCATACCTTTCGATCAAGGGCATAGAGAAGCTTGAGCGCCCTCTCATGATCACTATAAGGTAGGTTGGCCTTGTTCGCTTTCATTTTGTTGACGATAGTCTGAAAGCGGGAAAACATGGCATCGATGGACTCGCCATCAAGCTGAGAGAAGTTCTCGTACTCATGCTTGTACGTCTCATAGAGTCTGGTCTTGACCTGTGCGGTCCCCTCGTGATAGCTCTGAAGCCTCATCCAGATCTCTCGAGCTGTAGTACAATCGGAGACACGCTCGAACTCAGAAAGCGAAAGACTCGAGAAAAGCACACTGCGAGCTTTGCTATTTGCGTTGTGCCGATCCTTGTGATCCTGGGTGGTACGGGCCGCGGTAGGGAGCACAACATAAGTAGCATCCTCGCAAATTTCCCAGACGAGCCAATCAATCCCCTGGAGATGCGCAGACATGCGGATCTTCCAATAAGGATAGTTTGACCCATCGAAGTGCGGTGGTTTGCTAGAACCACGCTCCATGTCGCCTTCGTGGATCACGGACCGATTAAGGTGGAATGATCCTTAACCGGCTCTGATACCAATTGAAGGACCGGAAACGGCGACCAGAGGGGGGGGTGAATGGGAGCCTCAAATTTCTTTCAAAATCTTCGACCACTGTCCCAACATCAATCCCCAAAAAGCATACATGAAAGACTTGATGACCACGACCCTAGAGAAGGGTGGATGCTCCCTCAGAACATAGCGGGTCACCACAGAGCAAACGGAACACAGATCAAAGCCCAAACGAGCAAACTCCCAAAAGAAAATAGCACTACTCCTGCAAATATCGGACACGTCCGGTATTATATCGGACACGTCCGGTATTTTCCGGACACGTCCGGTATGATCTCGGACACGTCCGGGATTTTCAGCAGCAAGCTGACCAAAAGAGAAAAATCCAAAACCCCATCAAACGGTGTCCAAAAATCATGAAATTTTAACCATAGCTCTTTAGACACCAAGGGAAGATCTCCACAAAATTTCAGCTCAAAACTCCAAAGTGAGAAATATCGGACACGTCCGGTATGATATCGGACACGTCCGGTATGAACGAGCAGTTTCTCGGGAAAAATTAAATCAAGCCATAACTTGATCAAATCAACTCCAAATGACTTGAAACTTTGCACAAGAGTTCACAAGTGAGTAGAAAGGTAACCTCTAAAAGATCATAGCCCGAGACAAACTCTAACTCCGTGAATCGAAGGAATTGATGAAAACCCCAAAAAATAGGTCAAGAACTAAAATTGCCCGGATCTGCGATCTCGTGAGGAATTAGTGGATTTCCTTCAGTGGAAAGCTTCTACTCATGTCACTGATCGATCCAAGGCAACAAGAACGAACCGAAACCATCCCAAATCGAAGAAACGAGAGGGGAAACAAGAAGAGACAAAAGGAGCTCGTGAAGAACACCAAAATCACATCAAGAACACAACTAAATCATGAATCCCGGAGGACATACGGTGGTTACGGCCACCGATTCCTTCAAAACCAAGTCACAATTTGAGTTGTGGACCTCTCTCATACATGGAAGCAAACTAGAGGAAGAAACCCTAAAGGAGAAAATGAAAACTGGAGGAGGTGAGGGAGATGGGGGCTCCCTTATCCTATTTAACAGGGCTATTACACATTCCCAGTTTTGCCCCTGGATACAAATGAGTTGAACCGCTAAGCCCAAGGGCGTTGTTGTCCAACCCGGTGTAATCTTGATCTGACGGCCACCGCGCCTTCTCACCGGTAGCTTCGTCTCGACGCAAACTCCCCGATGCCGCCATGTGCCGTCCGTCTCTCCTCGGAACCTCCGCCCGGGTTTTGAGGCCCAAACCCGTAAACCGTCCATCCGATGGTTTTGAGGCCCAAACCATCAAACCGTCCGCGAGTAGCGTACTCCATACGCGTCCCCCGCCATCCGATGCGTGTCACCGCCGTCCTCGACCGGCCGGCCCGCCAAGTCCTCCTGAGCCTCGCTCGACTCACGCGTCCGCCGTCTTGACCCGGTCAACACCGTCACTCCATGTCTTCTTGCACTTGTCGATGTCCCAAGTGTCAGCCACCGTGGCTAGTCACCCGGCCTCTGGGTCCCTCGGTCCAAGCCTCACGTCCGTCCTTCACCGCTCCCAGTCTGTCGGCACGGCACGTCCTCCTTGACCTTCACCTCGCCGTCGACCACCGCATCCGAGCTCCACACCTGCACAACACAAGCCAAAAGACATGTCGCACACATAGCTTTCGCCATGGTAGGATTAGTCACCACTCAACCTACTTCGTGGATCACATTGACAATCACTCATCACAAAACGAACACACAAGGGTACTTGTCAACCTTGTGTTCGCAATTAAGGATGATGCGAGTGCCACCCTACCGAAGTATACCGGGCGTCTTATTGTGGATGCTCTAGAGTCGTGGGGCTAGGGCATCCAGTCCAGAGATAAGAAACACATCACCGACCTTCTTTCCACCCTCCAAGCCCTGAAGGGCCAGGGTGTAAAGGGGACAGGGATCATCGGTGCCTACCATGATAGGAGGGTGGCACCCCTGATGGCGCGTGTGCTTCCCCTGCATCAGATGATGCCCGAGATATCGTACAAGGGGATGATGCTTGTTGATGAGGCGCTCCCTTACTCGGAAGTGGCGCAGTGCATCAAGGAGGCGATGGAGCCAACAAAGGATTCTGCCGGCAGTGTCCTCGACATCGTGTATCCGGTGCTCGGGCATCCTCCAATGCGGCCGGAGCCTGGGTTCTTCGAATTCATAAGCCCTCTTCTCCCGCACTCTTTTCCTTCTCCTGAATCTCCCTTTTTTAATACTTGCTTTTGTAATGTTGGGGCTAGCCGAGGGGGCTAGTCTTCAAGGATAGTCTAGCCCCACTGCCGAAGGACAAGGTTGTGGCGGCGGCGAATCGACTTGCGACCGAGCGGGACAAGAAAGCAAAGGAGGAGATGAAGAAGGTGAAACGACTGAAGCAGGAGGCATGAGATCGGGGAGAGGATGTGAGTAGTGAGGATGACGACGATGATGATGATGACAACGACGACGATGAGGTAGCCGTCGACGTGGATTGGGGCGTCCTGGAGGATGAGGAAACGCTGACAAGTGGCCGCCCACCCGTGCAGGGGCCCTTCCCTTTTCACGCAGAGGGAAGTGAATCGATGAGGTTAGTGGAGGCTGGCGAGTCTGCCGCTTCGCACGGCGTGCCGGCCAAGGATCGGTGGACGGGGGAGGCCGAGCTTGCTGCCGCCGACCCCGAGGCGACTGTGGAGGGGGGTGGCACCGAAGCCGTGCCCAGCTCTGATGCCGCGCCCTGTGAGGTGATGGAGGGGAGCAGCTTCGGTGCTGCGCCCCATGAGACGATGGAGGGGACCAGCTCCGGTGCTGCACCCCGTGAGACGATGGAGGGGGACGGCTCCGGTGCCGCGCCCAACGAGACGATGGAGGGGAGTGACTCCGGCGCCGTGCCCGATGAGATGAACCCCCCTGCCCCGGAGCAGGGGGCAGGCATGAAACGGTCCCATCCGGATGAGTCAGGGCAGGGATCTAGGGATCCGTCCCCAAAACGCTTCCGCCGGTCGAGGACGTCAACATAAGCTCTTGACTCCTCTGTTTTCATCCTTTTTCCATTTTTATTTTGACTTAACGGTTATTACCTTTGTGTAGGTTCTTGCAGACGGGTCACCCCCTGGGGCTGGCGCCCAAGAAGAGTCTCGCCCTTCAAGTGGGACAGACAGCGTCGCCTAGAGTCACCCCTGTTTTGGGCAGGAGTGGTGCCGATGTCGGGGCCGCGTTGGCCGAACCGACGGCGTCCATGGTGGCTCCCACACCCGCGGAGGTTACTGAGCGAGCGGTTTCTTCCGTGGCGGGTGTGGAACAGCCGACCGAGGACCGCATACCGCCGGTGAAGGTGATCGTGACTGCGCTAAGCCAGGATCAGCTGGGCGCGGTCGCGATGGCACCCGAGGGTGTGGTGCAATCCGCGCCGCTAGGCGCCCAGACGGAGGAGGGTCCAGCCGGAGGGTCCTTGAGTGCGGCAGTGGTGCCACACAGGGTTAGGAGGGAGCCGCCACTGGCCCCTTTGTCGGGAGGAAGCCGCTCCCCTGCGCAGGGGGAGCCGCCGCTCCAGTGGATGGCTGCTTAGGACCCGTCGTCGGCTCTTTTCTCGCTCGATGATCATTCCGAGAGCATGGAGCAGGAGGGTCTTGACATCAGGATCTCGACCATGCTGAACGCCCTGGACCAGGCCAGAGGAGCCCTCCATGAGATCGTTATCCCTACCACTTAGGTACTTTCTGGGCTTTCTTCTTTCTTCGTATGTTTTTGTGTTTTCGCATTTCTGATATCAGTCTTCTTCCTCCTCAGGTTCTTGTTGCACGTAGCCGGAAAAAATCCCAATTCCTCCATGAGCAGAAGGCGGAGCGGGATCGCCTCTTTGAGGAGGCCCAGCTGCGAGCAGACATGGCCGCCCAGCTTGCTACCGTCTAGGAGCGGGAGGCCCAGGCGTGTCAGGATGCGGAGGAGGCGCACGGGATGTTCGAGGACCTATCGGCGAGGTCTAAGCTGGATGGAGAAGAGATTACCAGACTCCAAAAAGAGCGAGATGAGCTACTGCAGAGGAATGCCGTGGCCAATGAGAAGGCCGGCGAAGTCCTAAAGGAACTGGAGATGGAGCGTGACCTCCAGCGGAAGGCCAAGAGTAGGGCCACGGCCCTCCAGCAGAAGGTGGACGAGGACATTGAGGTGGTCCACTCTCTCTAGGCGGAGCTTGGTGACGCGGTGAAAGGAAGGTTGAGTGCTGAGAACGTCTCCACCAAGCTAGAGAAAGAGGTTACCTATACGCGAAGGGCCCTTCAGGCTAAGAGCGATGAGCACGATCTTCTACAAGCTGCGGTCGGGGTGGTCCTTAACGCCCTGAATGTGACAGAGCCGGTGGAGACCAGCCCGCTCGCGGCTCGTGTCGGAGGCATCACGGCTCGGGTGGGCCAACTTGAGGAGAGTGCCTTTCACGCCGGGATTACCCAGGCCTTCACCGTCGCCCATGCCCATTACGAGAAGGAGATAAACCTGAAGGTGATGAGCGAAGGCTTTTCGTCCACCTACGAGGATGAAGAGCTGGAGGAAATGGAGAAGATGGTCGCTCCCCTTGCGAAGAACTTGGCAGACAGTCTGAAAGAAATGGTTCTCCCTCTGTGGGAGTAATTAATCGAACAATTTCGAGAACAACTTATATGTAATATGTGGACAAGTGTTGGTACTTTTCGAGTCTGGATGCCTTTCATGCTTTTGCGTCTTAATTTCATTTTGTTTGATTTTTTGCGATTTGATTTTTTACGATCTTACCAATATGTTCCCCTGAATTATGCCGCTGATTATAATGCGAGGAGATTGAGGAGGTAGCCATACCTTAACAGCCCCCGAGTAAGGTCCGACCCCCGCACTTGCTGGGGTCGGGTGTTACTGGAGACCGGAATCGTGGTTTTGGTGACGATGGATGTCATCGCAATAATCCCCGCCCTGTCTTCCAACAGAAATCCCAAGTGGGGACTCTATGGGCTCGACAAGGTGGGGCCTTTGAACCTGTGTCCCTGCATTGTTTGGCCCAAGCCCCCGAGCCTTGTTAGGTTCTGATAGGGGTCGGCCGTTATTTGCGTGTTACCCCGTCCTCGGTTTTCGCAATCGAAGGGGCTGAGTGAACGACACTTGCCTCGACGGCTTGAGTACCGCGCTCAATGAGCTCGCTAACGGGTACGTTCATGCAGAATCCGGGTCCATCATTTGCTGATGGGGTCGGTAGAGCCCTCTGGTGGCACTCCACAACTTCTTAACCCGCCTCCCGGCAGATGCCTGAGTCGTTCGATAAGCTCAGGGGGCCCGATGGCCTCTCCTCGATGGAGATTCTGTGGGTTTGGCTTGAGGTTAGAATCGAACAAGAGAAGGTCGAGACGTCCCGGTTTGCTTCTGAGCGGGGTCGGGCAGGGCCGCTGGGGCTCGTCTCGGTTATCTCTCCCTGGCTCTGTTCGGCGTGAGGCGGCCTCGAGCCCTTCGTGGGCTGACCTTCGAACCTCAGCCTGTGGTTGCCTATATCGAATGAGGCGACAGCCGTTTCGTGGTGCAACACGAATCGTTGGGATGCAATGTTCTGCATATGTAATGTTTTGAATGCAAGATTTAATTGAAAATAAAGGCGAGGTCGATAACGTTACCTTGGTGGTATGAGTGGCGGAAAAGCTCCTACCAGATGGGTTTGGGCCCTGACGTTTGTGACGAGGTTGGAAAAACCTGCGTAAGAATTGCTATTCTTTGTTTTCGTGTCTCGGTGATGATCGAGCTGTTCGATTAACTTGGGTAGCCTGACAGCTTCTCCTTTGGGGGAGATTCTGTAGGCGGGCCCCTCCGATCCCTTCTTTGAGAAGGAAGACATCGAAACTAGAGACGCGAGGGGCGTTGAGTAGGATTTTTCTGGTGAACAGAAACACCGTAGCTATCGGGGCGTAGGGTTTGCTAGTTCGTCCAGTTTTACTCAAAGCTTTGTGCCTGTATGTCACACCCTTAGTTTCAAGCGTATGGAGGGGTCGGGTGAAGAGGATGTCTAGACTGGTAGTCATCCTCGGCAGCCCCTGAGTGATGTTCGCGTCCCTGCTATTTGACGGGGTCGGAATCTTGCGAACGAATTTTAACGCATAAAGTGAGAAAGCTGAGAGGCTTATCTTTCTTTGGTCGTTCGTTCGTCGTGTCTTCTGGGCCGAACGGCCGACCCAGGAGATCTGAAAGGTCCCGTCGTCGGGTCGTCCGTGGTCCTGCATGGGGAGGCGAAAAGTTGTCTGCCTATGTGGGTGCCTTAATCGCCGCGTCCGGAGCGGGTCAGTGGCGGGCCATACCCAGGCAGTGTTCAGTTTGACCAAAGAGGGACGCCTCGTAGACCGGGGTTCGTCCTGTCACTTCTGGCGCGTCCCCTCAGATATCAATCAGCATTGATTGCGTATTAAAAAAGGGGAAGGGAGAGGGTTTTTCGTTCGACCTTTCGCCTTTCCTTAGTTACAGCGCCTCCTCTTTAAATAGGGAGGGGGAGAGGAGTTCTCATCCCACCTCCCCTTCTGCCTCCTAGCCGCTATCTCTCCTTCTTCTTCCTTTCCGCCGAACGCGTCCGTGCGTCGTGGCAGTTCCTGAGTGAGGAAGAGTAATGCCAGAGAGAGATAGAGAACTTACAACCTTGCTCGTGAGTCTAGTGCATGATGTCGAGCCAGAGGTTATCCAACATAGATGAGATGGTGCGCGCGGCCCTTGCTGAGGAGTCGCTGCTGCTGAAGGAAAAAAGGCGTCGGTGGGCGTCGTACGTCGTTGACTGCGCCGTCGTTCATTGCGCTCCTCCCTTGGCGGGAGGTGTTTCCTGCCCATACGCCGTTGTCAGGGTTATGGCTGGGGATGATGGCATAGTCCCCAGACGCCATGGCAGTGGCGTTGCTGCTGGGGTTGCGGCTGACGACGATGGCGTAGTCCCCGGACGCTTCGGCGGAGGCGTCATAGATGGTGGCGCCTTCAAGGATCCAGCGAAGATGTCACTGATGGAGAGCGTGGCACGGCGACCGTAGTAGACGAGCTGGCCCGTGTACATGCCCCGGACGTCACTGATGGAGAGCGTGGCACGGCGACCGCAGTAGCACTTGAGCTGAGCCGAGACTGTAATGAAATAACGTTGTGGGGAAGCCCCCGAGTAAACAGTCCTCTGAGTATATTGTTCCTTTTTTGTAATGACATCGCTTTGTAAGTGGTGAATTTGTGCAAAAAATGAACAAAATTACATCCTTTGCTTATGGCAAGTCATTTTTTATCTTTCTCTCTTCTGTAGGAACAATTTTAGCGCTTTCCAACTCTTCTCATGGTCTAAGTCATAGGAAGCTAGGAACATGGGCGAACTAATTCTGATTGAACTGGTGAGCAAAGAGGTTGCAGCCGCTGGGGCGTGGGTGTCTCGCAGTCCTACCGGTTGTATTCAGAATTGGTTCCCAAGATCTTAGCCCTCGAGACTCGTTTACGAGGCGAATGGAAAACTTAGAGAATGTTTGTAAGTATAACACAGGGATTTTTTGCAAGCGTAATACTTGTATTACACATGACATATGTTACGATCACATGCCAGCCCCCGAGTGAGGTCTGACCCCTTGCGATTTGTAGGGGTCAGAAGTCACTAAGGATCAGGGTTCTGTTAAGACAAAAACTGATAAGGAAAAGTGTAAGCTTATTTTAAGGATAGAAACGACGTAGCTGCTCAATGTTCCAGGCGTTGGTGAAGACCTCGCCTTTGATGGTTTTCAACCGGTAGGCGCCTGGGCGAAGTATTTCCGCGACGATGTAGGGCCCTTCCCAGGGCGGGGAGAGTTTGTGGCGATCCTTGTTGCTCTACACAAGACAGAGGACGAGGTCTTTGACGTTGAAGGTTCAACCCCGCACCCGTCGGCTGTGGTACCACCGTAACGCCTGTTGGTACTTAGCTGAACAAAGGAGGGCGATGTCGCAGGCCTCGTCTAGCTGGTCCATGGCGTCTTGGTGAGATGCCTCAGCTCCCTATTTGTCATATGCTCTGATTCTTGGTGCTCCATAGTCGAGGTCCGTCGGGAGAACGGCCTAGGAACCGTAGATCATGAAGAAGGGTGTGTAGCCGGTGGCCCGGCTAGGAGTCATCCTTAGGCTCCAGAGCACAGCCGGGAGCTCAGCAAGCCAACGCGCGCCGAACTTGTTTAACCGGTTGAAAATTCTGGGTTTGAGGCCTTGAAGAAGCATGTCGTTTGCGCGCTCGACCTGCCCGTTTGTCCGGGGGTGCGCGATGGCTGCCCAATCGATTCAGATGTGTTGTTCATCACAGAAGCGAACGAATTTCCTACCGGTAAACTGCGTGCCGTTGTCTGTGATGATGGAGTTCGGTACTCCAAAGCGATGGATGATGTCGAGAAAGAATAGCACAGCTTGCTCGGATTTGATTGTGGATATTGGCCGAGCTTCAATCCACTTTGTAAACTTGTCTACGGTGACAAGCAAGTGGGTAAAGCCCCCAGGCGCCTTTTTAAGTGGCCCAACCAGGTCAAGCCCCCAGACCGCGAAGGGCCATGTGATGGGGATCATCTGGAGAGCCTGGGCCGGGAGGCGTGTTTGCCGAGCATAGTATTGACACCCTTCGCAGGTGCGTACAATTTGCTCGGCATCGGCTACTACGGTGGGCCAATAGAAACCTTGTCGGAATGCATTCCCAACCAAGGTTCTTGGTGCGGCATGGTGACCGCATGCTCCACCGTGGATGTCGCTCAGTAGAAGTTTTCCCTGTTCGCCAGGGATACAGAGTTGCAGAATTCCGATGTGACTTCGTTTGTAGAGTTCGCCCTCTACAAGAACGAAGGATTTAGCGCGTCGTGCGAGCCGTCGGGCTTTTGTCTTGTCGGTCGGCAGCACGTCATGGAGGAGATAGTCGAGGTAAAGTGTTCTCCAGTCATTGGGAGGATCGGACTCCATTTCTGGGTTTTCTTCAAGCTCCATGACCTTGGGGTCGGGAGGAACAGTTGGTGGATCGGCCTTGGGGGTCGGACTAGAAGGGCCATCGTTGGCTTGTTCCGACCCCGTGTAGCGTACCGAGGGTTTGCGTTGATCACTAGCAAAGATGCCTGTTGGAACTGGCTCTCGGCTGGATGCTGCTTTTGCGAGCGTGTCGGCGGCTTCGTTGAGGCGCCTGGGGATATGATTGAGTTCGAGGCCGTTGAATTTGTCCTCCAGACGTCGGACCTCTTGATAGTACGCCTCCATCTTGGTATCATGGCAGCCTGATTCCTTCATGACCTGGTTGACGACTAGCTAAGAGTCACCCCTGACGTCGAGGCATCGGATGCCTAGCTCGATGGCGATTCGTAGGCCTTTGATGAGCGCTTCGTATTCTGCAGTATTGTTTGATGAGGGAAAATGAAGCCGAACCATGTACCTCATGTGGACCCCGAGGGGGGATACAAAGACTAGTCCTGCTCCAGCGCCCTTCTTCATCAGCGATCCATCAAAGTACATTATCCAGTATTCTTGATCAACGGCTGCCGGTGGCATCTGGACCTCGGTCCACTCTGCGATGAAGTCAGCTAGTGCCTGAGATTTGATCGCCATTCGGGGGATATAAGAAATGCCCTGATCCATCAGTTCGAGTGCCCACTTTGCGGTTCTTCCCGTAGCGTCATGGCTACGAATGACTTCGCCGAGGGGGAATGACGTCACCACTGTCACGGGGTGTGACTCGAAGTAGTGACGTAGCTTCCTTTTAGTGATGAGGACGGTGTAGAGGAGTTTCTAGATCTGGGAGTAGCAGGTTTTGGAGTCGGATAGCACCTCGCTGATGAAATATACAGGGCGCTGCACCTTGAAGGCGTGCCCCTCTTCCTCTCGCTCTACTATTAAGGCGGAACTAACCACTTGGGTGGTGGCCGATATATGTAGTAGGAGAGATTCTCCATCGCATGGAGGAACTAGGATCGGCGGCTTAGTTAAAAATCATTTAACCATGTCAAGCACCTCCTGAGCCTCGGCTGTCCACTCAAAGCGGTCAATTTTCTTCAGGAGTCGATAAAGGGGGAGTCCTCATTTGCCGAGGCATGAAATGAATTGGCTGAGGGTGGCAAGGCACCCTGTGATCTGCTGAACCCCCTTTATGTTTTGGATCGGGCCCATTCTCGTGATGGCTGATATCTACTCTGGGTTGGCCTCGATGCCATGCTTGGAGATGATGAAGCCGAGCAGCATGCCCCTCGGTACCCCGAAAACACATTTTTCGGGATTGAGTTTGATGCCGTTTGCCTGGAGTTTCACAAAAGTGCGTTCAAGGTCGGCGACAAGGTGGTCAGCCCGCTTGGTTTTGACTACGATGTCATCGACATATGCCTCAACAGTTCGCCCAATGAGGTCTCCAAAGCAACTAAGCATACAGCACTGGTACGTCGCCCCAGCGTTCTTCAGACCGAACGGCATTGAAATGTAGCAAAATGATCCGAAGGGTGTGATAAAAGATGTCGTGAGCTGGTCGGACTCTTTCATTGCGATTTGATGGTAGCCTGAGTATGCGTCAAGGAAGCAGAGGGTTTCGCACCCCGAGGTGGAATCGACTATTTGGTCTATTCATGGCAAAGGAAACGGATCCTTTGGACACGCTTTGTTGAGGCCAGTGTAATCAACACACATTCTCCATTTCCCGCTCTTTTTTCGAACAAGAACAGGATTCACCAACCACTCTGGGTGGTATACTTCCTTAATGAAGCCTGCGGCCAGTAGTTTGGCTATCTCCTCACCGATGGCCCTGCGTTTCTCCTCGTCGAAGCGGCGCAGGCGTTGTTTCACTGGCTTGGAGCCCGGGAGGATCTAGAGGGTATGCTCGGTGACCTTCCTCGGGATGCCCGGCATATCCGTGGGTTTCCACGCAAAGATGTCCTTGTTGGCGAGGAGGAAGTCGACGAGTGCGCTTTCCTATGTGGAGGAGAGCGCGGTCCCGATTCGGACTTTTTTGCCCTCAGAGCTACTAGGATCCAAGAGGACATCCCTGGAGCCTTCTGCCGATTCGAATGATCCAGATGACTTCTTTGCATCGGGTGTCCCTTCAATGACCTCCTCCCTAAGGGTGGCGAGCTCTTCGGATGCGATGACTGTGGATGCGTGTCCGCAGCATTCGACCTCGCACTCGTAAGCGTGCTGGAAGGAGGTGCCGATGGTGATGACCCCACGGGGGCCCGGCATCTTCAGCTTCAGGTACGTGTAATTGGGTATGGCCATGAACTTCGCGTAACATGGTCACCCCAAAATGGCGTGGAAAGTCCCCGGGAACCCCACTACATCGAAGGTGAGGGTCTCAGTCCGGTAATTGGATCGATCCCCAAAGGTGACGGGCAGGTCAATCTGTCCCAGTGGCACGGCTTGCCTTCCAGGCACGACGCCATGGAAAGGTGCTCGGATGAGACGGAGGTGCGTTCGGTCGACGCCCATCTCATCGAGTGTCTTGGCGTACATGATGTTGAGGCCGCTGCCCCCACCCATCAGTACCTTGGTGAGCCGCTTTGGACCGACGATCAGGTCGACGACAAGCAGATACCTTCCTAGGTGTGGGATGGCATCCGGATGGTCAGTCCGGTCGAAGGTTATGGCGGATTCCAACCACCGGAGAAAAGCAGGCATGGCCGGTCTAGTGGTATAGACCTCTCGACGTGCAACCTTCTGGCGACGCCTGGAGTCATAGGCCGTTGATCCTCCGAAGATCATGGGGGCACCGATCGGAGTTGGGAAGGTGTCGTCCTTCTCCTCCGTGTCGTCAGTGGTGGGAACAGGCTCCTTCCCCTGCTCCCCCTTGTTCAGGCCCCCGGCCAAGTATTTGCGCATAAGGCCGCATTCCTTGTATAGGTGCTTGGCCGGGAAGGCGTGGTTTGGGCATGGCCCCTCGAGCATTTTCTCGAAGTGGTTCGGAGTGCCCTCCGCGGGCTTCCGGCCACCTTTGCGGTCGGCAGCGGCCACAAGTGAGTTGTCGTGCCGTTGCTTCTTATTTTTCCCTTTGGCGGGACGATTGGAGGCGCCTTCGCTGGCGTCCTCATCCCGCCTTGTCTTTCCGTCGGAGCGATCAAAGATGGCTCCGACCACCTCCTCTCCAGAGGTGTGACTGGTGGCGATGTCCAGGAGTTCCTTGGTAGTTCGTGGGCCCCTGCGTCCTAGCTTGTGGACCAGGGATTCGCAGGTCGTTTCGGACAGAAAGGCTCCTATCACATCGGCATCGGCGACATTCGGGAGCTCATTGCACTATTGGGAGAAGCGCCGGATGTACCCGCGAAGGGTTTCATCGGCCTTCTAACGGCAGTTCTTGAGGTCCCATGGGTTTCCAGGGTGTTTGTACGTGCCCTGGAAATTACCCATGAAGATCTCAATCAGATCCGCCCAACTCTGAATAGCATTGGACGGTAGGTGCTCCAGCCATGCTCGTGCCGAGTCAGCCAAGAACAGCAGGAGATTGCGAATAATGAAGTTATCATCACTTGCACCACTGGCCTGACATGCAAGCCAATAGTCTTTGAGCCAAAGCCCGAGATTTGTTTCGCCAGAATATTTAGGAATGTTCGTAGGCGGTCGATAACTTAGGGGGAACGCAGCGTTGAGGATGTGCTGGCCAAAGGCCTAAGGGCCTGGCAGGACGGGGCTCGGGCTTTGGTCCTCGTTGCTGTCGTAGTGCCCGCCACGTCGGGGATGATAGCCGCGGCGCACTGCTTCTCCATGATGCTGCGTATATCGATGATGCTGCGTACGTCGCGGCCACGGCCGAGGCGTTGATGTACTGGGATGACGGAGGGCTGCCCGCCGGCTGGCGGTGTTTGGTGTACGGATGCGTCCTTGGTGGGACGCACTGAGGGCGCGCGCTGGCTGGTGTCGGGTTCGCATCGTCGAGACAATGAACTTTCCACCTGCTGTGCTGCTGCACGCTCGAGCAACGTGCGAATCTCCCGATAGGCGCGTCGATCCTTAGACGTCGTGGCCTCCAGAAGGCCATGTAGCAAGGCGGTCGCTGCGGCGATGTTCTGGCTGGCTCGGGCAAAGTGAGGAAAGGCCCCATCGTCGGTGAGGATCCTTTGATGTACGGTGCGGGCTGCGACGCGCGCGCGCCCTCCGTCTTTGCGGCGTTCAATCTCGCAATTGATGTCCGCATATTCCCGTGCGAGCCCTTGCCCGGCCTCATCGATCTCTTGCTGACGAGCCCTTAGCTGCTCCATCCTCAGGTGAGGTGGGGCTGTCCTATCTTCCCCGGATCTGCTGTCAGGATTGTTTGTAGGGGTGGCCTCTTCCCTGGAGGCGCTTTCGACGTGACCCTCAGGGGTCTGCGTCATGTAGCATTCCCGGGAAGGGTGGTGGCTCCCCCTACTAGAATCAGAGCTGGAGAGCGATACAGGCTCCTCGTTGAGGAGCTCGTAGAGGGTCTCCGTATCCCACTCAATCGCCCCTACGAACTCGATGTCCATGGGTGATTGAACCACACGTAGCGCCAAAAGGCGGCCAGCGGTCGCCGCAGCGTTGCAGAGATCGAACGGAAACGCTGTTGGGGCGCTCCATATGGACCCTTCCGGACACATGGCGGCATTGTGAGAGGCCTCCTTGGGTGACGGGAATCCCCGGGAGTTGCCCGGTGGACCCTCAAGCCTGAGACGGCTGAGGTTGATGGAAGGGGGAGATGGAGCGGCTGAGTGAGTCAGCGCCAGCTCTCCTCCTAATGTGATGATGAAATCCAGGTCGCCGAAACGCACGTGTGCGCCCGGGGCCCAGGTGATTGCGTGGGTGGCCATCTGAGACCTGATTTGGAACGCGCAAAGCCCCTACCTGGCGCGCCAACTGTCGATGTTTCGTACAAGCACCGGCAAGTAAATTTATAGTAATGCGCGTTAGGCTCGGATGGTGCGCTAAAGGACACAGGATTTATACTGGTTTGGGCAGAACGTCCCTACGTCTAGTTTGTTGCTGCTTGTGTTATTAGCACCGTGAACGGTCTGTAGTAAGGGATACAAACTGCCAAGAGAGGGACTGGTCCCAAGTCTCTGATGGAAGGATTGAAAGGTGGTCAAGAGCTTCGTAGCTGCTTGAATGTGTGTATGAGTGCGTTCTATTGTTCGGTCCTATTTTTTCCGTCCCCCTTGATGGAGGAAGCGCATCCCCTTTTATAGATGAAGGGGCCGGCTTTACAAGGGTGAGGACTCCAGGATGCGTATTCTACTTAGTCTTGTGGCTCACGTCTACCTGATCAGGTCCTCCATTCTGATGAGTGCGAAGGAAGATAAGTGCTTACAATATTGTCGATGTCTCTGTAGGATGTCAGGTTAGTCACAAAGCGCTGCCCCGCGCAGGGTATGGGCTATAGTACAGTGGTTTTGACTTATGAGCCTCTCCCAGCCTTGCTCTGTGCGCCTTCTGGTTCCCACGATTCCTTGTTGGGAGAATTTGGGGTCGGGGTCCGGTGTAGCGCCGTGGCCAAGGCCTTCTGACTGGGAGGACCTGAGGGGTCGGGAAGCGGGCGCCGCCCCCTCGGGTCCACAGCGTGGTGACGGAATATCCACCGTCCGTGGAGATAGCAAATCCTTTCCTAGAGCGTAGCGGTTGTCATATATCTTCGTTGGGTTCCGTGTCCTAGAGCTGAAGGCGGCGCCTACAACTCTACAGGGTGAGGTGCACGCACCTGTTATACCTTTTGGGCTCTGCGGCACCCGGAAGGGTCTAAAGCATCAGTCCTGTCGTTCCCTGGCAGTCCTTTTCCTGCTAGGGCATAGGGTACGGTCGTTGGAGCCATGGTTGACCCAAACGTCTTGTCTCGTCCTGTACCCATCATTATGAGGGATAGATATCGATCAGGGCGAGGCTCGTTCTGGGCCGTCGGGTGAGACGGAAACCATTCCCTATCTCTTGGGCGAGACTAACCCCGTCCCTCTAGGATCGGGCGAGGTGGAATCCATCCCTTAGCCTTCAGGCGAGACCAAGCCTGCCCTATAGGCGTCAGGCGAGACGGAGATTAGCCTTGAGCCTTTGGGCGAGGCAGGGTTATCCCACAAAAGCGTCGGGTGAGGCTGACCCCGCCCCTCTAGGATCGGGCGAGACGGAATCCATCCCTCAGCCCTCGGGCGAGACCGAGCCCGCCCTCAAGGCGTCGGGCGAGACGAAGTTTATCCCTCGGCCCTCGGGCGAGACCGAACCCACCCTCAAGGTGTCGAGCGAGATGGAGTTTAATCCCCCGGCCCTCGGGCGAGACTGAGCCTGCCCCAAAGGTGTCGGGCGAGGCGGAACCGAACTCCTATCACTCGAACAAGGGTTGACATGACACCCTTATGCATCCAGAAGTTTTTCACGTTTGGTGGTTATCGGTTCCACCTTCTGGGGTACCCTGGTATTAGGTCCCCGACAGTTGGTTTGTGGTATCCCAAAGGAGCAAAGTTTGAACTAGTTGGTTACTCTGACTCAGATTATGCGGGATGCAAGGTTGAAAGGAGGAGCACCTCAGGCATATGTCAATTATTGGGAAGATCACTTATTTCATGGTCATCAAAGAAGCAAAATAGTGTTGTATTATCAACCGCCAAAACCGAATACATATCCACCGATAGTTGTTGTGCACAAATACTTTGGATGAAGACCACTTTGAGTGACTTTGGAATCAAGTTCAAGAAAGTGCCATTGCTATGTGACAATGAGAGTGCAATCAAGTTGACCAAAAATCTGGTTCAACATGCAAGAACAAAGTACATTGATGTCCACCACCATTTCATAAGAGATCACCAATAAAAAAGGGACATTTGCATTGAGAGTGTAGGCACCGAAGATCAACTTGCCGATATATTCACCAAGCCATTAGATGAGAAAAGGTTTTGCAAGCTAAGGAATGAGTTGAACATATTGAATTTCTCAAATATGTATTGATGCACCCCCCCCCACTTATATGATATGCCTCTACTTCGAGCAATCTGTAACACCCTAAAAATTGCCTCTTTTGAAATAGAGTTAAAATGATTTATTTATGAATTTTGTGCACATGAAATATAGGAAACTAAAATTTTTCATTAATTTAAAATACATCATAAGGTAGTAATATGTATGATGCATACATGCTATTGCATTTAATTTTATTGGTTGAGTGGTTTTAGTTTAAAAGTCAAAATGGTTAAAATGCCTTTGAAAAAGAGTTTGGAAATGGCTTTGAAATAAAAGAAAAGAAAGAAAAGAAAAATTAGAAAATAAAAGTATTTTTTTAAAGTTGTAAAGTTTATCTTGGAAAGATTAATAGAATTGTCCATTTTTATTGAATGGGAAAGTATATTTGAAACCATACTCGAATTGGATTTGAATTTAGTTTAGAATTGGAAAATGTAAGAACTTAAAAAGTTATTTTTGGAAACTTACCAAAATTGCTCACTTTTATTGGAATTGAAAAAAATATGTTCAAACTCTATTTGAATTTGCATTTAGTTTACATTTGAATTAGGATTTGAAAACTAATTAGGAAAAAGAATTTGAATTGGAAAAATCTCCCTTCCTTCCTATTTGGCCCAACTCCGGGAATAGGCCCAGTCGCCTCCCTTCCTCCTTCCCGCAGCCCGCTCGCCTTGGCCCAGCTGGCGGCCCGCTCAGCTCAACGCTGCTGCCCCGCGCGCCTACGCCCGCACTCGCTAGCACCGGCCCGCTTCACGCGTGCGTCCGCGTGGCCCATCCCACGCACTACCGTAGCCCACGTCGGCTTCGCCCGCCGCACGCGTTGTCTCCCCTTTCTCTTGCCGCACTATTGGCCCCGCTCGTCAGCGCGCGCCCACACGTGTTTTACCCTTCTCCCTCACCATGCTGCCGGCCCCACCCGTCAGCCGCCACTGTCCCCTTTCCTTCTTCCCCGCACCCCTTTCCTTTCCTCTGCCCGCCAATGGCGCTGCCCCGAATGGCAAGCCGCCGCGCCCGCATGGCAGGTAATCGCTGCGTCCCCCGCTCCCCTTCCATCTACAGCACCTCGTCCCCTCCTATAAAACCCGAGTCAGATGCCCTCCCTCCTCCCTTTCTCTGTTCGTCGTCCCAGTCGCCACTGCCGCTGGAGAACTCCCCCTCCCGCGCCTTGAACCTCGTCTCCGACGTGACCTCGAGCTCCGCCGTACTCTCACGCGACCGTAGGTACTATCGGTTCATCGTTTTGGCCTCGATTTTCCCGGATTTCTCCTCACCCATCCTCTCCTTCTCTCTCTAGCCACCGACGACGACAAACCGTGCCTCAGAGACCTCCCCGGACGCCGCGACCACCGCCATCGACCCCACGATGAGCTTCTCCGCCTTCCGGTGTTCTCCGTTTGTCAACTAGCGCGCTAGAACGCCGCACCCGCAAGCGCCCAATGCCACCGGCCATGGTGCCCTCGCCGGAGATGAGGTGCAGAAGTCGGTATCACCCGCATGTGCCCTGCGCCGTCGGATCTTTGGTGGACGGCCACGATAAGCCCGTACCTCTTCGCTGTGTAACCGGTCCACCGAGACTTATGGACTCGGTCCACCCCGCCAGGTCAGCAGCGCCCACACCACGTGGTGCACCAAGCCAATCACATGCGCCCACGTGTTTGCCCAGTCAGCGGCCCCAGTCAACCACGGTCAGCCATGCCAGTTTTACAAAATAGCCCCTCGGTTTTTCGTGAATCAACCCGCGATCCAAATTAGTTCAAACTGATTTCTTTTAGGTCCTGTTTTCTTCTGATTTAAACCCTGTATTTTCCAGAATTAGTGTGCCCAGTCCAAAGTACCTTTAAATTCAGATTTTAAATTGTTTTAATTCAAATTTGAGTTCAAATATTCACAGAAATGCCACTGAACCTTATTTCATGCGAAACTTTTGCGTTTTAAGTCCGATTTGACCCGTTTGAATTGCGTTAGGATCGTGTTTACGTTATCTACGTGTTTATACAACTGTTAGCCATGTTTTCAACACTTGAAATTCATGAGTAGATTTAATCTATTAATTAACCAAGCAAAACTTGTTTAAATCATAATTTATTTGTTTTAACTCCAAAAAAGTCCGTTCAAGTTGCGTTTATTTCATAACGACAAGATCTACGTATTAGTAATGATGTTTACTATATTACTATTTCATAAAAATCATAGTTTAAATCATATCTTGATTAATAATTATGCAACTAGGTTTTATACATAAAATATGATTTGTTTTACTTTTGTTTTATAATTTAAATCTAAAATTGACTTAAATCAATCTATATTATTTATAAATATCTTTTATAAATGAATTCATATGGTTAACATAAATGAAGCCTATAGTTTATTTTTCCACGTATAAGGCAAATCTCTCGGTAGTTGTAACTTTTCAACCATAGCTTCGATTAGCGTGCCTCTCACGACTATGTGTTCGTAGTGATGCGTAGAATCATATATCAATCTCTTTTACTTATTTTTCTATGATTGGTGTACTGTTCTGATATAGATACAACTGTATGCTATGCATGTATGTGTATGGATGTTTGTGTGGTGTTCTATGATTGTCCAGTCGGTGAGATATACGTGGTGATCCAGAAGAAGAAGAAAGACATCAAAGAATAAAGCTTACCGAAGGATCGGTGTGTAAGGCAAGTATAGCATGGAACCATCCTTGTTACCTATTCACATTTAATCACTTAATTCATGTTGCATGTGTCTACCTTGTTGCTAATAAGGATATCCTAGATATTTGATATCTTGTACCTTGAAACCTTTGGGTTATTGCATGGGATAGTTTTTGCTAGTGCTTAATCAAAACCATGATCTTGTAACTTGACTAATGATATATGCAATAAACATTAAAACATGACTTTTTAGTAACATGGAATCAGGGGGCTGGAGTGTTTAGCTACTTTCTAAATGCTCTAGATTCGTCTCCCTAAGGACTCATCTGTAAGTGATCATCTGGGACTTATAGTATAGCTGTGAGGGCTATATGGCTCTGGCTTTAGCTCAGTATGAGGACCTTTTCTAGCTTGTTAGTGGTTACCTTTACGGCGCAAGAGGGGCTCCAACAGGTATGATCTCGGTCTGCCAAGTAGGTGCACTTGCTAGTCACTACTTGGAGGGAGGTTCATGCTTATTGATGGGTAAACCTTAGTGGCCCTAACTTGTTAGACGAACCTTTGAAAGGCTTCATAGTGAACCCTGCTGACCTTCCTTGGTAGTGGGTCAAGAGGCTGATTACCTCGGGCGAAAGGGTAAATCACAACTCATAGTGAACGTGTACAACCTCTGTAGAGTATAAAACTGTTATAATAGCCGTGCTCACGGACATGAGCGACCTTGGACCCTTATAGAATAGAGATGATCACTAATGGATAATAATGATAATGCTAATAATTGATTGTTTATGCTATACATTATTCATGTTTACCTGATCATGAGTTTATGGGCTTATGGATAAACTTGTTGCCAATCAATTGCTAAAATTATGATAAACAAAGGCTAATCGTAGTTAAACCAGTGTCAGCCCTTTTGAGCCTCATGAACCCCATGATATAACTGTTAAGTACGACATGTACTTACACTTGCTTTATTTTCTATACATTGGATAAAAATCCCGGATGGGTACCAGATTGCTGGTTTGGAGGAGTTAGGCTTGTGGTCAACCAGTCAGTCGTCCTTGTGAATTTTGGAGTCTTCGCCTGAAGAACGGAGTCAACTTTCCACTACCTATACTCTGAGGGTACTTTTCTTTTACTAATATATTATGTAATAAGTATTGTCTTTTGATATTACCCTTATTTGTGGCTATATGTGAGATTTGACTTCCTGGGCTCACATATAGTGTGTATCTGGTTTTGTCTTTAAAATCGGGTGCTACACAATCCAAGGTAAAAGTTGATTGGCATGGCATACATCCTTGCTAAGGACATGTTTAGTGCATCTAGACATCTTTCACATTTAATAGGCTCATTCATGAAAAACAAATGAATTTGATGATTATATGGTACCACTATTAATACTATGCTTATTTTTTATCTAGTGGTAGCATATGACATGTTTGTGGGCTTGTAAACCTAGTGTTTAATCTAGAAAATAAGCTCTAAGTGTTTAACTCAACATGGTACAAGATAACCCTTATTTGGAGGTGTGAAGAAGCTTGTCCTTGGATCAAACCGAGTTAAATATCTTTGGTAAATGATCTAGATTGGACCAAATTTAGAAAAATGATCCTCACCCCATTGATTGACATTGATAATCTCAACCTATCTATATTTTGATCCTTTGTGGTCATTGATGACAAAGGGAAAGAAATAGTGTACAAAGATGGTGAAAAGACGACAAAGGGAGAAAGAAATAAAGATATAAGTGATAGGGGGAGAACTTGACATAGGGGGAGAGATATGACAAAGGAAAGGGATCAATTAAAATTTTGAGCACACAAGTAGGGGAAGCAAGCTCATGAACTTGTATGGTGCATTTGAATGTGCATTTCATATGTTTGCTTGTATGACACAAGTTTTAAATTTTAATATCCATATTTGTGTGGTGTATGCTAGTTGTAGGTTTGAATGATGAAATAGAAATCTAGCATGCATAAGTCTATCTAGTGATTTCATTTCAAAGTGTTTCCAAGTGGTATCGAGCTAACCATAGTGCTGAGGATGGTATAATGGTGCACTTCGATTGGTATCATGCTTCAAAGGTCCATCTTTTATACCTTAACATCATTTGGTAAGACATTGTCTCCTATATTTCCTATCTAAGCATATGTGTAAGCTACAATTCAAACTCTTAGCACATATGTAGGGGGAGCAATTGCTACCATTTGGGGTTCATGAAACTTGTCCATATCCTTTTACAAATGTTAAAAATGCTTGGGCAAGCAACATGGATTCAATTGAATTTCAATTCATATCTTTGTGTACGGGTTGTCATCAATTACCAAAAAAGGGGAGATTGAAAGCTCTAGTTTGGTTTTAGTGAATTGATGAAACCCTAAAGTGCTAACCTAGTTTATCAAATGATCATGAGATAGGTAGCACATTCCAAGTAGTGAAGCAATTGAAGATCATGATGACGGTGATGCCATGGTGATGATCAAGCGCTTAGACTTGAAAAGAAGAAAGAGAAAAACAAAAGGCTCAAGGTAAATGTATAAATTGTAGGAGCCATTTTGTTTTGGTGATCGAGACACTTAGCGAGTGTGATCACATTTAGGATCGATAGCCGTACTATCAAGAGAGGTGAAACTCATATCGAAATGCGGTTATCAAAGTGCCACTAGATGCTCTAACTCATTGCATATGCATTTAGGATCTAGTGGAGTGTTAACACCCTTGAAAATGTTTGTGAAAATATGCTAACACACATGTGCACAAGGTGATACACTTGGTGGTTGGTACATTTGAGCAAGGGTTAGAAACTTCACAGGCGGAGTGTCTGCCCGTTGAGTGCAGACAGTCCGACGGTGCCACTAGTGCTCTAGATAGAAAAGATGGAGGTCACTGTAAGTGACTGGCCTGATCAGATGGGAGGATCAGATCAAAAAGAATTGGTGGGCTCGGCTTGGTCTGGGTCGAACCCACCAATTCTTTTGGATCTGATCCTCCCATCCGATCAGTCCAGGTCACTTACAGTGACCTCCATCTTTTTTGTCTAGGTCGCCGGTGGCACCGTCGGACTGTCCGCACTCAACGGGCGGACACTCCATCGGTGAAGTTTCTAACCCTTGCTCAAATGTGCCAACCACTGAGTGTATCACCTTGTGCATATGTGTTAGCATATTTTCACAAATACTTTCAAGGGTGTTAGCACTCCGCTAGATCCTAGATGCATATGTAATGAGTTAGAGCATCTAGTGGCACTTTGATAACCGCATTTCAATACGAGTTTCACCCCTCTTAATAGTATGGCTATCTAACCTAAATGTGATCACAATCGCTAAGTGTCTTGATCACCAAAACAAAATGGCTCCTACTATTTATACCTTTGCCTAGAGCCTTTTGTTTTTCTCTTTCTTCTTTTCCAAGTTCAAGCATTTGATCATCACCATGCCATCACCATTGTCATGATCTTTGCCATTGCTTCATCACTTGGAGTTGTACTACCTATCCCATAATCACTTTGATAAACTAGGTTAGCACTTAGTGTTTTATCAATTAACCAAAACCAAACTAGAGCTTTCACCCCTACCGCTCGAGAGGTGGCTGACCTCCGAGTCAGGGAGAAGGATGCTCGTGACATGCCCACAAGGCCAAGGAGAAGCTCATGGCCCTGATCGAGAGGGTGTGCACAGACACCGTGGAGGTCGAGCGGCTATGGAAGGAGCAGGACGATTTGCTCCGGGCAGTAGAGGAGCTCCGCACGGGGATTGACCACCTCGAGGATGAGCTTTAGGGGGAGAGGGACCTAAGGTTGCAATCGAGGGTGTGGCCACTAGGCTTGACACGGTGGTCGATCAGCGCCAAGAAGAGGTCTAGCGCTTGGAGGCCAAGGTGGCCCGGCAGTGCGATGAGGTGCACAGGCTTCAAGGCGGATGTGAACGGTAAGTCTCTGGTTTCCCTTATTGTCTTTCTCCATAGAATCTGTGGTAAGCCTTTTGACATGATTGGTACATGACTTGGGCAAGTCTCGACGACAAGCTCGAAGCGGAGGTGGTGAAGAGCCACGGCCTAGAGAAGGAGCTCAGCGAGGTGAAGGACACCCTCTAAAAGGATAGCGATGAACACGCAACCTATGCATTGCCGTCCTGCTGGTCTATGACGAGGTCAAGTTGGCCCTAGAGCAGGAGACAAGCTCGCCCATGGTTCATGCCACCCGAATCATAGACTAGGCATGTGATATGGCAAGGGGAGTGCTTCGCTTTGGCATTCCCCGATCGTTCGCGGTCGCCTATTCTCATTACGAGAACATCGATCTAGACAACATCGAGAAGGAGGTGGCCCCCTAGCACATGACCTTTCTACCAAGATAGAAGATAAAATCATCCCCTCGAGGGGTTAGTTTAGTTAGATAGGTCAGGCGGCGCATTTATAATAAGCGGACAAGTTCCAACCCTTTTGTTTGGTTTAAACAAGATCATTCTTTTGTTTTGTTTGAACAAATTTATTCTTTCTCCCTTTTTATTTGTAAAAAAGGGTTAATGCGTTCTGACCCTTCCTATTATTAAGACTATAGAGCTTGAGGTGTGGGTGAAAAACTCTGATCATGTTGGTAAGCAAGAGTGCCATAGCCGTTGGGGCATAGGTTCCTTGCAGTCTGACCAGTTTTACTCAGCATTTGTTTCCGTAAACCTTGCCTCTAGGTTTTTAATGTGAGAAAGGGTCAGGCATAGTGACTATTTCAGAAAGGATATATATACCCTTATTAGCCCCCAAGCGAGGCTCGACCCCTTGTAGTTGTCGCGGTCAGGTTTCACTAAAGATCAAGGAGACGATATCAAAACTGGTAAGAGAAAGTGTTTTTTTTTGTTTTAGAAACATATTCTTAGTTTTTGTATGTACCCCTCCCTAGGATCTGAGCCATCATCCAACGACCATGTATTTAGTCTCCTTGTGAGTCCAACTTCTCTCGAGCCCCCGTACATTGTAGGGGTCCGATCGAGGGGTCAACTCATCTTTGTGATCGTCATCCCTCAAGCATTTGTTTTTGATAAAATAGAGGTACTGAGCCATGCCACATTTTTCCTCGATGGACGAAACATGGTGCTCAGTTAGCTGTTAACAGGCTAGTACGAGTGGGGCCCCGACTTCCCGTTCGTAGGGGTTCAACATGGGTCAGCTGGTGACCGACTCTAGATTCTCAATGGCCAATCCTTATAGTTCTTATGTCTGTTCGACTAGTCCCAAGGGCTCATTGCCTTACTTTGAGGAAAAACCATGGACTAGGAACCGACCAAGACATGAACATGGGCCGAGATGCCCGCGGTGCTTGTGCGCCTAGGTACGGCCGCTAGTGGGCCTATCCCTTTCCACCCCTCACTCTAAGGGCATCTTGGAGCGACTGTGAACCCATTGAAGGGCCAGCCTTTGAACTCCTAGGCCTAAATAGGTAGTATGAGTGTTTTTAACTCCATATCCCTCCTTACCTATGATGGTTCTCGTGCATGTGTACATCGATGCCTGAGCTAGACGACATCGAGAAGGAGGTGGCCCCTCTGGCATAGGACTTTCCGTTGTTAAGGCTGTAAAGCTCGGGGTACAGGTGAAAAAACTCTAATCACGCTGGTGAGCAAAAACGCCATAGATGCTGGGGCATAGGTTTCTTATAGTCTGACCAGTTTTACTCAGCATCCGTTTCTGCAACCCTTGCTTCTAGATCTTAATGTGAGAAAGGGTCGGGCACAGAGAATGTTTGCCCAGTAGATATACTCTTTAATGCATTCCAACTCTTTCCGTAGTTAAGGCTAAAAAGCTCTGGGTGCGGGCAAAAAACTCTAATCATGCTAGAGAGCAAAAACACCGTAGCCACTAGGGCTTAGGTTTCTTGTGGCCCGACCAGTTTTACTCAACTGTTTGTTTCCGCAACCCTTGCTTCTAGATTTTAACATGAGAAAGGGTCAGGCATAGAGAATGTCTATTGGATAGATATACCCTTTAATGTGTTATGACCCTTTCTGTAGTTAAGGCTAAAAAGCTCAGGGTGCGGGCAAAAAACTCTGATCATGCTGATGAGCAAAAACACCGTAGCCGCTGGGACGTAGGTTTCTTGCGGTCTGATCAGTTTTACTCAATGTTTGTTTCCGCAACCCTTGCTTCTAGATCTTAACGTGAGAAAGGGTCCGGCATAGAGAATGTCTACCAGATAGATATGCTCTTATCAGTCCCCCAAGTGAGGCCCGACCCCTTGCCGTTGCTGGGGTCAGGTGCCAATAAAGATTGAGGAGTCGATAGCGAAACCGATAAGAGAAAGTGTGCGTAGATTAAGGGTAAAAGTGACATAATTATTCGATGTTCTAGGCGTTGATGAAGACTTTGCCATCGATGGTCTTTAGATTATAGATGCCTGGCTGGAGCACCTCCATGATGACATATGGTCCATCCCACGGTAGAGAGAGCTTGTGGCAGTTCTGGTTGCTCTGGACGAGGCAGACCATATAGAAAGGTTAATGTGTTCTGACCCTTTCCATCGTTAAGGCTATAAAGCTCAGGGTACAGGGTGAAAAAACTCTGATCACACTGGTGAGCAAAAATGACATAGCCACTAGGTCGTAGGTTTCTTGTGGTCTGACCAGTTTTACTCAGCATTTGTTTCTGCAACCCTTGCTTCTAGATCTTAACATGAGAAAGGGTTGGGCATAGAGAATGTCTACCAGATAGATATACTTTTAATGTGTTCTGGCTCTTTCCATAGTTAAGGCTAAAATGCTCGGGGTGTGAGCAAAAAACTCTAATCACGCTGGTGAGCAAAAACATCATAGCCGCTGGGGCATAGGTTTCTTGAGGTTTGACCAGTTTTACTCAGCGTTTATTTTTGCAACTCTTACTTCTAGATCTTAACATGAGAAAGGGTCAGGCATAGAGATTGTCTACTGGATAGATATGCTCTTATTAGCCCCCAAGTGAGGCCTGACCCCTTGCCGTTGCTAGGGCCGAGTGTCACTAAAGATTGAGGAGTTGATAGCAAAACCGATCAGAGAAAGCATATGTAGATTAAGGGTAAAAGCGATGTAACTATTCGATGTTTTAGGTGCTGACGAAGACTTCGCCGTCAATGGTCTTGAGCGTATAGGTGCCTAGTCGAAGAACCTCCGCGATGACGTATGGTCCCTCCCATGGCAGAGAGAGCTTATGACGGTTCTTGTTGCTCTAGACAAGGCAGAGCACTAGGTCCTCGACGTTGAAGGCCCGACCCCACACTCAATGGCTGTGGGACCGACGCAACGCTTGCTGGTACTTGGCTGAGCAAAGGAGGGCAACGTCGCGCACTTCATCTAGCTGGTCCAAGGCATCCTTGAGGGACGCCTCGGCTCCTTATTCATCATATGCCCTGACCCTTGGTGCTCCATAATCGAGGTCGATCGAGAGGCTAGCCTCAGAACCATAGACCATGAAGAATGGCATGTAGCCGATGGCTCGGCTGGTGGTTGTCCTTAGGATCTAGAGCACCGCTGCTTGCTCTTCTTCTTGTTGGGGTGGTTGGAGGCACCTTCACCGGTGTCCTTGTCTCACTTTGCCTTGCCCTTAGGGCGGTCGAAAATCGCCCCGACCGCCTCCTCGCTGAAAGGTCCTTGTTTGGTTTTGGTAATTGAGTGACAACCTAGGTGGACTAATTGTGTTTATATGAGATACACAGGTGATTTGTCCACAGGTACATATGTGTGAGCAACATATGCCATGAAGGTGAAAATGGCTTAGAGATGTTGCAAAGCTCACACATGTGATGATGAAGGAGCTTAAATGCACATGAGACATGACATTGAGTCATGTGATCAAGGTGGAGAAGATCAAGACAAGACTTGGCTTGATGGACCTGTTGCAAGCATGAAGGGCAAGTCGAAGGCTTTGGAGTGATGGACCGCATGGCGGTGAAGCTTGAGCAAGACTTGGCAGCGATGGACGATGGCAACGGTGAAGAGCAACGGCGGGATTCAGCGCTTTCGGGAAAATGGAATGCCTATTTTCTATTGCGTCGGATGCAAATTCTTGGTGGTTAGCACATTGGAGCAAGGGTGAAGAAGTTAGAAGTGAAAACGAGTTGGTCGCGAAGACGCTGGCGTCGGTCAACTGATCGGATGCTGGGTCTGAAAGCACCGGACGCTGGGAGCATGCGTCCGGTCGAGCTGGTCGGTCAGCACAGTACCAAGGGTATTGCATCGGATGCTGTCTGTGTCCGGTCAAGGTGGACCAGACGCGTCCGGTCGAAGAAATATGCCTTAGGTGGCTTACTGGAAACGACCGGACGCTGAGGATTCAGCGTCTGGTCAGTTGAAGCTACTGCGTTCGGTCAAGTCAAGTGATCGTTGGAATTGGGACACATGGCCGTCTGTGGGCGACCGGACACTGAGGTCCAGCATCCGGTCAACACGTCCGAAGCGTCCGGTCGGCCCGATCGTTGCCCAGTAAAGGGGTAATGGCTAGTTTAGCCCTTGGGGCTATAAATAGAAGTGGCCTTCGGCCATGGCTGGTGGTGAGCACATAAGGGGACTTAGTGTCCATGCTTGTGAGTGCTTGGGAGCCCTCCATCACACATATACTTGATAGTGATCATTCAATTGTGTGAGTGAGCGATTCTAGTGCGATTGCATCGTGAGGTTGCATCGAGTGGCACTAGGTGATCGAGTTGCAAGCCGGTGGTGCTTGTTACTCTTGGAGGTTGCCACCTCCTAGATGGCTTGGTGGTGGTCTCCATCAAAGCGCGCAAGAAGCTTGTGCGGCGCTCCAGAGAAGTGCTTGTGAGGGGCATTGTGCTCGCCCCGCAGGAGCCACGAAGAGCAACTCTAGTAAAGCGTGTCATTGAGCTACCCTCACTTTCGGGGTAGGTTCTTGCGGCGCCCGACGTGCGGGCTTAGCGGGTGATGCTAATTAGCCACCAAACCACCAAGTGAGCGGTCGACACAACGGGGACTAGCGTGTTGGCAAACACGTGAACCTCAGGAGAAAAATCATCGTGTCAACCTTGTTCTTCCCGTTGGTTTGCATCCCCATTACACAAGCTTGCAATTACTTTTATACATATTAAGCTTGTGTAGTTGCTCTTGTAATTAGATAGCTTGTGTAGCTTGCTAATTACCTTCTTGCTTGTGTAGCATAGAAGTAGCTCCCTTGTGTGGCTAATTTGGTTTTAGTAACCTTGTTAGTCACATTGCTTAGTTTGTGTAGCTAAGTATTTGCGCTCACTAATTAGGCATTGGTTGCCTTGTTATTGAGCATTGCTAGTGAGCTTTGTTAGCTTTGTGCTTTTGCTTACTAGCATGTGTAGGAGCTCCCTTGTTGCTTAAAATACTAGTGGCATAGGTTTGTGTAACCTTTCTCCTAGAATTGTTTATTAGAGCTCTAACTAGCCCGGCACCTTTGTTGCATAATTGTTATCTTTGCAAGGTGCTAGTGAACATATATAGTGGGGTATAGTCTTGGCTAGACCGATAGTTTTAATTCCGCATTTGTATCGGTTAGCCGACGTGATTAAGTTTTAGAAAAGACTATTCACCCCCCCCCTCTAGTCACCATCTTGACCCTTCACTCGCCCGAGGCGTGGCTGGTGGTGATGTCGAGGAGCTCCTTGATGGTTCACAGGCTCTTACGTCCCAGCTTATGAACCAGGGACTTGTAGGTGGTCCTAGATAAGAAAGCTCCTATGACGTCGGCGTCAGCGATGTCGGGCAACTCGTTGCACTACCGGGAGAAGAGCTGGATGTAGTCACGAAGAGTTTCCCCAAACTTCTATCAGCAATTTTTGAGATCCCATGGGTTCCCAGGACACGTGTATGTGCCCTAGAAGTTTCCCACGAATATGCCTTTTAGGTCTTGTCGGTGCAGAAAGTGACCAACAAGTAAATATTTGTAGTTTTGCCATACGTTGTGATCGGAGGTGGCCTAGCACTCAATGACATAGGGTTTATACTGGTTCAGGCAACATGCCCTACGTTTAGTTTGAGTCGGTCGGTGACTTTATTCCTGAGCCCAGGTGCTCAAAGTCTGCAGTGGGGTTACAAACAAGAAGGAGAAAGATGGGGTGCACGAGAGGTCCAGTTGGCTCTAGTCGGAAGGGCCAAGAGTGACATGAGCTCCTCTATGAGCTAAGTGTTCAAGCGTGTGCTTGAGGTCCGAACCTGGCAGTTTTGTGGTTGTGAGCTAGTGAACTTGATCGATCTGGATTAACTTGTATGAACTTGAATCAACTGAGTCTCTTGGGAGAGAGCGCATTCCCTTTTATAGATGAAGGGGATGGCCTTACAAGTGAGAGGGAGAGAGTATGTATGCTTCTAAGTCTTGTTGCCCACGTCGGTGGGTACAAGATGATGGTAGACGCCCACAACACTGTTGGATGTCAGATGCACATGGGAGGTTACGTCGTCTTTGTTTGGGTATGGCAAATGTCAATATCTGCAAACATTGTTGATGCCTAGAGACATGTGAGGAGTTTCACCATGTTCGCTCGGTACGGTAAATCCAGGCGTCCACAACACTGTCGATGCCTAGAGGCATGTGGGGGCCTTACCGTACGGGAGTTTAACGGCACCCACAATACTGTAGTGGGGGAATGTCAGTGTCTATAATACTGTTTGTGTTAGGGCGGTTGTAGAGTACTGTTCCTACAGGTGTATAGGGTATGGTCCCTAGTATTGTGGTTTTGACTTTGAGCGCCTTGCCTTGCTTTCTCCGTTCAGTTCCCTAGTCCTTTCTAGGCGACGTCCCCGGTCGGTTGGTCCCAGTTGGCTCTGGTTGCGCCAGTCAGAGAAGAGCGGTGAGCAAGGTTTCTACATACCCCGGTCGGAGACGCAGGGTCAGAGTCAGAAGTAGTGCTTTGGCCAGGCCTTTCGATCGGAGAGGCTGTCTGAAAATCGGCAGGAGTCAGAGCGAGCGCTCCGGTCGGTGAGGTGGGCCGGAGGTAGGAAAACGAGTGCCCCTCTTCCTCGATAGACCTTCTGGTCGGTGATTGGATCACCCTCCTAGCCTGTTTGTTCAGATACGTGGGTCGGCCTATGAGTTGCTCACTGTCTACTTGGGCCAAGCCTTTTGTTGGGAAGCCAGTCTATGAGGGACCCTGGGTTTATGAACCCGATAGGTCTGCTCAACTTTGTATTCGGTTGGGCGAAAGGTGTTCCAACCATGTTCGTGCTGAATTGGCCAAGAATAATGGAAGGTTACGGATAATGAAATTGTCACTATCTGCTCCACCAGCTCAGCAAGCAAGCCGATAATCCTCGAGCCACAGTCCAGGGTTTGTTTCCCCGTTGTATTTTGGGATGTTGGTCGGTGGTCAGTACCAGTGGTGGGAAGCGGCATTGAGGATGTGTCGGCCAAAGGCCTAAGGTCCCAGCAAGTCAGGGCTTGGGCCTCGCTCCTTGCCACTAGTTGTAGTGTCCGCCACGACGAGGGTGGCAGCCACGGCAAGCCTCCTCCCTCTCATAGTCATGGGTACGCCTGTGGGCATCGAGGGTATTGCGCGTGTCACGGTGGAGGCCAAGACGCTCATGCACCAGGGTCATGGAGCACGGCCTACCTGCCTCACTGCGCCTGGTGGACTGACACATCCCTATTGGGTCGCTCTGAGGGCAGCGCGCTGGTTGGTGTCATTGGGATAGCGAGCTCTCGGCCTGCTGCACCGCTGCACGCTCGAGTAGCGTGCGAATCTCATGATGGGCCCAACGATCCTCGGGTGTTGTGGGCTCTAGAAGCCCCAGGACTAAGGGCACCATGGCAGCGATGTTATGTCTTGCTCGGGTGAAGTGTGGGAGGGCTTTGTCATCCTCGATGATCCTTCTGTTCACAGCTACGGGCCACGGTGCATGCACGCCCACCGTCTTCATGGTGCTCGATCTCTCGCTCGATCTCCGTGCATTCCTGCTCGAGCTAGAGTCATGCTTCTTCGAGCTCTTGATGCCGCGCCCTCAGCTGCTCTACCCATAGGTGAGGTGGGGCCCCTACATCCCCCCTCAGTCATTGAGGTCATCTGTTGAGGTAGCTCCTCCCTCATGGATGCTTTCGATGTATCCCTCGGGGGTACATGCCATGAAACATTTTCACGAGGGGTGATGGCTCCCCCTGCTGGAGTCAGAGTCAGAGGGTGACTTCGATTCTCCTACAAGAAGGTCATGGAAAGATTCTGTGATGTATTCGGTCATCCCCATAAACTCGTCATTCATAGGGGATGGGGGCATGCGCTGCGCCACAAGGTGGCCAACGGTCTCTGTGGCGTTGCGCAGACCGAACGGGAGCGCTGTCGGGGCTCTCCCAATGATGTATTCTGGGGAGAGCAGCTCTCCTCCAACAAGCTACATCATGACATTGGTGAACGAGAAGGTGAGATGGCGCAGGTCCTCCCAGGACGGTCGGGGTTCTAGGAAGGCACCGAGCTGGCGCTCTAGCCTCCTGTAATCGAAGTCGAGGAGCTGGTCGCTCCCGAGGGCATGGGCCTCCGATGTGTACAGCTTTAGCTAAAGCTTCTCGACGATCGCATCGAGGCTGATGGAGTGAAGAGGTTGGACAGGCAGCGAGAACTTGTGCCAACTCTCCCTCCATCGTAACGATGAAGTCCAGGTTCCCAAAGCGCACGTGCGCAGTCTAGGACCCAGCTAATGCCATGACTAGCCATCCGAGGGCTGATGTGGATGTTGAGACACACAAAAAGCTCCTACCTAGCGCACCAACTATCGGTGTTTTTAGATCACCGACGAGTAAATTTGTATTTGCACGTCTGGCTCGGATGGTGTGCTCGAAGGACATAAGGGTTTATACTGGTTCGAGCAGAACATCCCTACATCCAATTCGCTGCTGCTCGTGTTACCGGCACTTGGTTTGCAGTAGGGGTTACAAACAGGCGAGAGAGGGAAGGATCTCAAGTCTCTGGTGGAAGGAGTGAATAGGTGCTGAGAGCTCACTTGCCACTTAAGCCATGTGCTCATATCATGCTCTGGTGTCTAGATTCCCTCTTTCATGGGGCGCCCTGCTTCCCCTTTTATAGGCCAAGAGAAAGCACGGGTTATAGAGGAGGAAAAGGAGAAGAACGAGAGAGAAGAAGGCTTCCAGGATTGTCGGGTCCTTCTCCTTCATGCGGGTCCCACCGATCCTATAGATGTCAATAGGGACGGCTCCATGTCGCGACCCTTTTTGTCACTGGCACCATGCGCATGCGTCATCTGCCGGTCATGGCGCTCGCTCCACTCCGTCCCTGGCAGACGTCGTGGTGAACTAACGCGTCTGTCAGCGTCCGTACGAGGATTAGGCGAAACAGCACCAGTACACCCGACACTGTTCTTGATGTGAATCCCTAGGTATGGCCTGTAATGGCCACGAGTTACATCGAGGCGTACCAGCCTCTTTCTTGGCGTCAGAGTTTTGACCCAGGCCCATACGCTTGAACCTTGAGTGGTTGGCGGCGGTACGGGTCCCCGTCGGACGAGACGAAACCCGCGTCCTCGAGGTCAGGCGGGGCGGAGCCCGCGACCTTGGGCAAGACAGAAACCGCATCCTTAGGATCGGGCGAGACGGAGTCCACACTTAAGGAGTCGGGCGAGACGGAGCCCGCGGCCTCGAGGTCGGGCAAGACGGAGCCTGCGGCCTCGAGATCGGGCGAGACGGAGCCCACACCAAGGGGTCGGGCAAGACGGAGCCCGCGGCCTCGAGGTCGGGTGAGACGGAGCCCGAGGTCGGACAAGACGGAAACCGTGTCCTTGGGATCGGGCGAGACGTAGCCCGCACCCAAAGGGTCGGCGCGACATAGAGCCTATGGCCTTGAGGTTGAGCGAGACGGAGCCCGCGGCTTTGGGGTCGGACGAGACCGTTTAATACGTCTCGAGCTATCCGGGGAAGTCAGCGTACGCTAACTTTTTTGCTTTAGGTATCCATAATATCGATAACCGACAGACGGATAATCACGCATTAATCTAATAATTGTCCATCCGATCCCTGTTTGACAAAGGATAACCCGGCCAATCTCGGGCGCGCGGCGCGCCAGCTGCGCCATTTCCATTCAGGGGCAGGCGAATCGAAGCTAGCTCGGTTTGCAGCCACTAGGCAGCGATCGGCCGGTCCCACGGTGGGCCCGGGCTTGCCATCTTGGGCAGGGCGGCCGCGGTGGGGAAAGCGGAGTGCAACGGCTCGGTCGCCTGGCTGCCGCGCCCTGGATCGGCCACGGCCCGGTAGCTGTCGCCGCCTGGAAGGATGATGATGATGCATTGATGCCTCTGCAGCTCTGCTCGCGCTCTCTCTCTCTCTCTCTCTCTCTCTCTCTCTCTCTCTCTCTCTCTCGTCTTTTGTCTCTCTACGTCAGTGAAACAGTGAATCCATTCCTCGATCACCACCGCACAACAGCGACAAAAGGGCGAAGGGAGGATGGCGAGGAGGATTTCACAAGGAAAAGGAGGGGGAATGCATGCGGTTGTGCTTCGTTCGTGATCGCTCAGCGATCGCGGCTGAATGCGCCGTGCCGGTGGACCGGACAGACGTCCAGATGTGACCGTACTGCCGTCGGTGTCGTACAGGCGAGGATGGCCCCCCGCGGGACGGGATGGGGGCTGAGAGCGACCGACCGAGATTTGCTGTGGTAAAATATCGATCGTGCCCGAGGTTAATTTATTTATGACGGCGAGAGAACGAGAGATAAGAGATTCGCCGCGATTCGCTGCTAACGCACGATTATACGAGTTTATTAGCAGCTACCTCGTGCAGGAACGGAGACGGACGGAATTGACGATGAGGATGAAAAGGTAATCCAGCCCACGTTGGGCCTAATCTGGAACTCCATATCGGGCCGTCAGAAATAGAATTCTACGTATGAGCCCACTCCTGATACAGATGCTCCAATCCGAAAGGGCTGTTTTGGGCCGTAAAAGCCCGTCGCAGAAAACTACTGCTGGGCCAGCAGTCCACTCCGAGACTTGGGCTTTCCGGCCCCAGTTAGAGCTTCATTTCTTTCTTTTTCTCATTTTGCGCGGAACACGTTCAGGATAATTAATACTCCTCCTATGGTGGAACACAAATATCTCCTGGAAAAGGTTGTTCATACGCAACGTGACAGGTAGAGATAGGTCACTGAAGCAACGATTACCAGATAGTTAGGCACAGCCACGTCTTCCACACGCAGTTTTTTATAGGTCATAAGTATACTTGAGTGCCAATCAACCATATGCATGTTTCGGCAATCCACGTACCGTGTTGGACTCGACGACCGAACTGCAAGCCTAAGCAAAAACCATCGTGTCGATCTGCCATGCCAAGTGCCAGCGCACGGCGTCGTCCACTGCGCGCGGTCGAGCAAGCTGGAGAGGTAGGCCGCACCCGACGTCACCTCGATGCTACACTACAGGCCCGGCTGCCGTTCCTCTCGTTCGCAACAACAGAAAATGTCCATGCGCCGCGCCGCCGCGCTTAGCGTTAGTGGGGCACTTAGGATGCGGCTAATGAGTGATCAATCGCCACCCAGGCGTGCGCGCCCCTTTCTTCCCTCGCACGGCTACCTTAGACGGTCTCCAACAACTCATACATCACGGCATGCAAATCCAAAATGTATACTCAAGCTTGCTTTATTGGTGGAAAACACGCTCCAACGGATGACGCAAACAAGGAACGCATTTTGGGTGGGACGATACACGACCCAAATAAGCGTCATCCGCCCCGCCCCTGACGAACTCGCTGCCGCCTACGCCCCGCGTGGTAGTCCGCCCCGCCTCGTTTCCCTGACCGCGGCCCACGCCGACCGCCGCGCGGCCATGGCGCCCGCGGCCCTCCACCTCCTCCTCACCATCCTCTGCCTTGGCTCGCGAATCCGTCGTGCCTCCCTGATCTCGTCTCCCCGCGAGCCGGTGACCCCTCAGATCCAGTCGGCCCCGTACCACCTCCTGCCGCCCTACTGCCAGATCCGGCCTTGGCTCCACAAAATCCTGCGACATCAAAGACGAGCGGGGCGGGAGAGCGGAGGTAGGTCGCATGAGTCATGGAACCAGGCCCGCTCCGACAGACGCTGCAGCGGTGGCTCCCGGCACTCCTCCGCCACGCGACACCTGACGGCTAGCGCGGCGTGGCCCTTCGCCTCATCCACCATCCTCTACGACGACATGCAGGAGCAGGTGCGTCATGCAGCGGAGCTCCCACACGCCCGCCCAAGGGAAAGAGGAACTCCGGCTAGGGGCTGGGACGGGTCCGCGGCGGGAGCGGGGCGCGGCCGACAGGGCAAGGCGGGTCCACGGTGGGGTCCGCGGTGGGAAGCGAGCAGAGCGGCGCGACGTGCCCGTGGCGAGCGGCCAGAGCGGCACGGCAGTTTTGGGTGCTCTGCTTTTGCGGTCGCCGTTGGAGAAGGAAAGTATTGGGTGTGGGACTCTTTTACTGTGCATGACCTAAATCCTAGAATGGGTCTTTATTTTAGGTTTCTACTGTTAGAGATAGTCTTAGGCCCTGTTTGATTACAGCTGGTAAATTTAGTCCCCCTAAATAGTTTAGTTCTATTTAGTCATTCCAGAGTTGTTAGAGAGAACTAAAGCCTTTTTAAGGGATGTTTGATGCAGGGACTAAAGTTGGAGAGGTGTCTCATCGGATGTCGTATGGGATGTCGCATGGGGTATTGAGATACTAATAATAAAATAAATTACAGAATTCATTAGTAATTCGCGAGACAAATTTATTAAGCCTAATTAATCCGTCATCAGCATATGTTTACTGTAGCATCACATTGTCAAATCATGAACTAATTAGGTTTAAAAAATTCGTCTCGTAAATTAATCTCAATCTATGTATTTAGTTTCGTAATTAGTTTATATTTAATACTCCATGCATATGTCTACATTATCCGATGGGACAGCGACTAAAGTTTAGGAGATGGAACCAAACACCCTCTAGCCCTATTTAATCCTAGTGTTTAAATAAAAAATGACTAAATAGAACTAGATGAGAGCATATTTCGAAGCTCCGCTCAACCAAACACCGCCTAACACTACGTAAAAAACGATTTTTAGTAACGGTTCGATTTTTTTGTAGGGGCGGCTGGTGATAGAGCCGCCCCTACAGTGGCGTGCTCGGGTGCCTAGACACCAGCCGCCCCTACAAATGGAACAGCAGGGACGGCTGGTGTTACGAGCCGCCCCTACAAATGGGGTCTAATTTGTAGGGGCGGCTCAATCACCAACCGCCCCTGTAAATTATATTTGTAGGGGCGGCTGGTGATTGAGCCGCCCCTACAAATGGCCCCGTATTTATAGCACCGATTTGTAGGGGCGGCTCAATCACTAGCCGCCCCTACAAATGCCCCCCATATAAAACAGATGCATCATCTTCTTTCTCCTCGGATCACTCACTCCAACCCGTGAAAAAAAGGTGGGGAGGCATTGGGCACCTCTCAAAAATTGCTCTACTAAGGGGAGGAATGTTTTGGTCTCAAATCCTTTGGTGGAGAGATTGTAGAATGTAAGAAAATACTATTTTATACTTTTTTTAAGTTTTAATGGTTGGTTAGTGAGTAATTAGAGTTTTGTTTTTCTCTCTCTTCTATGGTGCTTGAGCTATTTATGAAGCAAATTAGAATCAACTTTTGAATGTACTAGGGTAAATTAGGGAGGGGAACAAGATCATACCCTTATTTGGTCCATGTTTCTTGATTTTATTGAACAATTAGTTAGTTTTATAGATGTTTCATGTGCATGTGGATCTAGATCTAGGGTTTGGTTTTTTTATTAATTTCGTTTTTGTAAATTTATGTTTGATGAAATTGGACTAGGGGTTGTATGAAAGATATTGGGTAAAGTATAATTCTTGCTAATTGTTGTCTTTGAAATTATTTAGTGTAATCAATAAATATGTATTTTAATTATTTATGGATAAATGGGCCATTAATTAATTTTCTTTTACCATGGTGTGTTTGTATGCTTCATGTAATTATATTAGATTTATATTCATATATATCTGAAGTATATACAATTATTCTCAAGTAATTATTAATTTGTTTCATTTTTATATATATCTGAATAAGTACTCCTTTAATGTTTATTTTGTTGTTGTTGTAAAAGATTGAATACAGGAACTCTTGGATGTATGGTTCGTTAAGGTTCAAGGCAGGTTTCCATGAAGAGGTGGATAAATTTATTGAAGCCGCAAAGAAGCATGCAACGACATTGAAAGAGAATAAGGATATAATTATTTGCCCATGTAAAGATTGCAAGAACCGTATGGCATGGACAGATGTGACTATCATCAGATCACATTTGATTATGTGAGGATTTGTTGAGGACTATATAGTGTGGATTCATCATGGTGAAACGGTTATTGTTAACGATGAGGATGAGGAGAAATACGACGACGAAACCATAGAATCCCTATCCTAGTATTCAGCAGAGCTTGATGCACGAATGGATTTCAAGTTTGGCAATGAACAAGGTGGTGATGCTGGTGGTTGGGATGGTAACGACGAAGGTGGTGCCAATAATGATGGTGGAGCACGTGTCGGGGATGAAGATGATTTGGAGGACATGATTCGAGCCCTTGAACTAGAGATTTTACTAAATAGCCCGAAAGGTCTAGAAAATTTGGAAAGGGTGACAAAAGCATCGAAGGAGACTGTGTATGGTGTTGAAAAGGGTTGTCCGATACATTGGATATTGCTACGTTTTGTGCTTGAGCTGCTCATCCTGAAGGCTAAGTATGGCTGGTTATACTGTAGTTTCAATGATCTATTGCATCTCCTATCATGGGTGCTGCCACAACCAAACTCAGTTCCCTCCAACACATACCAAGCAAAGAAGGTCATAAGTCCATTGACAATGGGGGTTGAAAAAATCTATGCATGCCCCAACCACTGTATACTTTTTCATAGCGAAACGTTCAAGTCACTGGATAAATATCCCCGATGTGGGGTCAGCCGGTACAAAAACAATGACCTTTACAGTAGAGACGAAGCCTCTACGGGGAAAAAGAGGAATAAGAAAGGTACCAAAAAGGTGGTACAAGAATCTCAGCCCCTAGAGGACACTCCATTAGGCAACGATGCAAAGTAGAGAAGAATTCCTGCCCTGGTAATGTGGTACCTACCAGTGACCAACCGCTTGAGACGTATCTTCATAAACCCTAAAGAAGCCACACTCATGACATGGTAGGATGATGAGCGCAAGTTGGATGATGATAAGATTGCACACCCGGCTGATTGTAGTCAGTGGCAAAGGTTTGATGAGAAGCACAAAGAATTCAGTGATGACCCAAGGAATGTACGGTTTGGCTTGAGCACCGATGGAATGAATCCCTTCAATGAGAGGATGAGTGACCACAACACATGGCCTGTGATCTTGACCATATACAACATTCCAACATGGCTGTGTCAAAAGAGAAAGTACCTTCTCCTCACTATTCTTATTTCTGGACCTAAACAACCAGGCATTGATATAGACAGTGTTCCTCGAGCCCTTGATGCAAGAAATGGAGAGGCTATGGAGGCATGGGGAGCAGATGTACGATGCGTTCTGAAAGGAGGACTTCATATGTAGAGCAATAATATTTGTTACTACCAATGATTACCCCTGTACTGTTTGCTTTGTCTGGACTAGATCAAAGGGAAGACGGGATGCTTGGTTTGCTTAGGATGGTACTACATGGGTGTACCTAGATGCATTCAAGAAGATAGTTTACCTAATGAACCAACGCTTCTTAAAGATAAGTCACAAGTACCGCAGCAAATTGTTCTTTAGATTTTATGACAACGCCCCAGAGATTGAACCCCCTCCAGAGAGACGTCATAACGGAGAACACGTGTACAGAATGGTGAAAAACATACGCATCATCTATGGAAAGAAGAATCCAGATGGAACGAACAGAGATAGAAGCACACCTCCTATTGAAGGCATACCTTTCAAGAAACAATCGATCTTTTTTCAGTATCTGCCTTATTGGCCAGACTTAGAGGTCCCCCATGCCATTGATGCTATGCACGTGTAGAAGAATGTCTTTGAGAGTCTCATTGCTACCTTGATGGACACAGGCAAGTTAAAGGATGGTCTAAAAGCACGGAAAGAAATATGCAGCTAAACGTGATGCCATAGCTTCACCTGGTACCTGAGGCTAATGAAAAATACACTCTACCCATGGCGTGCTTCAACCTAACACCAGACGAGAAGAGAGCTATATGCACTTTCCTGAGAGGAATCAAAGTCCCGACTGGGTTTTCAGCAAATGTGAAGAAGCTAGTGTCGATGAAGGACTTATCAATAACACACTACAAGGCTCACGATTGCCATGTGATGCTAACAATATTTCTACCTATTGCAATCAGGGCTATAAAGCCAGAGTTCTTGAAAATGGCCATCACCCGCATGTGCTACTTATTTTCGAAGATCTCATAGAAGACGATTGGTAAGGAAGAGCTGAGTGACCTACATGAATTTGTGGTGGAGACACAAAACCAACTGGAGATGTGTTTACCTCCTGCTTTTTTTGATATAATGCCACATCTCATGATTCATATGGTTCATCAAATACAGGCGCTTGGCTCTTGCTACTTGCTTGAAATGTGGTCCTATGAGCGGTTCATGTCAGTTCTAAGTCGATACGTGCATAATCGAGCATACCCAGAGGGCTCCATGATAGAGAGTTACAGTACTGAAGAAGTCGTCGAGTGCTGTCAAGAGTACCTAAAAGTACATAAAGGGATTGGTAAACCTGATTCTCGTCATAAGGGTAGGCTGGCTGGGAAGGGCACCAGTGGTAGAAAAGTGTTCATCGACCATGATTACAAAGAGGTGAGTCGGGCGCATTACAATGTCTTGCAGAGTACACAACTGATGCAACCGTATATTGATGAACACTTGGCTATCATTATGGCGGAGAGAAATGGCCGTTCGGATGATTGGGTCATGAAACAACATAAGCAACGACTAACTACATGGTTGAAGGACCAAAACACACCGCCTGGAGAAACCATAGACTCTATTATCATCAGTAGGTTGGCGGATGGGCCATCGAGACAAGTGACATCTTGGAATGCTTATGACATCAATGGGTATACGTACTATATCCATGCAAAGGATAGTAAATATGTGAACCAAAATAGCGGCGTTTTTAATAGAGGCTCTTGATGGATTAGGGCAAAAGATCCAATACTTTGGCATCATTGAAGAGATATGGAACTTGACTATGGAAGGGATATAACGGTGGCCCTGTTTCGATGCCGCTGGATCAAACAACACCAACTGAACGAGATTGGATTGAGAGTCCTAGACCTCGAGAATCTAGGCTACCAAGATGACCCTTGGGTGCTCGCTTCACGTGTCGCACAAGTTTTCTATATGTCTGACCCACAAAGTAACCTCCCCCCGACGAAGAAGATAAAGCATGTGGTTGCCTCCGGGGAAACAGCACATTATTGGAGTTGATGGCATGGACGATGTTGAAGCTTACAATAACTACGATGAGATACCGCTATTCACAGACTTTCCTAAGAAGATCAGTGTTGTGGAAAAGAACCTCCCCAAAAACATATTGCCATGGGAACGAAAAGGTGTCAAAGGGAAAGTCGTTACACTGGCTAGCTAGTTGTTGAACGTGGCAGTGTTTGTGTAAGTGTGTGTTTGTAAGACTTCATTTATGCATGCGTGTGAGACTATATATTTATGTACGTGTGTAAGACTACATATTTTTGTATGTGTGTGAGACTACATTTATGCATATGTGTGAGACTACCCTTTGCAACATCTAGATGACTCTATTTGAACATCCACTCTATTACTACTAAAACTTTATGAAATCACTTAACACTTTATGAAATGAAGAAATGACCAAAATAAAAGTAGGAGATCTTGATGAGTTATACAACTCTTATATTCATCACCTTTACAGCTGAAATTATTTTGTGTTTGGAAATCAGGTTTGAAGCTGTCATTTTCTGAAATTTAAAATTTGAATTGTTCAAAATTAGTGACAAAGATAGATGACTAGATTAAAATGATAGAGCATGATTTTAGAAAATTTTAGAGAAAAAACCATCACATTTGGAGTTAGTATGAAGGAGAAAAACTAGTTACAAGTTTCAGCCACAGATTAAAAAGAAAAATCATACTTGTTCTTTTTAGTCTCTGGGTAAAATTTATAACTAGTTTTTCTCCCTCATACAAACTCTAAATGTGATGATTTTTTTTCCTAAAATTTTTTAAAATCTTGCCCTATCAAGTTAGTGTGTTGATTTGGTCATTCTTTTCATTTGACAAAGTTTGAGCACTTCAAATTTTCAAATTTAAAAAAATGACAAGTTTGAATGAGATTTTCAACCATTAAATGATTTCAGCTGAAAAAGTGATGAATACCAAAGTTGTATAACTCATCAAGATCTACAACTTTTATTTTGATCATTTTTTTATCTGACAAAGTGATAGTAAACATTGTTCACAAATCAACATGTTTCTCGTATAGTTCATGAAACTATGAGTCATATGTGAATTTATAAATAATGTTTACTAATACTTTGTCATATGAAGAAGTAACCAAAATAAAAGTTGTAGATAGTGAGGAGTTCAACAAGCTTTTATGTTTATGACTTTTATTGTTGAAATCATTTAAGGTTTCAAAATCTTGTTTGAATTTGCCATTTAGTGAAATTCAAAATTTCAACTATTAAAATTTGGTCAAATGAAAATATGAGCAAAATAAAAGTTGTACATATTGATGAGTTCTACAATTTTGGTATTCATAAGTTTTTCATCTGAAATTATTTATTCTTTCAAAATATTATTTCAAGTTCAAATTGTTTGAATTTCAAAATTTGAATCATTCAAACAAAGTCACATGACAAGATGACCAAAATAAAAGTTGTACATGTTGATGAGTTATACAACTTTTATGTTTACAATATTTTCATTTTATTTCATTTAATGTCATAAAATTGTAGTCGAAGTTTTAAAATTCAAATTTTTAATTTTTGTTTTTTTTTGTTTTCTATATTGTTTTGACTACAATTGTTTATATATATATTTCTTCATATATATAATAATACAAAATATTATATTTGTGCATATACACAATTGTTTTTATATTACTTTGTGTTTTTATGATATAAAAAATATAGAATTAATAATTTTAAAAAATAGAAATGCATTTGTAGGGGCGGCTGAATCAGGAACCGCCCCTAGAAATGTATTTGTAGGGCGGCTGGATCAGGAACCGCCCTTAGAAATGTATTTATAGGGGCGGCTAGATCAGGAACCGCGCCTAGAAATCATCTCGAGTATAAATTGAAGGGCGCACGGGTGTTAGCCTGTTGGGCGCTGTCTTCTTCCTCCGACGCCGTCAGGCTGCCCCATCTCCGCACCCGCACGCCCTCCCCGCACCTGCTCCCCGCCCTAGGGTTTCCGACCGGCCGATGGTGTCCCGACGCTGCGCGCGCCCCCTCCCCACACTCGCGCGCCCCCTCTCCGCACCCGCGCGCCTGCTCCCCGCCCTAGGGTTTCCGATCGGCCGGCGGCGCTAGGGTTTCTGATCGGCTAGCGGAGCGAAGATGAGGGCCACGTCCCCACGCTCGGCCATGGCCGCGGCGCGACTCCGCCGCCTAGGTACGGCCGTGGTACTAGAGGAGAGCGGCTGTGGTACTGGAGGAGAGCGGCTCGGCCAATAGCTAAATAATCTTGCCGAGGTACGTCTCCTGCTACCCACCTCTATAGTTTCGCCATGGTCTACTGAATCCATGCCGCTATCTGGTCCAATTTGGTTGTATATATTTTGTGTTGTAGCTTTGCCTCAATCAAAACTGATGGTTTGATATGTGTATATACTTGATTTACTGGTTGACAAACTAAACTAACAGTTTCTACTTGTAGTCAATCATGTGTATATTTTTATTATGTGTATATACTTGCTTTACTGGTTAACAAAGATAGATAATGCACACTAGCTTAATTATCTATGAATTACTGTGGGAGACCTACACTTGCCAAAGAACTAAAGAAACTGTCACTTGACATGAGCCACAAAACAGGAACCCGCTTTGATTTCCACAAGAAGTACTTCTGATGGAAAAAAGAATTAGTCCTGATTTCTTTAGTACTAGAATATACAGAAAAAATCACAAATTTTGCATAGAAGCAAACTAATCCTCCTCACAATATGTCATGTGCTTTCAGACAGCCATTGGTTATTGCAGATATACACGTATAGATCATAGCTATTCATTGTATGCTAAGCATACAAGAGACTGAGGCCAACAATCTGAATGCATATCATTCAATTAACTGGTCATGTTTACTTGATTACTAACGTGCAAAAGGTGGCAGGGGAAGGAGGCTAGGCTAGCGTTCGGCCTACGCGTGCGCGTGCAGTCGCCGGAAGAAAAGATTGGTGATTGGGGGGCATTGGCCGATCGATACAGGTGTGAGCGTGACCATACATGGTTGGTTATCTTTCTAACTTTCTTGACCAATGACCGTGCATGCAAATCCCACAAGCCAAAAAGCCTTGTCTTTCCCGTTCTCACTGATTGATGGATTGAACCAACAAGTTAGTTCCAATCCATGGTAGACTGGTGGTGTGTGGTAGTATTTACTTTAAGCCTTTAGGAGCTCTTTCTGTTCCTCTTGTTTTTGTTGACCTTATGTAGTAGAGCAGAGAATAAAGTTTGGTGAGAAAGCAGCAGCCATGAATTGCAAACTGCGTGCATCGACCTTCTATCATTCCATGGGGTTTTGAACTCTCTAGTCTACCAGTATGTCGTTACCTTACGCGCGAAGAGTAGTATCGTATCAGAGCCAGACAGACAAGCCTGATGGGTCCTTATCCAAGTTGTTGTGCACGATCTGGTCTCTCCCATCATCCCTTTTTTGCCGGCGCCGGGTAAAGCTCGCAGCCCTTGGTTGATAAGGACAAGGGAGGCCTTTCGCTCGCTGCTTTGCTTTGCTTTGGTTCTCACCAACAATCTGAATGCAAACTGATCCTCCTCACAATATGTCCTGTGCTTTCAGACAGCCATTGGTTACTGTAGATATACATGTATAGATCATAGCTATTCATTGTATGCTAAGCATACAAGAGACTGAGGCCAACAATTTGAATGCATATCATTCAATTAACTGGTCGTGTTTAGTTGATTGAATGCATATCATTCAATCAACTGTTGAAGCAACTAGCATGCTGGGACTGATATGAATTAGGTTAGACAGTTTGGAGGCAGATATGAAACACTGTGTCATATGAAAATATACCAAGAATCAGTACTTGTTATTATTAACTAATAATTACATACAGTTTACCATGAGTTAATGTACAATACATCTACTATATATATTATATTTAAAGCTAGAACAAACAAAACTTAGTCGCAGAGAACAGCGAATCTATGGACTTGATTAATCAAGAGAAAAATGACTTGTTCAAGAAAAAGCAAATGGTGGAAACTGTCTGGTTTCCTGGAATCGAGTCAAAATGCCACTACAATATGGAGGCCTTAGTATTCATGATCTGGAGTATTTAGGAGATGTCCATATATAAGCTAGTGTGCATTATCTATCCGGTGAGTGTGCTGATGCTTTCTTCTAGCTCTTTGCACTGTTTTTTTTCCTTCAATGGCTCAATCAGCAGTAGTGACCTCTCATTATCATGGCCAGTGAGCTCTTTGCACTCTTTGTATATGAGTGCTGCGACAAGTTGCATTGGCTAGTGTTTTGGATCAGTTGCATTTGTGAAATCAAATTGTTGTAGTGTGCTTAAAACCCAATTCTACCAATGGTTAATTGAAAACCCATTGCACAGCATCTGATTTCATGATTTGTAGTAGCTAGCTGAGTTTAGTGTGGTTTTCATTTCCTGTGCAATGTCATTTTCATGATACAACAATCTACCTTTATAATTTGTTCCATGCTTAGCTGTTGTGTTTTTTTGTAGCTGTTTGTTTCTTATATTAGTCTCTTTTTAGCTTGAACTGCATGGGTGCTTGGCCCGTTGGTGGATGGTTAGCTGTAGGTTAGTTTCATATCAATGTTTGAGTGGTTAGTAATTGAGCCTTTTAGTTTTAAATATTTGAGAAGTTGTACTGCTAGCTACTCCTACTCCTACTAGCTGGCTGCTACTGCTATACTACTATCCTACTGTACTACTCTCTACTATACTACTGCTATACTACTATCCTACTATACTACTATCCTACTATACTACTCTCTACTATACTGAACTACTACTACTCTACTTGCTACTGCTAGCTACTCCTACTCCTACTAGCTGGCTGCTATTCTACTCTCTTCCCTTGCTGCTGGCTGCTACTCTACTACTATACTATCCTCCTGCTCTTCTCCTACTACTCTACCACTCCTCTTCTACTACTACTCTCCTCTACTCCACTCTACTCCTCTCCTCTCCTAAGCAGTTGTTGCTTTTTTTGCTACTTCTACTACTTCTACTACTTCCTTACTACTACTGTTTACTACTTCTACTTCTGTCTTCTATTAACTACTTGTACTTTTGTCAACTACTTATACTACTTCCCTACTACTACTGTCTACTACTTCTGATTGTCCGATCTGTCTATCAGGTTTGGAAGATATTAAGCATATGATGTTAAGTCAGTATGGTAGCTGTTGCTTTTTTGGGAAGCAGCACCTGCTTTTTTTTTGTCAAATCTCCTCTCTCCTTTATTTTTGCCACCTTTCCTATCCTCTATGTTTGGAAGCTACAGCTGCTTTTTTTACACCTTTTCCTCTCTATGTTTATTAAGCAGCTGTTGCTTTTTTGCCAAATCTCCCCTCTCCTCTCCTCTCCTTTGTTTTGCCGATGATGAAATTGTCCAAGTCCATACATTATATGGAATATGAGCTGATGATCAAGAACTTGTGAGGAACTTGGCATCATTAGCAGCCGCCCCCTACATTACCTTCTCCTCTCTTCTTTGTTATGATGCCTTGATGCTCCAAGTTCAAGATCATATGATATTTGACATGTTTTTGAGGCCTCTACCACTGCTACTTCTTGTTTTTTATATATTTTTGTTTTATTGGACTACTTTGGTTTATAGACCTTTTTGATTTCTTATACCTTCTCACGTACTTAAAGCACACTTTCTTGCATCTATTAGAACAAAGTGCAAAATAATGTCGCGGATACCAGACAGTGTAGCCCGATGCCCTGAGCATGATGAGTAGCCAGCCCTTGAGGAGCAAGCACTAGAGGACCAGCTTACTCAGGAATAGTTCAATAAGGAGGTACAAAATGATCTAGAAGTAATGCTTACTCAGGAGCAGTGTGACGAGGAGGAAGACCCCGAAGGAGAGGCTACTGAAGGCGAAGAAGAAGAGGATGATGTTGATGATGACTTAGAAGAGGGATATGTAAGTCTCGAGGATCCTTTCCCACGTGAAGCCAGAAGGAGGCCAACGGAGGAAGATTTGGACAAGGACTTTGACCCGAACGAGGAGGTAGGGAGAAAGCCTTAGCTTGTAAATTTTGCTAAAGCTTTAGGCTGTGTTACCTCTGCTAACACTTTGACCTGTCGTATATACAGGTCCCTCCTAAAACTCAGAAAAGACAATGTCGATGTCCGTGACATCTCGCTAGACAAGATGGAGTAGAGGAAAGGAGAGTAGAGGCAACAGCCACAGAGACGGATCACGATGCCTCTGCTCCATAACCTGAAGACACAACCACGACTACCAAGCCTAAGAGGAAACGAGGGGATAGAAAAGGAAATCTATATCTAGATAAGGCATGCTATGTGATAACGGAGGTTGGCCCTAGTAGGGGAGGTCCTTGAGCCAAAGGAATTAAGAGGACGATTCCGTAATGCGATCGGGGCCCTAGTAAGAGATAAATTGAACCCAGCAATCCCTAACTAGAAAGAGGTACTAGAGAACAAAAAGAATGAACTATGGGATAGGCACTTGAGGGTCAATTTTAGATTTCCGAAGGGTAAGCACGAACTGGTAAAAAAATGCTTTCGGGATGATGGGAGAGGTATTCCGATGTTGGAGGTCGGAGCTCAACATGAAGTATATCCAAAAGGGGTTAACTCCCTACAAAGAGTTTGGCAAAATAACTACTAGTTAATGGAAGAAGCTCGTGGCTCAGAAGACTTTACCAGAGGCATTGGAGCTCAGTGCCCGTAACACCGAGCTAGCGAAGAGGAACAAACACCACCATCATCTAGGCCCTAGTGGCTACTATGCCAAGGAAGAGCAGTTTAGGAAGATGGACGAAGAGGCCGCAACTACTTGGGAATATCGATGTGATGAATCTGAAGGTACGCTCAAGGAACTAGATATATGCGAGGAGTACAAAAATATCTGGTAGTAATCTTAAGTTTGATAAGTCGAAGATCCAAGAGGCGGTATCAAGGATACTGAAATATACTGAAGATAAGGAGAAGGACTCCTTCAATCCTTCTAGAGAGAGGGACGAGCTTAACCTTGGCTTGGGAAACAAGGAGCATACAGGCCGCACCAGGGGGCTAGGGAAAAGGAGGACCTAGGAAGCAAGGATTCAAAGAGGACAGACACATGTATAAGAAACATGGCCGAGACTGGGAGACTAGTCTTGAGCTCCAAGTGAAGGCTCTAGTTGCGAAGGCGCTGGAGGAGCAAGGACTGTCTATGGAGCCATGGATGTTAGTGACGCCGCCGGGAGAACTGGCATTAGTTGGCAGCCCTCCAAAAGTTCCTAGCAGCCAAGGTTCCACTACAGCCTCAACCCCCATCGATCGCATATGGGAACCAACTAGTTGCACCTTGATGTTTCTAAGCGGCCGATAGAACACTGTGATGGAGATGGCAACGGGTGTGGCACATCCTCCCGATGGCTTACACCACAATAATAAGATACCACTGGACTACACTAGGGTCGAGGTGCATACCGTGAAGCTCGAGTTCATGCAGTGAAGGATAGACTACACAACTCCCGAGGGGCTGGTGTTACTCGGAGACGTTATTGGGCAGTTCATCCTCTGGCACAAACTGGGACATTATATTGACTGCTTCTTCGCCGCCTCCCCCTCTCCCAAATTTGGAGTGAGTTGTTAAGGTTGGGGAGATATTTTTACCGTCTCGTGACCACCATGTACCTGAGATGCCACATTCTTCCCTACCTCCTAGCGAGCATGTGCCTGATGAGATGCCACAACCTTCTCCAGCTCGTACCAAGCAAGTGCATGATGAGATGCCACAGTCTTCACAACAAGCACAACCGATACATGAACAACGAGTGCCTCCTAAAGAAGGTGATGCATAAGAAGATGAGAACGTGCTTGAATGGGAACTTCGAAAGAAGATTCCAATCAACATAAGGCCAGTTTATGTTTCGGTGAAAGACGTCTCGTCGGTGTCCAAGTGGTATTCACATGACCAGTTCAAGCCTGAGAACCAAGTTAAACAAGTCCCAGAACGGGGTTCTGAGGAGGCCGTAACTAGCAAACTCCACCAAATTGCAAAGCAGTATCCAAATATTGATGACATCAAATGGTCAAAGGATTGCCCAAAAACATATGAAAGAGGCAAGCCCTTTATACCAAACCGGGACATCCGGCGCCTACCACTTGGAATGAGAAGGTTCCATGATTGGTACTTGCGTGTTCTCCCAACGAGCATAGATCTCATACAAGCATGCTTCCCCACCGGCACATTTGGAAGCCCTACCGGGAAAATTGTCTTCGACTTTAATGACATGCACACATGCTTTCACCTAGGAGAGATGGAGATGAATCTAATTCGCATGTGGTGCTTGTAAGTCCTTGTCCTCCCGATATGATATGAATGTAATCTTTGAATTTTATTGTAACTAACCAACGTCGTGATTTGTAGAATGCAAGTGCACATTATCAAACAAATGCCAAGTCTAGAAGCCGGGTATGTAGACCCTCAAGCTATAGCCCAACCAAATTTTAATTACCCTAAACAGTGGATACTGGATGTCAAAGAGCTAGCTGTTGCAAAGACTCTTCGGGAGAAAGAGCGCATCCGTACGGCGAAACTAAAGGAAGAGTCCCTTAAGGTTGCGGCATACATTGCTCTAGCTTTCAAAAATCTACAACAACACTCTACTATATGCTGCATGGATAAATCTAGTGCTATACAAATCTAGTTCTATGATTAAATCTATGCAGCAACCACTAGATTTGTATAGCCGTCGATGTCGGGAGGAGCATGGCATGGGTCTTTGATTCAATAGATAAGGACCCGGCGACATACAAAGACTTCATATTGATTCTCAAGACGTATACATATCGAAAATCCTCATTAGCTTATATGTTTGTATACATACTTGTAACATTTACTTATGGATACTAACAAGTTGTATTTGCTAAAATAATTCAAACAGGGCATTTAGGTTCTATGTCACTCATCATCACGGAAGGCATGATCTAGCGAGGAAGGAAAAGCTGGCTATAAAAACACTATGTGCGGTAAGTGTAACTTACTTCTTCAGTACTCCGTTACATGGCTGTCAAAAGCATTACCTAACATTTTTATATGCAAAACACACAGTGCCCCAAGTAGAGGCCTAGGGAGTGTACATTGTGGATACTATATATGTTCTATGATGAGTAACACCAGTGCCTATAGGAGACACCCCTTAAGGGTAAGTTTGAACCTCTTCATCAGTAGTATAAAAACTTCATACATGGTATGAAATATTAAACCAAAACTTGTTCTCTTGTAGTGGAGAGAAGAGAAAGGAATGAAAAAAGATCCATACAAGGATGACCAACTCTTAGAGCTCGTCGGTGACCTTTGCAACTTTATATTGGACCAGATTATACACGTCAAAGACGTCTACCATGATCGAGAGTCTGACTTAGGTACAAATCCTCAGTACCAACACCGTCGTGAGACTGAAAGGCTAGCTCTAGGACGTTGATAACAATGTTTATGGAATTTGTATATTAAATGATGGATTGTATATATCCTTACGAATTGGACTTGTAATTGTAGTTTATATAATACTATTGTGCTGGTAGTCGCGTTCGGAACGTTGGTCGCGGGGCGTTCGGCAATACGAACGCTGTTCAGAACGTTGGTCGCGGAGCGTTCGGCAACACGAACGCTGGATGGAATACGCGGAAACAAACAGTTCTAATCGAATTTGAATTGTAAATTTGAATTTTTTTTTGCGAAAAAACATACTGTAGGGGCAGTTCTAGATTGAACCGCCCCTACAAACAGATATTATAGAGGCGGCTGGCACTACAGCCGCCCCTACAAATAGATTTGTAGGGACGGCATGAGAACTGCCCCTACAAATACATGATTTGTAGAGACAATTCGGTAGGGGCGGCTGGCCAAACCGCCCCTACAAAGGGTTACCAGCCGCCCCTAAAAATACTTTGTGTAGTAGTGTAATGATGGATCCGATTCCGACCCACGCATGCGGATGGTCCACGGCCAGGGGGGAGGGGGTAGTTGGGCATTCATCAGGAGATGGATGGACGCTGCGGCAAGCCGGCGGCAGGTGGGCGCGATCATGGGATGGGATCGCCGGCTGCTCGCCGGGGGCCCTACCGGAACTCGAAGCAAAAGCATCATCGGCTCGAGCTCAGATTGTGAATAGGCAGGTGTATTCGGACCCGCCATAAGGCACCCGTACGAATGCGGAAAGATACAGGCGCTGAAAGCCGGAGACGGGAGGGAGACGAACGAACGAGCGACCGAGCAAGTGCGAGCGGCGTCCATGGGGCCATGGCCATGCGTGCGCACACGATGACGTGTCGGCTTGACGAGCCTTCCTTGCACTGGGCAACGGATTTGGTTGGCCGATTTTACTGAGATTTTCTAAGGAACTTGTAGTACAAGGCTCCTTTACCCGGTTGGAAACTTGTAGAGTAATAGTATCTCCTTTTGGATTTAGACACGTTATATACTTATATACATGTTACTTTCTTCTTTTAGAAAAAAAATGGCAACAGCGCACCCGTGCCGTTCTTTTGCGCCGCGCCGTCGGATCAAGTCGGATAAAATACTTCCACATGAATCAAGTACTAAAGGTTTATTATGCAAAGATGATAAGAATTTCAGTTTTGCTAAATTGAAGTGACTTGGGCTGTTTAGATCAATTAGTATCAATATTAACAACTAAAATTAGTACTAAATAGATCCAAACATCCTATAGCAAATATTAAGACATGTTTGGATGAGTTAGAGATAGTTACTAGTTGGGATAAAAGTTAGCTGAGATTGGCTAGCTAGTCGGCTAATAACTGGTTGAAGGCTTGGTAAAAAATTAACCCACACTGAAAAGATAACAATCCAAGCTCCGACAGGATGTGGACATTCGAAAGAAGACGATGACCGATTTGGTGTCATTGTTAAAAAAATAGCCTGCATGTTTGGACACACTAGAACTAATTTTAGTTAATATTTAGCTAGCTAGCAATCTTAGTAATTGGCTCACACAAAATAAGCACTATTAACTATTAGACGAAGGAACCTAAGATGGCTCAACAGCTAATACTAATAGCCGTGCACATATGATATCATAACATCATGACATCTCGACAATTTTTTATCACAGCCTCCATATATGATATCATGACATCTCGACAAGTTTCAAGATTTTCGATCTTCGTTTGCTTTTTATAGAATTTAAAAACAACTCGACCGCAAGTTCATGGTTATGTTTCGTGAACAAGATGTTCAAAATTGGTGGTATGTTCCTGGATACGGCCTCACATTATACTAAATAACATGAATATCATTTTCCCATTCAATTTTTTTATTATTCGAATGACTAGCAGTTATAATTTGAATTATCCAAGAAAATTCAATTAAATGAAATAAATTAAAGAAATATAGAAAAAGTCTGAGAAATATGCCACATTGGAACATGGAGTACCAGATATTGTATGAGGACTGCAGAAAAGGTTTAGGAGGTTAAAAGTGAAAAAATATGGTTTGCCGAGTGTCAAAAAATGACACTCGGTAAATCACCGCTTTGTCGAGTGTCACGAGAAGACACTCGGCAAAGAGGTTGGTTTGCTGAGTGTCAAAAAAACACTCGGCAAAGAGGGGGTTTACCGAGTGTAAAAAAACACTCGGCAAAGAAATAAAATCTTTTTTTCTAGAAAAGAAGGAGAAGAAAAAAAAATAAAAAAAAACTTTACCGAGTGCTCAGATCTAGAACACTCGGCAAACTCTGCTTTGTCGAGTGTCAGATCTAGGACACTCGGTAAAAAATAAATAATAAATAAATAAAATCATTTGCCGAGTGTCAGATTTAGAACACTCGGCAAACACTGCTTTGCCGAGTGTCAGATCTAGGACACTCGGCAAAGCTGCTATACTATATAACTGCACGGCGACACGCAACAGCCAGGCAAATCCAAGGGTGGGCAGCTCACCCAGCAGGGCGTGAGTCAGCGCGCGCTGCGATGGAGCGGTGGGCGCATCAGCCCAGCGACGCGCAACAGCCAGGCAAGGATGGCGGCGGCGACTCTCCTCCTCCACCGCAACCGGTAAGACTCGCTCTCCTCCTGCTGCACAGAGTCCCACGAACCTTCTTGTACATCTGTCTGCTGTCTGCTTGCTGTGGAAGGTCTCCTCCTGCTGCTGCACCCGCTTTCCTCAAACTAACGCGCTTGATGTCTGCTTGCCACTTGGCGGTTCTTGGAGGTGACTTGCAGGAGCTCCGACAAGGTCTGGCGGTTCGCGGCAGGGATGATGGCCCGCTACGCGCTGCACGCCATCAATCGCAAGCTCGAACCCAGGGCCCCGCCGGCGCTGCACGTCGAGGCCATCAGGGACGACGAAGAGCCCGTCAGCTTTGGCCCCAGCGCGGCCCTCGCCGACCACGGCCGTGGCTGGAGGCTGCAGACCGTCACCGCGCAGGACGCGCCGCACGCAAAAAGGCAGCGGCAGCGGTTTTTTTATATATTTTTCAAAAATTCGTTGCCGAGTGTCGATTTAGCACTCGGCAAAGGCTTTGCCGTCACGGTGGCGCTCGCCGTCATGGCGACTTTTCTTTGCCGAGTGTCAGATTAGCACTCGGCAAAGCCTTTGCCGAGTGCCCGATAAAGCTCACTCGGCAAAGAGGTCTTTGCCGATAAACTGTTTACCAAGCGCCCTTTGCCGAGTGTAACATTCGGCAAAGATTTTGCCGAGTGTATATCGGCCTTTGCCGAGTGCCTGAGGCACTCGGCAAAGAAGCTGAATCCTGGTAGTGTCTACCACTTCCAATGTTCCTCTAGCCCAATCCTTATCCTTCTTGGATTGGAGATGTGCCAAGATGGGATCCACCCAACAACAACTCGCCTTTTTTCTTCTTTGTCCACCATCATCCAGCATACGTTGTCGACTAAAACCTAAAAGAGGGGTTCCCACCACAGTCCACAACACCAACATCGAACCCTAGTATCCGCTCATGTAGCCGATCCCACACCTTCGTGCAAGCTATCATTTCTTTGGTGTTGCTAGACCTATGCATGGGTGGGGTTTATATGGACATGGATGAGTTTTTGATTCACCCAATCAATAAAGATGTATTTGACAGGATTGGATTGGGTGGGTTAGTGCAACTCCAACCAAACTCCCAAATTTTGCCGCACTGATCCTTCGAATGAGAGCTCCTCATCCAAGTTTCAGCCCCTACTTCTTAGGGCGTTCCCAACGGGGATGACCAAATCACTAGTGCTGGAAATAATAAATAGAGTTTTTCTCCGGTAGTCCTTTTCATGAAAACTACACGAATCTTAAAGCATACAAGTAATTAGTTTAATTAATTTCGAGCTAGGTATCATCCTACCTGACCCAGACCAAGCCGAGCCCACCAATTCTTTTGGATCTGATCCTCCCATCCGATCAGGCCGGCAAGTTTTTTAACTCAGGCATGGCCGTGGCGCAATCATCCTCGGCCTTCTCAGGATCCTCGATGAAAGACAACGCGAATGCCAGCAAAACATGCCGATGATCAGGGCATTGATGCAGGTCAGTTCAGTACGTCGATCGCCGCCTTGGACATGGTGAGGCTGGGGCGACCTCGTTCGTTTGGGGATCAACTCAGGCCTTGTTTAGTTGGGTGAAATTTAGGGAATTTGGCTACTGTAGCACTTTCGTTTTTATTTGGCAATTAGTGTTCAATCATGGACTAATTAGGCTCAAAACGTTCGTCTCGCGATTTACAACCAAACTGTGCAATTAGTTTTTTTTCGTCTACATTTAATCCTTCCAAAAGGAGTCATAATGGAGCAATTAAAAGAAAAATGATGAGAAAGGGTTATTATTGAAAAGAAAGAAGACATGAAAAGAATATTTCTCTGCTCTCAAGTATTCAAAAATTTCCTAAGGGGTACATCAGATAGAAATAAAAGGTTGAATTCATCAAACCATACCCCCCCCTAACCTCTCTCGTTGTTCCCGTGAGCGCAACGACTGAAAAATAAATATGTTCCCATCCATGAACGACGAAAGGCGCAATTTTCAGTCCATTCGAATTAATACTCCGATCAGCGTATACAGAACCTGTATGATGACAACAATTTGGTATTTCAACGGGTTTTATGTAACGAGTATATTTTGTAGTTGCATCACTTTCACTTCAAATCGGGTCAACAAAGACTGAAGATGAGCGTAAACCGTCCGTTACTAGTGATTTGCGCGCCCATGCGCGCGAGAAATGGCCAAAAATCTATCTGGGAAATGGCACAATGCTGACAAATAACAAATATCACCTAACTGACAGCTGTAATTATCAACGATGATGAGATACTGTTTTCTTAGAAACAAACGATGAAGAACACAACAGCGAGCATATATTATACGAAACATGGAGTTTGCCGTGGTAGCTGTCTTACATAATCCTTGCAAGGTTTTTAACATTTCTAAATTGCTTCAGACTGGTAGGCACTCTCTTAATATGCTACAGGTAAACAAACTTTCTCTCATCATTGCCTTCTCTAATTCGCATTATCCAAACCAGGAGAAGCGAAGAGTATTACAACTCTAGTGCAATAATGCATAAGATAAGTTTGCAAAAGTGGGAAAATATGACATGGCAATTCGCAAGAGAATAGCTATCGTTGGTACAGTGTACAAGATTGTACCTCCCCACATTGCTGGGTCCAAGAGGAAAGCCTTCAAAGCACATTTCGGACACAAGGGTGCAGCCATATCAATGTATCTGCAACCAAATCAGTCCAAGATTCACAAAGACAGTCACTTGCGTGTTTCCAATGAAATGATCCCGAGAATGACAACCGATAGAGTAGGGCCGTGCCATACAAACCGGTTTAAAACTGAATCATGTATCTGTTTTGTCTTTTAGGTGTAATTTCATAGAGGTCAGTGTGTATGCTTAATTCACTTGCTGGACATCTGAGAGCTCCTTCAGTGTCAGAAGTGAGCCCAATTTTTGGAACCCATGAAGGCATAATATTTTAGACCTAAAATTCAAAGTGTTACAGTTGATAGGGAATAGACAGTACAAACTAAAATGAGTAACCACACAAGGACCCAACTATCATTCAGATCTGATCATAGAAAAAAGGAAAAGGAACAGTCAATATAAGGTAATAACCGCTGCGGGAAATGTTTTCTTAGGATGACGAAAGCAAAAATGCACTTGTTGTCCTGAAAACATTTTGTACAAATCTCATGGCAAGGAATGCAAACGCTGCAATATGTCCCTAGCAAACAGTGCATAGGCTGTTCAGGTGTTGTGAAAACATAAATTAATAGCGACTGATCTTTTTTCTTATATAGGAAGTTGAAAAAGGAAATATCAACCTCTAATAAGATCAACATTCAGGTTCCTAGTTTCAGGACAAACTGTAGATCAAACGCCATAAGAACAAGATAATCCTGAGTCCTGACTTTGACTATCAAACCAGTACAAGAGGGTTTGAACTTAGTTGACACAAATAAAAAAGACTCATGTGGACTGCAAAGCAATTTAGATTAATAGTGGTGTAAAAGGAAAGAGCAGCACATAGGCATGTGCTACAGGTAGTGCTACACCTGTTTTGCAGGAAGCATGACCTTGTTCTTGAGTTGAGGAGAATGTGTTGCCTTTTTAATATCTTGGCTCCAATTGCTACAAACCGACACAGACAGAAAAGGAACGCCTTTTCTGGTTTGGTAAAGTTTAACATAGGCAACTTACTCTTGCAAAAAAAAAGCGCGAGAAAGCAGCACATCAAACATAGAGGAAGACTGGCAAAAGTACCTAAAAGTAGGGAGTCTTTATTCGGCTGGGAAATTTAAACCCAATGAATTCAGTAATCTCTGTAAACTGATCAAGGGCAACACAAGAAAGATAAACGATCCTCTAAAAAGGTAAAATCCTAACAAAGATTGTTTCTGCAGGAGAACATAGGTGTAATAAGACGCTGCATGAAACTTTGCAAAAAGGAATGCCTGTGTGTAGAGGGAAGGAAGAAGTACCTGAAAGTAATGGGTGTTCACTAGACTGCAGAACCCAACATTACTAAGCTGAGTAACCTCTGTTTTCTTTATCATGCATAGTTCAAATATGCTGTTTAGACTGCCTAAATACCATATAAATACACAAAAAAGGACACAAAAGTAAACATTTAGAGCGATCCCATCTAAATTGGTGGGGAAATGTGGTCAACCTTGGTAAAAAAGGCTGGTGTCCTCTAAGCATAGGAGATGGTCTGTGAATTGATTACCTCTGTGAAGGTATGCTAGATACAATCCTTGTCTGATCGGGATTTCAGGTTAGGGTTGTGGATGGCAACGAATTTTTCTGTAATTGGCCAACGAATTAAAAGATTAAGCACTGTCAGTGAAGCCAAGTTGTTAAATTTTGTGCTTCCCAGTGCATTATCAACTTTGTCGATGATGATCTGGGAGGTGACATAATTCAGTTATGTGGCTATGCTGGAAACAGACTGTAACTCCATAATTATGGGAAGATGGCCTACAAACTAAAAATACTTTTTTCTACATTATAACAAACGCAACTATTTTATAAGCACGGCCATCGGAGCCTTCATCGAAGCAACAAAATATGAGTCAAAACTTTGTACCTGGTTGCCAAAAGGGTTTTTTTTAGCCATTGACAAAGACGAAGCTAACACTATGTTTCCAGCACAACCATGGTAATACTGTGAAGGTGGAAAAATGTATGGGATAGAATGATAAACTGAAAGGAACTTGCATTTCCACGATTGAGAACTGAGAGTGGAAATAAATGGTTGATACCTCCATATCAATGACCGATTGCATGTACCCTGACATTTGTTACCTATCTGCATCGTATCATGCTTCATGCAAAAGAAACACACACCAAACTGCCACGAACATAGGAACCCTAGAGTATGAACCAATTAAATTGGAGGAGAAATCAGAGAAATCGAAAGTGAAATTAGAGGAGGTCCAAGTACCTGCGAGGCTGAGGGGGCGCCTGCCTCTGGAAAGGTCGTTGGGCTCAGTAAAGGACAGGGTGGAGGGAAGAAGATGCAGCTAGGGTTTCGCGGGGAACAGTAGCAGGCGCGAAACGGCGGGAGGAGGCAGCGCCGGGGGCGCAGGCTCGCCGGCGGCTACCAGCGGCGCCCGGACCGCGCGAGGTCGGCGACGGCGACAGCCGGCAGCTAGGGCCCGTGCTGCGGTGGCCCAGCCACGACAACGCGCCTCGCCAGCACCTCGCGTGATGAGCCGTCGGCGCTGGGAGAGGAGCGAGAGGGAGGAGATGTGGATTTGGAATGTGGAGCTAGGGTTTCAGCCGGTATATATTTGGCATGGGAAGAGCAGCAGCACCGTTGGATTGAGGATCTGACGCTCAGGAAAATTTTGAACGACGTGGCCACCTTGAGGCCACGCCGTGGCCACAACAAATTTACTCTTTAGATTGGGCTCCTCCCCGCTCGGACCGCTGCCGCCACGTCCGCGCCCCGTCGACCCGGTCGGCGGTCGCCCCTGCTCGCCACTTGTTTATTCCTCGTAGTGCGTGACCTAGCAGCTGGCATACGTCCTGCTGCACAAGTAAACAAGTCGCTCATAGCCAACCGCACAATTAATCCATGCACAAAGTCTAACCCAAACTATTAACAGAGGTCTACTCCATCCTCTAAACTATAAAACTGTATTTTATACCTTTAAACTTTCTAAAACCGGTCAAATAATCTCTAAATGGTTTTTAAAGGCGGTTTTGCTACAGTAACGGTGATTTTGTCTTTTTTTAATTTATTTTTGCTGAATCTTTGAAAAATCATAATAAATCATAAAAAATCATAAAATTAAAAATCTAATTTTGTTGGACTCGACATAAGTAGATCTACATAGTGAATATATAATATGGTATACTTTAGTACAAAGTTTTTGTTTTAGCTTTATATCTATGTTTTTCTATAATTAATTGGAATAATTCATAGCTGCAGCTTCTATGGTCTAATTGTGATGAAATTTTTATGGTGGGCTAATTATTATATGCTTCAATTGTAGTAAAAATTTTATACTTATTGGATCATGTATAACTTAGTTATAGATTTATTGAGGTTTATGCTTGTTAAATCTACGTTTTATCTATAACTAAGTTATACGTGATCCAATGAGTATAAAATTTTTACTACAATTCGAGCATACAATAATTAGCCCACCATAAAAATTTCACCATAATTGGACCATATAAGCTGCAGCTATGAATTATTTTATTTAAATACAAAAAATATAGATCTAAAACTATAATAAAAACTTTGTACTAAAGAATACCATATTATATGTTAACTGTGTAGATCTACTTTTGTGGAGTCCAACAAAATTAGATTTTCTATTTTATAATTTTTTTATGATTTATTATAATTTTTTAAAAAATTCAGCGGAAATAAATAAAAAAACAAAAAACAAAACCCCCGTCGCTGGGAGGTTATTCGATTGGTTTTGGAAAGTTCCAGGTAGAAAATCTGATTTTAAAGTTTGAGGGTGAAATAGTTCAGCTGATTACGTAGATTTTTTCTATTAATCCGTTAATCAATCCGGAGTCACAGTAATCCAGCAGCGCCAACGACCGGACCGCAACACCAGCGAGCGAAAAGCAACGGCGTGGCACGGGCAGCGCGTCGGGCGCTGAGCCACTCGCCTCCCTCTCCTGATCTCCTCCCGCGCCCGCCGTCCCCGACCCCGAGAGCAGCCCCCCAGTCGTCTTCTTTCTCCGTGACTCGGAGCTGTCTGCCTCACCCTCACTGCCTCTGCCTCTGCCTCTGCGTGCGTGCGCCACTGCCGTGCCGCTGCGCCCGCTCGCCCGCTCCCGCAATAAATAAACTTGCCTCTCTCTCTCTCTCCCTCTCCCTCTCTCTCTCTCTTCTCCGTTCTCGGGCCTGTTCGCTTGACTTTTCACGTTGCGTTTGAGAGGTGCGGCTGATCTGCGATTCCTCTTCTCTCCACTCCACACCTGACCTGACCACCCGAGAGGGAATCCTCCTCCCTCTTGCGCGCGGCGGCGGCGGCGGCGGCGGCGGCATCTTTGGTCTCCGTGCGGGTGTTTCTGTCCGGCGTTTACTTGCCGGGCCAGCGCGGCATTGGAGGAGGAGGAGGAGGGAGATCGGAGTCGTGATCGATGGGGAACTGCGCGGCGAGCGGGGGCACGACGACGGTCACGGCGGCATCTGCTGCAGGGGAGGACGGGAGGCGGCGGGGGAGGAGGTGGAAGGCGCCGCGGGAGCAGCAGCTCGGTTCGGTCCCCGGCCGGATCTTCTCCAACGACGGCCGCAGCCGCACCGCCGCCGTGTTCACGCAGCAGGGCCGGAAGGGGATCAATCAGGACGCCATGCTCGTCTGGGATGTAAGCCACCGAATCTCTCGCCCATCCTGTTCCTCCCGCCGTCAATTTGTTCCACCGAGGATGGTGGTGGTAATGGTGGTGGAGTGTCTGTCGCCTTGGCAGGGGTTCGGCGGGGAGGACGACGTCGTGCTGTGTGGGGTGTTCGACGGGCACGGCCCGCATGGCCACCTGGTGGCGCGCAGGGTCCGCGATGCGCTGCCGCTGAAGCTCATGTCCGCGGTGCGCGCGTCCAAGGCTGGCCTGGACATGCCCGCCACCGCGTGGAGAAAGGCCTTTGCGAGCGCCTACAAGGCCATGGACAAGGATCTTCGCTCCCACGCCATCCTAGATTGCTTCTGCAGTGGCAGCACCGCCGTCACCGTCCTCAAGCTCGTACGTGCCACCGGACTTGACGCGAGAAAGCTATCCATCGATTCATCCTTGCTCGCACAAACATGTCAAATCAAATTCTGTTGGGATGTATGCGTTCAGCTGTACACAGTCCACTGACGAGCGGTTTCTGCACGCAGGGCTCGGATCTCTACATGGCCAACATTGGTGACTCACGCGCCGTGCTAGGCTCGAGGGACTGTGGCGGTGGCGGCGGCATGGTAGCCGTGCAACTGACTGTTGACCTCAAACCGGATGTTCCCAGTAGGCCTCCATATTCTCCCTCCTCCATTATTTCAGATTTATGGATGTGGTGCCGTGTTAGGAATTTGAGTGTTAATGCTACCTACTGTCATTTCAGGCGAGGCAGAACGGATCAAGAAGTGCAGGGGCAGGGTATTTGCTCTGCAGGACGAACCGGAGGTGCCGCGGGTCTGGCTGCCGTTCGATGACGCCCCAGGCCTGGCAATGGCCCGGGCGTTTGGGGACTTCTGCCTCAAGGATTATGGTGTCATTTCGGTTCCAGAGTTCTTCCACTGGTCGCTCACGGAGAAGGACCAGTTCGTCATCCTTGCATCAGATGGGGTAATTTTCTCTACCAAATGCTCCACTTTATTGTTCTCTGTTCGTTCTGGATATTTGCACTTGCACAGATATGAATTTGAGAGTATCTCTGCCCCCAGCAAAATCTTGCCCTTAGCTTTCATCATAACATGATTAGTTGCAATGTAATGTCAATCTGCGGCACTTTCGCATTCGTGATCTAAGTAGCCGCACATGGTGGGCCTTCAGGGTCCAGGATGTCCCGTGCATTTCATAGAAGCTAAAAGAGAATTCGTGATCATACCTACAAGTGATCCAGTCTTTTGACTTCAAAATGTTTTAGCTTTTAGGGGTCGGTTGATAAACTGTCATCATGGCAGGTGCAAGGATAATAATTTCTGCTATGGGTCCCCTTCCTGCCTGCTGCATAGATAATGATTAGCCAGCTTAACGCCCTTCTCCATTGCACCGTCACGGCCTGTTGTTATCTGCTGTCCTTCAGCTGTTAAATCTTCTCCATGTTCAACTTGAGAGGACCAATTGGTTTAGCCATTTGTGCAGGTGCACCTTCCTACTTCAACAATTTGGACATAGTGCATGTGGCTAGGGACTCCTCATTGCATTAGATAAAATTAAAATTATCAAGGGCTCTTCAATGCATTAGGGGAAATTAAGATTCTCATTGTCTAGTAACTTGCTTCCCCGTTGATGACATTTGCATCTGAACGATGTGGATTTCTGAGTAGTAGACGTACCTTGCACAATTTGCTGTCATTGAAAGACTGATATTCTTTCTTTAGACAACTTATTTATCACAGGTCAGTATGTCACTGTTATAAAGTTCAGGGACCAATCAAAATTAAGAGTGAAGTAATTAACCATACCGGTTGTTTTAATGAAACTGATTATCACTTGCCAGTAATGTACTGGTTCAAAATTCTCCTTTTGATCCATACATCCTCGCTTGAACGCTCTTTTGATTAGTGGGCCCACACTACATTTGCCTAAATAACATATACTATCAAAAGTGAGATTTTGTCCTGGTAGAACTTTGAGCCCTTTTTTGAAATGATTGTGGTTGGTGTCACCTGTTCGTTTATGCTGAAATTTAGCTTATGCTGAAATGTTGTGAGAGGAAAACAATGTTCTATGGCTGAAAAGTAGCTCAAGCGAAATGGGGTAGTTTATTTTTCAATATGTAATGGACTTCTCTGTCGCTTTTCAAACATTCCTTTAATGGATGACCAGTTGGGTCGATTTTTAAGTCACTGTCTGCGTACTAGTTAATTTTACCTTTTGCCACTGTTTCTTATTGCAATTTTCAAGGCATGCTACTTTAGCCCCTTTTAGCATCCGTGTTTTTTAAGGAAAAAAGGTTAAAGAGCATTCGTGTGGAATCAGCAAGAGTGTTTTTATTGGTCCGCTTATGGATGCGTTTTTTAATCTTATATTTGTCCTTCCGTCTTCTCTTGTTTGGCTCAGTTCCCCTGTTTCTATGTAGTTGTACTTAATGAAATTATATAAGATGCGCTGCCACTTGGCAGAATTGTGCTTGTATATATCTAATGCTAGTACAAATCATGCAGGTGTGGGATGTCCTTAGCAACCAGGAGGCTGTTGACATTGTGGCATCGTCCCCAAACCGATCTAAGGCCGCAAAATCCCTAGTCGAGGCCGCTACTCGTGAATGGAAAACCAAGTACCTGACATCAAAGATCGACGACTGTGCAGTGGTTTGCCTATATTTGGACGGCAAAATGGACCATGAACGTGACTCGACGGTCTCCATGGACAACATCAGCCTCGACGAAGGTTCAGTCGCAGACCCAAATGAAGCCCAGGACCAGGAGCCTAGCGCTGACCCGCAACTTCACGGTTAGGACAGTAGCCGGAAGCGCCCATGAGAAGGCACTGTCGGGGGCGGTAGATGCGGTTGTTGCTGGCGCAGCCCACGATCAGAATTGGTTGGGCCTTGATGGAGTAACGCGGGTGAACTCGCTCGTCCAGCTTCCCAGGTTCTCCGAGGAGAAGGCAATTGGCTGATGAACTGCAATTCTTTGTTTTTTAATTAACTTATTTTCTCCTGTTTGAAAGTTTAGTTTAGTTGCCCGTTGTTTGAGAGGAAAGGTAGAAACGAAATATGGTCTTGTGATTTGCATCGGCGCGTAGCTTGTGTTTGAGCCACACTGTGGTTAGGGTGTGAGCTGCGACTTTCAACACAGCAAAATTGTGCTTTCTGAAGTACAAAGGGTTCATCCTGCCTTGTGTTCTACCTTCGGGTATGATAAGCATGCCGGAAAGGTGAAACAGCCAGGGCACCTTTTGTTCAGGGCTTGCAATTTTGCTGTGTTTAAACAAACAGCTCATGCTCCTAACCACAGTGGGCGCAAACGCATGGCTAGGCGCCAGTCATCTGGGATGATGACGCTGTCGGGTGTACCTGTAAATTCCACCACCGTCCACCGGCACTTGGCTTTGTAAAGAGATGCGTCTGTCTGGGCTTTTCCCGGGCGTAGCTTTTGGGCCTCTTTGGCCGGGCTCCTGCGTGCTCCGACTTCTGCGCAGTGTATGAACAGTGCTTTTGCAGCGGGAGCCGGAGTCGTCCGGAGCCCGGCCAAACAGGCTCTTTGTTGACAGGGCGCGGAGCGCTGTGTGTGTCGGCTTTACGGATCATCCGATCGATCTGCATCTGCATGGTGCTTGACATGGTATTATGGTTATGGCACCCTGAGGCCGAGTCCCCTAACCTTACTGCCTTGCCATTTTCGCCCTTCTCGGTAGCCGTACGCCCTGCACCATGTAACCTGCCGAAATGTGCTGTAGAGCTGTACTGTGCAGCAGCACAACTGCACAAGTATGGTATCCGTGCGAGGTTTCACGGATCTAATCGCTTGCACCAGATTTATCAATTCCTTAGGTGCCATCTCTGCACTCCCCTACTATGACTGTTATTGCACGGTACGAGCTGTACATGACACTGATGGTAGTAGATGATACTGTACTGTACTCGGGGTACTTGATTACTTGAATAGAACAGGAATGTTCGCTTGAACTACTTCAGCCGTCTTTTTCATCAGAACGAACGACGTTTTTCTCTCAAACCAAATTTTAGCGAAACCAACCCTGCGAGAATTCTCGGTGAGGCGTCTGCAGGCTAGTACACCTCCGTGGAGGACGACACTGCCACAGTGAAGTGGAGTAGCAGGCACTTGTTGTACGGTAGCAGTATCATGAAATTATGGTACGTGCACGATGCGACCGAATTATTTTGTTTTTTACTCAATTTTTAAAAGAAAATTCACAAATGTCTCTGAAGGTATGCTTTTAAAATTTGAACCCTTAGTTCAGGCGTCATCGTTGGTGACGCCGAGCTTACACGTCTCGGCGCCATAGATTTTGACGTCTAGGTCTTGGGCTCCGCGCAGACGTGGCGGTGACTTGGCAGGCACCTTGGCGCCATAGATCTTGGCTGCCAAGCTCAGCGTCGTTGTTATTGGCGTCGAGAACGGCGCCAAAATCTATGGCGCCGAGGTGGTGTTTTAACCCGACGTCCAACCTTCCTACTCGAGCCTTTTTCCTCTTCTTTCTCCTTCCCTCTCGGGTTTTTGTCTCTCCCAACTTCGTCTTACCTCACGAATCGGCATATTGGACCTTGGAAACTTTGATTTGATCCATAGATTTTCGAGAGCAAGGTATCCTTGCTCCCTCCTAGTTTTTCTTTCAAATCGATTCGGTATATATTAGTCGGATTTTTCAACATAAGAATCGTCAATACTTAGGGTTTCATGCAATTTTAATATTTATATTATACAACCGTATGATGTCAAGACGTGGAAAAGCTACCAAACCAAGGTAACCTCAACGCACGTTGTTATGATATGTGAAAGGATCAAGATGCCCAAGAGGGGGGGTGAATTGGGCTAATTCTAAATTTTCTTGCAATAATCAAATCCTACGGATAGCCCAATTAATCCCTTGTGCCTAGAAAAATGTTTCTATCAAATTAACGCACAAAAGACTTATAACCTATGTTATAAACTTACTCTAGCATGGCAATTCTATGAATGTAAAGACAAGTATTGAATTGCTCAAAGTAAATACTTAAAGTAAATGCTCAAAGTAAATGGAGAGAGGAACGCGGCGATGTTTTGCCGAGGTATCGGAGAGTCGCCACTCCCCACTAGTCCTCGTTGGAGCACCCGTGCGAGGGTGTAGCTCCCCCTTGATCCGCGCAAGGATCAAGTGCTCTCTACGGGTTGATTCTTCGACACTCCGTCGCGGCGAATCACCCAAAGCCGCTCACAACTTGAGTTGGGTCACCCACAAGCTCCGCCGGGTGAACACCAAGCTCCCAATCACCACCAAGTCGTCTAGGTGATGGCGATCACCAAGAGTAACAAGCACAAACTCTCACTTGACCACGCGAAGCCTAATGAGAAGATGGATGCACACTTGTCTACTCTTGATTCACTAATGAGGTTTCACTCTTGGATTCTCAAATCACAAACACCTCACTAGGACCTTGCTCTTCTTGGCACTCACAAACGTGTTTCTCAACTGTTGAAATGAGCAAAAGTGACTCCACACACGAGTGGAGCTTCTATTTATAAGGCAGCCTGAAAAACGAACCGTTATGAGCTTCTACGGGGTGATCGGACGCTCCGGTCGTGTTGACCGGACACTCCGGTCAGTTCAACCCGCAAACCAGTAAAAATGAGTTGACCGGACGCTGGCAGGGTCCGGTCAGCACTGACCGGACGCGTCCGGTCGCATAAGACCTTTACTGGACTCGACCGGACACTGAACCCTCACGGTCTGGTCAGTACTGACCGGACGCGTTCGGTCACAGATTTCCTTCTCTGGAACCTTACTGGAGTCGACCGAACGCTGCCTTTCAGCGTCCGGTCACTTAACCGATCCAGCGTCTGGTCACACCGAACACTGTCTGCTTGATCAAATGAACTGACCGAACCCTGCGGCCAGTGTCCAGGTCGCACCGGAGCCAGCGTCCGGTCAGTATTTGACCCTCCATTCACTTCCAACTCTCGAACATATGTGAATGAAGTTTGCTCCAAAGGATCTTGGGCATTCATAGGAGCTACCTAGAGCTAGTTTTAACAAGTGTGCACCACACCTAACTCACTAGGCTTAACTAGGTCAAGCTACCCGTTCATACCCCCCTTAATAGTACGGCCAAAGGAAAAACAAAGTCCTAAACTACTCTAAGTGTCTCTCCAACTCCAATCGACACTTAGAACTAGTCATCCTTAACCTTGTCGTCAATCCTTTGAAAATCGAAACGATTTCCATTGTAGGGGGCATGACAACTTTGATTGGCCAATCGATCTTTATTACCATGACCTAACTTAATTGCCTCTGCAAAACACACGTTAGTCATAGTAATCTTGTATTGTCATTAATCACCGAAACCCAACTAGGGGCCTAGATGCTTTCAATCTCCCCCTTTTTGGTGATTGATGACAATACCACCTCGAGTATGTGAAAGAGTGAGGTTTTTGACGGGCTTGGTTCATATAAGCTTTTGTTGATAAGAACAAAAGTGTTAGTCAAGCTTATATGACCCAAGTCAACACAATGTACTCAAAGGATGTGAATTAAGCATGAGTACGAGTAACAAAGCTCATTTGCTTCGAAGTATAAACGCGGAAGCAAAGGCAAATGAGCATTACACAAGTGATATGACATTTAAATAATGCAAAGTAGAAAGCACACATGTCATATATCACAATCACATAGATAACACTATCACATAGATAGAATAATATGCGTGAAAGTAAACACACGAATGCAAAAGTAATAGTGTATCATACAAATAAAACTCCAAATGTATATAATAAGCTAATACTATATAACTAGCTCTCCCTAAATGTAGCTCCCCCTGAGTCTACATACTCGAACCCTCTCTTCCTTTGGCGTCAAACACCAAAACCTAGGGGTCGGTCGGCGGGGCTGCAGCGGACGAGTCGGGCGCTGAGGTGCGAGGAGCAAGCTGGAACTGGGTGCCATCATCATCTGACCCTGAGCTCTAAACTGACTGGACCCTCTAGTGGTAGGTAGTGTCACTGAAGCGGTCTAGGTCTGAGCTAGGATAGGTGCTGCCTGTGAAGCTGCTGGTACATCTGTAGGATCTGATGATGCGACTGAGCTAGGAAGCCTCTGAGTAGTCACTGCGACTGGGGCTGCTGTAGAAGGACCGGCAGCATACATATGAGGTGGTGTGGGCATGCCAGTCAGCTCGCTGAAAGATGCTCCAAGACTCCTGGAGACTAATGTGTCAGGCACAAATAGCGAGGGTGACTGCTCCGGTGTGAAGCCCGTCTAAAGTGGAGTGAACTGCGGGGCTACCACGGGTGAGGCTAACCACTGGGACACCTGTACAAGAGGTGAAGCAAACTAAGCTAGAGGTTGTCCCTGACTCTGGAGCCCACTGGGCTATACTACTGGAGTCGTCGAAGTGGTAGCAGGCTGAGCAAGCTGGGGCGAAGGCTGTGGCTGTGGGGTCCCAAGAGCTGTCACTACATGCTGCATGAAACCCATAAGCTGCTGCTGCAAGAGTATCTGCTGCTGATGCATCTACTGCTGCTACTACATGATCTGCTGCTGCCTCTGGAACTTGTCCTATCGAGCCTAAAACTGGGCAAAAGTAGCAGCTGTCTCCTGTGCCTGTCTATCCTGTGTCTGCTACATCCGCTCAAGAATAGCAATGAGAGCGGGGTCTGTCTGCGGAGCAGGTGGAGCAGAACTGGAGCTACCAGCCTCTGCATCGTGTCTACATGGAGGCATCTGAGGAATAGGCTGATAGTCATCATCAGAGCTGTCACTATACTCACTCACCTCCTGCTATGCCTCTAGCTCCTCCTCCTTAGTGGCTGCAATCCCTCTAATAATCTCATCCTGCTGAGCTGCGGACTCTGGCACGTCGGGACGACGGCTAAGCTATCTGGGTGCCTGAGGAGTGCTGTGTCTGATCCTTTGTGACAAGTTGTAAGTTGGGAACTCTGTGGTGGCACATGTATACTCATCCATCATACCTGGGGGCTTATCAAGCACTACTCTATGGATGAGAAACGTGATCCAGTGAGCATAGGGAAGCTGCCTGTGACCCTTGAATCCCTCAGCTATTGTATCCTCCATCTCTAAAAGAAGGAAGTCCCAGATATCAAATACTGTCTGCTACATCAGAGCATTGAAAAGCCAGAGCTATAAGCGAGTCAGGCCCTCCCTATATCCTAACCTGGGAAGCAGTGTCCTCCTGATAATGGCCTCTAGCACTCTCGCTGTAGGAGTCAAGTCACTGGGGTTCTTGCTCGACCCCTCACCAAAGGGCTCCTTGAAGCAATGTCGCACTAAATCTGTAGGGGGTACCAACCCTCCATGAGGACACCTAGGAGGCTCCTGTTGTCCATAACAAACCTCATGCATCCTGACAAGCTGATCCTATAGCCTCAGTATCTCTCTAGCCCTCCCACTCGTCACTCTGTAGTCTCTGCCTCTGAAAGCAAAGTGAATAAACCTGTGATGTGGATCGATGAAGAGTGAAGCATAAAATTGACGAACCCAAGATGGTACATATATTCCCGTCCGTCCAATCAAATCTGTCAACCCTGGCAAATATGATAAGTAAGGCCGAATGTGCTCTTCGGCTGCTGCCATAATAGACTCTATGCGGCAGACTCTCTGAGATCTGAACACTGCCCCACTGTTGAGATAAGCATTGTAGAAATCTTCCTGCAGTGGCGTGTAGAAACCCTCAGCTGCTCTCTCATCCCTCCTCGGAGGAAATCAAACCTCAAACTCTACAAATCGCAACTGCTGAACCTGTCTAGCCGTGGCGGCCCTCAAGTCGAGATGCACCACTAGAGGTGGACCCTGTGGTCTAGGTGGTGGATGTGATCCCCTCCGTTGTGTCGGTGGCCTCAGCGAGACTAGTACACGGGTCCGTCTAGAGTGGCGAAGCTGGGGTGCCGACTCTGTCCCCTCGGCCTCCTGGGTCTGCTATGCCTGCTCGCCCTCCTAAATCTGCTGAACTGGCTCCTGCTCTGCTGACTGACCCTCCTCAATGGCAACCCGTCGTCCTGCAAACATGGCAGTCCTAGCTAGACTACTGTGATGACGCTCAACCTCCTCAAGCGCAGCTCTCACTGCTGGTGAAATCAGCTGATCTGCAATGACAACTCCGCTATGGGCACCACCTCTCTCGGCATGGTCTGCTGCCTCTGCAACTACTGCTGCTCTGGCTGTCTCTCTATCTGGGTACTTCCTCTTCTTAGATGTAGTCTTCTTTGTTGCCTTGCCTTTTGGATCTATAGACCGGCGAGGCAGGGGCCTCCAATCATCGTCGCCTAGACCACCTCTGACATTCTTGGTGCAAGCCATTTGATATGATAAGATCATGAGCTGTCACTGACCAAGATTAACTGTCAAACTGCCGCTTTCGAGGCTTGGCCTCGGTCCATACTCGCGAGCTTGGCCCCACGTTATCTAACAACTGTCACACGAAACTCAACGACGCGACACGCTGCACGATAGAATAGATGGATATACAAATGAATACAATATATCTAATAGATACAAAACCCTAATAGAGAAAGCAATGTAGATACGAACTTGAATTGAATGGCTTTCTACCTGACGAACGGCGATCCGAGAAAAGATGAGATGTCACGCGGGGGATCCTCGGAACCGAGCTAGGGTTAGGGTAAGCAGTGAATCAATGGCCCTAACATAATGTGAAATCAATGCTTGATGAACTCAATCTAGGTCATGGGCAACTTAATGCGGGTTCAAAGGCACGTCCTTACCGAAGAAAACGACAGCGAGGAAGGCACTGCCTGGTGGTGACCTGGAGAGGCGGCGCTCTGCTCGGGCTAGGGCACGACGACTCTGACAAGAGGCGGAGTAGGGGAGTGGACAGGGCAGTGCAGCGGCGCAGAGGGCGCGGAGCTGCGGTGGCACGGTGGCGCGCGGGGAGGCTCGGGCGGAGCTTGCTGCGCGGCGACTGGCAGTGGAGGCAGGTGCTCGGCGCGGGCTGTGCGGTGGCGAGCTGTGGAGGCGCAGGAGGCGGCGGCAATGGCAGCTTGGGCAAGGTCACGGGGAAACAGGCATGGTACGGCCAAAATAAATAGATCCCCTGATGCGATAGAGAAGGAAACGGAAAAAAGAAAGAGTCCTGAAGCCGCGCGAGATCCACTGACCGGACGCTCCGGTGGTAGCGACCGGACGCTACCACCCAGTGTCCGATCGATTCTAGAGAGGTCCAAATCCTCTAGAATTGGGACCGGACGCGTTCGGTGGTCCATGACCGGACGCAGGCAGGGTCCGGTCAGTACAGCCTAATCTTCCTTCGATCGACCAGACGCTGGATCCCCTCCTGACCGGACACACAGACACAACGTCCGGTCACTCCTTCGGCAGCAGTTCACCTCCTATGAACTGACCGGACGCTGGACAGCAACGTCCGGTGCAGCATCCGGTGCACCTTTTCTAGCAAATCTTCAAGGTTCCTTTGCGCTGCCTGTTCCCAATCAAGTCCCAACTTGAATAAGATCCAAATAAGCACCGATTGGGACTGATGTGAGTGACCTCTCTCAAACCCTCATATTTTTCAAAATATTTTGCCTTAGGCTATAATTCTTTTTAAGAAAATAGGCAACAAGAGGGCAAATGGAACAAAATGACAGAACAACATTCATGCATATGCAATACTTGTAAGTAAATCTAGTTGCTTGTCAAGTTTGATCCAAGGTTAAGCTTCTTCACACGCTTTTCAGTGGGTATCTTAACCATGTTAGACAAGCCCTATATGCATTGCCGAAAATTAAGCATGTTGTATATTACAATGAATGCATGAGACAACACAAGCTCAATTTTTTTGTAAAGTTGCTAAAGTTAAGCACATTGAGCTCATTCCGCAATCTACAAAATGTAGCTTCATCTAGCGGTTTAGTGAAGATATCCACCAATTGATCTTCGGATCTTATACCTTCTAGTGATATATCATTTTTAGCAACATGATCTCTTAGAAAGTGATGGCGGATATCTATGTGCTTGGTGTGAGAGTGTTGAACCGGATTATTTGCAAGTTTTACTGCACTTTCATTGTCGCACAAAAGAGGTACCTTTTCTAGAACTACACCGTAGTCTAGCAAAGTTTGTTTCATATATAGTATTTGTGCACAACAAGCACCCATGGCAATGTATTCCGCTTCAGCGGTGGACAAAGCCACACTATTTTGTTTCTTAGAGGACCAAGACACAAGTGATCTACCAAGCAAATGGCACCCTCCGGATGTGCTCTTTCTATCAACTTTGCATCCGGCGTAATCCGAATCGAAATAGCCAATTAATTCAAATAAAGCTCCTTTGGGATACCAAAGGCCAATGCTTGGTGTGTGCTTAAGATACCTAAGGATTCTTTTTACAACAATTAAATGTGTTTCCTTAGGACTAGCTTGAAATCTAGCACACATACACACACTAAACATGATGTCGGGCCTAGATGTGGTTAAATATAACAAGCTACCAATCATAGAACGGTAGAAAGTTTGATCAACCGGGTTACCTCCCTCATCTAGGTCGAGATGTCTATTTGTAGGCATTGGTGTCTTGATTGGCTTACATTCATCCATCTTGAATCTCTTGAGAAGATCTTTTGTATATTTCTCTTGAGAGATGAAGATGCCTTCTTTCATTTGCTTGACTTGAAAACCAAGAAAGAATGTAAGCTCACTAATCATTGACATCTCAAACTCCTTCGATATCAATTCACCAAATTCTTTGCATGAGTCTTCATTTGATGATCCAAAGATGATATCATCAACATATACTTAACAAATGAAGATATGCCCATCAAGCTTCTTGGTGAATAGTGTAGTGTCGACCTTCCCAATGGTGAAGCCCTTCTCAATAAGAAAGTCCCGAAGGCGCTCATACCAAGCTCTTGGGGCTTGCTTAAGCCCATATAGTGCCTTGGACAACCTATAAACATGATTAGGATATCTAGGGTCTTCAAACCTAAGAGGTTGATCAACATAGACTAGTTCATTAATAAAGCCATTTAAAAATGCACTTTTCACATCCATTTGATATAGTTTCATTTCATGATGTGATGCATATGCAAGTAGGATACGAATGGCTTCTAATCTTGCAACCGGTGCAAAGGTCTCTCCAAAATCCAAGCCTTCAACTTGAGAGAACCCCTTTGCAACTAGTCTTGCCTTGTTCCTCACAACAACACCTTGATCATCTTGCTTGTTGCGAAACACCCACTTTGTTCCAATAACTCTTGCACCTTTTGGTCGCTCTTCAAGAGTCCAAACTTCATTGCGAGTGAAGTTGTTCAACTCTTCATGCATAGCATTGATCCAATCTGGATCTTTGAGCGCTTCTTCTACCTTGGTAGGCTCATAGCAAGAGACAAAAGAGTGATAAGCAATAAATGAAGCAAGTTTTTGAGATCTAGTCATCACTCCCTTTGATGGACTCCCTATGATGAGATCTTGTGGATGATCTTGTAGTAGAAGTGTATTTCTTCTATTGACCACTTGAGGAGGAGGTTGTGGAGCATCAACATCTTGTGCTTGTACCACTATTTGATCATGAGAGACATAAATATCTTCATTTTCTACTCTCCCATCTTTTTCATCATCTTGTGGCATGCTTGATGAAGAAGGTTGATCAATGACTTGTACATCATCTTCATCATCTTTAGGCTTGATGTCTCCCTTCGGAATGTTCTTCATAGCCTCCCTCAATGGTTCATCACCTACATCATCAAGATTCTCATGTGCTCCTTGGGAGCCGTTAGATTCATCAAATTCCACATCATATGTTTCTTCAACCAAGCCAGTGGCATGATTAAATACTCTATATGCTTTGGACTTTGATGAGTAACCAACAAGAAAACTAATATCACAATGTCTTTGGAACTTCCCTAGGTGTTGCCGCTTCTTGTAGATGTAGCATTTGCAACCAAACACCCTAAAGAAGGAGACGTCCGGCTTCTTCTCATTGAGCAACTCATAAGGTGTCTTGCTAAGGAACTTTTGGAGGAATAAGCAGTTTGATGCATAGCATGCGGTGTTGATTGCTTCCGCCCATAGAGCTTCGAAGGTGTTGTACTCATCTAGCATTGTCCTTGCAAGAGTGATCAAAGTTCGGTTCTTCCTCTCAACTACACCATTTTTTTGAGGAGTATAAGTTGCGGAGACTTCATGCTTAATCCCAACTTCATCATAATAGGCTTCAATGTTTGTGTTGTCAAATTCTTTGTCATTGTCACTTCTTATCTTCTTGAGCTTCACTTCAAATTCATTTTGAGCTCTCTTGGCAAACTTCTTGAAACAAGATGCAACTTCAAATTTATCATGAAGAAAGAATACCCATGTATACCTTGAATAGTCATCAACAATCACAAGACAATAGAGATTTCCTCCCAAACTCTTGTATGTTGTTGGTCCAAATAAATCCATGTGTAGGAGCTCTAGCACTCTTGTGGTTGACATGAAAGCTTTGGTTGGATGAGTATTTGCAACTTGCTTGCCAGCTTGACATGCACTACAAAGCTTGTCCTTCTCAAACTTCACATCCTTCAACTCTCTCACCAAGTTATTCTTCATAAGCTTCTTGAGTGAGCTCATCCCAACATGAGCAAGTCTTCTATGCCATAGCCACCCAAGTGTTGTTTTGGTGAATAGGCAAGTCTTCAAATTTGCATCTTCGGAGGTGAAGTCCACTAGATATAGGTTGTTGTATCTAAATCCATTGAATATCACTTGATTATCATCTACCTTGGATACAACAACCTCCTTCTCGGTGAACAAGCATTGGAAGCCAAGATCACACAATTGTCCAACGGATAGCAAGTTGAAGCTCAATGAAGCAACATAGAGCACATTGGAGATGGAATGATCATTTGATATTGCCACTTTGCCCAATCCTTTAACCTTGCCCTTTGAATTATCTCCAAATGTTATTTTCTCTTGTCCATCTACCTCTTCATCTAGTAAGGTGAACATACGAGGATCACCGGTCATATGTTGAGTGCAACCACTATCAATAACCCAATGACTTCTACCGGTCTTATAGTTCACCTACACACATGAGATTCAAACTTTAGGAATCCAAACTTGTTGAGGGCCCTTCACCTTCTCAACAAGTGACTTAGCCACCCAAATCTTCTTAGGCCTACTCTTGTTGGAGGGTCCTAAGAACATGACTTTCATCTTTCCACTAGAATCTTTTCTAAGCATGTAGTGAGCATTGAAAGCAAAGGGTCTACCATGCTTGGGCAAGGGTTGCGGTGGTGGAGTTTGACACTCATAAGCAAAGTGGCCTTCTTGTCCATACTCAAAACATCTCTTTGGCTTTGGCTTTGGCTTTGATTGTTGGTGTTGAGCTTGGGCCTTCTTCTTCTCTACACTTGCCATATATCCAATGACACTTCTATCCATCTTCATGACGGTATTCATAAGTAGCTCACTTTGGAGATGCTTGCCTCTAGCAAACTTGCTCAATCCCACCTTGAGATGCTCTTTCTCCATCTTGAGCTTCTTGTTCTCTTCCTTGAGAATATCATTGTTCTTCTCTTCCTTGAGTTTCTTGTTTTCTTCTTTGAGCTTTTCATTCTCAAGGATCAACTCTTTGTCATGATCAAGAGTTTCTAGCACAATGGTGTTGTGACTTTTCATCTCTTCAAGATCTTTCATGAGCTTCTCATTGTCACTCTTGAGCTTGACATACTCATCATAGTCATTGCACTCAACCACTTGCTTGCCTTTGCTACTAGATCCATGCTCAATGCTTTCATCAATTAAATCATCACATGAAGTAGCTATATCAATCTTAACAACATGGTTAGTAGCATCATGTGGCTCATTTGGTAAAAATTCTTGAGCAATAACAAGAGTATCATGATTAATCTTAAGAGTAGTGTATTCATCTTTTAGCTTGTTGTGGCTAGTGATGAGTTCATTATGCACCCACTCAAGTTTATCATGTTTATCTTTAAGCTCTTTCTTGGAGGATTTGAGCTCCTTGAGTTTGGATGATATAGCATCATTAGTTTCTCAAAGCTCATCATTAGCCTTTTCCAATGTATCACACTTAGCTAAGAGTGAATAATTTTTAGCATCAAGCTTTTCATTTGTAGCTCTACTCTTTCTAATGATCTTAGTGTATTTTCTTAATATTTTGACAAGATCATCATATGTAGGTGAGTCATCATCATCGCTATCGCTATCATCATCACTAGCATGTTCATCATCACTACTATCATCACTCTTAGTTACCTTGCGTTCACCTTTGGCTATAAGGCATAGGTGTGTAGAGGATGATGGCAATGATGGAGGTGAAGATGCAAGATCAATAGCAATGGCGGCCACCTTTTCATCGTCACTATCATCATTGGATGATCCACTTGATGAATCAATGTTCGTGAGCCAATCACCAATAATGTAGGCCTTTCCACCTTTCTTCTTCTTGTAGAAGTCCCTCTTTTTGCCATCTCTCTTCTTGTATGGCTTGTTCTTTTTCTTCTCATCTTCATCTTCATTGCTTGAGTCATCTTTCTTGTCCTTGTTCTTATTCTTGAACTTGTCTTTCTTGAGCTTTGTACATTGATGAGCTAGATAGCCAAGTTCGCCACAATTGTAGCAATCCATCTCGGAGATTGGCTTTCTTCTTGAGCTAGTGAAGAACTTCTTCTTCTTGCCGTCAAACTTGATGCCACTCTTGTTTAGCCTTTTTAGCATCTTGGCGGTCTTCTTCACCATAAGAGCAAGGCTTTCTTCATCATCTTCATCACTTGAGCTCTCATACTCAAGTCTTGCTTTGCCCTTATCTTGGCTAACTTTGAATGCTAAGTCCTTCTCTTTCTTCTTTGTAGAGGATGAGCCATCTTGTGGGGTGATGTGCATGTACATCTCATGAGCATTGATCTTTCCCAAGATTTGTGTCGGTGTAGCGGTGGAAAGATCACCTTGGTGTAGCATGGTCACAATATGGCCATATTTGTCAATGAGGAGGACACTCAAGATCTTTCTCACAACATCGGATGGCGACATTTGAGTAAGTCCAAGGCCATTGACTTCCTCTACAAGAATATTCAAACGTGAATACATCTCATTAGCACATTCTTTGGGAAGCATCTCAAATGAATTTAGCTTTTTAATCACAAGACGATAGCGTTCCTCACGCTCACTCTTAGTTCCCTCATGGAGCGCACAAATGTCCGACCATAGTGCATGGGCGTCTTTGTGGTTCCTTACGTGGTTGAACACATCTTTGCAAAGACCTCTAAAGATGGTGTTGCGAGCCTTTGCATTCCATTTTTCATAGTTCACTTCATCGCCTTGAAGTTGTGCGGGATTCTTAGGTGTTGGGAACCCTTGAGAGGCGGCTCTAAGTATTCCAATGTCTAGAGCTTCTAGGTATGCCTCCATGCAAATTTTCCAATATGGAAAATCATCCCCCTCGAAGATAGGAGTAGGTCCATCCCCGTGAGACATCTTACTCTAAGCGGTTAAGCTTAAAAACGTGAGCACGTGGCTCTGATACCAATTGAAAGGATCAAGATGCCCAAGAGGGGGGGTGAATTGGGCTAATTCTAAATTTTCTTGCAATAATCAAATCCTACGGATAGCCCAATTAACCCCTTGTGCCTAGAAAAATGTTTCTATCAAATTAACGCACAAAAGACTTACAACCTATGTTCCAAACTTACTCTAGCATGGCAATTCTATGAATGTAAAGACAAGTATTGAATTGCTCAAAGTAAATACTTAAAGTAAATGCTCAAAGTAAATGGAGAGAGGAACGCGGCGATATTTTGCCGAGGTATCAGAGAGTCGCCACTCCCCACTAGTCCTCGTTGGAGCACCCGCGCGAGGGTGTAGCTCCCCCTTGATCCGCGCAAGGATCAAGTGCTCTCTATGGGTTGATTCTTCGACACTCCATCGCGGCGAATCACCCAAAGCCGCTCACAACTTGAGTTGGGTCACCCACAAGCTCCGCCGGGTGAACACCAAGCTCCCAATCACCACCAAGCCATCTAGGTGATGGCGATCACCAAGAGTAACAAGCACGAACTCTCACTTGACCACGCGAAGCCTAAAGAGAAGATGGATGCACACTTGTCTACTCTTGATTCACTAATGAGGTTTCACTCTTGGATTCTCAAATCACAAACACCTCACTAGGACCTTGCTCTTCTTGGCACTCACAAACGTGTTTCTCAGCTGTTGAAATGAGCAAAAGTGACTCCACACACGAGTGGAGCTTCTATTTATAAGGCAGCCTGAAAAACGAACCGTTATGAGCTTCTGCGGGGTGACCGGATGCTCCGGTCGTGTTGACCGGACGCTCCGGTCAGTTCAACCCGTGAACTAGTAAAAATGAGTTGACTGGATGCTGGCAGGGTCCGGTCAGCACTGACCAAACGCGTCCGGTCGCATAAGACCTTTACTAGACCCTTACTGGACTCGACCAGACGCTAAACCCTCAAGGTCCGGTCAGTACTGACCGGACGCATCCGGTCACAGATTCCCTTCTCTGGAACCTTACTGGAGTCGATCGGATGCTGCCTTTCAGTGTCCGGTCACTTAACCGATCTAGCATCCGATCACACTGAACACTATCTGCTTGATCAAATGAACTGACCGGACCCTGCGGCCAGCGTCCGGTCACACTAGAGCCAGCGTCCGGTCAGTATTTGACCCTCCATTCACTTCCAACTCTCGAACATATGTGAATGAAGTTTGCTCCAAAGGATCTTGGGCATTCATAGGAGCTACCTAGAGCTAGTTTTAACAAGTGTGCACCACACCTAACTCACTAAGCTTAACTAGGTCAAGCTACCCGTTCATACCCCCTTAATAGTATGGCCAAAGGAAAAACAAAGTCCTAAACTACTCTAAGTGTCTCTCGAACTCCAATCGACACTTAGAACTAGTCATCCTTAACCTTGTCGTCAATCCTTTGAAAACCAAAACGATTTTCATCATAGGGGGCATGACAACCTTGATTGGCCAATCGATCTTCATTACCATGATCTAACTTAATTGCCTCTGCAAAACACACATTAGTCATAGTAATCTTGTATTGTCATTAATCACCGAAACCCAACTAGGGGCCTAGATGCTTTCAATATGGGTTCATCGTTGTGGATCAAATGGGAAACCCTAGGTGTAGAGTTTAATATTAATTGTTTTCGGTTCTTAGAACAAAAATGACTAAATTGTAGTTATGGTCAGATAACCAGAAATGCCTTTGACCCATTGCCTCTGCCTAGTGGTGTTCCAGTGCCCATGAGCTTTTGCGGCGATCCTTGCAAGGTAGCCAAGTCCGATGAAGAGGACACGCATAGGCAGAGGTATTGGACGTGTTCCAATTTTGTGTTTGAGCCTACACTTCGTCAGCGCCGCATTAACAAGATGGTGAGGAATTGATGTTTGTGTCATATGACATTTTGCATGATTTTTTTATTTTGTAACAATTGCATTTTTTGTAGACCCCTCCACCGCTCTATGATTTTGAGCAGTGGATCGACACTGAGATCAAGCCTGAAGATAAAGAATGGATGCAGAAACTATTGCGGTGTGAGGCAGAGGATAAGGAGATGATGGAGAAGAGACGCGGAGAGGAGGCTGCAAAAAAGGAGCACAAGGAAGAGGAGGAAAGGAGGCATGTTGCTGTGTACAGGGAGGAGAGGGAGAAGAAGCTTGAGCGTGCACGCCGAGCGAAAGCAGCGATGGAGGAGAATCCCGATGCCCTAAGAAAGGAAAAGTTGTCTCGTTGCACTCAGTAGTCTCCATTACTTGCTAGTTCTATGATTTATTCATGAACAATGTTGTCTACTGTTTAACTTTTGATTGTGTTGTCATGTAATGCACTTTAAGTATGGGCATGCTTAGGTCTTGTACCGCGTTATTTAGTTTATCGGCACATACTTCTAGTATTATTGTGTTGCTTTAATGTGTCATAGTGTCGGTGCAGAAAGTGACCAACAAGTAAATATTTGTAGTTTTGCCGTATGTTGTGATCGGAGGTGGCCTAGCACTCAATGACACAGGGTTTATACTAGTTCAGGCAACGTGCCCTATGTCTAGTTTGAGTCGGTCGGTGACTTTATTCCTGAGCCCTAGGTGCTCAAAGTTTGTAGTGGGGTTACAAACGAGAAGGAGAAAGATGGAGATACAAGAGATCTGGTTGGCTCCGGTCATAAGGGCTGAGAGTGACAGGAGCTCCACTATGAGCTAAGTGTTCAAGCGTGTGCTTAAGGTCTGAACCTAGCGGTTATGTGGTTGTGAGCTAGTGAACTTGATCGATCTGATGAATCTAGAAGCACTTGAATCGACCTGGATTAACTAAGTCTCTTGGGAGAGAGTGCATCCCCTTTTATAGACAAAGGGGATGGCCTTACAAGTGAGAGGAAGAGAGTACGTACACTTCTAAACCTTGCTGCCCACGCCGGCAGGTGTAGGATGATGGTAGGCGCCCACAACACTATTAGATGTCGGATGCACGTGGGAGGTTGCGTCGTTTTGTTTGGGTATGGCAGATGTTGTTACCTGCTATACTGTTGATGCCCAGAGGCATATGAGAGGTTTTACCATGTTCACTCGGTATGGTAAATGTCGACGCCCACAACACTGTCGATGCCTAGAGGCATATGGGGGAGCCTTACCGTATGGGAGTTAATGGCACCCACAATACTGTAGGGAAAAATATCAGCGCCTACAATACTGTTTGGGCTCTGTTGCGCTAGGGAGGCTGCAAGTGTATAGGGTATGGTTCATGGTATCATAGTTTGACTTGTGCGCCCTGCCTTACTTTCTCCGTCTGTTCCCTGGTCCCTACCGAGTGGGCGTCCCCGGTCGGTTGGCCCTAGTCAGCACTGATTGCGCCAGTCGAAGAAGAGCGGTGAGCAGGGCTTTTGCGTACCCCGGTTGGAGACGTAAGGTCAGAGTTAGAAGTAGTGTTTTGGCCAGGCCTTCTAGGTCGGAGAGGCCGTCCGGAGGCGGCTGGAGATCAAAGTGAGCGCTTCGGTCGGAGAGGAGGGCCGGAGTCAAAAAATGGGCACCGTTTCTTCTTGGCCAGGTCTTCCGGTCGGTGATTAGATCGCCCTCCTAGCCTGTCGTTCTAATACTTGGGCCGACCCAAGAGTTGCGTGTTGTCTGCTTAGGGCCGAGCCTTTGTTGGGAAGCCGGTCCGTGAGGGACCCCGGATTTATGAACCTGACAGGAGCCCCCGAGCCCTCGGGCGATTCGGGTAGAATCGTCTGGGGGATTTTTTGTCTTGATGGTGGGTGCGCACGAGCGTACCCGTGGGTGTAGCCCCTGAGCCCTCGGGTGATTCGGGCAGAATGGTCTAGGGGGGGTTTTGTGTTGCCAGCGGGGGAGGTTTTTTGTTTTGTCAGCGGGTGCGCGCTGAGCGCACCCGCAGGTGTAGCCCTCGAGCCCCCGGGTGATTCGGGCAGAATCATCTAGGGGTGTTTGTTAGCGGGCATGCATGCGTGTTTTTAGTTGAGACGGAATTGTCAACCAAGGCGTCGTTGCGCAGCCATGACGTTTAGTTTTTTAGGGATCGGGTGAGACGAAACTCGCGGATCCTAGCGTCAATGCGCGCCATGGGATCGGGCGAGGTAGTTATTCAAGGGATTGGACAAGACGGAGCTCGTGGGTCTTGGTGTTGGTGCTGCCTGTGTAGTTGAGGCGGTTTTAGTATAGGGATCGGACGAGACAGAGCTCATTGATCCTAGCGTCGGTGCGCGCCGTGGGATTGAATGAGTTAGAGTCGTGAATCCTGGCCTCGGTGCAGTCTGTGCAGCTGAGGTAGTTAGTTAGTTAGTTTAGGGATCGGTTGAGACAGAGCTCGCTAATCCTAGCGTCGGTGCACGCCGTGGGATCAGGCGAGTTGGAGTCGTGGATCCTGATGGGGCGAGTTTGAGGTCGTAGACCTAGGAAGTGTTGGAGTGTAGTCAAAGCATAGCCGAATGGGGCGAGTTTGGGGTCGTAGACCCAGGTAGTTTTGGAGTGCAGTCAAAGCGTAGCTGGATAGGGTAAGTTCAGGGTCGTAGACCTAGGTAGTTTTGGAGTGCAGTGGAAGCGTAGCCGGATGGGGTGAGTTTGGGGTCATAAAGCCAGGCGTTTTGTGTCTTGAGCCCCCGAGCCCCGTTGGGCTTTAGTAGGGGTTAGCTTGAGTTGTGTGTGTTATCCCGTCCTTGGTTCCTCACAACCGGAGGGGGTGAGTTTTGTCGCTTGTCCTGATTGCTTGAGCTCAAGTGACGCGCTTGGTGAGTTTGCTAACGGATATGATCAAGTGGAACCCGGGTCCTGTCATTCATGATAGGGTTGGCATAGCCCTCTTATGACATTTCACTGCTTCTTTACCTGCAACTCGACAGATGCCTAGGTCATTTCGGAGACCGACCTAGGTGGCCTAATGGCCTCCCCTCGATGGAGATTCTGTGGGCTTGGTAGAGGCTTAGGATTGAACGAGAAGGTTGAGATGACCCTGTCTGCCAGACTGGGCGAGGGCCGCACTGGGGCTCATCTACGTTTTTCTCCCCTGGCTCTATTTTACATGGGGCGGCCTCGAACCCTTCAGTGGGCCGGCCTTCGAACTCCGGTCGGTCATTGCTTATGTCGAATGAGGCAACTGCCGCTTCGTGATGCAACACAGAGCATTGTGATGCATTTTGCTACATGTGCGATGCTTAGTTCTCGAGCCCCTGGGCGGTTCAGGGCCCGAATCATCCGGAGGGCATGGGTGTATGGAATAAATGTGCGTATGGATGTATGAAATGATTTATAAAGAAATAGAGGGGGTCGGTAGTGTTACCTTGATGACTCGAGTGACGGGGTTTAAAGAGCTCCGGTCAAAAATGTTCGATCGGGGCCCGTGCTCATCAGTTCAAGATGGAGTCAGCATGGCCTACATGGGGCATCCCTTCGCTCCATACCTGTCTCTCGGTGTGTTTTTCTAAGCCGTTTGATCGACTTAGGAAGCCTGATGGTCTCTCCCGGTGGAGATCCTATTTTGGGCTTTTCCAAGTCCCACCTAGGGATGCGGAGAGCTTCCTGCATGTGGTGACGCTTCGGTTTTCATGCTTGGTCGTGCGATAGTGGAGGGCCATACCCAGGCCATGTCTCGTCTCACCAGGTGGCGTTTCGTCTGACTAGGTGTCATTCCGTCGGTCAACATGCGTCCCATCGGTCAGGGTGTGTCCCATCGTTTTCCATCCGCATTGAATGGGGGAAAGGGCGAGAGTTTTTTGCTCTGATCTTTTGCCCCTCTTCGGCTGCTACGTTTCTTTCTTAAATAGGGGGAGGGAGAGGGCTCTCTGTCGTAGTCCTTTGCCTATTCTCCAACTATCATCTTTCCTCCTTCTTCCTCACCAAGAGTGCATGCATGTCATGGCGGTTCCTAAGTGAGAAAGGGGGTGAGCGAGGGAGAGGACTTACAGATCCTTTTGTGAATCTAGAGCATGATGTCAAGCTAGAGGCTACCTAGGGCGGTGTTGGTCGTCTTTGCCTGAGAAGGGGCAGCTTCCGCCGAAGGGGGTGGCATGCTAGATTCATCTGCAAGGCCTTCTTCGGGATGGAGCCATGTGTGGACTTTCTCTGATGGATCTTCACTGGGCAAGCCTTGTTAGAGGGGAAGTTGCTCAGGATCATGCTGGTGGAGGGTTCCACGCATGTAGCTGCTCAGGTTGGCTAGTTCATAAAGTTTGATGAGATCTCTTCTAGCCATGGCGACCATACCTTGGTAGCGGCGTCCCTACCCACGAGCTACCTCGACTGCATGAGAAGGTCAGAAGCTCCATGCTCTTCTACTGAGCATCTATGGGTGCGACGCCCTTGAGGTACCCATTGCATTCGTCGAAGTCGAGGGGATAGAACCGGGCGGGTCCCTTGAGGTACCCGTTGTGCTCACCGAAGTCGAGGGAACGAAACCAGGTGGGTCCCTATAGTGTTGGCCATGTCTGGCAGCGTGTGTCGTGGTCTCTCCTTTGGCGTCCAGGCGATGTTGTCAAGCGACCGTAGTAGTGTTTGGAGTACTAGAAGAAAATGTAATAGTTGAGTTCATGGGTGAGTCCCCGTGTGAATAGTTTTTTGAATTAATGAATACATCAGTGCTGCTTTTGTGATAGAATCACTATCCGTTCCTTGTTTTTATCCTAGCATAGCTATTGTTTCTATCCTTTCTTTTTCATACCTGCCTGTTAGTTCCGTAGGCTATAGCTTTTTTAAGAACCTGGGCATGGCCCGTGGGGCTTGGCTGCTTGTAACCGTAGGTCATGGTAGGGTGCGTTCGGTTAGGAGTAAGAACAAAGTTACGTAGGAAAATCAAAGAAAAAGGAAAGTGCTTCTGTTTGGGGATGAAGTTGTTTACCATGTGACAGTAAAAAAGAGAGGCAATATTTAGTATTTGTACCCTCATGGAGCCCCCAAGCGATCTAGGCTAAAAGTGTTTCAGGCTGGGGTGCTTTATAGGGGCAAGTGTTGACTAAAAACGGTAAGGCCAAATTTAGGGTAAAAACGACATAGTTGTTTAATGTTTCAAGTGTTGGTGAGAACATTGCTGTTGTTGTCCTCTAGTCGGTAGGTGCTCGGTCGGATTACTTCGGTCACCGTATAGGGCCCTTCCCATGGTGGAGAGAGTTTATGTTGTTCCTTTGTTGATTGGGTCCTCCGGAGTACGAGATTGCCGACTTCGAGTATCCTCCCCCTAATCTTTCTTTTGTGGTACCTGCGTAGGGTTTGTTGGTAGCAGGGTGGAACGGATGATGGTCATCTCGTGGGCCTTCTTTGAATAGGTCGATCATGTCTTACTGAGCCTCCGTGGCTCGGTCATGGTCAAAAGCCTTCACTCTTGGGACACTGTGGTCAAGGTCGGAGGGCATGACTGCCTCAGCTCCATAGGCTAGGAAGAAGGGTGTGAACCCTATGGATTGATTTGGGGTCATTCTCAAACTCTAGAGGATCACTAGGACCTCTGCAACCCATCGCCCAATGTACTTGTTGAGTCAGTCGAAGATGCATGACTTAAGTCCTTGGAGGACCATGCCATTGGCATGATCGACCTGACCGTTAGTTCACGGATGTCCGACCGAGGCCCAGTCGATCCTGATGCTATATCCATCACTGAAGTCTAGGAATTTCTTTCTGGTGAAGTTAGTCCCATGGTCGATGATGATACAGTTAGAAACGCCGAACTAGTAAATGATGTCGAGGAAGAATTTGACTGCCTCTTCTGAGCAGGATGTTGATGATGGGCTTGGCCTCTATCCACTTGGTGAACTTGTTGACTGCTACGAGTAGGTGAGTGAAACCGTCTGGGCCCTTTTTGAGGGGTCCCACCATGTAGAGGCCCTAGACCATGAAGGGCCGAGTGATAGGGATGGTTTGGATCTCCTATGCCAACAAATGGGTTTGTCGAGCATAGAACTGGCATCCTTCACACCTGTGGATGACGTCCTCTGCATCTCATAGCGCGATGGGCCAGTAAAAACCTTGGTGAAAGGCTTTTCCGACCAGCAACCTTGGGGTCACGTGATGTCTGTAGATCCTGGCATGGACCTCGAAGAGGAGCTGCTTCCCCTAGTTGGTGGGGATTCACTTCATGAGTACTCCCGATGAACTTTGTTTGTAGAGTTTGTCACCGAGCGCAATGATGGTCTTAGCGCGTCGAGTGATTCGTCGAGCTTCGGTCCTTTCAGGTGGGAGAACCTCCTCGACGAGGTAGGCGAGTAGCGGTGCTCACCAGTTGGTTTGATCGAGTGCCCATACGACTGATGTTGGCGGGTGATGTCGTCATAGAGGTATTGGGATCGGAGCCCCCGAGCGCTGGCTTAGAGTCAGGGTCAGAGCCCCCAAGCACCGGCTAGGTGTTGAGGTGTGTCTGGACTGGACCTTCTAGGACGTGGGTGGATGGCTCATGGACATCGTTGATGAAGACCCCGCTTGGGGATGGATCTCGCCTGGTGGCAAATTTCACAAGAAAATCGGTGGCGTCGTTGTCCTTTTGGGGGATGTGATACAGCTCGATCCCCTGGAATTTGTCCTCGAGCTTGCGCACCTCTTGGTAGTATGCTGCCATGAGGGGGCTTTTGTAGGAGGACTCCTTCATGACCTGATCAACGATTAGCTCTGAGTCGCCGCGAATGTAGAGTCGCGCAGCACCCAGCTCGATGGCGATGCGTAGTCCGTTGATGAGGGCCTCATACATCGTGGTGTTGTTTGAGGCTAAAAAGTGGAGGTGGATGGCATAGCGGAGCCTACTCCCATTTAGGGAGATCAGAACCACTCCAGCCCCCGAGCTGAGCGCCATTATGGACCCATCAAAGTACAATGTCTAGTACTCATGGGTGACATCTGGGGTCGATAGCTGCACCTCTGTCCATTCGGCGACAAAATCCACGAGAGCCTGAGATTTAATTGCAATACGAGGGATGTACGTCATTTTGTGGCCCATGAGTTCAAGTGCCTACTTAGAGATCTATCCCATGGCATCATGGTTACAGATGATGTCCCCGAGCAGGTATGAAGTGACGATCGTGACTTCATGGTTGGTGAAGTAGTGTAGGAGCTTCTGGGTCGCCATTAGCACGGCATATAGGAGTTTCTGCACCTGGGGGTACCAGACCTTAGGGTCGGTGAGTACTTCCCCAACAAAGCATACGGGCCGTTGGACCTTAAGTTGGTGTCCCAGCTCCTCCCTTTCGACGACCAACGCGGTGCTTACCACATGGTTGCTGGCGGCGATGTAGAGGAGAAGGGGTTCTCCCCGTTCATGAGCGACAAGGATCGGGGCTCATGTCAGGGACGTTTTGAGGCTCTCCAGGGCCTACTGAGCTTCCTTAGTCCAGACGAAAGTGTTCATCTTTTTGAGGAGCTTGTAAAGTGACATCCCCCGTTTGTTGAGTCGGGAGATGAATCGACTTAGAGTAGCCTAGGTAGCCGGTGAGCCTTTGTATGCCCTTAACATTGCGTATGGGACCCATGTTGGAGATGGCCGTGATTTTTTAGGGTTGGCCTCGATGTTGTGCTCAGACACAATGTATCCTAGCAGCTTCCCCTTTGGAACCCCAAAAACACAATTTTTAGGATTCAGCCTAATGTTGAATCTTTTTAGGTTTGTGAATGTTGCGGCCAAGTTTGCGATCAGGTCACAGGCTTGAGTTGTTTTGACCACTATGTCATCAACATATACGGCGATCATTGGTCTTGGCCGCTCGGCTTGATCAGGCTGATCGAGCAGGTCGATTTGGTTAGTGAAGCATGCTGCATGCACCTTTGGTAGGTGGTGCCAATGTTCTTCAAGCTAAATGGCATGGTTACATAGCAGTATGAACCATACGGGGTGATGAATGAGGATTGCGAGTTGATCGAACTCTTTCATCGCGGTCTGGTGATAGCCCAACTAGGCATCCAGAAAGGAGAGGATCTCGCAACCCGAGGTGGAATCAACTATCTGGTCTATGCGCGGCAAAGGGAAGTGATCCTTTGGGCACACTTTGTTGAGGCCTAGTATAATCAACGCACATTCTCCATTTCCCAGTCTTCTTTTTAACAAGAACGGGATTGGCATGCCAGTCGAAGTGGAATACCTCTCTGATAAATCTGGCTGCTAGGAGTTTAGCGATCTCTTCGCCTATGGCCCTGCGCCTTTCATCATTGAAATGGCGTAGGCATTGCTTGGTGGGCTTTGAGCCTAGGATAAGGCATAGTGCGTGCTTGGCGACCTCCCACGGTATGCCTAGCATGTCAAAGGGCTACCAAGCGAAGACATCGTGATTGGCGCATAGGAAGTCGATGAGCTTGCATTCCTATTTGGCCGGGAGCTAGGTCCCGATCCGCACCATCTTGGCTAGGATCGGTGGGGTTGACCCCCACCGCCTTGGTTTCCTTGAGCGGATGGAAGGCCATCGAGGAGGTTGGCTTGTTGCAGTCTAGGACTACCAGGATCGACGATTCCCTAAGCCACGGGAGCTCGGTCGAGTTGACAACTGTAGTGGCGAGCTCGTAGTGCTCGTGGTCGCACGTGAAGGCGTGTGAGAAGGCACTGCTCACGGTGATGACGCCATTTCAGTCCCAGCATCTTTAGCTTGAGGTAGGTGTAGTTGGGGATAGCCATGAATTTAGCGTAGGCATGGCTGCCCCAAGATGGCATGGTAGGACCCTAGAAAGTCCACCACTTCGAAGGTGAGGACCTTCGAGCAGAAGTTGGCTCGGTTGCTAAACAAGACGGGCAGGTCGATCTGCCCAAGCGGGTGTGCCTACGCTCCTAGGATCACCCTGTGGAAGGGAGAGCCCGCTAGGTGGAGCTCTGATCGGGGGATGTGCATGGTGTCGAGAGTGTCGACATAGAGGATGTTGAGGCCACTGCCTCTGTCCATCAGCACCCTGGTGAGGCGCTTCTTTTGGATGATGGGATCGACGACGAGTGGGTAGCATCCTAGTCTCGCGACGTGGGAGGGATGGTCCCTCTGATCGAAGGTGATTGGAGATTCTAACTAGCTGAGGAAGGAAGGGACGGCCATCTCAGCGATGCATGCCTCCCTGTAGCATACCTTGTGCTGGCGCCTGGACCAGATGACGTTGGATCCACTGAAGATCATGATGCATTCGTTAGTGTTGGGGAAACCATCTCCGTCCTTGCCCGCCGCATCTCCTTTCTTGGCTGCCGCCTCTTTATCGTCCCCTTCTTTTCGGCCCGTCGGCCTATCGTAGGAAATGTTTGAGGAGCTCACAGTCCTTGCAGAGGTACTTGATGGGGTAGGTGTGGTTGGTGCATGGGCTATCCATGAGTTTGTTGAAGTGGTCAGGCAGGCCCTGTTGGGGCTGCTTGCCCGTGCAGTCAGTTACAGCGACCAACGCGGTGTTGTTCAGTCGACGCTGATCCTTTTTGTTCTTCTTGCCCCTCTATGTGGAGGGGCCCTCGTCTTGGTCTGTGCGCTTGGCCTTGCCTTTGTCCCAGGCCCCCATTGAAGACCGCTCCGACCTGCTTCCTTAGTGGAGGCATGGTTAGTGGCGACGTCAAGCAGGTCATGTGTGGATCAGGGACTCATAGGTCTTCCCGGAGAGGAATGCGCTGATGAGTCCGCATCGATGACATCAGGGAGGGAGTTGGATCATTGGGAGAACTAGTGGATGTAGTCCCGCAGGGACTCGCTGGGCTCCTACTGGCAACTCTTGAGGTCCTAGGAGTTTCCAGGGCGAACATATGTCCCATAGAAATTACCGACGAAGACCCTCTTGAGGTCCGCTTAGTCACTGGATGCTTGTCAGTGTGGGAGGAATTCAAGCCATGCTCGAACATGTTCCCCCACGCAGATGGGGAGATACTGAATGATGAAAAAGTCATCATCCACCCCTTTGGCTCGGCAGGTGAGCCAGAAATCTTTGAGCCAAATACCAAGGTTTGTCTCTCCGGTGTACTTGGTGATGTTGGTGGACGGTCGAAAGCGCTATGGGAATGGCGCTCTCTGGATACGCTGGTCAAAGGCTCAGTGGTCCCGAGCCCTCAGGGCTAGGACTTTGGTCGTTCGGGCGGCGACCGTGTCTGGGGCGCGTTTCATCCGCTCCCCTTGATGGTTCAGCCAGGATCTGTGTCGCCTGCTCTCACTACCAACTAATGGACGTCATCATCATGTCGGGCAGTGATGCTAGTTGCTGATGACGCTATGAGCAGTCCTGGTGCAGACCGGGCCGCTCGTGTACCGATGGTCGGTGCAGAGCAGGCGCCAGGTCAGACCAAGGCGCAGTTGCTGCCTCCCGAGCCGTACCTGGTGGCCATAGCAGCGAGCGGATAGAGCGATCCAGTCCTGTGCATCCCCTGCTCCCCCGGTGGGGAGAGATGGAACGTGTTGGAGCCACGATGCGAAGCTTTCTGCATGTTGTATGGCGGTGGCTTCTAATAGAACCCAGAGGTTTCGGTAGACCACCCGCTCATAGGGGTCGACGGGCTCAGGTATGCCGCACAAAAGCATTGCTGCAACAGCGATGTTCTGGCTAGCTCGAGTGAACTATGGGAGGCCATTCCATCATTCATGATGTTGTGTTGGACCTAGAAGGCGCGACCCCAGGCGCCGCCCGTCGAGTCATGCGCATGGGCCACAACGTGCTGCACCGAGCTTGCCGACATAGGCGATGGCTGGCTCTATCGCCGTTGTCATAGTTCCTCGGCGTGCCCTTGTGAAACATGAGGGCCCCCGCACGTAGGTCCGGAGGGGTGTGAGTTTGCACAGACTCCTCAACGACTGGCGGCTGCCCTAGAGCGTTCGCCATAGCGCACTCCTAGGATAGACGGTGGCTAGATGCCATGTCGCCGATGCTGGAGCCGATGCTCTCACCCTCATCATCTAGGAGTTCGTGGAAAGTGGTAGGAGCATAGCTCGCCATTCCTATGAATTCGGATCTGAGGGGGGATGGCGATAGCATTCCTCAGAGCCCCCAAGCGCACACGTCTACGGGGGACATGAGGCCGTAGGGAAACCGATCGTATGGTGTTTGTGGTGCGGTAAATACGGTCCCTCCAGATAATCAGCGGGAGATAGTAAATAGAGAGTAAATAACAGTATGCATATTACTCACAGCGGGGTTTGAGCAGAGAGTTTGCTCGGAATCAAGCACAGATGCCATGTCGTTGAAGTTGTCGTGCAGTCCCGAAGCTGATGGAGGGCGCCCCTCCAATGGGCGCAGGAATGAGAGCCTCCTCGTGGAGGTGTAGTATGCTGAGCCGATCGGCGACAAAGTCCAGGCTTCTAAAGAGGAAGGCCTGGGATGGCTCGAAGACAGGTGGAACCCGCATCCCAACCGAGGCGAGAGCAAGAAACTTGAGTGAGCCAAAGCGAATCATATCGCCTGCGTCCGCCATGGCGAAGGTGGTGGAAAAGTGGGCCATCCGATGACCAAAAAATATTGAATGTACAACGTCTTCCCTACGGATAGCGCTAACTGTTGGTGCAGAAAGTAACCAACAAGTAAATATTTATAGTTTTGCCGTATGTTGTGATCGGAGGTGGCCTAGCACTCAATGACATAGGGTTTATACTGGTTCAGGCAACAGTGCCCTATGTCCAGTTTAAGTCGGTTGGTGACTTTATTCCTAAGCCTAGGTGCTCAAAGTTTGTAGTGGGGTTACAAATGAGAAGGAGAAAGATGGGGGTACAAGAGGTCCGATTGGCTCTGGTCAGGAAGGGCTGAGAGCGACAGGAGCTTTGCCATGAGCTAAGTGTTCAAGCGTGTGCTTGAGGTCCGAACCTGGCGATTTTGTGGTTGTGAGCTAGTGAACTTGATCGATCTGATAAATCTGGAAGCACTTGAATCGACCTAGATTAACTGAGTCTCTTGGAAGAGAGCGCATTCCCTTTTATAGATGAATGAGGATAGTCTTACAAGTGAGAGGGAGAGAGTACGTACGCTTCTAAACCTTGCTGCCCACGTCGGCGGGCACATGATGATGGTAGGCGCCCACAACAGTGTTGGATGTCAGATGCACGTGGGAGGCAGTGTTGTTTTGTTTGGGTATGGCAGATGTCGGTATCTGCTACACTGTTGATGCCTAGAGGCATGTGAGGGATTTTACCATGTTCACTCAGTGTAGCACCCGGTTTTAAAGACAAAACCAGATACACACTATATGTGAGCTCAGGAAGTCAAATCTCACATATAGCCACTAAATAAGGATAATATCAAAAGACAATACTTATTACATAACGTATTAGTAAAAGAAAAGTACCCTCAGAGTATAGACAGTGAAAAGTTGACTCCGATCTTCTAGCGAAGACTCCAAATTCACAAGGACGACTGACTGGTTGACCACAAGCCTTACTCCTCTAGACTGGCAATCTAGGTACCCATCCGGGATTTTTATCCAATGTATAGAAAATAAAACAAGTGTAAGTACATGTCGTACTTAACAACTATATCATGGGGTTCATGAGGCTCAAAAGGGCTGACACTAGTTTAACTACAATTAGCTTTAATAGATCATCTTTTTAGCAATTGGCTGGCAACAAGTTTATGCATAAGCCCATAAACTCATGATCAAGTAAACATGAATAATGTATAGCATAAACGATTAAATATTAGCATCATCATCCATTAGTGATCATCTCTATTCCATAAGGGTCCAAGGTCGCTCGTGTCCGTGAGCACGGTTGTTATAACAGTTTTATACTCTGCAGAGTTTGTACATGTTCACTGTGAGTTGTGATTTACCCTTTCGCCCGAGGTAGCTATTCTCTTGACCCACTTCCAAGGAAGGTCGACAGGGTTCACTATAAAGCATTTCAAAGAATTTATCTAACATGTTAGGGCCGCTAGGCGTATGTGGCCCATCTCTAGGAGTGGCATGTGTGGGCATCACAGCACAGTACACACTTCCTAGCAGCAAAGGAAACATACCCTGCGCCTCAAAGGTAACCACTAACAAGCTAGAAAAGATCCTCATACTGAGCTAAAGCTAGAGCCATATGGCCCTCACAGCTGTACTGTAAGTCCCGAATGATCGCTTATAGATAAGTCCTTAGGGAGAGGAATCTAAAGCATATAAACACTTCAACCCCCTGGTTCCATGTTACTAAAAAGTCATGTTTTAATGTTTATTGCATATATCATTAGTCAAGTTACAAGATCATGGTTTAGTTAAGCACTAGCAAAAACTATCCCAATACAATTACCCAAAGGTGTTAAGGAATCCAGGATATCAATTAGCTAGGGAATTTACTACAGTTGCCAAGGTAGACACATGCAATATGAATTAAGTGTTTAAATGTGAATAGGTAACAAGGATAATCCCATGTTATACTTGCCTTACACACCGATCCTTCGGTAAGCTTTATTCTTTGATGTCTTTCTTCTTCTTCTTGGATCACCATGTGTATCTCACCGACTGGACAATCATAGAACACCACACAAACATCCATACACATACATGCATAGCATATAGTTGCATCTATATCAGAACAGTACAACAATCATAGAAAAATTAAGTAAAAGAGGTTGATATACGATTCTACGTATCACTACGAACACACAGTCGCGAGAAGCACGCTAATCGAAGCTACGGTTGAAAAGTTACAACTACCGAGAGATTTGCTTAATACGTGGAAAAGAAACTATAGGCTTCATTTATGTTAACTATATGAATTCATGTACAAAAGATATTTTATAGACAATATAGATTAAATTAAGTCAATTTTAGATTTGAATTATAAAACAAAAGTAAAACAAATCATATTTTATGTATAAAACCCAGTTGCATAATTATTAATCAAGATATGATTTTTATGAAATAGTAATATAGTAAACAACATTACTAATGCGTAAATCTCGTCGTTACGAAACAAACGCAACTTGAACGGACTATTTCGGAGTTTAAATAAATAAGTTATGATTTAAACAAGTTTTCCTTTAATTGAATAATAGATTAAATCTACTCATAAATTTCAAGTGTTGAAAACATGCCAAATAGTTGTATAAACATGTAGAAAATGTAAATACGGTCCTAACGCAATTCGAACGGATGAAATCGGACTTAAAACGTAAAAGTTACGCATGAAATACGATTCAGTGGCATTCCTGTAAATATTTGAACTCAAATTTGAATTAAAACAATTAAAAATCTGAATTTAAATGTATTTTGGACTGGGCATACTATTTCTAGAATTTACAGGGTCCTAAACGAATAAAAACAGGACTGATTTGTATTTATTTTGAACTGCTACGGACTAGTGGGTTAATTCTACAAAAATAGGAGGGCTTTTCTACAAAAGAGCGCGGCTGACTCGGGGGGTTGACCGCGTCGGCTGACCGTGCGCCACACGGCTAGCCGCTGGTTGGCGCGGTGTGCCACGCGTTCGGTGGACGCGGTGCGCTGGCGCCATGGACCACGTCCACGAGTCCGTGGTGGACCGACTACTGACCGAAACTGGTATGATCAAATCGGGGCCGTCCACGCTTGATCTAACGGTGCCAGTGCAATGGAGTGTTTCCCCGCCGCTGCACAACACCGCCAGCGAGCCCGCCATGGCCTGCGGCGAGGCGAGCACGGCGGCAAACGTCGGTACGACGTTTTGGTGCACCCCGATCGATTCCAAACCCACTGACGCATAGAACATGACCCCGCGGACTCAACGGAGCACAAAACAATGGCGGGGTACGCGTCGGGGTACCGAGCCCACGGCGGCGCCATGGCCGGCGGGTCGGGTGTTTGGTGCTACGGCATTCCTGGTGCGTGATTCGACAAATGGAGGGCAGAGGAGGGACGAGGAGCTCACCGCGAGTTGATGGAAACAGAGCGTGGCGTCCGAGACAGGCTCTAGAGGCGAGGTCGACGGCGGTAGTGGTGGCTGGAGAGACGAATGGAGAAAGGAGAAAGGGAAGGCGCTCGGTTGGGGGCTTTATAGGCTTGGGGTGCTGCGTGGATGGAAGGGGAGCGGGGCTGATTGGCCGCTTGCCAAACAGGCGCGGGCGACATGCCTTGTAGGAGCGTCGGCGCGACGGATTTCCATACAGGGCGTGCGTCATTGGCGGTGAGGAAGGAAGGAAGGCGTCGGGGGAGAAAGGAAAGGAAGAGGAGGCGCTGACACGCGGGACCGGCAACGCAGTGAGGGAGAAGGGAAACAAGGGCGCTGACGAGTGGGGACGGCTTGCAGCGAGAGGGAGAAGCGACGCGTGCGGGCGCTTGCTGCGGGCGTCTGACGGCGTGGGACCAGGAGCGCAGTGAGGGGGAGAGAGAGGAGCGAACGGCGCGTGCAGTGAAGAGCTGGTTGCAGCGTCGAGCTGGGCCGCGCGGAGTGGGCCAATGCGGTGCAGGCCGGAGCGCGGGAGAAGGAAGAAGGGCTGGGTGGGCCACCGAGCGGGCCGAGCGCGTGAGGGAGGGGAGAAAGGCTGCTGGGCAGGTTTCGAGGTTGGGCCAAAAAGGGCAGAAAAGAATATTTTTCAAATAAAAATCCTTTTCTATTTCTGAATTCTATTTCTTAATTCAAAACCATTTCAAATATGAACCAAATCAAGCATAAATATGATTTCAATGTACTTTATAATTCCAACATAGATGAACCAATTTTTGGTAAGTTTCCAAAAATAACTTTTTAAGTTCTTACATTTTCCAATTCCTTTTCTTTTTCTAATCTTCCAATTCTAAGCTAAATTCAAATTCCAATTCGAGTATGGTTTCAAAAATACTTTCCCATTCAATAAAAATGGACAATTCTATTAGGATTTCCAAGATAAATTTTACACTTTTATTTTCTAATTTTCTTTTCTTTCTTTTCTTTTATTTCAAAGCCATTTTCAAACTCTTTTTCAAAAGCATTTTAACCATTTTGACTTTTAAACTAAAACCACTCAACCAATAAAATTAAATGCAATAGCATGTATGCATCAAACATATTGCTACCTTATAATGTATTTTAAATTAATGAAAAATTTTATTTTCCTATATTTCATATGCATAAAAATTCATAAATAAATCATTTGAACTCTATTTCAAAAGAGGCAATTTTTAGGGTGTTACAACTCGGTATGGTAAATGCCGGCCGCCCACAACACTGTCGATGTCCAGAGGCATGTGGGGGGAGCCTTACTGTATGGGAGTTAATGGCGCCCACAATACTGTAGGAAAAAAATGTCGACGCCTACAATATTGTTTGGGCTTTGTTGCGCCAGGGAGGCTGCAGGTGTACATGGTACGGTTCATGGTATCGTGGTTTGACTTGTGCGTCCTGCCTTACTTTCTTCATCCGTTCCCTAGTCCCTACCGAGCGGACGTCCCCGGTCGGTTGGCTCTAGTCGGCACTGATTGCGCCAGTCGGAGGATAGCGGTGAGTAGGGCTTTTGCGTACCCCGGTCGGAAACGTGAGGTCAGGAGTCAGAAGTAGTGTTTTGACCAGGCCTTCCAGCCAGAGAGGTCGTCCGAAGGCGGCTGGAGATCGAAGTGAGCGCTCTGGTCGGAGAGGAGGGCCAGAGTCGGAAAATGGACGTCGTTCCTCCTCGGCCAGGTCTTTTGGTTGGTGATTGGATCACCCTCCTGACCAGTCGTTTCGATACTTGGGCCGGCCCATGAGTTACGTGTTGTCTGCTTGGGTCGAGCCTTTGTTGGGAAGCTGGTTCGTGAGAGACCCCGGGTTTATGAATCCGACACATAGTATTAGACTTTTCATTATGTAGTTGTTTTTGTTATTTATGGTCATAATATTCAGTTTGATATTACGGACGTAGTGAATTGTGATTACTTGCTGCAAACAAAACCTAACGAAATAGGGCATTATATAATTCAACACACAAAACACATGAAAATGGACATGTGAACATGTACTGAACTTAGGTACAGAGATCCTGAACTAAACCTAACATGTCTTAGATAATTAAAGCGAATAATGTACCGAACGCGGGTCGGGAGGGGCGGCGTGGGACGGCCGGCGCTCAGTGCGGCGAGGCGGCGCAAGCGGGCTGGGGCCACGGGCGGCCAGCACGGCGGGGGCCGGCGCGAGCGCAGGCACGGCCGGGGCTACGCGCTGCGACAGTCGCGGCGGTGCAGCAGCGCTGGCGGCGCCCTAGCTCAGGAGCAGTAGAGAGAGGAAGAGAGAAAGGAAGGGAGGGCCCATACATAAGACTGGGCTTGGCGGCAATAACAACGGCGTCAAGATCTACGGCGCCAAGGTGCATGCCAAGTCACCGCCACGTCTGCATCGAGCCTAAGACCTAGACGCCAAAATCTATAGCGCCGAGACGTATAAGCTTGACGCCACCAACAATGACGTCAAGTTAAGAGTCTGATCTTGAAAGCATACCTCTAAGGTATATTTGTGAATTTTTTTTTGAAAACAGAGAGTTAAAAAACAAAAAATGCGACTGATGCGTGGTGGACAAGACGCGACCCTTCCAGTGGTGGCCAGGAGGACAGGACCGGCACCTAGCAGGCACCGTAGCAGTACAGACGGGTACCCGTCACGTGATCTGGATCTCGCATCCAATCTGTCCTGACCAGCGACATGACATAGGCCATGTCTAGAACACGGGAATGTTTTTCTATTCTTATATATTTTCTCTGGACTAGGTCCTATAAAATTTCTACTTAATTCCTATGAAATTCTTATGTTCTAACCGTTCTAAACAGGCCCTTGCATTGTCGATTGCTCTGGGATCAGGATGTCTGAACAGGAGACTAATTGAATGCTCGTGCCTCATGTGTAGAAAGAGACGGACGGATCTCGGCGTGATATGGTGGAAAAAAGGATGGGAAAATTCGAATGGTCGAAATGTGAGCCTTGGTGTCTCCGTGTTGGTAACTTCGTTTTCTGTTAGGACTGCTACTTCTATGTCGGCTGTCCCTGGGACCGTGCTGGACGAGCTACAGGAGGGCCAGCTGTTGCATCCTCATGGAGAAAGAGTCAAGCGGGCCAAGGCCAGAAGCAGCCGGGTGTTTGGGCCTGATTGGGTCAACGTGTGAAGCCCAGCTGGAGATATGTGTGAGAGTCATTTGTTATAAATAGGATAGCACCTGCTTGGAGGAGGGGTATAAACTATCTGTAATAAACCTTACCTGAATCGCCTAAGAACTCGTCTGTCCTCGCCCCTTGCTATGCTTTCCCTGTCCTCTCCGATTCCTCCCTTCCCCTTCCTAGTGCTGCTGCTAACAAATTGGTACCGGAGCCACCCTTCCTCAGAACGTGATCCCCAACGGTAGGTTGATCGCCGCTCTTCGCCTTGTACGTGGAGCGTGTGATTCCGTAGGTCTGTGTCGAGGTTGTTTTGATAGGTGACGAGTGTAGCGAGTAATCTGTGCCACTACCCTAGAGCCGCTCCAAAGTGATCACGCCCACTACACCAGATTCCGCCGCTAGCTTGGGGCCATGGACCCGAACACCAAAATGCTTGTCGATGAGATGAAGGCAATGCGCTCGGCCTTGGAGGGCCGCATCGGAGGCGTTGAATCGTCATTGGGCAAGGTGGAGTCCTCGCTGGGCTGGCATATCGGGTTGGTGGAGAGCTTCATCTCCGAGCGATTCGCCAAGCTGGAGGATGCAGCCCAGGTGTTCGACACTTGGAAGCCGTCGATCAACATGTCGGTGAAGTAGCCGCGTCTCGAGATGGGTGCGATCCGCAAGTCCGAGGAGACCATGGAGAGTAATTTTTGTAGCCCTAAGATAGCTTGTTTATTAGGGTAGCTAAATATCCATTAAACCTTTAATATGAATAAAAGAAGAATATTAACTTATGAAATAAAGCACTTGTTATCGTGAGCTTGACACTTGATTTGATAGAGCCGATGGTTAGCTTAGTATCTTAGTCCATTAGAGCTAGCTTGTTAGTATATCCTATGTGTTCTTATTTTAAGAGTTGTTGTTTAAATATTAAATTATTGCATCATCATCGCATGCATATAGAGAATGAGTTAGCGGAGATTGTGACCACCGGCGAGCACGAGTTCGAGGAGATCGTCGATGAGTACGAGGAGGTCCCGAAGCCGCCACTAACTGACGCAGTTAACACCACGCCTGCCCAAGGCAAGCTCCGGTGCATAACCTCTATTTTTCATATCCACCGCGCGCGCGCGTGTGTATATATATATAATATATATATAAGTTGTATATTTACGTTGAAGGAATTTTATGGAAACCACATGCATATATATATCTACCCTATGAGTCCTACTAGTGCAGGTTCAAGTAGCTGATATGCTTAAGTTGTCGGTAGCGTGAGTAACCTGCCGTTACTCACAATAGGTGATTATTATTACTCTCATAATAAAACGATAAAAAGAAAATGGAGACCGGACAGGGATATGGTATGGGTATTGGTGAGTGTAACAAGTTGTGTCACACGATCACAGGGCTTAGCTTGGTTATACTATTTTCCCTGTCCGTGTCAATTGAGGACCGTCCATTGCCGTGGATGGTAGTCAGGTCACAAACTTATTATCCTGAGCACATACTTGCTTATGGGAGCGGGAAGGCTCGTTGCGCTCTTGTAGTTGGTTCTGGCTCTTTCCTGGACCGACTGATTGGAGGCGGGGAAAGGTAGAGGTCTAAGCACCATACTGAGATTGGGTCTGGGCTTGGAGTCCAAGTTTGGACGGGGACCTAGACCCCTCGATAGGAGTGGAATAGGACGGTCTCGTTTGTGCCTGGGGTGCAAACGGGGCGTGTGTTTCGAGGTACCCAGCTGGGATACATTGGTTCACGAATCACCGTTTCTGTGAGATGGTACGACTTGACTATGGTCTAGCACTGTAGTAAAAACTGGAAGATAAAAGATGGTAAAATAATTCTGATTGCTCAACTCTTGCTTGAAGGTAGAACATGTGCTTACCTAGAATGGTTAGCTAATAAAGTAATTATGACTGCTAATAAAACTTGACACTAAGGACGTACGGTTAGTAATGCTTTTCGCAAGCAAAAGAAAACAACAAACCATATTGCCTATTATATCTTTGAGATTCGAGAAAATATTCCCAGGGTTTATTTTACCCTGTTGCAGGTGCAGCTTGAGGAATTAGCTCTTGTGTGGATGATTCTTCTGGTGGGCATAGATGGATCCGTGTATCGTTTCTGCTAGATAATTATTACATTCCGCTATTTAATTATTATACTCTGAACTCTGGTATTGTAATAAATAATTTTTAAGACTCTATGTTGTATGAAATAGACTAAATACTATAAGCTCGTACTCGTTATTGGATTCTGGGTAAAAAACGTGGATTGTTTCAAGTTCTCCCTTGGGGTGTGCTCGACGGAACTGCCCGTTTTAGTCTATTTTGGAGCGCTTAGTATCTAGTGGAAGATGAACGCCTCCGAAAGTGTGTTATTCCAGATGGTTCTGCCACAAGGAGTATGCAGACCATTTCACCAAGTTGGTAGATTAGTTGTTGGCCTATGGCAAGAACACTGACCCTCTGTTCTATGCCATGAATGGAAGTTTGTTGATGGTCTTCTAGATGATATTCGTTCTGCAGTTCAAATGCAGCGCCCTACTTCTGTCGATACTGTTGTGGTTTTGGCTCTGTTATAGGAGGAACTGGTGGATCATCCATCCAAGCACCGTGATGGAAGGCAGCCAGACGGCTACAGCTTTCCAAAGCTGCAACCAAAGGGGTCAATGCCATTGCCTACCCCTCCTTTGGTGGACAAGAGTGGCTGGGTACCAGCTGGTGCTGCAGCCTCTGATGATCGGTGTTCGCCCATTGTGGATGCTAAGCTAGCCACGCTGAGGGACTACCGTCGTGCCCGGGGCCTCTGCTTCCACTACTGGCGAGAAGTGGTCTCGTGATCACTGTTGTCCTGAGAAGATTCAAGTACATGTGTTGCAAGAGGTATGGGATCTTTGTCATGATGATGATAGCGATGACGGTTGTGATGACAACACTGGTGGGGTTTAGTCCCACATCGTGTAGCGATGGTGGGGGAGCACAACATATAAGGCGGGAGAATCCTCACCTATCAGGCTAGTTTTTTGGGTTGAGTAAGCCCAATGCCTTATATATTGTAGCTCCGGTGGACCTGGGACCTGTGGGAGCGCATGCTCGTGGTAACGAGCCGGGCCGGCTGTAAGCCAGCTCCAAGATCGTGAACTCGGTGGTCACCACCGGTTTCAACAATTGGTATCGGAGCCCATGGTCAAAAAAAGCTAAACCCGATAAAAAAAATCTTGAGCGTCACACATATGGCGGGGGCACCCCGATGTGTGACTAAGGGGGAGATTGTTGGGGTTTAGTCCCACATCGTGTAGCGATGGTGGGGGAGCGCAACATATAAGACGGAAGAAGCCCCCACCTATCAGGCTAGTCTTTTGAGTTGAGAAGGCCCAAAGGCCTTATATGTTGTCAGCTTCGGTGGACCTGGGACCTGTGGGAGCGCAGGCTCGTGGTAACGAGCCGGGCCGGCTGTAAGCCAGCTTCAAGATCGTGAACTCGGTGGTCACCACCGGTTCCAACAATTGGTATCAGAGACGTCCTATGGTCAAAAAAGCTAAAGCCAATAAAAAAAATCTCGAGCGTCACACATATGGCGGGGTACTCACCTATCAGGCTAGTCTTTTGGGTTGAGTAAGCCCAATGTCCTTATATGTTGTAGCTCCGGTGGACCTGGGACCTGTGGGAGCGCAGGCTCGTGGTAACGAGCCGGGCCGGCTGTAAGCCAGCTCCAAGATCGAGAACTCGGTGATCACCACCGGTTCCAACAAACACTGTTCAGGACCCGTGGAGGTACTTGCAGCGACCACAGGTTAGCCCCCAGCTCGGACCATCTTATTCAGTGGTACGGTTCAAGGGCGATCAGTCACTATTCTTATGGATTCTGGTAGCCCTTGTTCATTTCTCAGTGAGTCCTTGGCAGTTCATCTTTCTAGAAGCTCTTAGCTGACAAATGCACCGAAGGTTCATATTGCAGATGGCATTTTGGTTCCTTGCTCTCTGGGGTTTCGGGCTTTGCAGTGGGAAGTGCAGGATACTATGTTTTAGTCTGACTTTCTTGTGATGCCTTTACCATTCAATGATATGATTTTGGGCATGGACTGGTTAGCTTCTTATAGTCCGATGTAGATTAACTGGGAGCATAAGTGGTTGATTTTGCCATGTGGTCAATCTTCTGTGCGTCTGCAGGGCCAGTTAACTAAATTGCCAGTGGGATCAGCCATTCAGGTAGCGACCGTGTACCCTGATTCTGATAGTCCTTCCACACTAGCGTTGCCACCTTAAGTGTCCCAGCTACTTGATGAGTATTAGTCAATTTTCGCTCCACCTGCTCATTAGTTCGATCATCCTATTCCGTTGATCCCGGGCGCAACTCCAGTTCAGGTGCATCCTTACCGCTATTCCCCCTCGGTTAAGGATGATATTGAGCGTCAGGTGGCTGAAATGCTTTAATCAGGCATCATTCAACCCAGCACTAGCCCCTTTTCTTCTGTGGTATTGTTGGTCAAGAAGAAAGATGGCACGTTTCATTTCTGTGTCGATTTCAGGCACCTAAATGCCATAACTGCTAAATCTAAGTACCTAGTGCCGATTATTGAGGAGTTGCTTGATGAACTCACTGGTGCATCTTGGTTCACATGCTTGGATTTGACTACTGGGTATCACTAGAAACATTTACAAGAGGGAGAGGAGCCCAAGACTGCTTTTCAGACCCATTCAGGCCGATATGAGTTTCGGGTAATGGCTTTTGGCTTGACTGGCGTGCCGCCACCTTTCAGAAGTCAATGAATACAACTCTGGCACTGTTACTTCGGAAGGGAGTCCTGGTCTTCTTTGACGACATCCTGATTTATAGTCGCTCCTTTGAAGAGCACATCGCTCTTTTGCGTCAGGTCCTAGAATTGTTACAGAGAGACCAATGGCAAGTGAAGCTGTCCAAATGTGTTTTTGCTCAGCGACAGTTGAAGTATTTGGGGCACATGATCTCTGAGCAGGGTGTGGTGACAAAACCAGAGAAAGTGCAGGCAGTCTCCCAATGGCCAGTTCCTACATCTGTCAAGGACTTGCGTAGTTTCTTGAGGCTGGCTGGTTACTACCGCCATTTTGTGAAGCATTTTGGTATATGTTGGTATAAATTAATGCACACAGAATAATCTATAAGTGCACAGATATTAACCGATGTAGCACTTCATTGAGAGTACCCAATTTTATATCGAACTCGAGGAAATGTGTGTGAGAATAACCAAATCTAACTTATTCCAACTTCACAATCAAGGCTAGATAATAGGAGCGTAGAGGAGACTGTTAAGGTCTTCTAGTTCTAACTTCAGTAACACGATGCTCGTGACATGATTTAGTAGTTGGTTTAGGACGTAACACCGAGGGTGTTACAGAAAGCTACAGCGGTATCCGTGCACTTGCGGATTTATCTGTGTGCGTTAAATATACCAACACATGGCACAAGGATGGTGTCTAACTGGGCCGAGGTGACTGTTGTCCCCTTAGTCCTTGCGAGATTAGTATGGCATGCTCGCTCCTGTCAGAGCGGGCGCACCGGGCAGGGCTCGACCTCTTTTGTCCCTCCTAGGGGCCGTGACAAGGAAGAGGTCGTGTGTGAGCGTCGTGCGGTCAAGGCTAGGGGAGGGGTCGTGGTCAACCTTACCCTTGATGCATTCGGCTTAGTTGGGCCTCGGTTGTTCGGGCCTTCACTGACTGACGAGTTGTAGGCCGTGTGGCGTGCTAACTAATTGGTGCCCTGAAATACCCCGGGGTTACAACCCCGAGAGTGCTGCTGATGTTCTTTCTTGGCTGTCATCTTCTCATTGCGTGGCAATATCTGTTGCTCAGCCACAATGGCTTTCAGAGGTTCTCCACTTGTATGCTGCTGGCAGTCATGTTCAGGAGCTCATTACCAAGTTAGCAGTCGACCCAAATGCAGTTCCTCACTATACCTTGCGGGATGGTTTGCTTCGTTATAAGCAGCGAGTTTGGGTTGGTCAGGATCAGGAGCTGCAGAAGAAGATCATTTTGGCTATGCATTCTAACGCCGTGGGTGGTCATTCTGGCATTCCTGTCACTTACCGCCGTCTTAAACAGTTCTTTGCCTGGTCCAGCATGAAATCTTCAGTTCACAAGTTTGTCCAAGCTTGTATTACCTGCCAGCAAGCCAAGCCGACTGCCAGGACTGTTGCAACCTTTGCCGGTGCCAGACCGTGCTTGGAAGGTAATCACCATGGATTTCATGGAAGGCCTACCATTGTCTGGTGGTTTGAATTGCATTTTGGTGGTTGTTGATACCTGCTCTAAATATGCTCATTTCGTGTCATCCAGGCGCGCAAGGGGGAGGGGATGTTAGGACTGCTACCTCTACGTCGGCTGTCCCTGGGACCGTGCCAGACGAGCTACAGGAGGGCCAGCTACTGCATCCTGGTGGAGAAAGAGTCAAGCAGATCGAGGCCAGAAGCCCAGCTGGAGATGTGTGTGTGCGTGAGTCATTTGTTATAAATAGGATAGCACCTGCTTGGAGGAGGGGTATGAACTATCTGTAATGAACCTTACCTGAATCGCCTAAGAACTCGTCTGTCCTCGCCCCTTGCTATTTTTCCCTGTCCTTTTCCGATTCCTCCCTTCCCCTTCCTAGTGCTGCTGCTAACATTTTCATGCCTCTTTTTGTTTCCTCCATGGTACTGCACTGCACCTGTAATTTTCAGAAATACTGTGTGCTTGGCTTTGTGGGTGCAAGTGTGGCAAATTATCTTCGCGGGGCTTTGGTGTGCTAGAAGAGAGACGATATTTTAGATGTTTTCCGGCGATTGTAGTCATACTTGAAAAGAATTTATTAGCTAGCTAAAATCCGTCTTCACAAAGTTTCAGGACGTGCCCTATTGGCTGTTGCCTGCACGGTTGAACCACGGAGAAATGTCGCGTGCAGAGTTGCAGGCACCCGTACGTGATCAGGACGATTGGTCAATTCCCGAACCGATGCCGACGCCGAAGACACCGAGGAATGGTCAAATCTGAAAAGGCACCACGCACCTATACATGGCCAACCGGACCGCACGGCACGGCACTATGCGACACGGCAGCTTAACCGTGCCATGCCTGTTAGGCCGTGGCCCATGCACGGCAAGGTTAGCCGTGCCGTGCTCCTAGACACGGCAGCCCGCGTGTGCCCATGCCGGCCCGCAGCCGAGCCCCGCGCTCGAGGCCGTCGCGCCGCCACCATAGCAGCCGTGCTTTGCGTGAGGACGTTGCGCCGCCGTAGCAGTGCCTCCGCCGAACGCCGCCGCGCCGCCGCAACGCCTTGCCACGCCGTCGCGCAGTCGTCGTAGCCACATCTGGAGGGGAGAAGACGTAGGGAGCAGGGGAGAGAGTGGCCTGGGACCTGCGGCCGCTGGCCTAGCGAAGTAGCGAGTTAGAGGCGGAGAGGGTTCAGTCGGACTCGGAGAAGGAGCGAGCGAGACAGAAACTGCAGCGGGGAGGGAGGAAAATGAGGATGGAGGTAGCTTTTATACCTAGGTTTTCTATCGAGATATATATTTAATGGTAAAAAAATGCTTGAAGTTGATCCAACGACTGACAACAACCGGACCGTTATCGTGCCGACCTATTAGTCATGCCGTGCCTGGACCGGCACTACGGGCCGATATGGCGGCCCAGGCACGGCACTACGACTAGACCGTGCCAGGCACGGACATGAAGGGGGCCGGGCCATGCCATGTCTAGCCGTGCTTTTCAGTGCTGTGCCCTGGATCGGCCCAGCGGGCCTGCCCAGCTGGCCAAGTATACACGCACCACTTGCACCTGCCCTGCCTACGAGTATTCCAATAGCTAGCTGCACCCAGCTGTCTGGAGCTTGACGACCAAATCCCTTCCCCCTTCCGGTTGCCGCGACGCGACAGGCAGGTGCCTTCCAGCCAGCGCGCACTCGCACGCCACGACGCGGCACCCAAGTCCTCGGGCCACTGCCCGCCGGGCCCCCTGCCTTTGGTGCCTGGTCCGCGCTGCGCTCGCCGTGCTCGACCCGACCACGACAGCGTCCACTTCGCGCCCGCGACCAGCCAATCCGCCGAGGCCAGGCCAGGCCCGCGAAAGGGTCAGAAAAATCCGGGAAACGCGACTGGTCGGGCCGGGCTCGGCTGGTTGTGGTGGTCAAAACCACGATCGAGTCGTCGAGCACGCGCGAAAGCTGTAAAGCTTCTTCCCCTGCGGCTTCTTCGGTTCCAGCTCGGCTCACGGCCGCGGCGTGAGCGTGTGCGTGTGGCATACATATATAAAGAGGAAACGGCGACTAGGAGAACGGGGACGGGAGCAGCGCGGCGGCGGCGGCGGGGCCTAGCACGTCGAGCTTTGCCATGGCGTCGATGATGATGAGTTCTCGCACGGCGTCGGCCGGAGCAGAACATCGCCGTCAGCACGTCACCGTGGCGTGCGGTGGGCTGCCGCGGCCCATCAGGCCCGTGCCGGGCACGGCAGGCCCACGGCCTGGAACGCCGAGGCCGGTGGGTCCGTCGCCGTCGGGGCGAGCGGGGCCGGAGTGCAACTGGTGGGGCGCTGGCGCGCGGCAGCAGGTGACGGCCGCGGTGGCGCCGAGGCGACCGAGGAGCAGCAGGGGCGCATCATGCGCGCGCGTGCCCACGGGGAAGGGGAACCGGGAGCTGGTGAGGCGGGCGCTCGCGCCGCCCGCCGCGCGCGGCCGGGGACGCAGCAGAGCCGTCCTGATGAGGAGGTGGAGCTTCCGGCCCGCGCCCAGCCGGCTGCGCAACGCGTCGGCGTCGTCACTCTCCTCGCCGTCCCCTGCCTCGCCGCGGCCACGTCCGTCGTGATCGATCGTCGCGACCGAATTCTTTGATTCGTCGTTAGTGGAAAAGTAAAACCTTTGATCTGTACAGCACTTCGTAATTTTTTTAAACGCAGTTCACAATTTTGACCAGCTGTATATGTTCTCCGAATGTTTAGTGGAATGGTCGAAGGTACCTAGCAATCGTTTTATGCAAATGATTCGATTCGGATCATAAGACCCACGTTGCTATTGTGATCTGAACCTCATAGTGACATGATTAGTATTAGTAATCCAAATGTCCATTTTAAAAGTTTAGAAACCTAGTATTTTACTCATTAAAACTTATAATATTGTCAGATCAGTATAGACCAGGATCGTCCTTATTGCTTTTACACATCTTCAAACAATTGATTGTTCGATAATCCTGGCCAACAGAGGTCCGTGCCGTCCGGATGCGGCTCATTCTCATCTATTCATCAGCTCTCTCTCTCTCTCTCAAAGAACAATACACACGCACAGGGGTTTATGTCCGGAAATTTCCCAAATCAACCTCGAGCCAGCCCATCTGCATGTATGCCTGTCTCCACTTCCTCTTCCTCTACCTCCCTCCAGCTCCATTGCTCCGTTCCGCTCGACCTTGGCGTGCGGTGCTCGCTGCGGCTCGATCTGGCGGAAGGACAACATGTCGGCCTCGGCGCCGTCGCCACCGGCTGGCGAGGAGAAGTAGGAGGCGGCGCCCGTCAGGCACTACAATGGCGTCAACCACCTCGACAAGTTCATGCTCCGCGAGGTCCGGGGTAGCTCGGTAGAGGTACCCATCTGCCACTCCCATGAGCCACCGAGCATGTTCCGGCTGCCGGATTCTAGCGTAGATCCGCGACGCTTGCCATGGTGCTCTTCGAAGCCCGATTTCTCGGTTGTTGCCCCGGCCTTCTCCTCCCCTATGTTGCATATGTATGTCTCCAATGTTTCAAACATTTCAGATGTATGTTGCAGTTGTTTCATCTCGATGTTGCAAAAGGTAGATCGGGGGATGTTGCACATATTGCATATGTTGCAAGTGTTTTAGAAGCATATTACAAGCATTTGTTCAAAATATTTCATCTGTTTTCATACGTCTGTTGCAATCATTTTTTATCTGGATGTTGCATATGTTCCACACATATGTTGCAACAGTATATTATAAATGTTGTAGTTGTTTCAGTCTCATGCTGTAGCAAGTAGTTTCATGTTGCAAATTGTAATTTTGGATGTTTCATGTGTTTCACACATGCCGCAAGTTGCAATTTTAGATGTTTCATGTGTTTCACACACATGTTGCAAGTGCATTTTAGTTTTTTCAAACGTAAATATTTTTCATATTGCAAGTGTTTTATGTTGTTCGGCCAGGGACGAACTGAGGGCGAGCAAGCTGGGCGCGCGGTGTGCCGGGGGGGGGGGGGGGGGGGCGGATGGTGGTGCTACGGTCGGGGAACGCTAGGGGCGTGCTCGTCCTCAACTGCTCATCCCGGCTCCTGAGTACCGCCCGTGGAGAGAGGGGGGGGGGGATAGGGACGACCGGTAGGCGCAGAGACGGGGCAAAGTGCGCACATGGGACGGGGTGAAGGCTAACAAGATCAGGGCGAAGGATGACGGAGGCAGGCTGCGTGGACGTCCGGACGTCAGGGCGTTAGACACGACCTTGATTGTTCCATAATGTTCTTGAAAAAGCATCATTCCTTGAAAGGAAAACTTCAATGACACCCTCAATCTCCATTCTAAATCATACCTCGATGCCTTCTTCGATAGGAACCTGACGGACCAAGACGTCGAGGCCGTGGACGAACTCTTCCCGGCAACGAAAACGAGAGCCGGTCGAATGAGTCGCCGGCCTCTCGCCGCGGCGGCGTAAGTGTAGGCCACTGACTCAACTGGTTGTCCCTAATCCATGGATAACACAATCATCTTGTCCTGCAATGTGCGCGGTCTCAACGCGCGAGCGTGGCGGGACACGGTCCGCACGCTAGTCGACGACATTAGGCCCCTGCATTGTGTGCCTACAAGAAACCAAGCTCGATGTAATCCCCCAGACAATCGTGTTCTCTATGTTGGGCACTGCGTTCTCGCAGTTCGTGTACTTACCGGCGTCCGACACTCGTGGCGGCATCCTCATCGTAGGGCGCCAACCTGATGTACACTTCTCTGAAGTTCTAGTCGGCTGCTACTCGATCACTGTCTCGGTCGAACTTCCCAGTATTGCAGCAGATGGACCGAATAGATGGTGGCTAACCTCCGTGTATGGGCCACAGGAAGACGCTGACAAGGTCCTCTTCCTTGAGGAGCTCGAAGCCATCAGAGATGAATGCCAGGGACCATGGGCGATAAACGGGGACTTCAACTTAATCTTGAATGAAGCTGACAAGAGCAACGAGCGGATCGACAGAGCCAACTTGCGCAGGTTCAGAAGAACGGTGGCAGCACTGGAGCTGCAAGACCTCCACAGCAACGAACGAGAACATCCGACGCTGGCCCGCCTAGACAGAGTAGTAGTCTCCATTGATTGGGACAGCTTGTTCCCCAATGCGCACCTACGCGGGTTGAGTCCTGATGCATCGGACCATTGCGCCTTACTGTTGCAAACGAACATGGGCCAAATGAGCAAGGCCCGGTTCCATTTCGAGCTCTTCTGGCCCAAGTTCGATGACTACATTGACACGTCGTCTTCGAGACCTGGAAGCGACCGGCAAACGTACATGACACTTTCATTTGCAGAGATGGTCGGCGGCAAGAATTGGCGAGATCAAAGCACAGCTCCTCATGGCCACAGAGCTGGTACTACGGCTGGATTCTGCCCAGGAACGGCGCCAACTCTCTGAGGCGGAGAACGGGCTCAGGAAACGACTCAAGATGACATGCCTAGGGTTATCGTCTTCTAGTTTATTTATATTCAGAATAGTAAACCTGTGAACTCACAAATAGCACATGTACTCCCTGCGTTCCAAATCATGTCATTTTGTTACTTTTGTGCTAAAGTCATATTCGTCCAGCTTTGATCAAGTTTTTAGACTATTTTATAAAAAATAAATGCCATATCAAGATATATTTGATGAAAAGAATAATAAAACTAATTAGAAGCTGTAGAAGTTGATGCGTTTTCCTAACTTAACCAAAGTTTAAAAAAAAGGTTGAATTAATAATACAGCTGAAGTGGCACTGTAGTTTAGAACAGAGGGAACAGGTTGTAGCGTCCTATGATAGGTACAGGCATACAGCCACTTCTTGAAGCACACAACCCTACAAAGAATTGGTGCGAAAGCAAGACATTGGCAATACTGATCCATATGCCGTACTCATAATGTTTACAATACTGGTTTCCGACCTGCTAATGTTCACAGGAATCATAATGGAAGTGGCCTCCAAAATTGAACAAAACAAAATAAAACTAGAGCGGCCTAAGACTTTGGATCTGCAGTAACGCAACGACAGGACTACCAACAAACTCATATTTTCTCTTTGGCACTCACGAGTTCAGCTCACGTCTGAGTATGACGCTTTAGAGCGGGCAGGGATGGTACGTCAAGTGTTGTACCAGCTTGGATCTGGCCCCATCCAATGAGGCGCCAATGCTTCTCAACGCGACGGCTCAGAGCAACCTTCTCTCCTCGGCTCGTGCAGACAGGTGCGGTGAGCTGTAGCTTGGCAAGATCATTCTTAACAGCGAGCACACGTGCGCCTGTGGACATGGACCCTATGTTAAGCATGAGGATCTCGCCCTTGGTGAGCTTCGACACCTTCCCTGCCTTCTCTGTACCTTTCGTCCTCACACCCAACAGCCTCCGGAGTAGGAAGAAATTGATCTGCAAAGCAAATGTTCAATGACATAATTAAGTTTAGCAACTATTTCTGTCCATCTAAAATCATGAAGGAGCAAAGATTTTACAAACCTCAAGCTCTACATAAACATCAGGTAGTGAACCAACTTCACCAAGAACCTGGCCAACCAGCCTATCAGCACGCGTTAGAGTTGGGTCCATGGTTGTTCCCACACCAATAAGCCCTCCTGGGACAGCAAATTGGAGTTCATTCTGCTCAGCATAGAGTGAAACAATCCTTGAGTAGATTGGGGTGCACTTAATGTTTCCAGTCTCATCTTTCATGACAATGCCAGGGCGAACTTCAATCTTCTGGTTCACCCTCAGAACTCCCTGTAAAAAAACCATTGCTATTTTGTTCATATTAACACAATGGAAAACAGAATGGTAGCACCATGACTAAAAGGTACATACCCTGAGGATACTGCCACCAGCTACACCACCCCTAATTTCATCAACCTCTGAACCAGGCTTGTTAACATCAAAGGAGCGAATAACAATCATGTTGGGAGGCGAGGTAAAGTTCCTTTCAGGGATGGGGATTTTCTTCACAATGTATTCACAGATAACATCAATGTTGTATTTCAGCTGGGCAGATATAGGCACCACAGGCGCACCTTCAGCTATTGTCCCCTGGTCAAATGAGCAAAAAAAGGATCAGACCATGAAAGAGAAGACACTGTAACAGGAGAGATGGTGATAAGTATTGGATGGTGCCGTGAAGGCACACTGAGTATTGACCTGGATGAATTTTTGGATTGCTTCATGCTGATTCATCGCTGCACTTTCCTGGATAAGATCAATCTTGTTCTGCAGAATGATGATATGTTGAAGACGCATGATTTCAACAGCAGCAAGATGTTCAGACGTCTGGGGCTGTGGACAACTTTCATTTGCTGCGATCAAAAGAAGAGCTCCATCCATGATAGCTGCTCCATTAAGCATTGTAGCCATGAGAATGTCGTGTCCCTATTCAAGGAGATAGGTATTGTTGAAACATACGATTATTTCCTATATCATAATCAATCAATAAAAAAGGGCAGACCCAGTGCCGGAGGCTCCCACATGAGTGGGGTCTGAGGAAGGGAAAAACCGAGGCAAGCCTTCCCCCCCGCAAAATCTGCGGAGAGGCTGCTTCGAACCCGCGACCTGGCGACTCCGTGAGACAGCTCTCACCACTGCACCAGGCCTGCCCTTCATCATAATCAATCAATAGCAAAGGAAATGTCAAAGAAATTAAGATAACCAGTTTTTTAACCATATCCCTTTTAGCTGTAACATAACATCATTAACCATTAAAAGCTTAATGCAAATACAACTCCATGATCAAAACTGACATAATAGGGCGTACCCAGTGCAGAGAGCTCCAGCTCTGTGCGGGGTCTGGGGAAGGGTGTCAGTGGCAAGCCTTACCCTCACCTGTGCAATGCGAGGAGACCGCGACTCGAACCCGGGACCTTCCGGTCACAGCGGTAAGACTCTACCGCTTGCACCAGGCCCGCCCTTCTAAAACTAACATAATGCAAAACAAAATATAACTATATGCAGCATAGTATAAAGCTTATCACTTGTTCGCTTGCATGCAACGATGTTAATAAGGACTTAGGGTGGCACAATATAATTAGGCCTGGAATATTTCAAAACTAGTACAACAGAATAATGCTAGGAGAAAAGTGGTAAAGATTTTATCTTACCGGGCAATCAACAAAAGAAACATGTCTCAGGAGCTTCATTCTAGTGTTTTCAAATCCAGGCACATCACATAGAGGGCTATCTTCTTTTCCGCTTCCATAGGCCCTTAATTTAAATGAAACAAAGTCAACACATGGTGCACAAGGGCTTCATGACACAGCATATAATTCTTCACATTTGATCAGCAAGTTCTAAATAATATATAATACATTTTTTGCACAATCAGTCATTTGAGAGTTCGAGCATGATCTTTGAAACGTATAAACCAGTAAATGAATTGTATGAACAGAAAAGATTCAGCATAGGCCAAAGCTTAGAACAATCATGCTGTGTTCTTCATTATTAACAAGTGACGGAATAGAAAGATATTATGTTAATAGAGAACTCTGACATTTAGTGTATGATAAGCATACTTGTAGCACATTGGTCGCGGACATCTATCATCCTCACATTTGTAGATTTTTGCATTAGCGTAACCCAGCTTTATAGTAATGTTACGTTCCAGCTCATTCTTGAACCGAACAGTCTACAAAGCCAAAGTTAAGCCATCAGAGTATTTGTAGAAAACAAATAACATACCAAGCACAAACATGGTTAAAAACGATTGAGACTAAAAAAAAAATCAGTTGCTAACCAGTCTATGCAGATGCTGAGAAACAAAAAGCACAAACCACAGCAGTCCCTTACTAAGGAATATAATCCATATTTTTATGTCATAGTAATATAATCAAATAAATCCCAGAAAGTTCCCTGAGCTATATATTTAACAAAATTGTACATGTATTCCTAGCATGAATTTCAAACCTTCCAGAGCAGTTTGCTAACTAATGTACCAAATTCTAAAATCTGTGTTTAATCATCACATGTCAGAGTAACATGGTGAACACATAAGCATATGCAGAAAGATGACACGTAAAACTGACACCAAATATATAACTCGGATTCAATGCTTGAAAACAAATATTATACTGGAATATGTGAATCACACCTGAACTCCAGATATAGCTTTCACAACAGTAGACTTTCCATGAGCCACATGGCCAATGGTACCTGAGATATTTGTAGAAAGAATATTATGCTACCGCAGGAGGCCTCATTTCGCATAAAATTTGAATACATATACAGGCCATTTCCGAATTCATCAGAAGCCAAAAAAAAAGTAACTGATTGTTCACAAATCAAAGTTTTTTTTTGTATTTCTATACATTATAGAATGCACCACGTACATCTTTATTAGGCACAAATTATCATATAAAAAGTAGACAGATATCTTACTAGTAAAAATAGTAAAAATAGTGATGTGGGTCAACAACAAACAACAATTGTTTATCGCAATATTAGGTGAACATGAGATTTCAGTCTGATATAAATGGCTTAAGCAGATGCATCCAGAGGAGAGAGGATGGCTCCAACATTTTAAGTATCAGAAAATAAGTAATAGCATACACATGAAACTGAAGAATTATTATGCTTTATGCATGAAGTACAGGGCTGCAAGAAATGTAGGATGAAGAACCACCGTGGAGTTCATTGCATGGTGCCACACAAAGAGCTCAATGCTAGTGACAGATGGCTGAATCATTATTCTAGAAATCAGAATAGTTTTTGTACATAAGAAAACTTCAAAGAAACTAAATAAAGCAATAGATCAGGTGTGCTGACACCAAATCAGAGAACAGTACAACCACGGTAAAGGGATTGCATCCATACCAATATTGATTGTTGCTTGGCGTGAGATAACTTCAGGTGACAGTGGGTGAAGCTTCGTCACATCCAGTTTGCTTAAGTCCTGTTCCATCAATCCACGACGAGCCATCTTGGAAACTGCACAGTGGTAACTGGAAAGATAAACCTAGTGTCTTGTTCAGCACTTACTGACTCAATATCAACTACATAAACAACATCATTAAGCATTCTTCCTCTCTAGCGTAGCATCGCCCATCGAGAACACAGGCAGGCAGGACCAGCGATTAGCACAAATTACATAATATACAAGGACACAGATGCATCAAGTCCTAACTCCTAATCGCTACTCAACCAGGTGCGAACTTAGCGTTGGATGGGCGTTCAACTGAACATCAAATCTATTGCCCGTTCTGGGAAATTCGGATCCGATAGCTCGCAGCAGAGCTGGTAAGAACAAATTGCGTCCAAGCAGGTAATGGTTCCTTAAGAATCAGGGACGGGCCCAGTAAAGGACATGGGTGTACACATGTACACCCGATCAGATCCGAACACAAATAGCCGAACAGCTTAAGGTAGGGTTTGGGTGCTCGGTTTCGCGCAGCACGGAGGGAAGAGAAGGGGTAGGCATACCTGGCGGGTGCTCGTCGCCGGCAGGAGCCCGACGCAGACCTGGGGGCACCTGGGGTAGGGTTTAGTGCGGCGGCGGGGGTCGCCCAGTCGTCGCTACTGGAGAGAAAGAGAGCAAGCTGAACCGTAAACGGGAGAAGAAAAGGCGACGAGGGCCGGGCCTGCCTGATATAAGTGATAAGGCATAGGAACTGTGTTGGACTGACCACCCTGGCGCTGTGTTGGGCTAGATACGCGGCCCATGTTGAGACACTGTAGCTGCACTCGCGGGGAAAAAAACGAAAAAGTCCTCCTGAACCTCCTCAGCTATTGGGTAGCCGGATTTACCTCCTTAACTAGAAAAAAATAGATGTTTGCGCTCCCCAAACTATTGAAACAGTCCAATTTACTTTCTTGAATGGTTCTAAAAGTTGGTTGACATGGTGCCACGTAAACCATCCTATGCGGCGTCACGTCAGTCACAAAGAAGATAAATTGGATTTTTGCGATAGTTTAGACATAGGTCAATTAGACTATATAAAAAAGCTATAGAAAAGATTTTTCAAAAATATCTAAATATTTTTTATGAAATAAGTGTACATGTAAAAATACTAAAATATTATTTAATGTTAGAAAATTCATCGAATTGGTAAGATGTTAGTATTTTAAAATGTACATTTATTTCAGAAAATGGATATTTTACGAAAAATATATTTCTACAACCTTTTTTTTATAAAGTCTAATTGGCCTCTGTCGACGAAATATGGTCGGCAGTCTACCTAGGTGTATGCACAAGGTAGTAGATTATCGGTAGACAGATGCGCAAGCTACAAACAAGATGGTGACGCAAGACAGACATGAGGTTTTATCCAGGTTCGGCCGCTGTGAAGGCGTAATACCTACGTCATGTGTCTGATTGTATTGTTGTATGTCAATGAGAGATGTTTTGAGAGGGGTACCCTGTCCGTCTTATATAGTCTGGGGAGCAGGGTTACAAATCTGGAAACTAATCCTAACCAGTTACAATTACCATAAGTGGCCGGATAAGGATTCCTATTCTAACCGACCAGGATCTTATTTGATCTCTAAGTCTGCCTTGATTCCTTGCGCGGGACTTCGGGCAGATTGGCCGGGTTGCACGTCGTCTTCTAGTGGGCCAGACCCCGTGGTCCAGGCCGGCCCAAGCCTAGCCGTAAGGGTATAGGGGTTAATACCCCCACAGCTAGTCCCTGAGCACCATGTATTATGCTGCGACACGCCGTTCGATCTCCTTCGGCTAATGCGATCCGTCTTCATGTCATCTTCAACTGATTGAAACATTGACCAAGCGAATGTACCAGTATTCTAGTCAGAATAGAGAGCAGTAGACCACGATTATAGCCGAAGATTCTGGTTGTCCGAAGAATGCATGGTGCTCAAAAGAAAAAAGAAAAAGATTTCTTTCCTGATCAAGTGTGCCCACTTGTATTTCTGAAGAGAAATGTAAGTGACCCTTGCACAGTAGTAGTTATGACCAACAGTCAGAGCGTAGGGGTCGATAAAATAAGCACATTCATCGTAAGGTGAAGTGTGCCCACTTAGTCCCCGAGCCTGGTAGTAGATGACGTAGGCACGTGATGCCAGAGTCTAAAAAGAATTCCCAATTAAGTTGAGAATCCAATCGTCGTACAAGCGATACGAGATGTACCGGCAGGTGCATCATACCGATATAGTCCCCAAGCTTGCTGGAAGGTGAGGTATCAGCCTTGTAGCAAGGTCTAAGTAAGAAAAAATAAATGCCTCTCAACTGTATATGAGTACAAATCACATGTAGCCGAGGAGAGCGGTCTCCGAGCAATAGTCGGAGAGTTGTCGGGGCAGTCCCCTAGCACGAGAGTGGTCGGAGCAGTCCCCGAGCATGATGGTGGTCTGGACAGTTCCCGAGCACGATGATGGTCTGGACAGTGCCCGAGCACGATAGTGGTCTGGACAGTCCCTGAGCACGATTGTGGTCTGGACAGTCCCCGAGCACGATGGTGGTCTGGACAATCCCCGAGCACAAAAAGTGTGGCAAAAAAACTATATGCCACTTGTACTATTATTTTATGTATTTATTTATTTACTTCTTCTGTCAAGTCCAGTCTGACACATCTGGTCAAAAAAATAGACGGGTATAGCACATCATACTGCCTTTTTGTCTTGTCAAGCAAACAGTTACGTGACACCTGTCTATAGGTGCGACAGCGTGGGCCCCCCCCCCCCCCGCACTGGCAACGAAGAGGCGCATATATTGGCGTAGATCTCGAGGGTGTGAAAACAACCGTCTGCGACGTGTGCGCACGTCCCCCAAGAATCCTGGGAAGACGAAGCGGCATAACTCTTGGGTTAAATATGGTATATGATAGGCCAGTTACTATTTACCGAACCCCATTGTCATTCGCAACCGCAGCTTTCGTCTTTCTTTCGCCAACCCTAATACATCTGAAATCACCACCAATCAATCCACCGTCATTTCCCCATTCACCTACAAGGCCAGACTCATAGCGAAAGGTGATGCGCAGAAGAAAGCAGGGGTCATAGCGAAGGAGTGGTGGAAATCGAAAAGCAATGAGCAGACCATTGAAGACCTCATCACCATGGGGGTACTCCACAACAAGGAGCTCGTAGGATGGCGTACGCCAGAGGGCAAGGGGTACCCCGATCCACAACCAGGTGAGATCATGGTGTTCGAGGATTTCTTTAAACGGGGATTTGGGGTTCTAGTACATCCGTTTTTTCAGGGGCTGTGTCTTTACTATGAGATTAGGATTTGTAATCTACATCTCAACTCAATCCTCCTTGTCGCCACTTTCATACATCTCTACAAAGCATATGGCGGCTTCTAGCCCCATTTTGATTTTTCCGCCATCTTTTTGGTCTGTGGAAGAAAGGAAGCGGCGGTTCGAAGATAGCCGGGGGTGTGTACCTCAACCTCTGTGATGGCATGAAAGTCCAGTACCTACACTACCCATGAAACACGTCACTAGACGACTGGTACAAGAAATGGTTCTACATCCACGAAAGAGCCAAACACGATCACGCTATGCGATGTGGGGTACATTCCAGAGAAGAGGACAAGCTGGTCAGAGAAGCCCGAGCACCTAGAACAGATTCTAGAAATATTTGGAATAATCCCGTGGAAAAAACTAGATGGTCCGAGTGTGGTCGAGAGCTTCATCAGCCAACGGATCCAGCCCTGCCAGAGGAGGGTACATCATGGCTATGAGTATCAAGGTAGCGCGGACCCGACGAGGACGAGGCAAGGGGCGCTTGACAAAATTGAAGTCAAAGCCAGAATTGGCGAGCTATTTAACTTAGCCGATCCAAATTATGCCAGATTGAGTGACATCGAGCATGCTTTCAAGCTTGCCCGACCTCACCCAAAGGTAACTCGTCTTGCCTTGTACCCATAGTCTTATATTGTGGTAGGATAAGTGGAAACTTACTATGTTCACTCATTTTTGTTACCTAGGTTAATGGTCGGGATAGAGCGACAGTGTTTGTGTCACCACCCCCTAGAGTGGAGTGGCCACAAGGAGCTAGTCCCACCACCCAGACCAGCGTCGAGATCAAGGATGAGGACGTCGACTAGGCGGTGCTCGGAGCTGGAGAGGAGGCAGCGGCCCTAGCCGCTGGTAAGCGACCGACTGCCCCCAAACAGTCAAAGAAGAGATCAGCAACCACCCTGCTCACCGGGGGGTCGCTAAATATCAATGAGCTTGAGGGGGGCCCAGAGGAGAAACCGACCAGCAAGCGTCGACAGGCGATTTTTTCTTGGTTGGACGATGACACAGAGGAGGGAGAGGATGCAGACACCTTTCGACTTGTCCCTCGAAAGAGGAGGAAGCAACTGGAGTCGATGGAGCAAGGTGTCTCTTCCACGCCTATGGGACCCACATCACCGATGGTGGTGAAAGATGCAGCCGGGTCGACCTTGGGAGTACCTGGGCAAGGAACGCGACCGGCGATGAAAGCAACAACTCGACCGAGCACACCACCGACCACTGCATCGTTGAAGGGTCGAGATGACGACTAGAGGGGGAGTGAATAGTCTTTTCTAAAACTTAATCGTGTCGGCTAACCGATACAAATGCGGAATTTAAACTAACAGTCTAGCCAAGACTACACCCCACTATATATGTTCACTAGCACCTTGCAAAGATAACAATTAAGCAATAAAGGTGCCGGGCTAGCTAGAGCTCTCCTAAATAATTCTAGAAGCAAGGTTACACAAACCTATGCCACTAGTACTTTAAGTGACAAGGAAGCTCCTACACATGCTAGTAAGCAAAAGCACAAAGCTAACTAAGCTCACTAGCAATACTCAATAACAAGGCAACCAATACCTAATTAGAGAGCGCAAATACTTAGCTACACAAACTAAGCAATGTGACTAACAAGGTTACTAAAACCAAATTAGCCACGCAAGGGAGCTACTTCTATGCTACACAAGCAAGAAGGTAATTAGCAAGCTACACAAGCTATCTAATTACAAGAGCAACTACACAAGCTTAATATGTATAAAAGTAATTGCAAGCTTGTGTAACGGGGATGCAAACCAACGGGAAGAATAAGGTTGACACGATGATTTTTCTCCCAAGGTTCACGTGTTTGCCAACACGCTAGTCCCCGTTGTGTCGACCGCTCACTTAGTGGTTCGGCGGCTAATTAGCATCACCCGCTAAGCCCACATGTCGGGCGCCGCAAGAACCTACCCCTTGAGTGAGGGTAGCTCAATGACACGCTTTACTAGAGTTGCTCTTCGTGGCTCCCGCGGGGCGAGCACAATGCCCCTCACAAGCACTTCTCTGGAGCGCCGCACAAGCTTCTTACGCACTTCGATGGAGACCACCACCAAGCCGTCTAGGAGGTGGCAACCTCCAAGAGTAACAAGCTCCACTGGCTTGCAACTCGATCACCTAGTGTCACTCGATGCAACCTCATGATGCAATCGCACTAGAATCGCTCACTCATACAATCAAATGATTACTATCAAGTATATGTGTGATGGAGGGCTCCCAAGCACTCACAAGCATGGACACTAAGTCCCTTGAGGTGCTCCACACCAGCCATGGCCGAAGGCCACTTCTATTTATAGCCCCAAGGGCTAAACTAGCCGTTACCCCTTCACTGGGCAACGGTCGGGCCGACCGGACGCTCCGGTCGTGTTGACCGGACACTGGACCTCAGCGTCCGGTCGCCCACAGACGACCACATGTCCCGGTTCCAACGGTCACTTGACCTGACCGGACGCTCTAGCTTCAACTGACCGGACGCTGGACCCTCAGCGCCCGGTCGTTTCTAGTAAGCTCCCGAGCATGACCGGACGCGTCCGGTCGAACGCGATCGGACGCAGCCAGCGTCCGGTCACTCTCCAGCTACTGCGTCACCGTACGTCAGCCTGACCGGACGCAGCCTTCCAGCGTCCGGTGCATTCAGATCCAGCGTCCGGTCAGTTGACCGACGCCGGCATCTTCGTGACCAACTCGTTTTCACTTCTAACTTCTTCACCCTTGCTCCAATGTGCTAACCACTAAGAACTTGCATCCGGTGCAATAGAAAATAGGCATTCCATTTTCCCGAAAGCGCCGAATCCCGCCGAGCTTGTTCCAATGTGCTAACCTCCTTTGTAAATGTGCCAACACCACCAAGTGTATGTGTGTTAGCTTTTCACAATCATTTCCCAAAGGATGTTAGCCACTCAACTTGCCACGCCACTCGATCCTAGCGACAATGCAAAGTTAGATCACTCGAGTGGCACTAGATGACCGATATGCAAACAAGTTTGCCCCTCTTGATAGTACGGCCATCTATCCTAAACCCGGTCATAAACTTCTCTACACACCTATGACCGGTGAAATGAAATGCCCTAGGTTATACCTTTGCCTTGCGCATTCCATTCCATCTCCTCCAATGTTGATGCAACACATGCACCAACACGATCAATAATGATATGATCCACTTCATATCATCACATGATCATATTGGTTCATCGATCTTGACTCTACTTGCTCTTCACCGTTGCCATCGTCCATCGGCGCCAAGTCTTGCTCAAGCTTCACCGCCACGCGGTCCATCACTCCAAAGCCTTCGACTTGCCCTTCATGCTTGCAACCGGTCCATCAAGCCAAGTCTTATCTTGATCTTCTCCACCTTGATCACATGACTCAATGTCATGTCTCATGTGCAATAAGCTCCTTCATCATCACATGTGTGAGCTTTGCAACATCTCCAAGCCATTTTCACCTCCATGGCATATGTTGCTCACACACATGTACTTGTGGACTAATCACCTGTGTATCTCACATAAACATAATTAGTCCACCTAAGTTGTCACTCAATTACCAAAACCAAACAAGGACCTTTCAATCGTGAAGGACAAGTGGCGGAGGGGTCGAGCACCAAGGCCCAACGACAGTGCTAGATGTAGAAAGAGGCCAGGAGTCACCCGCACAGCACGTGGAGCAAGTACGGTCAAAGAGACGCGCCTTCTCCACATCATTCCGCGTTTCCAACATGTAAGTATTTGTAACCTTATTATAAGTTAGCAATTTGCATTTAATATGGTTGCTTTCTAAACTTATCTCAGATGTACTAGCTCGGCGTCCACCGAAAGTCTAGACTAGCTAGCCGAAAGTGGCGTGGCACCGCCAATAAGTGCGGAGCAGACTGCCTAGTGGCCAACCATCGAGGAACCCATAGTAGAAGATCCGTTGGGGCCTCAACAAGCAAACAGTCAGACAACAGTCCCCGAGCAGGTAGTCGAGGGAAGAGTCGAGCCAGGCACGAGTGCTCCAAGCACTAAACCTGCTGAGGGCAACACCTCAGCGTTGAGGGTAACAGAGCAGACCGAGGAGTAGCAGCTGGAGGTGATAGCACAGACCACATTTATTGACGCTGCAGCCCGTGGGAAGGCTGTGGTGATCACAGATGCTGCTGACGCCAGACCATCACCGGGACCCAAAGAAGAGCCCGAAGAGGACGAAGTGGAGGAGGTCCTGGGCCATCCACAAGACAAGCGATAACATGTGTATGTGTCGTGTTGGCGTCATGACCAATGGGTTGTCCATGAGGAAATCCCAGAGGTCAAAGACCCCTAGAAAGTTGAACGAGCGGCGAAACGGCTTGTGACGGAGGTGCAGGTAAGCTTCACTTCACCCCCTGATCTTACTGTCTAGTCGTAGCTATCTTACTTAGCTATCTACACATAGGACTTAATGAAGACCACAAGGTACCACAAGAAATGCTTCGACCAGATTGAGGGGATCGCTGCAAGCAATAAGGAGTTGACAGTGAAGGTAGAATGCTTGCGCCAGTGACTTGAAGCCACCAATCATGAAAAGACATTACAAGAGTCCTAGAACAAGAACCTAGTCATCTAGCTCAGTAATAAAGAGCAGGAAGAACAAGTAGCCATTTTATCATACCTACTACGGACAAGTGCTGTTGTGTTGTTGGTAGTAACAGCTGTAGTGCAGGCTTAGAAGCTGAAGTGATCCATCTCTGAGAGGCAAACAGTCATGTGGTCGGGGAGTGTGATCACCTAAACAAGGACAACAACAAACTAGCGCAAGACCAGTCGTAGCTTCGAGACCACTCGACCAAGATGACAGAGGAGCTGAAAGGTAAGTTGTCCAACCACCTTTGCTCATCTTTGTTGCCTACCATAGTTTGGCATAGTATAGCGTCTTAACAGCATTTGCGGTTTGTAGTTATAAAAATCAATGCAAAGAAGCATCTGGAGGCCGTGATGAAAGACCATGATGGCTAGAAGGAGCAATGCTAAGAGATCACCAAAGACCGTGACACCTGGAGAAACCGGTGCTAGGAGGTGGCAAAGGGCATTTTATCGGTCCTTAACCTCATCGATCCGGCGCTAGCAGAAGATGTGCCAAGAACACCACAGCTGGGATTGATCAAGAGATGCCAAAAGGCATAGGGATGGTTCCAGGAGTTCGTGAAGGAGGCAGAAGAGTACGTAGGTGCACATGTGCTGAGCATGGTACGTGCTCACTACCCCTTGATCAACCTCAAGCGTTTGGAGGATAGATACCCGAAGGAGGTAGATCCAGACAAGGCCGAGGAGCTACGGATGACCCAGCTAGACTTGTCGACAAAAATAATTGGCGATATTAACTTGTGTGTAGGTGCGACACCACCCGTACAAGGTGTGCCGTCAATAAGTCAGCTGAGAGCACCGTCATCTTTAAGCCAACCGGTGAAGCCTATGGTCTCGACCAGCCAGGCATCGGCGGGGCCATCTTCTTTAGCTCGATCAGTGCTAGAGTCTCCAAGACCCTTGCACGATGTCAGGCTTGGCGAGCAGCAGGTGCCGCGTGCCCCGACCAGCCAATAGTATAGGCTATAGCTATAGAAGAAGATGTAGTTGTGTTATTGTAAACTTGGACCTTTTTAGGCAAGCTTGTAACAACGTAACTGTATATCAACATAAGCTTGTTTGTTTTGCAGAAAACGTGTTTAAGCTCGGACATCGTGTTGATGTAACTAAGTTAGAACGTGTTGGCGTTCTATTTAGTTGTACCAGTTTAGTCGACACGTCATCCTGAAAGGTTTGTATGGCCCTGGTTTGTCTTGTGGTCAGAGTGTAAGGTGCGTAGCTTGTGCACACGTAGAAACACACAAGTCAAACTAGAGAGCACCTACCGATCACCCTAGCATAGAGAGTGGATCCCGTGCACGCGTTGGGAGAAACCGGAGACAGGGCTTGCTCCGAGAACCCAAGAAGGAATGGTGGTCGGTTTTAACTGGTAGAGTTAGAATAACAAAAGACTTCAAAGTGACACATTAGAGTGGTCGGAGAAATCATAATAGCTTTATTAAAATAAATTGAAAGTACAAGAGGGGTACATATCTTAGTAGTTAAGCATAGAAATGCCTAAGCTTGTCGATGTGCCATAAATTGGGTACGTCTGTACCGTCTAGGTGAGCTAACCTATAAGATATAGGGCGTGTAACCTCCTTGATCATGAAGGGCCCTTCCCATGGGGTTGCGAGTTTGTGGATGCCAGCCTGATTTATCTTCCACTTCAGGACCAGGTCCCCAACGACAAAGAAACGCTCCTTGATGTTCTTGTTGTAGTACCTGCGCAACACAGCAAGATATTTGGCTGTACGTACACAAGAATTGAGTTGCTTCTCTTCTACACTATTCACTTCTAGCTTCCGTACTTCATTGGCCTTGTCTTCATCAAAGTTCTCTACCTGTGCTGATCTGAAGGCTATATCTGCTGGGAGCACTACCTCAGCGCCATAAACCATAAAGTATGGTGATACGCCGGTATTGCGACTGGGGTGGGTTCTCAGACCCCAGACCATGGCTGGTAACTCTTTGAGCCATCTTTTAGGAGCTTTGTCATTCTCTCTGTACATCCTCTTCTTAAGTGCGTCTAGGATCATACCATTTGCCCGCTCGACCTGTCCATTAGCTCTAAGGTGTGCCACCGAGACGTATTTTACTACTATGCTCCTTTCATCGCAGAAGTCCCAAAAAATATTCCCGGTGAACTGAGTACCCAAATCAGTGATGTTGCTGTTGGGTATGCCAAAGCGATGGATGACCTGGTCGAGGAACGCGACAGCCTTTTCTGAAGATGCCTTGACTAGGGGCATGTACTCTATCCACTTGGAGAATTTGTCGATCAGCACAAAGATGCATGTGAATTTCCCAGGGGCTGGTTTGAAAGGCCCGATCATATCTAGCCCCCAGCATGCGAAGGGCCAAGAGGCTGGCATAGTCTGAATCTCGTGTGCTTGTACGTGGATTCTCTTGGCGAAGAACTGACAACCTCCACAATGGCGGACTAGCCTCTCTGCATCGGCTACAGCTGACGGCCAATAGAACCCTGCTCGGAAAGCCTTGCCCACCAGTGTTCTCGAGGCCACATGATTGCCGTAGGAGCTAGAGTGGATTTTGTCTAGGAGATGTTCACCATCCTCCTGGGTTATACACTTTATCAAGATTTCCTCCTTCACATTCTTGCACCACTATTTGCCATCGACGAGCAGATACTGCTTACTGCGACGCATCAGGCGTTCGTTTTCTGTCCGGTCGGTGTAACCGCTGCCATCTATTAGGTATTTGATGAAAGGTGCTCTCCAGTCAGGCTCCTTAGTGGTCGGAGGTGATTTGGTGGTGTTTAACACTAGAACCGTAGCCACCAATAGCTGATCTGGAGGCTTGTCGACCGCAGGATCCTCTTCTTTAATGGAGGGTGTGAGCAGGTCTCGAACAAATACACTATGTGGTACTTTGGCTCGGGATGATCCTAACTTTGATAGCGCATCTGCTGCTTGGTTTTTGTCCCAGACCACATGTGTGTACTTGATGTCATAGAACCTACCTTCCAGCTTTCTGATCGCTTTACAGTATGTGTCTATCTTTTCACTAGTCGTATCCTAGTCCTTGTTGAGTTGGTTGATAACTAGAGCCAAGTCTCCATAGACATAGAGACGTTTGACACCAAGCTCGACCATAATGCGCAGACCGTGTAGGCATGCTTCGTACTCAGCGACATTATTAGACGTCGAGAAATGAATCCTGAGGACATATTGGAGCTGCTCCTTGGATGGTGATACGAAAAGGACTCCTACTCCTACACTGTCGATGTTGAGAGAGCCATCAAAGTACATTTTCCAATACTCAGTGGGCCCTTGAGAGGTAGGTGTGCTTAAGTCTGTCCACTCAACGATGAAATCGATAAGTGCCTGAGACTTGATTGTAGTGCGGCTTGCAAATTCCAAGGAGAAAGGGCATAGCTCCATTGCCCATTTGACGATGCGCCCGTTTGCATCCTTGTTGCGAATGATGTCTCCCAGAGGGTACTCAGTCATGACCACCACATGATATCCGTCGAAGTAGTGTTTCAACTTTTAGAATGTAATTAGTATGGTGTATATCAGTTTCTGAATCTATGGGTACCTAGTCTTGGATTCATTGAGCACCTTACTGATGAAATAAATTGGTCGTTGTACCTTGTAAATGTGATTGGGCTCGTCATGCTCGACCACTATGGTAGTGGAGACCACTCGATTAGTTGCCATAATGTAAAGCAGGAGGGTTTTGTCTTCTTTGGGAGCAGTGAGGATCGAAGGTGATGTAAGGAATTGTTTCAGCTGTGTAAAGGCAGCGTCTGCTTCCTCCAACCACTCAAACTTCTCGGATGCTTTGAGCAGCTTGAAAAATGGTAGTCCTTTTTCGCCTAATCTTGATATGAAACGACTGAGGGCAGCCATGCATCCAGTAAGCTTCTGAACATCCTTCACCTTTTTGGGCGGCTTCATGTCCAAGACAGCTTTTACCTTCTCTAGGTTAGGGCATATGCCGTCGTGACTGACGACGTTGCCGAGCAATATACCAGATGGAACACCAAAGATGCACTTCCTTGGGTTTAATTTCCATTAGAATGTGTTAAGGGCTGCAAAGGTACGTTCCAAGTTGTCAACAAGGGTGTATGCTTCCATGGTTTTAACAACTACATCATCAACATAAGCCTCGATGAGGTCGTCTTTTATCTCGTCTTTAAGGCAGGCCTGTATGGTGCGTTGGTAAGTAGCCCTGGCGTTCTTGAGCCCAAACGACATGGTCGTGTAGCAGTAGGCACCGAAGGGCGTGATGAAGGATGTCTTGATCTGGTCGTCCTTTTTGAGAGCGATCTGGTGATAACTAGAGTAGTAATCGAGAAAGGAAAGCAACTCACAACCGGTAGTTGAATCTATGACCTCGTCTATGCGAGGTAAGCCAAAGGGGTCTTTAGGGTAGTATTTGTTGAGATCAGTGTAATCAACGCACATTCTCCATTCATTATTCTTTTTGCGTATAAGAACCAGGTTGGCTAACCACTCTGGATGATATACTTTTTTGATAAATCCGGCTGTCAAAAGCCATGTAACTTCTACCCTAATAGCCTCCTTTTTGTCGTGAGCGAGCCATCGTTGCTTCTGCTTGATAGGTTTGACCTTGCCATCGACATTTAAGGAGTGCTCGATCAAGTTCCGAGGTACACCGGGCATGTCAGCAGGTTTCCATACAAACACACTCATGTTACTCCTCAAGAACCTGACGAGCACGTCTTCCTATTTAGGATCCAGGTTGGCCCCGATAAGGGCCATTTTGCTGGGATCACCGTCAACCAGCTAGAGCGCTTTGTGCTCTTTGGACTTGATGTTCTTGCATGGGGCCTCGAGCTCTGGGATCTCTAGGTGGTCGGCTAGGGTCTTCTTAGCGTCGATCATGGTCTCGGCCATGCGAATAGAGAGGTCATGAGGCTCTGCTATTTTGAAGCTGTCATCCTCATAGGTGTAAGCTGCGTATACATTGCCCCTGAGAGTTAGAACCCTCTTCTCAGTAGGCATCTTGAGCACCAAATACCTGTAGTGAGGTATGGCCATGAACTTGGTGAATACTGGTCGGCCAAGGATAGCATGGTAGGTGCCTTCAAAGTCAGCGACCATGAAGTTGACATAGTTGGTGCGGAAGTGGTCTGGGGTACCAAATTGCACAGGTAGCGTGATCTGCCCGAGAGGTGTGGAGCTCTGTCCGGGGAGAACACCCTAGAACTGTGCCTCGTATGGCTTGAGATCAGCCTAGGTTATCTTCAAGGCTGACAAACTATTCTTGAACAGTATATCGATAGAACTGCCATCGTCAATCAGCACTCTATCAAACTGAACCTTGTTGATACAAGAATCGAGAACCAGAGGAAAACACCCTGGCTCAGGTATTGCAGCCCATTGGTCCTTTCTACTGAAGGAGATCTTGCGGTGAGACCAAGGAGGGAGCCATGGATCGGCGATGAGGTTGTTGGCATTTGCCACATTCAAGCAAGCGTGGGCGAGCAGCTTGCATTCTTGTTTGGTCTCGATGGACACTTTGCCCCCAATGATGGTGTGGACGCGGTCGGTTGGCTTGATGTACTTGTGATGGGGATCTGCGTCTTCATCATCATTGTCCTCGTTACGCTGCTCCCCTGCATCGTTAGGCTTGTCGGATGTATCTAGAGCCTGTTGGCGCATGTAGATAGATTTGAGAACACGATAATTCTCCATGGTATGGTTTGACTTGGGATGGAGCTGGCAGGGTCCTTTCAATGCTTTGGCATAGTCTTCTTCGTAGTTGCAACGTCCGCCACCTTTTTTAACGGTGTTGACTTTGCCGTCATCTTCCTGAGCACGCTTGCCCCTGTAATCGTCACGGCGATTACACTACTGATTACACTGGTCGCGGTGGTCGCGGGAATCGTTGCGCTGGTTGCGGCGATTAAAATTGTCGTTCCGACCACGGTTGTCGCGGTAGTCGTCGTGGTGTGAGGGCTGGTCGGAGCGTGGAACCCTTGCTGCTTCTTCGATGATTATCTTTTTAGCATCATCGGCATCTGCATATTTTTTAGCAGTGGCTAGGAGTGCTGTGACCGATTTAGGTCTTTTACGGAGGAGCTTGTCCCTTAGGGGGTCGTGGAAGCGGAGACCAGTGATGAAAGCTTCGATTGCCTCATTGTCGGAGATTGACAAGACCTTGATGCATATCTCCGAGAAGCGTCGGACGTACTCGCGCAGTGGTTCATCTTTGCGATCTCAAATCCGCTGCAGATCATATTTGTTGTTGGGTTGTTCGTAAGTAGCAATGAAGTTGTCGATGAATGCTTGCTTGAGCTCTTGCTAAGAATCAAAGTAGTTCGCTGGCAAGCTGACTAGCCATTGGTGGCCTGCATGGCCGACGGTGACTAGGAAGTAATTAGACATGACGTGCTCGTCAGCCATGGCTGATCTGCACTTGGTTTCGTAGAGCATGACCCATAACTCAGGGTTTTCCTTGCCGTCGTACTTCTAGAGTTTTTCAAGCTTGAAGTTTTTGGGCCATATGACTTGGCGCAGGTGAGGAGTAAACTGCTTCAAACCCGAAGAGCCATGGGTAGTATCATATTCCATACGGTGATAGCTTTCATGGGATGCACGATCGTTGGCTCTTTGGTTAATGCAATCGCGTAGATCACGTTCTCCGAGGGAATGGCGGAGATCATTATTGCCGTCATGGTGATCCTGATTGCCACATTGGTTGACCCTGCGACCGTGATTATCACGACGATTGTCGCGGTTGTCTCATCAATTGTCATCCCGGTAGTTGCGGTGGTTGTCATCCTGACCACCGTTTCTGCCTTGATAGTTGTCTGATGGGTTGTTGTTGCGCGAGCCACGTTGGTTGGGTGACTATGGGCGACTTGAGTACTGGCGACTATGACTTGATTCGACTGAGACGGACGGAGCCCGGGCTTGGTTTGTAATCTCTGCGGTCTGGGCCATAGCAGCCGTCAGGCAAGCTTGTATATCATCACGAACTGCCTAGATTTCTAGGGTATTGGGTAGTCGTTGCATTGTTGTCATAGCAACAGCTACGTTGGCGCTTGGAGTCCTAAAGACCTGCTTGTCCCCTACCCTATCAAAGGCATTGTTAAGATCACGTGGCTGGACCCTTATGCGTCATGCCTCCTCTTCTGCCTCGGCTTCGGCTTATCGCCGATTAAACCGGTCAATATTGCGTGCTTCGCGTGCTAGCCTTTCTTGTTCTATTTCGCCAACTGCCGGTGGCTCGTCATTACTGACGACATTGATCAAGTCTCCTCGCCTTGGTGGGAAGGATGAGAATCATGGGAACCCTGGGGTATGGTCTGGGATATCTAGATCGTATTCAACTCCTTCATTGTAGTGATGCTGGAGCTCGGTGTGGACGGAGCCATTAGATGCGATGCCGAACGGGGGGCTTGAGCCACCCTCTTGAACTGTGTGGACTGATCCTTCTTGATACTCCTCAATCCGGACCATGTTGACGAAGTTGCGCAGGCCGTAGGGCTGAGCCTGGTAGTTCTCCATCGAGGCTTCGCACTCGGAGAGCCGGAGACCCGTCGCGAGGCTGGTCGACGATGCACGGAGCGCCCTTTAGGAGTAGACGTGACCACGAGATCCATACCGAGTCGTGCAGGACGACTGGCCTGAGCTGGTCGGGTAGATCTATTGTGGGTACTGGTTACCTGCTCATTAGGTTGATTTTGAATCGAACTTACCAGAGCTAGGGTTTCAGCAAGCTTGGTGCCGACCCGATCGATGGAGTCGAGCAGGTCGGTGTTGTCGATCTGCCTCCCTTTGTAGCGAGGAAGCGGACGACGGGTTGTCGGCGTGGCTAAAGACGATGCTGGTGTGGCCGGAGCCAGATCCACCATGGTCGGAGCTGTAGCCGATGCAGGTGAAGCAGTGGTCGACACAGATTGAATCCGCGCCTCCTCCGTGGTCATGGCGATGAAGTTGTCGAAGCCAGTGGTCTAGGTGATCTGGCCGATGGTGAACGTGAGGCCGTTCGGCGTAGCCATGGAACCGGGGATGATGACCATCTTGTTCGTCTAGAGAGCAGTACGCACACCCCCCTACCTGGCGTGCCACTGTCGATGAAATATGGTCGGCAGTCTACCTAAGGGTATGCCCAAGGTAGTAGATTATCGGTAGACATATGCGCAAGCTACAAACAAGATGGTGACACAAGACAGACACGAGGTTTTATCTAGGTTCGGCCGCCATGAAGGCGTAATACCTATGTCATGCGTCTGATTGTATTGTTACATGTCAATGAGAGATGTTTTGAGCGGGGTCCCCTGCCCGCCTTATATAGTCTGGGGAGTGGGGTTACAAATCTGGAAACTAATCCTAACCAGTTACAATTGCCATAAGTGGCCGGATAAGGATTCATATTCTAACCAACCAGGATCTTACTTGATCTTCAAGTCTGCCTTGATTCCTTGCGCGGGACTCCGAGCAGATTGGCCGGGCCGCGCGTCGTCTTCTAGTGGGCCAGACCCCGTGGTCCAGGCCGGCCCAAGCCTAGCCGTAAGGGTATAGGGGTTAATACCCCCACAGCCTCCCTAGACTATCATGAAAGTTCAATTTACCGTTCAGTCCAAACCGCTTCCAAAACTGTTCAAGGAGGTAATCAGAAAGTAAATTGGAAAAAGTCCCCATTTGGAAAAAGTCATCCTTACCTTTCTCAACTATTGTCGTGGAAGGCGTCAGTTGTTGGTTCTATCCTACCTCCTAAGCTAGCGAGATCTTGTTGGGAGGACACATTGACTATCTGACGGTGAATCCTGACCATCACACCACATTGAAGCCAAAGGGTTGAGAAACAAATAAAGAGCACTGAGATAGAGAAAGGAAGGGAGGGAGAGATGGCGGTGAGCGAGAGGTTTGACAGCATTCACATGTGAGCTGTAACAGGGTAAAACCAGTGGTGGAACCAGGGGGCAGGCAGGGGCACCATCCCCATACCCTTTTGGGTTTAGAAATGCTGCCGCCTCTTATGCCTACGCTTACACTGCCACGCACGAGGGTACCGTGGGACGCCGCCAGCGCTTCGCTCTTGACCTAGACACCCACGCTGACTCCTCGGAGGAGGACGAGGCATGGCCTAGAGTGGATTTCTCTGGACTCCATGACCCTAGAGCTATGCGCCATTTCTTGGCCACAAGCGACTACTGCTTCGGCTACTCCGACTCCGACGACGAGGGCACCTATGACCCCACTCGTGAGTGTTTTCACATCAGGCTCAGGATGCCAAGGGCAGGCGAGGAGGATGAGGGGGCAGGTAGCCGTTCCCCACTTCGCTTGGGTATAGGCGCCGCCACACCTCCATGCATTATCATGCCGGCAGCACGGAACAAGAACCCTGCTCTTGTGTGACCTCAACGCCTAGACCTGGAAAAACTCCATGAGCTCCAGGCCAAGGTCGAACAAGACCGACTTATTCTACAGCAGCTTCGGGACTCTCTCAAACAGGAGCAGCGAGGTTGTGGTGAAGGCGGGGGGGGGGGGGGGGGGCGACGGAGGGCCCGCGACGTACATCACCGCATCCACAACGACGAGGGGAGTGAGCAACCCCCAATCTTCAATCGCGCTAGCCAGAATGTCGTAGCTGCAGCAATGTTGGTCCGCGCGATGCCTGAGCCTTCCACCACGGAGGGCGACGGGTCCACGGCGAGCTCTAGGACCTCTTAAAGACCGCCGCAGTTCAGCAGGCTGAGAGTTCCGCCTCTCGATGGCACAGGGGCACCTCGAACCTACCCGTGGCACCGCCTCGGCAGGATAGAGAAGCCTCGGCTCGTCCCGAGCCCGCTCAAGCACCGATGGCCCATAGGGTCCCCGTGCTTCTTGACTGCCTCAGCAATCGACGTGAGGTGTAGAGAGACCATGAGGTGGTCAGCAGGCGACAATGCCACGACAACGAGGGGCCTGCTCAGGGTTACCACCCACACCGAGGTGGCCGCTATGACAGCGAGGAGGGCTGTGGTCCTTCTCCTGAACCATCTAGCCCTCGGGTCTTTAGTAGAGCCATCCGTAATGCTCAGTTCCTAGCCTGGTTTCGCCAGCCGACCAACCTCACAAAATATAGCGGCAAGACCAACCCCGAGCTCTGGCTCGCCGATTACCGCCTGGCTTGTTAGCTAGGCGGCGCGGACGATGATTGGCTCGTCATCCGCAATCTCCCCCTGCTCTTGTCAGACTCGGTGCGAGCCTAGCTTGAGCACCTTCCTCCCTCTCAGATCCACGACTAGCATGACTTGGTTCAGATCTTTGTCGAGAATTTCCAAGGCACATACGTGTGCCTTGGAAACTCCTAGGACCTTAAGAGTTGTCGCCAGAAACCAGACGAGTCTCTCCGAGACTTCATCTAGCGCTTCTCGAAACAATGCACCGAGTTGCCCAGCATCGGCGACTTAGAGATTGTCTAGGTTTTTCTCTCTGGCACCACCTGCCGAGACTTGGTCCGAGAACTAGGCTAGAACGTGCCACGCTCGGTCGCCGTGCTCCTCGACATCGCCACCAACTTTGCCTTAGGCGAAGAGGCTGTAGGGGCCATCTTCCCCATGAACGATGCCAAGGGGAAACAGAGGGATGAGGCCCCCGTGGCCTCGGCTCCCCGCCTCCCCAAAAGAAAGAAGAAGGATCAACAGGGGAAGCGGGCCGCCCTCGAGGCCGATATGGTCGCGGCCGCAGAACGCAAGAATCCTCGAGGCCCCAGGGGTCCCAGACCTTTCGACGACATGCTTAAGAAACCCTACCCTTACCACCAAGGCCCAGTCAAGCATGCCCTCGAGGATTGCTCCATGCTGTGGCATTACTATGCCAGGCTCGGGCCCCCCCCTGACGACGCCAAGTAGAAGGGCACCGGCAACTGGGACGATGACAAGGACGATGGGTTCCCCGAGGTACACAACGCCTTCATGATCTTCGGCGGACCCTCGGTGTGCCTTACGGTGTGGCAGCAGAAGAGGGAACGCCGAGAAGTCTTCTCGGTCAAGGTGGCCACCCCCCGGTACCTCGACTGGTCTTGGGAGGTGATCACCTTTGATCGAGATGACCACCCTGACCATGTTTCGAATCCCGGGCAGTACCCACTGGTTGTCGACCCAATCATCGGCAACACCCGACTCTCCAAGGTGTTGATGGATGGAGGCAACGGCCTCAATATCCTATACGTCAATACCCTGGAGCTCTTGGAGATCGACTGGTCGAGGCTTCGAGGCGATGTCGCACCCTTCCATGGCATCATGCCAGGGAAGCGCACGTGACCCCTCAGGCGCATCGACCTTCTCGTCTGCTTCGGCACCCCCTCCAACTACCGCAATGAAGTCCTTACCTTCAAGGTGGTTGGATTCGGAGGAACCTACCATGCCATCTTGGGGTGGCCATGCTACGCCAAGTTCATGGCAGTTCCCAATTATACCTACCTCAAGCTCAAGATGCCAGGCCCCAGCGGTATTATCACGATTGAGTCCATGTATGAACATGCATACGACTGTGATGTCGAGTGCATCGAGTACGCCGAGGCCCTCATCGAGGCTGAGACCCTCATCGCCAACCTCGACCAATTCAGTGGTGAGGCGCCTGACTCCAAGCGTCGCGCAGGGACGTTCGAGCCCACGGAGGCCATCAAGCTCATCCCGGTCAACCCCGCCTGCCCCGACGACCGAGCGCTGAGGATTAGCGCCACCCTCGACAACAAATAGGAAGCCGTGCTCATCGACTTCCTCCGTGCAAATGCTAACATATTCGCATGGAGTCCCTCGGACATGCCGGGCATACCGACGGAGGTCGCCGAGCATGCCTTGGACATTCAGGCCGACTCTAGACCAGTGAAGCAATGCCTACGCTGCTTCAATGAGGAAAAGCATAGGGCCATCGGTGAGGAGGTGCAGAAACTCTTTGCAGCTAGGTTCATCAAGGAAGTGTCCCACCCAGAGTGGTTGGCTAACCCCGTGTTAGTCAAGAAGAAAAGTGGGAAATGGAGGATGTGTGTAGACTACACCGGTTTGAACAAAGCCTGTCCAAAAGTCCCCTTCCCATTACCCCAAATCGATCAAATCGTTGATTCCACTGCAGGGTGCGAGACCCTGTCTTTCCTTGATGTGTATTCTGGTTACCATCAAATCAAGATGAAGGAGTCCAACCAGCTTGCAACTTCTTTCATCACACCATTCGGCATGTACTGCTACGTGACTATGCCTTTCGGCCTCAGAAACGCAGGGGCCACATACTAGTGGTGCATGACCCAGGTCTTTGGCGACCACATTGGGCAGACCATCGAGGCCTACGTGGATGACATCGTGGTAAACGCCAGAAAGGCCAGGAACCTCATCGACGACTTGAGGATAGCCTTCAAATGCCTTAGAGAGAAGGGCATCAAGTTCAATCCTGAGAAATGTGTATTCGGGGTCCCCCGAGGCATGCTCTTGGGATTCATAGTCTCAGAACGTGGCATCGAAGCCAACCTAGAGAAGGTCTCGGCCATAACCAGCATGGGACCAATCAGAGACCTCAAGGGAGTATAGAGGGTCATGGGATGCCTTGCGGCCCTGAGCCGCTTCATCTCGCACCTCGACAAAAAAGGTCTGCCTCTATACCGACTTTTGAGAAAATTCGAGCGTTTTTCTTGGACCCCTGAGGCCGAAGAAGCCCTCAACAGACTCAAAGCGCTGCTCATGAATCCTCCTATCCTGGTACCCCCGACCAAGGATGAGGCCCTCTTACTTTGCATCACCGCAACGACCCAAGTGGTCAGCGCTGTCATAGTAGTAGAGAGGCAGGAAGAGGGGCATGCTCTGCCCACCCAACGACCTATTTATTTCATCAGCGAGGTGCTCTCCGAGACTAAAGCACGCTACCCCCACATCCAGAAGCTGGTCTACGCCGTAGTCTTGGCCCAGCGCAAACTGCGTCACTACTTTGAGTCTCACCTAGTGACTGTGATATCATCTTTCCCCCTGGGGGAGATAGTTCATAACCGGGAGGCCTCAGGCAGGATAGCCAAGTGGGTCGTCGAGCTTATGGGGGAAACCTTGACTTTTGTGCCTCAAAAAGCAATCAAGTCTCAGGTCTTGGCTGATTTCATGGCTAAGTGGACAGACACCCAACTACCACCTGCTCAAATTCAGACGGAGTGCTGGACCATGTACTTCGACGGGTCCCTGATGAAGACCGGGGTAGGCACGGATCTGCTCTTCATCTCGCCCCTTGGAGTACACATGCGCTACATGGTGCGGCTCCACTTCACCACCTCCAACAATGTGGCCGAGTACGAGGCCCTCATCAATGGATTACAAATCATCATCGAACTCGGGGCACGACATCTTAACGTCCGGGGCAACTCGCAGCTCATCGTAGATCAAGTGATGAAGGAGTCAAATTGCCTCGACCCCAAAATGAAGGCTTACTGCAAGTTGGTACGTCGCCTAGAAGACAAGTTCGACAGTCTCGAACTAAACCACGTCGCGTGGAAGTACAATGAGGCCGCCGATGAGCTGGCAAAGATGGCCTTGGCACGGGCCCTGGTCCCCCCAAATGTCTTTGCCAGAGACCTCCACAAACCTTCCATTGACTACACCTTGGTAACAGAGGAGGGCCCACCTGTGGAAACCACGGTGAAGCTCGATGCCCCCTCTACTGCTGAGACCCCCTCGACCGAGCCCGAGGTCATGGAAGTCAACACCGAGCCTCCGTAGACTGATCAGGACATGGATTGGTGAATCTCGTTCCTCGATTGGCTTGATCGGGGGAGCTTCCCTTGACATGACCAAAGCATGACGGCTTGCGCGCCGAGCCAAGACTTACGTCCTCTACAATGACAAATTATACAGGCGAAGTCCCTCAGGTGTCCTCCAACAATGTATCACTGCTGAGGTGGGCCGAGCCCTGCTTTGGGACTTGCACGTAGGCGCCTGCGGGCACCATGCGGCACCTCGGACGCTCGTAGGAAATGCTTTCCACCAAGGGTTTTACTGGCCGACGGCGGTCGCCGACGCCACCAAGCTAGTACGCTCATGCGAAGGATGTTAGTACTATGCTCAACAAACACATCTCCCGGCCCTGGCCCTCCAAACCATCCCCATCACGTGGTCATTTGCTGTATGGGGGCTCGACATGGTCGGGCCTTTACAAAAGGCCCCCGGAGGCTACACCCATCTACTGGTATCAATCGACAAGTTCTCTAAATGGATCGAGGCTCGTCCGATCAATCGAATCAAATTCGAGCAGGCAGTGCTGTTCTTCACTGACATTATCCATAGGTTTGGGGTTCCCAACACCATCATCACCGACAACGGGACACAGTTCACCGACAAAAAGTTCCTAACATTTTGCGATGACCACCACATCCGTGTGGCCTGGTCAGCCATAGGACACCCAAGGACCAACGGCCAAGTAGAGCGTGCCAATGGCATGATCCTACAAGCCCTCAAGCCAAGAATTCACAACCGGTTGAAAAAGTTTGGCAAGAAATGGCTCGCCGAACTCCCATCTATCATCTGGAGCCTGAGGAACACTCCAAGCCGAGCCACGGGGTTCACGCCTTTCTTCCTAGTCTATGGGGCCGAGGCCATCCTCCCCACTGACTTGGAATATGGTTCCCCAAGGCTACAAGCCTATAACAAACAAAGTAACCGCACCACCCGAGAGGACGCCCTCGATCAACTAGAGGAAGCCCGAGACGTCGCGCTACTACACTCGGTTAAATACCAGCAGAGCCTACGGCGCTATCAGGCCCGACGCGTCCGAGGGCGAGACTTGAAGGTAGGCGACCTAGTGTTGAGGCTAGCACAGAGCAACAAGGGCCGCCACAAGCTGACCCCGCCATGGGAAGGGCCGTACATCATCGCCCAAGTACTGAAGCTTGGGACCTACAAGCTGGCCAACGAGAAGGGCGAAATCTTCACCAACGCTTGGAACATAGAACAGCTACGTCGCTTTTATCCCTAAATTTTCAAGCATTGTATATGTTGTTTCTTGGAATACAATTAAAAAGCGTTCTTTAGTTGGTCTAATTTTTTGAGAAACCCCCCGAGCCCATCGTGGGTCTCGGCAATACAATAACACGGCAAGGGAGACTCGGCTCTGCCTCGGTAGAACCTAGCCTCCCTCGGGGGCTAGATGAGGGACTCCCCCTAGGTCCCACGCACCATTCTTCAGACGTTTTTCGAAAAAATTCCTACGCCAAGACTCTAGCATGCTCTGACGAATCGGTTGTAAAAACCCCTCAGACCAAAGTCTGTTTCCTAAGCAAGAGGCCGGTAGAGTCGCGAGACGGCCTATGCCTCCGGGCTATGGCACTCCCTCACTACCTCTCGCCCAAGGGACGGCTTAGGCCCCAAGGAGGTGTCTTGCAAACGAAATCTGATTAGGAGCAATAGAGGGCAGAGGCTCAGAAACATGAGAAAAACAACTAAGAAACACAAATACTTCAAAAAGAAAGGCCTCGACGGCCATAAGCGTTATGATACAAAGATAATTCATACTCTATTTTTACATGGCCCCTGGGGCCAGGTCAAGGCTTAGGGCCTTCAGCATCAGCAGATGGTAGGGGAGGAACCACCTCCTCTTCGAAGAGCATCGCCAACGCCGTGCCAGGGCCTTCCGCCACCTGCATCAGCTTCATGACTGCCGCGTCGGCCTCCTCGTCATCATCAGGCAGGACATACTCATCACTGATGGCTGGGAGGTCGACGCCAACGTAGTGACAGGAGATGACGGCCAACGTGCGCTTGACACCCGTGTGCAGCGCTCCTCGGAGCCGCTCGCGCATCTGGCTGCTCAGCGTGATCAAACGGCTCCCAAGGGAGCTGCCTGACTGAACCCCTTCAACCTCCAAGGCCTCATAGGTGGAAAGGGCGGCACATTTCAGCGCCTCGTGCTCCCCGATCTTGATCTTGAGCACCGTCTGCACTACGCTGGAAGCCTCGGCTGCCCAAGTAACCTTGGCCTCTGACTCTACACCATAGAAAATAGAATGAGGTTGAGCGAGGGAAAAAACAACCTAAACTAGGGGTAGAAGCCCACGGAACTCACCCTTAGCCTTCTGCTCCCAGCGTCGGGTCTTGACCTAACAGGCCTCGGCTTTCTCCTTCCAGCACAGGGCCTCGGCCCAAGAAGCCTCGGCCTTCTGTTTCAAGCACTAGGCCTCAACCCGAGAAGCCTCGACCGCCCTGGAAGCTTCACTCCCTAGCTCTGCGTCACACAAGGAAGTTAGGGAACGAACACAAGGAAAAGAAAATAAAACGAGGGGACTAGGGCTCACCCTCGACCGTCCCCCTCCAAAACATAGCTTTGGTTCGCGAGGCCTCGGCCGCTGTAAGGGCCTCATCCAAAGCACCCTTCGTCAGCCGGTGCGCATTCTGTTCCACCCCTAGCTGCCCCGCGAGAGCCGTGGCCGAGGCCATAGCTTCAACGGCTCAGCCCCTGAAGGCATCCCGATCGCTGACTATGCGGGTGAGCTCCTCCTCCAACTCATTGACCCACGCCGCCAGAGGGGCGAGCTGCGTCTAGGCCGTGGCCACCTCGACCTTCGCATCGGCACAACGAAGGCAGAGGTCCTCTACCTCCGCGCTCCGCGCCGATAGGAGCTCATTGGCGCCGACAAGAAGGCCCTTCTGCCACTGAAGCTGGTCCCAGACGCCCCTCTCTAGTTGGAGAAAGACTGACTTCCCAAGGGACTAGGTCTCAAGCTCCTAGGGAAGCAGAACAGGGGTCATTGATTGCAACAAAACCCAGAAAAAGACAATGTCGTGCGAGAAAAGAAAACGCAAACCTGGGCGACTTCGGGCAGTTCATCGGCCGCCACAGACAGCGCCGTCCGTAGCGACCGCTCTACTAGCTAGCGATATTACTCAAAGGTGCCCCAGTGCCCACCCTTGGTTATGTCCTCAAGGGCAAATAGAGGCTCCCCCTTAGGGTTGTCCTAGCTCTGCCATAGTACCCGTGGGTGATCCCACCCGCGAGGCTCGGGTCGCGCCTGCACGAGGGCCGAGCTTCCCTTGCCCAAGATCGGAGCTGGCTGTTCCATAGCACCGGTCTCCTCGGTGTCGACCACCTCCCATGCCCGGGAAGTATCGTCGGAGGAGATCGGATAGACCTCCGCCTCCCGGGCGCTCTCTCGCAACAATGGCGGGCCTAAACCAAGGGCGCCACCGAGGCCTCCACCGCCTTCATCTCTGACTCCTGGACAGACGGCCTCACCGCCATCATGTCGGCCTTGGTGATCTTGGGGGCTCCGGCCTCTGTAATTATGGCCTCGACGGTCTCGGGGGCTCTGGCCTCCGCCATCGTGGCCTTGGTGGTCGCAGAAACACCGACCGCGGCCATTGCGGTCTCTGCGGTCTTGGGCGCCTCGACCTTCATCGCCTCAGCCTTGGAGACCCCGGGGGCCTCGGCAACCAAGGGCACGCCGGCCCCATCTGACTCATGAGCCTCGCCCTTGTGGGGTGGAAGCACTCCCTCCCCCATCTGTGTAGGGGTCGCCTCGGCGGCCCCTCCTTGGGCAGCCGGCTCCTTCGGGTCGGCCCTCGCCGATGCCGTGCCACGTTGTATAGCGGCTTGTGCCTTCGCCACCCAGTGGGTGGAGGAGCTGGGGCTCGCCTTGAGTGCCTTAAGGGGCGCCAAGGGAAGCTTGTCCGCAGGCCACTTTTGACTAAGGAAAAATAACCTACAGGGTCAGCACGAGACCAAAAGGCAAACGGAAGGCACTACGACCCCACCAAAAATACACCTACCTCGAATGGGGCAGCAATCGCTTCGCCATGGCAACCCTCATCCGCAAAGGTGGTGGCAGCGGCAGAGGCATCACCTCCGTGTCCATCGGCGTCGACCGGTCCTCAAAGGACCCCGGCACCCCGTTGGTCCTCTACGGGGGCGGTTGCGTCGCCTCCGCCGACACTTGTTCCACCATCACCGTCGAGCCCACTGGGCTAACAGCGTGTTTGCCCAACGCTCGTGCCCCGGGCGTGTCGGCCTTAGCCCCAGAGCGGGCAATCGCCGACCCTAGGTCTGCTTCTCCCCCTCCTCCCGGGAGTGCCAGGCTGCTTGCCAATGCCCCGGGCACCACCTCCACTATGTCAGGGAGATGGTCCAGAAAACCTAGCCCCACCTCGCCCTCATTATCCCCATTTGAGACCTCCGTCAATAGCGATGACGATGGGGATTCCTCCAACGGGAGGCCATCCTTCCTTTGTTGACGGCGGCACTTGTCTCGCTCCTCGCGCGTGAGGATCTTCTTTGTGCGCTTCACTGCTTCGGCATCCTTCCTCTTTTTCTGCACATCGGCATGCGCCCGGTTGATCGCCCACCGCCTCGCATCCTCGGGGACGGGCGGCGGAGAGGCGCGCACGTCCCTCATCCCCTACAGGAACGGTGAACGCGCATGAGAAGGTAGGAGAAATGGAGGAGGCTCGGGGGCTACAGCGGCACATGACTTACCAGCGAGAGGAACCCCCGCAACGGTCGCATCACGATGGGGGTCAGGTTGCCACCACTCCGCTTCGCCTCTACCGTCTCCCCCACCCGACGAACAATTTCCTCGTCGGAGAGGGCGGAGGAGGACATCCGGATGCCCTCAATAGGCTCACCTGGCTTCATCTCGTATAGCCGCCACTGTCGAGCCATCAGCGGCAGCACCCTCCAGCGGTGGAAGGCAGCCACGACCACAGCCACAGTAAGGCCACAGCCCCATAGCCTCTCCAGCCCCTCCAAAAGCGGCTGCAACTTGGGTTGGTCGTCCTTCAGGACGTCGTACTTCCATCTCTCCGAGCAGCTCCCCACAATCTGCCCAGTGTAGGGGGAAGTCCTCCGTCGTCGTTACAAAGGTAGAACTAGCTCGTGTACCACCGACGGTTGGAGGATGCAAGCTGGGCCAGGATGTAGAGGTGCTGGCGGTCCTGGCGCACATGGAGAGTGCAGTCGCCGGCCCTCGTCGCCTTCCTCGTACCCGACGTGCCCATCGGCTTGGTGGTGTGCCCCGCCCGGAATAGATGGAGCCACAACTCCCAATGGGGAGCAATCCCCAAGTACCCCTCACAGACGGCAACAAAGATAGCCGCCTGAGCGATGGAGTTGGGATAGAAGTTGTGGAGCTCCACGCCGTAGTAGTGTGGGAGCGCCTGCATGAACCGATCTGCTGGGATGCCAAGGCCGTGCTCGTGAAAGGAGACGAAGCTCACGACATAGCTATCGCGAGGCCTCGGCTCTGGCTCGCTGTATGGAGCAATCCACTCTGGCCTGGTGGGGTCCATCACCGGGTGAAGGAGTCCACTGTTGACGAGCGACTGGAGTGTCTCCATGGTAACATCAGAAGGATCCTAGGGATCCACCTCGACAACGACGATGTCGCCGGACATGAGTGTGATGGAGGGATCGGATGTGGTGGTGAGTTTTTCTCTCTCTCCCACGCTCTCGCTTTTTCTCGCTTTCTCCCTAGCCCCGATCTTCTCCCTTCTTCTTCCTAGCACCCGCTGCCCTAGCGATGGCTCGACGGAGGTAGAGCTAATGCAGGCAAGGTAAGGTGAGGAGGGGCGACACTCTTCGAGTATTTATGTAGGGGGAAGGTGAAACGAACGGGTGAGGAAATCAGGGAAGCTTCCCCTCGATCCGGCGCGGTTAACCACGAGCCGATTTTGCCGCCCATGTGCCCACTTCCTTCTCATTAATTGCGGGAACAGTTACGTCCCATCAACCACATCACGCTCGACCACTACGGCAGCAGACGTCGTTTCGCCTCCCCAGGAAACTGCCTCAAAAGGCATGCCACCCGTTGCTGAGCCAATAGGGAAGGTATTCCCCCTGACCTATTCCTTTCAGATGAAGGAACCAGGCTCTGAGCCTATTATAGTCTAGGGGTTTGAAGGCTGGGCCCCAAGGGGTTTCGACAGCCGCCCTAGGACAGCAGAGTCAGGGACGACCGTGAGCGAGCCTATACGGGGCTGAGGCCCAAGCAAGCGAAACACTTGGGATGCCCTAAGTCATGTCCGAGACCGGCAGGGAAGTCTCTGATTGGGATCCCACCGTAGGGAGGCACCGAGCCACCGAGGCCCAGCGACCGGCCTTGGCACCCACTAGAGAAACCCTCCAGTACTCTTGGAGCGCATCTCCGGACCGCTAGCCGACCCTTAGCGAATGGGGTTTGGGCCTCCACTCGGACTACCCGATAACAGCTCCCCGGAAGTGCCACCGCTCGTACCCACTGAGGGTAGCGAGGCACATTCCACCCCTCCTTCCAAGCGAAAAGGAAGCATGAGGGTCGTACAAAAAGTCAGGGGAGCCTCTGACAGCCTTCTCGCTCTATGTAGAGGCTAAGGGGCTCTTCCTGCAACCTTGCCGAGACCCAGCGACCCCGGCTCACACTCGAAGGGGCTCGGCAAAATAAACCCTCCTTCTGAGCGAAAAGGAAGCGTGAGGGTCGAACAAAAAGACAGGGGAGCTCCTGACGGCCCTCTCGCCCTAAGCAGAGGCTAGGGGGCTCTTCCTGCAGATATGCCGAGACCCCGCGACCCAGGATCGCGCCCAAAGGGGCCTCGGCAAACAAACCCTCATGCACGAGGGGCGTATAAAAAGCTAGGGGAGCTTCCAATGGCCCTCTCGCTCTGTGCAGAGGCTAGGGGCTCTTCCTGCAACCATGCAGAGACCCAGTGGCTCTGGCTCGCACCCGAATGGGCTCAGCAAACAAACCCTCCGTCTGAATGAAAAGGACATGTGAGGACCAAATAAAAAAGCTAGGGGACCCCTGACCGCCCTCTTGCTCTAGGTAGAGGCTCGGGGGCTCCTCCTGCACCCAAGACAAAGACAAATGGTCTAAGTCCATGCTAGGAGTTTTGTTACAAATACGATAAAGGGCACTAAGCCCGTTACGGTCTAGGGGTTCGAAGGCTGGGCCCCCAGAGGTTTCGACAGCCGCCCTAGGGCAACAGAGTTAGGGACGACTTCGGGGCGAGCCTACGAATGGCCGAGGCCCGAGCGAACAATCGCTTGGGGCATCCTAAGTTGTGTCCGAGACCGGTAGGGAAGTCTCTGAATGGGATCCCACCGTAGGGAGGCACCGAGCCACCGAGGCCCAGCGAACAGCCTCGGCACCCACTAGAGAAACTCTCTGGTACTCTTGGAGTGTGTCCCTAGACCGCTAGCCGTCCCCTAGCGAACGGGGCATGGGCCTCCACTCGGACTCACCCGACAATAGCTCATCGAAAGTGCCAACGCTCGTGCCCACCGAGGGTAGCCTGGCACATTCCACCCGTCCTTCCGAGTGAAAAGGAAGCATGAGGGTCGTACCAAAATCCAAGGGGACCCCTGACGGACCTCTCGCTCTGTGCGGAGGCTAGAGGGCTCTTCCTGCAACCTCACCGAGACCCCCGCGACCCAAACTCGCACTTGTGGGCTCGGCAAATACGATAAAAACTCCTCACTCAAACACGAAAATGAAAAAAGCCCCTGGAGGAGTAACTCCACTCTTCTAGGGCCTCGAGGGCTACACCCGGCGGGTGCGCTCACGTGTACCCACTGAAACCTCAAGAAACAAAACCAATTCCTATGGGAGCGGCTATAAACCAAGCCTCAACAAACCCTCAGGGAGAGTGCACGCACTCCCCCGGAGGCTCAGGGGCTACTGTCGGGTACCGTAGGACGGGGTACCCCGAGCATACATCAAAAGGGTCACTTAAATCCCCATCAAAAAACAAAGCTAGAAGGTAAGCCATGGACTCATCACCGGCCACGTCCGAGCCCCCTGAGCTCTCTGCCTCGCCTCGAGCCTCACACAGGAGGTCTCGGCGTCCGGGCGCAATCTTTGACTCGCGTGAGGCCTCGCACGGAAGGCCTCGGCAAAGAGTGCAATCTCCGTCCCATGCGAGGCCTCATTCTCCATATCGCTCGAGGCCGGCTTGTCCATAGCCTATCGCCCCCCGCCTCGACCGATCTTCTCAACAGCACGTCATGTCTCATTAATACGTCAACCACTCCCACAATCTCAGCCGGACAATGGCTCGACACCACGGAATGGCTGACGGGACATGAGGTCGCATCGGTGCCATACCGGCTGAGACAGGGCATGTCGAGGATTACCGGTCACTGTATTCTGACACTGTGCCCACGATCAGCGCCCGCACTACACTATGCCCCATGATCCCCACCTCGAAAACAACACTACACAGACAGCCTGGCCCGGGTCATCACCGCCTCTGAGCCAGCGCACCAGATCAACCGCTCTCTCAGGGCCTCAGCACTATGCACCAAGGTCTCAGCCATCTTGGGATTCATGTCCGCCGAGACCCCCCTCTGCGGTGCGGCCTCGGCACCGACCGAGCCTCGGCCCCGTGCACAGTTAGTCCACAGCGACTCGCACGCTGACCGCCGCACCCACTCTGAGACAGCCTAGGAGCTCCCATGACGCATAGGATCAGATGTGACCAGCACGCCGCCCCAGTGCTCTAAGGACGGACCACTCCGACGACTACGCCGCCATAGGAACAGGCCACAGGGCTCGGACACACCGCCCCTATTTGCACGACGCCGTATAGTTAGCTCATGTACTATCCTTGTCCCCCCTTCAAACTATAAAAGGAGAGGACTTGGGTTATTTCTAAGGGCTCACAGAGAAGAACACCCTATAACACACACACACATCCTAGCTGCCTAAGAGCAACGTCTCAAGCGGCCCACACCACACCTCGCTGAGACCTAGGACTAACTCCCTCTCTCACCTAGCTTGTAACCCCCTACGACAAGCATTTCGGTGCAAGGAATACAAGATTGATCTCCCAGACTAGACGTAGGGCCCAAATTGCCCGAACCAGTATAAATCTTGTGTCTCTTTGTATCACCATCTAGAATTGGGAACACGTAGGATAAATTCACTAGTTGGTTGAGGACCCCTCGGTCCAAAACACTGACAACCCTGCTCACCGGGGGGTCGCTAAATATCAATGAGCCCGAGGGGGCCCAGAGGAGAACCTGGACAGCAAGCATCGATAGATGATTTTTGCTTGGTCGGACGATGACGCAGAGGAGGGAGAGGATGCAGACACCTTTTGACTTGTCCCTCAAAAGAGGAGGAAGCAACTAGAGTCAATGGAGCAAGGTGTCTCTTCCACACCTATGGGACCCACATCGCCGATGGCGGTGAAAGATGCAGCCGGGTCAACCTCGAGAGTACTTGGGTAAGGAATGCGACCGGCGATGGAAGCGACAACTCGGCCAAGCACACCACCGACCACTGCATCACAAAGGGCAAGCGGCGAAGAGGTCAAGCACCAAGGCCCAGCGACAGTGCTGGATGTAGAAAGAGGCTAGGAGTCACCCGCATAGCACGTGGAGCAAGTACGGTCGAAGAGACACGCCTTCTCTACATCATTCCATGCTTCCAACATGTAAGTATTTGTAACCTTATTATAAGTTAGCAATTTGCATTTAATATGGTTGCTTTCTGAACTTATCTCGGATGTACTAGCTCGATGTCCACCGAAAGTCCAGACCAGCTAGCCGGAAGTGGCGTGGCGCCACCAATAAGTGCGGAGCAGACTGCCCAGCGATCAACCATCGAGGAACCCATAGTAGAAGATCTGTCAGGGCCTCAGCAAGCAAATAGTCAGACAATAGTCCCTGAGCAGGTAGTCGAGGGAAGAGCTGAGCCGGGCACGAGTGCTCCGAGCACTAAACCTGCTGAGGGCAACACCTTAGCGTCGAGGGTAACAGAACAGATCGAGGAGAAGCAGTCGGAGGTGATAGCACAGACCATGTTTATCGACGCTGCAGCCCATGGGAAGGCTGTGGTGATCACAGATGCTGCTAACGCCAGACCAGCACTGGGACCCAAAGAAGAGTGCGAAGAGGACGAAGTGGAGGAGGTCCTAGGCCATCTGCAAGACAAGTGACAACATGTGTATGTGTTGTGTTGGCAGAATGACCAATGGGTTGTCCATGAGGAAATCCCAGACGTCGAAGAAACCCAGAAAGTTGAACGAGCGGCGAAACGACTTATGACAGAGGTGTAGGTAAGCTTTGCTTCCCCCCTAATCTTGTTGTCTAGTCGTAGTTGTCTTACTTAGCTATCTACACATAGGACTTAATGAAGACCACAAGGTACCATAAGAAATGCTTCAACCAGATCAAGGGGATCGCTGCAAGCAACAAGGAGTTGACAGCAAAGGTAGAATGCTTGCGTGAGCGACTTGAAGCCGCCAATCATGAAAAGACATTGCAAGAGTCCCAGAACCAGAACTTGATCATCCAGTTCAGTAATAAAGAGTGGAAAAGAACAAGTAGCCATTTTATCATACCTACTACTGGCAAGTGCTGCTGCATTGTTGGTAGTAATAGCTGTAGTGCAGGCTTAGAAGCTGAAGTGATCCATCTCCGAGAGGAGAATAGTCATGTGGTCGGGGAGTGTGATCACCTAAACGAGGACAACAACAAACTAGCGCAAGACCAGTCGCAGCTTCAAGACCACTCGACAAAGATGACAGAGGAGCTGAAAGGTAAGTTGTCCAACCACCTTTGCTCATCTTTGTTGCCTACCATAGTTTGGCATAGTATAGCACCTTAACAGCATTTGCGGTTTGTAGTTATAAAAATCAATGCAAAGAAGCATTTGGAGGCCATGATGAAAGACCATGACGGCTGGAAGGCGCAATGCCAAGAGATCACCAAAGACTATGACACTTGGAGAAACCGGTGCCAGCAGGTGGCAAAGGGCATTTTGCTAGTCCTTAACCTCATCGATCCGATGCTAGCAGAAGATGTGCCAAGAATGCTGCAGTCAGGATTGATCGAGAGATGCCAAAAGGCATGGGGATGGTTCTAGGAGTTCGTGAAGGAGGCGGGAGAGTACATAGGCGCACATGTGCTAAGCATGGTACGTGCTCACTATCCCTTGATCGATCTTAAGCGTCTGGAGGCTAGATACCCGAAGGAGGTAGATCCAGACAAGGCCGAGGAGCTACGGATCACCTAGCTGGACTTGTCGGCGAAAATAATTGGCGATATTAACTTGTGTGGAGGTGCGACACCACCCGTACAAGGTGCGCCTTCAACAAGTCAGCTGGGAGCACCGTCATCTTTAAGCCAACCGGCGAAGCCTGTGGTCTTGACCAGCCAAGCATCGGCGGGGCCATCTTCTTTAGCTCGATTAGTGCTTGATTCATCTTCCACTTTAGGACTAGGTCCCCAACGACGAAGAAACGCTCCTTGATGTTCTTGTTGTAGTATCTGCGCAACACAGCAAGGTATTTGGCTATACGTACATAAGAATTGAGCCGCTTCTCTTCTACACTATTCACTTCTAGCTCCTATACTTCATTGGCCTTGTCTTCATTGAAGTTCTCTACCTGTGTTGATCTGAAGGCTATATCTGCTAGGAGCACTACCTCAGTGCCATAAACCATAAAGTATGGTGATACACCGGTATTGCGACTAGGCTAGGTTCTGAGACCCCAGACTATGGCCGGTAACTCTTTGAGCCATCTTCTGGGAGCTTTATCATTCTCTCTATACATCCTCTTCTTAAGTGCGTCTAGGATCATACCATTTGCCCGCTCGACCTGTCCATTAGCTCTAGGATGTGCCACCGAGACGTATTTTACTACTATGCTCCTTTCATCGTAGAAGTCCCAAAAAATGTTCCTGGTGAACTGAGTACCCAGATCAGTGATGATGCTATTGGGTATGCCAAAGCGATGGATGACCTGGTCGAGGAACACGACAGCCTTTTCTGAAGATGCCTTGACTAGGGGCATGTACTCTATCCACTTGGAGAATTTGTCGATCAGCACAAAGATGCATGTGAATTTCCTAGGGGCTGGTTTGAAAGTCCCGATCATATCTAGGTCCCAGCATGTGATGGGCCAAGAGGCTGGTATAGTCTGAATCTCGTGTGCTGGTACGTGGATTCTCTTGGTGAAGAACTAACAACCTTCACAATGGCGGACTAGCCTCTCTGCATTGGCTACTACTGACGGCCAATAGAACTCTGCTCGGAAAGCCTTGCCCACCAGCGTTCTTGAGGCCGTGTGATTGCCACAAGAGCTAGAGTGGATTTTGTCTAGGAGATGTTCACCATCCTCCTAGGTTATACACTTCATCAAGATTTCATCCTTCACGTTCTTGCGCCACAATTTGCCATCGATAAGCAGATACTGCTTACTGCGACGCATCAGGCGTTCGTTTTCTGTCTAATCAATATAACCGCTGTCATCTGTTAGGTATTTGATGAAAGGTGCTCTCTAGTCGGGCTCCTTAGTGGTCGGAGGTGATTTGGTGGTGTTTAACGCCGAAACCATAGCCACCAATAGCTGGTCTGGAGGCTTGTCGACCACAGGATCCTCTTCTTTGATGGAGGGCGTAAGCAGGGCTTGAACAAATACACCATGTGGTACTTTGACTCGGGATGATCCTAACTTTGACAGCGCATCTGCTGCTTGGTTTTTGTCTCGGACCACATGTGTGTACTCGATGCCGTAGAACTTGCCTTCTAGCTTTTTGGTCGCTTTGTAGTATGCGTCCATCTTTTCACTGGTCGTATCCCAGCCCTTGTTGAGTTGGTTGATGACCAGAGCCGAGTCTCCGTAGACATAGAGACGTTTGACACCGAGTTTGACCGCAATGCGCAGACCATGTAGGCATGCTTCATACTCGGTGGCGTTATTAGACACTGGGAAATGAATCCTGAGGACATATTGAAGCTGTTCCTTGGATGGTGATATGAAAAGGACTCCTGCTCCTACACCATCGATGTTGAGAGAGCCGTCGAAGTATATTTTCCAATACTCGGTGGCCCCTGAGATGCAGGTGTGCTTAAGTCTATCCACTCGACGATGAAATCGACAAGTGCCTAAGACTTGATTGTAGTGCGGCTTGCAAATTCCAAGGAGAAAGGGCATAGCTCCATTGCCCATTTAACGATGCGCCCGTTTGCATCCTTGTTGCGAATGATGTCTCCCAGAGGGTACTTAGTCATGACCACCACATGATATCCATCGAAGTAGTGTTTCAACTTTCGGGATGTAATTAGTATGGCGTAGATCAGTTTCTAAATCTATGGGTAACTAGTCTTGGATTCATTGAGCACCTCACTAATGAAATAAATTGGTCGCTGCACCTTGTAAATGTGATCGGGCTCGTCACGCTCGACCACTATGGTAGTGGAGACCACTCGATTAGTTGCCGCAATGTAAAGCAGGAGGGTTTTGTCTTCTTTGGGAGCAGTGAGGACCGGAGGTGATGTAAGGAATTGTTTCAGCTGTGTAAAGGTAGCGTCTGCTTCCTCTGACCACTCAAACTTCTCGGATGCTTTGAGCAGCTTGAAAAATGGTAGTCCTTTTTCGCCTAATCTTGATATGAAATGACTGAGGGCAGCCATGCATTCAGTAAGCTTCTGAACATCCTTCACCTTTTTGGGCGGCTTCATGTCTAAGATAGCTTTTATCTTCTCTGGGTTAGGGTGTATGCTGTCATGACTGACGACATTGCCGAGCAATATACCATATGGAATACCAAAGATGCACTTCCTTGGGTTTAATTTCCATTGGAATGTGTTAAGGGCTGCAAATATACGTTCCAAGTTGCCAACAAGGGTGTATGCTTCCTTGGTTTTAACAACTACATCATCAACATAAGCCTCGATGAGGTCGTCTTTTATCTCGTCTTTGAGGTAGGCCTATATGGCGCGTTGGTAGGTAGTCACGGCGTTCTTGAGCCCGAACGACATGGTCGTGTAGCAGTAGGCGCCGAAGGGTGTGATGAAGGATGTCTTGATCTGGTCATCCTTTTTTAGAGCGATCTAGTGATAACTAGAGTAGCAATCGAGAAAGGAAAGCAACTCGCAACCGGCAGTTGAATCTATGACCTCATCTATGCGAGGTAAGTTGAAGGGGTCTTTAGGGTAATGTTTGTTGAGATCAGTGTAATCAACGCACATTCTCCATTCATTATTCTTTTTGCATATAAGAACCGGGTTGGCTAACCACTCCAGATGATACACTTCTTTGATAAATCTGGCTACCAAAAGCTGTGTAACTTATACCCTAATAGCCTCATTTTTGTCACTAGTGAGCCATCATAGCTTCTGCTTGATAGGTTTGGCCTCGCAGGTGTAAGCTACGTATACGTTGCCCCTGAGAGTTAGAACCCCCTTCTCAGTAGGCATCTTGAGCACCAAATACCTATAGTGAGGTATGGCCAAGAACTTGGTGAGTGCTGGTCGGCCAAGGATAGCATGGTAGGTGCCTTCAAAGTTGGCAACCATGAAGTTGACGTAGTCGGTGTGGAAGTGGACTAGGGTACCAAATTGCATAGGTAGCGTGATCTGCCCGAGAGGTGTGGAGCTCTGTCTAGGGAGAACACCCCAGAACTGTGCCTCATATGGCTTGAGATCAGCCTAAGTTATCTTTAGGGCTGGCAAACTGTTCTTGAATAGTATATCGATGGAACTACCGCCATTAATCAGCACTCTATCGAACTGAACCTTGTTGATACAAGGATCGAGAACTAGAGGAAAATGCCCTGGCTTAGGTATTGCAGCCCATTGGTCCTTTCTGCTGAAGGAGATCTCACGGTGAGACCAAGGAGGGAGCCACAGATCAGTGATGAGGTTGTCGGCATTTGCCACATTCAAGCAAGCATGGGCAAGCAGCTTGCGTTCTCATTTGGTCTCGATAGACACTTTGCCCCCAATGATGGTGTGGATGTGATTAGTTGTCTTAACGTACTTGTGATTGGGATCTACGTCTTCATCATTGTTGTCCTCGTTACGCTGCTCCCCTACATCGTTAGGCTTGTCGGATGTATCCGGAGCCTGTTGGCATGTGTAGATAGATTTGAGAACACGACAATTCTCCATGGTATGGTTTGACTTGGGATGGAGTTGGCAGGGTCCTTTCAATGCTTTGGCATAGTCTTCTTCATAGCTGCGATGTCCGCCACCTTTTTTAACGGTGTTGACTTCGCTGTCATCTTCCTGAGCACGCTTGCCCCTATAATCGTCATGGTGATTACGCCGCTGATTACACTGGTCGTGGTGGCCATGGGAATCGTTGCGCTGGTTGCGGCGATCAAAATTGTCATTCTAACCATGGTTGTCGCGGTAGTCGTCGTGGTGTGGGGGGTGGTCGAAGCGTGGAACCCTTGCTACTTCTTTGATGATTATCTTTTTAGCATCATCGGTATCCGCATATTTTTTAGCAGTGGCTAGGAGCGCTGTGATCGATTCAGGTCTTTTGCAGAGGAGCTTGTCCCTTAGGGCATTGTGGAAGCAGAGACCAGTGATGAAAGCTTTGATTGCCTCATTGTTGGAGATTGACGGGACCTTGATGCGCATCTCCGAGAAGCGTCGGATGTACTCGCACAGCGGCTCATCTTTGTGATCTCGAATCCGCTGCAGATCATATTTGTTGCCGGGTTGTTCACAAGTAGCAATAAAGTTGTTGATGAATGCTTAATTGAGCTCTTGTCAAGAATCAAAGTAGTTCACCGGCAAGCTGACCAGCCATTGATGGTCTGCATGGCTGACAGCGACTAGGAAGTAATTAGACATGACGTGCTCGTCAGCCATGGCTGATCTGCACATGGCTTCGTAGAGCATGACCCATAACTCGAGGTTTTCCTTGCCGTCGTACTTCTAGAGTTTTTGGAGCTTGAAGTTTTTGGGCCATATGACTTGGCAAAGGTGAGGAGTAAACTGCTTCAAACCTGGAGGGCCGTGGGTAGTATCATATTCCATACAGCAATATCTTTCGTGGGATGCACAATCGTTGGCTCTTTGGTTAATGCGATCATGTAGATCACATTCTCCGAGGGAATGGTGGAGATTGTTATTGCCGTCATGGTGATCCCGATTGCCACGCTGGTTGACCCTACGACCTTGGTTATCACGGCGATTGTCACGGTTGTCTCGTTGATTGTCGTCCCGGTAGTTGTGGCGGTTGTCATCCCAACCACCATCATGACCACCATTTCCACCTTGACGGTTGTCTAATGGGTCGTTGTTGCGCGAGCCATGTTGGTTGGGTGACTATGGGCGACTTGAGTGCTGGCGACTACGGCTTGATTTGACTGAGACGGACGGAGCCCGGGCTTGGTTTGTAATCTCTATAGTCTGGGCCATAGCAACTATCAGGTAAGCTTGTATATCATCACGAACTGCCTGGATTTCTGGGGTATTAGGTAGTCGTTGCATTGTTGCCATAGCAACAGCTACGTTGGTGCTTGGAGTCCTGAAGACCTACTTGTCCCCTACCCTATCAAAGGCATTGTTAAGATCGCGTGGCTAGACCCTTATGCGTCATGCCTCCTCTTCTGCCTCGGCTTTGGCTTGTCGCCGATTAAACCAGTCAATATTGCGTGCTTTGCGTGCTAGCCTTTCTTGTTCTATTTCGCCAACTGCCGGTGGCTCGTCATTACTGATGACATTGATCAAGTCTTCTTGCCTTGGTGGGAAGGATGGGAATTGTGGGAACCCCAGGGTATGGTCTGGGATATCCAGATCGTATTCAACTCCTTCATTGTCATGATGCTGGAGCTCGGTGTGGACAGAGCCATTAGATGCGATGCCGGATGGGGGGCTTGAGCCGCCCTCTTGAACTATGTGGACTGATCCTTCTTGATACCCCTCAATTCAGACCATGTTGACAAAGTTGCGCAGGCCATAGGGCTGAGCCTGGTAGTTCTCCATCAAGGCTTCGCACTCAGAGAGCCGGAGACCCATCACGGGGGCTGGTCGGCGACGAACAGAGCGCCCTTTAGGAGTAGACATGACCACGAGATCCATACTGAGTCGTGCAGGACGACTGGCCTGAGCTGGTCATGTAGATCTATTGTGGGTACTGGTTACCTGCTCATTAGGTTGATTTTGAATCGAACTTACCAGAGCTAGGGTTTCAGTAAGCTTAGTGCCGACCCGATCGATGGAATCGAGTAGGTCGGTGTTGTCGATCTGCCTCCCTTTGTAGCGAGGAAGCGGACGACAGGTTGTCAGCGTGGCTGAAGACGATGCTGGTGTGGCCGAAGCTAGATCCACCATGGTCAGAGCTGTAGCCAATGCAAGTGAAGCAGTGGTTGACGCAGATTGAATCCACGCCTCCTCCGTGGTCATGGCGATGAAGTTGTCGAAGCCAATGGTCTAGGTGATCTGGCCAATGGTGAACATGAGGCCATTTGGTGTAGCCATGGAACCAGGGATGATGACCATCTTGTTTGTCTAGAGAGCACACACACCCCCTACCTAGCATGCCACTGTCGACAAAATATGGTCGGCATTCTACCTAGGGGTATACCCAAGGTAGTAGATTATCGGCAGACAGATGCGCAAGCTACAAACAAGATGGTGACGCAAGATAGACACGAGGTTTTATCCAGGTTCGGCCGCCGTGAAGGCGTAATACCTATGTCCTATGTCTGATTATATTACTGTATGTCAATGAGAGATGTTTTGAGAGGGGTCCCCTGCTCGCCTTATATAGTCTAGGGAGCAGGGTTATAGATCTAGAAACTAATCCTAACCAGTTACAATTGCCATAAGTGGCCGGGTAAGGATTCCTATTCTAACCGACCAGGATCTTACTTGATCTCCAAGTCTACCTTGATTCCTTGCGTGGGACTCCGAGCAGATTGGCTAGGCCACGCGTCGTCTTCTAGTGGGCCAAACCCCGTGGTCCAGGCCAGCCCAAGCCTAGCCATAAGGGTATAGGGGTTAATACCCCCACAGACGTCCATCACCCACTGGGCAGAGACTTGCTCCGCCACCAACCTTGCATGCGGCAGCAAGCTCTCTGTGATTGATTGGATGTCCTCCATGCTCAGGCCTTCAGCATACCCACTACAGATGGCAGCGAAGTCTAGGTTTGGTTGGTGTGTCACCACCGAAGTCAGCACCCCCGACGCTCCATAGAATAGCCCGCTCCTAATAAGATCCCAAACCGCATCTAGGACCTCCGCTAGCTGGACGGCAGCCGCGCTAGTGCTCGGCACCGACCCAGAGACTTCCGAGACAATGAGCTAGGCAATGTTGCAGATCTGGTCAAGATCCCCCTTGAGAGCATGACGCTCTTCATGGGACTTGGCTAGCTCCTCTACATTTCGACTGAAGGTCGCCTTGATCGTCTCTAGGTCCCGCTCCAGCGCCTTCACCCTTCCACCCAGCTCTGAAAGAAGAGCGACAAGCTTAGAAATAGGCTGAAGGGAGAACCAACACAACAAAAAATAGAAAAGGTATGTACCGACACGAAAGTTCTCAAGGGTGGAGAGATCCTCCGCTTGTCGGGCCACCTACTTGCGCAGCTGGGCGCTCACATCCTCCATCCCCATCACCCGGCCCCAGAGCGTGAGCACCTCCCAGTCCACCTCTGACCAAGCCTTTCGCTCTGCCTCTAGGGCGATCCGCTCCGATGCCAAGACGTTCCGCTCCAGCTCAAGGGTCTCCAAGGATTTCTGGAGCACCACCTCGGTCTTCGCTAGGGATGTCCACAACTCCACCTCAGCCTCCGCCTGGCAGGCCTTCGCCACCTCGAGCCCTTGCTCGGCGGTAGTCGCCCGCTCGGCTACACGCTACCCTTCCACCCACACTGTGGTTGCCTTGGCCGCCTGATCCTAGGATTCGCGACGAGCGAACGCTAGCTGACTCTTGAGGTTAGCCATCCGGGCATGCTTTGTTCGGAGAAAGCGGGACTTGTGGGACAACATCCCCTTCAGACTCTACAAAAAACAAGCATGCTAAGGCAACCAACAAAAGATTCAGAGGTCAAGGACAAGCACGTGAAACTCACCTCCATGGCGAGCTGCAGGTCGACCTCAACTAACTGCTGAGCGGACTTAACCTGCTCCTAGACGTCTCCGAGCTTCGTGTACAGGTTGGCGAGTTTGGACACTGCAGCGTGCCCTTGCTCCCCAAGAATGTCCTAGAGCTAACACTCCTGGGAATCCCAGAGGACGAACCGCACCTTTGCTGGGTCCTCAGGGCAGGGCCACTCCATATCACCCTCTGGTGGCCTGCCGGAGGGCCCAACCTCTAACCGGACCACCGCCAGCTCCCGCGACGACACCGGCGGCTCCGCCATATATATATATATATATATATATATATATATATATATATATATATATATATATATATATATATATATATATATATATATATATATATATATATATACACACACACACACACACACAAGTGGGTTTCATTCAACTCCTTAAAACTTAATGCACAATTATAATTTAAACTGTAGAAAAGTAGGGGTTATGCACCGGGGCTTGCCTGGGTAAGATATAACCAAAAGTTAGTATTTACATCTCCAGATCATCCACCATCAACTAAATAGAAGGCCCATTGCATCAGCTCCTACAGAGCACACCATTACACCATCTTTGGATTCCCAATCATCCTTCAATTGATCCGTTGATCCATCATGTTACCTATATGATATGCAATGCGATGCAATGCAAAGACATAATTAATCGACTGCAATCGTGACTCGTAAAATACATCGTACGCCTCTCGAGTTAACGGGCTAGTTCTAATGACGACCATACTTAGGCTACATATACACGTTGTCGGATAAGGTGTTATTTCTCAACAATAATTTTAGTTATATAAACCAAGGTGTTTCTTTATTTTATTCTATCAATTTAATCATTATTTGAAATAGGGCATCATTATCTATTTAGCAAACTAATTATTCCAGAGCTACAAAAATTACAGTGAGTACCTAATATTGCTAGGAGCCTACCATATAGATTTCAGATTCAACACTATTACCAATTTATCACAACAATTCCTATAAATTTATATTTTTACAATATTAAGTACCTTAAATTAATTACATAGCTTCCGAGAATATTATCACACTATGTGAATAAAATACACCCCTAGGTAGATCATGATTTTAGGAACTCGACAAAACTAGTTTCATCATTTTTGGATACCTATGCAATTTTATATTGATTTCACAATTTTATTTACGAACTAAATTAACAAATACTCTAGAAACTAAAGAAGGTGGCCAGTCATTAAAATAGCCCAACGGACGTGTGGCCCCAATCATGACCCATGATTGGCAACTAGCCTGGACCGAGGGCGTGCACGTGGCCCAGCAAACCAGGCACGGGCCACAGGTCGGCCCAAGCGGCGTGGCCCAGTCGGTTTTGTCTTTAAAACCGGTGCGACAAAGTACGCATGCACTATGCTGTGGATCGAGTCTGCAGGGCGTGGACCGGTGGAAGTGGGTGCGAGCAGTCCACCGTGGACCCAGTCCATATGTGAAGAGGTTAGTATTGGTGTATTTCCATTGTATTTCTGGAATTCTTTTTCTAAAGGAAAACAGCCATAAATCGCGCATGATGTCGGAGTGACATCATCAAGCTAACAAGCCAAAGCTAACAAGCGAGCACGGTCGGCTGCTTGCTCGCCAGAGTCGCACATTTGCATGCGTGCGTGCCGGGCAGCAGGGCAGCAGACTTGGGACCCGGTGATGGCTGCGGCGCCATGGACATTACGGCGAGAGTTGGCCGACGCAAAAGCGACTTCGAGCCACAGGGCACGGCAGACGGCGGAACATAGCACAAAACAGAGAGGAGCTCACCATGAGATGGCTGACGAGGTTGGGTGGCCTAGCGAAAGCTTGGGAGGTTCCCGTCCACTTGCATGATGATAACAGTGTCCATGGTGGTGGCGGCAGCGACGTTCCCGACCGGCGGAGCCACCACCAGAAAAACTATGAAGATGGAATGTGAGGGACATCAAGGAGGACCCAAACGAGGTCAAGATCAAGGATAAAGTGATCGAAGAGGGTGTGACCAAGGCGGCGCTCGGTTCGGCGAGCTCGGTGGCCGGCGACAGGGAAGACGGCTCGCATTTGCTCACCGCTCAACGATAACTCGTAGGGCTTGATCTAGAGGCTAGCTAAGGACCCATCGTGGATGCAAGTAATTGGAGGGAGGCGTGGCAGCTCGGAGCTCTGCTCGACCATAGCGGCCATGGCAGCGTCTGCGGCCGCGAGCTGTAGCGCGAGCAAGATGTGGATGGGGAGGGCGAGGTGTTCCACTTAAGCATGGCAAGGCATGGGCAGCACAGTTAGGGGGCAGCGCGTGGCAAGGACGCGGCACGGGCAGCCGCATGAGGCCAGCACGGATGGGCAATGAGCACAACAGTGCGATGATGTCCTTGGACGTGCTAGGCACGGTGCGCGGATGGCACGACACTGTAGTCGACCTTGACAGCGGGTCAGCCGGCCATGTCTGAAGGACGAGAGCAGGCCAACGAGGAAGCAAGCTCGCGTGGTCATCTACATGTCTAGTACAACAGCAGCAGTACCAAGCAGAGAAACAAACACGTAGAGGCAGGCAAGGACACACAACACCAGAGACAGACAAGACCGAGGCCGGCGCAGGCAGCGAAGGTAGCACGAAGGAGGGACACATCATACACACGCCAGAGTACTGACTACTAGAAAGTAAAACTCGAGCGCTACACATACTAGCAGCCTGTTTAGTTGGGGGGAAAGTTGGAAGTTGGCTACTGTAGCACTTTCATTTTTATTTGGCAATTAGTGTTCAATCATGGACTAATTAGGCTCAAAACGTTCGTCTCACGATTTCCAACCAAACTGTGCAATTAGTTTTTTTCGTCTACATTTAATGCTCCATGCATGTATCGCAAGATTCGATGTGATGGCTATTGTAGCACTTTTTGGGAAGTTTTTTTTGAACTAAACATGGGCTAGAAATTGCAGCACTGCACACTGCAGAAACGGAAGGACATTGAAAAGACGACACCTGCAAGTATTGAACTCGGCACAGCAGCCACAAAGAATGGTGAACTGTGACCTCCTTGTTAATTCTTCCAAAGTCCTGACGACATTAAATATCTTAGTGATGTATAGATAAGCTATCCTTGAATGGGTGCTGTTGAATTCATTGAACCATCCACGTAAACGCTTTTTGACTATTTTTGCAGCACGTGCTATATCGATATGTTTTCTGGCATATATGTATATATATATGAACAAACCAATGAACTGATCAAAGCAGGTGCATGCAGACCTAAGAAGATCGATTAGAGAGCTAAGCATGCATGCACGTACGTCCAGAGCTAAGCAGAGGTAGCTAGATCAACAAACGAAGCTAGAGAGGGAGAGGCAGCAGGAACACAGCGCAGTCCGAGATGACTCAACTTGGCGGGACGTGAAGGCAGGCAACGGCGCTGCGACAAAGACAATAACGCGATGAGACAATGGAATCAGACTGCGGTACAGTTCCGTTGGTGATATCAAGCAAGCCCGCGTACATGGTGACGTGGTCCGACAACGTGACTCGGATGTGAACAGCGAATTGTTTATAAAAATGGTTTTTCACACTTAATCAAATAAACAAGCCATTCGCCCTTTTATTTGCGATCAAACATACATAAGTCAAATTTTAAAATCCGAGAAAAATCGTTTTAGAAATTTTCTTAGGCCTAAATCGCGGTGCTAAACGAGATCGTAACACCGGGGTGTTACACACCTCCTTCTGAGCGGCCTACCGGGCCACGCCCTCTGAACCCTTGGGGAGGTGCGGCAGGGACTTGTAGTTTTCAAGCCCCTACGGAACGCGTGGCTCCCAATAAAAAAAATAGGAAAATCAGAGGAAGAAGTGCGGACTAAAGAGAAGGGAGCATACCAGGCTGGACACGATCGAGGAGTTGAAAGGCGTGGGCTTCCCTTCGACCCTCTCTTTAGGATTCAGCTGCAGCACCCGGCCAAGGCGACTCGAGACCTCATCGTCCGGTAGATCCTCCAATGACGCACGGTCCATGTCCGACGGGCCGCTATACAACCACATTAGTCGCGTCCTCTCCACCAACGACGCGACCCGGCGATGGTACAGGGTGTGGAACACCCACACCCCATTAAGGCCATGCTTCACGAGCTTTCAAAGCTCCTCCTCGATGACCCTCACCTTATGCTTCTCTGTACGGGCACAACCCCACAACTAGCTATCCCACTTCTCTGGCCTCCCACGCGGTGAACACCAGGAACGGCGCCACCGCCGGATTCCTATAATAAAACCACTCTCCATGCCACCCCCAGTTGGAGTCACAGGGGAGGTACGTGGGATACGAGCCTCCCATGCTCGGCTTCCTCTACAGGGCAAAACCCCCCACCAATGCGATCTCGGCCGAGTTCCCCACCGTCAAGGCCCTCCCAGAGAAGAGCCACCGGAAGAAATCCGCGTGTGGCTCCATCCCGAGGAAAGCCTCGTAGACGGTAACGAAATTGGCAATGTGCAGCACCCCATCGGATTAACGTGCTATAGCTCTAGACCCCACTCATTGAGGAGCCCACGCAGGAACCAGTGCATGGGGTACCCTAACCCATGCTCATGGAAGGTGAGAAACGAAACCACCTCGTCGGGCCGGGGTTGCGGGAACCCTCTAGTGCGCCATCTCCTTCGGTGGCAGAAGGCCTTCAACACCGACTCCATCATGGTGGATAACTTCCAGTCTGACATTTCGCTCTAGGATCGCAGAAGGATCGGTGAGTTCTTCCTTCTTCTCCCTCGCTCTCTCCCCTTTCTTTCCTAGAAACCACCGCAGCTCTCGAGAACACTCACCACAAGAAGGAAGAGGAAAGACGATGACAGATGAGGAACAGGCAAAAGGACGGGTCGAAAACCCTTTCCCCTCTCCTACTTAAGGAAAAGGGAACAATAGTTAGGGAAGGGCGCGCTGATCAGGAGAAGGCAAAGCGACGAAGCGAGGAACTCTCTCTCTCTCTCTTTCCCATTTAATGCAGATGAGACGCACCCTGACCGATGAGGCGTGCCCTGCCCGATGGAAAGACTCCTGATCAGATGGGATGGGGCATGGGCATGGCCCACCACTACCGCATGACCAACCACTACCGCACGCTAGGCACAGGAACCAAAGCGCCACCATACGCGGGTGGCCCCCTGCTTCCCCAGGCCAGACCTGGAAAGACCCAAAGCGAGATCTTCGTCGAGAAAAATCATCGGGCCCCCTGAGTTGATCGAATCACTCAGGATTGACACCGAGAGATAGGTAAGGAGCAAATGGATGCCCCATATAGGCCACGCCGACTCTGTCACGAACGACGAGCATGGGTCCTGGTCAAACATTTCCAACTGAAGCTCTCTGAACCCCGTCACTCAAGCCATCAAGGTGAGCACTACCAACCCCCTCTATTTCCTTACAATCATTTCATACATCCATATGCACATTCATTCCATACGCCCGAACCTCCCGGATGATTCAGGCCCTGAACCGCCCGGGGGCTCGGGAACTAAGCATTGCACGTGTAGCAAAATGCATCACAACATTCCGTGTTGCATCACGAAGCGGTGGTTGCCTCATTTTACATGAGCAACCAATAGAGCTAGGGGAGAAAAACATAGATGAGCTCCATGTGGCCCTCACCCAATTTGGTAGACCGGGTCATCTCAACCTTCTCATTTGATCCTGAACCTCTCGCTAAACCCATAGAAGCTCCATCGAGGGGAGGCCGTTAGGCCACCCGGGTCGGTCTTCGAAATGACCCAGACATCTACCGGGTTGTAGGTAAAGGAGTAGTGGAATGTCACAAGAGGGCTATGTCGACCCCGTCACGAACGACGGACCCAGATTCCACTCGATCACACCTGTTAGCGAACTTACCGAGCGCGTCACTCGAGCCCGAGAGATCGGGACAAGCAACAAAACTCAACCCCTCCGGTTGTGAGGAACCGAGGATTGGGTAACACACACAACTCACACCAACCCCTACTAAGGCCCAACAGGGCTCGGGGGCTTAAGACAAAAAGCCTAGGACTGCGACCCTAAACTCGCCCCTTCTGACTGCGTTCCAAAAACCTAGGTTTGTGACCCCGATCTTGCCCCATCCGGCTACGCTTCCGACTGTGCTCTAAAAACCTAGGTTTGCAACCCTGATCTCACCCCATCTGGCTATGCTTTTGACTATGCTCCAAAAACCTAGGTTTGTGACCCCGATCTCGCCCTATCCGGCTACGCTTTCGACTGTGCTCTAAAAACCTAGGTTTGTGACCCTGATCTCGCCCCATCCGGCTACGCTTCTGACTGCGCTTCAAAAACCTAGGTTTGCGACCCCGATCTCGCCCCATCCGGCTACGCTTCTGACTACGCTCCAAAAACCTAGGTCTGCGACCCCAATCTTGCCCCACGACTCTGACTCACCCGATCCCATGGCATGCATCGACGCCAGGATCAGTGAGCTCTATCTCATCCAAGACTAACTCCCTCGCTTGAACCCACGACGCGCATTGATGCTAGGATCAGTGAGCTCTGTCTTGTCCAAGACTGACTCCCTTGCTCGATTCCACGGCACGCATCAACGCTAGGATCAGTGAGCTCTGTCTCGTCCAAGACTGACTCCCTCGCTCGATCCCACGACGTGCATCGATGCTAAGATCAGTGAGCTCTGTCTCGTCCAAATCCCTTGATTGACTCCCTCGCTCAATCCCACAGCATGCATCGATGCTAGGATCAGTGATCCCTGTCTCATCCAAAACTAACTGCTGCACCCGATCCCACGACACGCATCGACGTTAGGATCAGTGAGCCCTATCTCGTCCAAAACTAACTGCCCTACCCAATCCCATAGCACGCATCGACACCAGGATCAGTGAGCTCTATCTCATCCAAATCTAACTGCCTCACCAGATCCCATGCTGCGCATCAACGCCAGGATCAGTGAGCTCTGTCTTATCCAAATCTAACTGCATCACCTGATCCCACGGTGCGCATCGATGCCAAGATCAGTGAGCTCTGTCTCGTCCAAAACCCTTGACCAACTCCCTCGCTCGATCCATGGCGCGCACCGATGCCAGGATCCATGAGCTCCCTCTCACCCAATCTCTCAAAACGACTAAAAACCGCCTCGGCTGCACAACGACGCCTTGGTCGACAAAACTCCATCTCAAACGAAAAAACTACCCCACTAACAACACAGGAAACCCCCTAGACGGTTCTACCCGAACCGCCTAGGGGCTCAGGGGCTACACCCACGGGTGTGCTCGCGTGCACCCACCAGCAAGACAAAAATCACTCGGACAATTCTACCCGAATCACCTAGGGGCTCCTGTCGGGTTCATAAAACCCAGGGTCCCTCGGGGATCGGCTCCCACGCCAAGGCTTGGCCCAAGAGTCCAAAATGATAGGCTAGAAGGGTGGCCCAGTCATCGACCAGAAGGTCTGGCCAAAGAGGAACAGTGCCCGCTCATCGGCTACGTCGACCCACCTCTCCGACCGGAGCGTTCGCTTCGGTTCCAGCCACCTCCGGATGGCCTCTCTGATCGGAAGGTCTGGCCCAAAACACTACTTCCGACTCTGACCCTGTGTCTCTGACCTAGGTTCACAGGAACCTTGCTCATCGCTCTTCTCCAACCCGTGCACTCAGAATCGACCGGAGCCATCCGACCGGGGACGCCCGCTCGGTAGGAACCAAGAGACGTGCGGAGAAAAGCAAGGCAAGGCTCACAAGTCAAAACCACTGTACTAGGGACCATACCCTACACGAAACACTACTCTGCAGCCACCCTAACACAAATAGTATTGTAGGCGCTGACATCTCCCTCTACAGTATTGTAGGCATCACTAAAACTCTCATACGGTAAGGCCCCCCAAGTACCTCTACGCATCGATAGCGGTATGGGCGTCGGGATTTACTGTACCGGGTGAACATAGTGAGACTCCTCACATGCCTCTAGGTATCAAACAGTATTTGCAGGTACCGACGTCTACCATCCCTAAAAAAAGGCAGCACGACCTCCCGCATGCATCTGACATTCTACAGTGACATCAACAGTGTTGTAGGCGCCTACCATTATCTTGTACATGCCAGCGTGGGCAACAAGGCTTGGTAGGCGTGGGCAACAAGGCTCGGTAGCATATGTACCCTCACCCTCTCACTTGTAAAGCCATCCCCTTTATCTATAAAAGGGGACGCGCCCCCTCCAACAAAAAGGAGAGCCCTTCTTGAAGATAACAAGCACCGATCAAGTTCACTAGCTCACGACCACAGAACCGCCAGGTTCGGACTCCAAGCACACATTTGAACACTTACTCATAGCGTAGCTCCCATCTCTCCCGGCCCTTCCGACCAGAGCCGACCGGACCTCCTGTACACCCCTTCTTCCTCCTTCTCATTTGTAACCCCACTGTAAACTTCGAGCACCTGGGCTCAGGAATAAAGTCACTAACCGACCCAAACTGGACATAGGGTACATTTCTTGAACCAGTATAAATCATGTGTCATTGAGTGCTATGCCACCTCCGATCACAACGTACGGCAAAACTACAAATATTCACTAGTTGGTCACTTTCTGCACCGACAGGTCCTGTTCAGCTAGCTGGAAAAACGGCTGATGCTGATCCTAATTGTTATGAGAGAAAAACATTGTTATTTCGTTGAAATGGTACTACTGATAAGTTGAAGCGAACAGGGCCCATGGTTGGTTGTGTTCAGTTAATTGGATGAAGTTGGATGGGAGATGATCACGGTCCAGCTTTTGAAGTTGTTTGTTGGTTCATGGGCAGTGTAGACGGCATGAATCATGCCTAGAGAATATTTTGCGAGATACTGGATGAGCATATACAAAAAAAAATGATTGGACAAGGCTATACCTTTGCTAACCTTTATCATTAGTTATTGATTAGTGACAATTAGTCCAATTTATAGTTAGTAGTAATTACTATGCAAGATTAGCGTCGATATTAGTGTTGATTATGGATCAATAGTTTATTTATTGTTAATTAGTGTTGATTAGATCAAGACTAATAAAAATAAATGAATTCTCGTCCCATCCACCGCCGCATCCATGATCCATCACCCAAACAAAAAAAAATCTAGCTTATTCCATCCTGACAACCAAACACTTAATATAGATGGTCTCACACCTCGTTCCATTTAACTTTATCCTCCAAAAGCTCAACCAAACCAACTAGCATAAGATTGTGTCAATTTCATTTATACTACAGATCAGAGAAAAAGGTCGATCTATCATATATCTTCTTAATTAAATGTCATAGCTATGTAATTGTTTTTTCCCTTAAGCCATCACTTGGAATTATCGAGCAGCTATTTACTCCCATGCATGTGTATCAGTGTCAATCCATATGTATTAGAGTGTTTGATGTAGAATTTAAATATGGATTGAGGTGAATACATAGATATCCAAACAAGACTTTATATATTGACCGGTAAGAAGTATGAACAAAGATACATGAGGTTCTTGTGCGCAAGGACGGGTGATCTTGCATGGTTGTCGCTAGATCGATGGATTGACCATTGCACGGCTCGACGATCATCTGTGATTAGTGCCGACTGCCGAGAATTTTTATTTTATTTTTAACACTTTTTGTAAACTAATTTTAAATCTAACGTTGTTGTTTTTTCAAAACTAACACTTTTGGCCGCGCCTATTACCATGGCGCGGCGGAAAGCCTGTGCCGCGCCATGCATGGTGGCACTGCGGGTGGCTGACGTGGCGACGACCACAAATGCAGACCGGTGACATGGCAGGGCCGCGCCATGGAGCATGGCGCGGTAGTACCTGGACGTAGACAGAAGATCGGTTGCTGTCGGTGAGGATCGACAGCGACGCGACCATGGACCCCGTGAAATTTTTTAACACTTTTTGTAAACTAATTTTAAATCTAACACTATTTTTTTTAAAACTAACACTTTTTTACCCCTCGCCGGTGGGCTCCGACCAGGTGCTCTAGTCCGACATGAGGTCGCGCAGCACGGTCGACTACTGCTCATCTAACGAGGGTGCCTTCTTCAGCGATTTCGTGGCGGCGATGACCAAGCTCGGGAGGATCGGGGTCAAGACGTCGAGATACGCCGGGACTACCGGTTCCCAAATTAGTTGCTACTTAATCTCACCGGTAGTGCTGCCGCGACGTATTGAAACGAATATGAAGCAAATAAATGAAGTCCGTGCGCAAGTTGATAAGCTGCCACATAACATTTTCATTGGTTTGACATAAGTTTGACATAACATAACCAACTAAGCCTGCAAGTTTCGGACGCCAATATTCGTTCGACCTAACAAACTAAGACCTAGGAGTGTAAGGATCCCTCGAACGCCTCTGTCTCTTCGGATTTGTTGGCAACCCATTAGGAGTGTAGCCAACGTCGGTGTGGTTGCGTTGCCGGTACGTACGGCTCGTACCCTACAAGTATATGATATGCATGATTACTTATAATCTTTATGATCGTTAGTTCATAGAGCCTACGTATTTAAAGAAACTACCTTTGTTAGTATATGTGAGGCTTCTTGGGTACCAAGCGGGGCACCACCTAGCTGAGACATGTCGATCTCATCCTGCGGCCAATTGTCCCACTGGTCATGCTGTCTGCGAAAGCCCGGGGGGTCGTCGTTGTCCTCGGTTGCAGGATCCTTCCTAGCGCTATGATGTGGTGGTGTACGCACTGCGGAAGTGGCACCTATCACCGGCTGAGAAGAGCCAGCCGGTGTCCTCAAAAAGGCTGAAGACCTACCACCCGACCGCGTCGGGAGTGGCGGTTCCACCCAAGGAGTGTCCATGCAGCTCAGCTTCTGAGCTAGCTTCCTGCAGCTCTTCTTCACCTTCTACATAAATAGACGTTAAAGTTGGTACATTTTCCAAATGCATATACACTAAAAAAATATTTTCGAAACGGACAAGTTTATGTTTACCTCCACAAAAGCCTCGAGAACGCCTGTCCCCTGCCCTCTAGACTCATGAAGCTGGAACGCTGCTTCATTGGACATCCTTGACAATTGTGTCGCCTGGGTATAGAAACGTGGTTGGATAATTTTAGTACACATACTTGTCTGACTCATCCCTAGTGACAGGACTCAGATAGTACTCGAGCTTCGGAGCATCCCAAGGACACCAATGCATCTGAACATTTCGTAATTGAGTTAGGTTTGTGATATAGTGTACATCGAACAAGACACATGCATGATAGTAAAGAGAGCGTAACCTAGTGCTGTGTCAGGACATCGAGACCGTTCGTGTACTCCCTATACTTATGCCTCGTATTTCCTCTAACTAACTCTACTTCCGTCTAGATATATAGAGCTGTAGGGAGTGTATCATGCCCGTTTCATTGCTGCATTGAACACGATAATGAATTAGCCATTAATAATTTCATTATATGTAACTGCCTCGAAGAATATAGTGAATCGAAGTACTTACTGGTAAACCGGTATTAAGGGGCCTCCCAACGGGCCGTCGTTCCCAACACCAAACCTGGAGTAGGTAGGAGCAACCTCCAAGGTTCGCATACCCTGAGGTGCGACGGCAGGCAACACATAGCTGCTGATATGTCCATGCTAGGACTACGTTGCCCCAGCTGTACTCCGCTATGTTCTCCCACGGCTGGCGTAGTATGTCAAGGAAGATCCAGCTGATGGTGTTGCCCGAGGCATCTGGGAAGAGGAAAGCACCGAGGAAGTGCTAGAGCCACACTCTAGCGAACCTGTCGATCTAAGCCTCCTCAACCTGTGGGTCCAAGTAATCAAAGCGCTCTGTGATCCAGGACGACGAAACACCAGAACTTTTCCTGAAATTCATCAAAGAAAATAAGATCCGATGGCTGCAGGAAAGCAATGCTAGTATTAAATAGGCTTGAATTGCTCACTTATTTTTCTTTGAAACATCGTCGTCCAGTGGAAGAAAGCCAGTGAACTGAGCCACCAGCTCCCTCCAGTGATCGTTGTCAACTATACCCGTCACTGGAAGTCCTTCCAACCGAAGGCCAAAGATAGCCTTCACGTCCTGCATGGTCAAGGTCATCCCGCCGCAAGGTAGGTGAAATGTTTGGGTCTCAAGCCTCCACCTATTATAAGAATATAACGATTGTTAGTTGACTCAAATTTGTTATAAGAATGTTTATGTAAAAAAAAGACACTCGCACCTGTCTACAGCTGCACTAAGTAGTGCTGGGTCAAGGAGCGAAAGACCATGGTTGACAACACAAACAAGCTCGAGGAAGTCGGCACGCCGTATATACGACGCGTAACGCTCGTCCCACTAGTGCGCCGTGGTGTGCGTGCGGGGCCTCAAAGGAGGCAAGGCCACCTCTGCGTCGGAATTACTCAAGATGTGTGCTCGGTGCTGGTTATCGTACTCCACCTCAAGAATGGGATACAATGAGTGTTGCGTGGGAGGGGCCATACTGTTACAAATTGATAAACAAAAGGTTAGAGTATTCAAATTAACAATATTCAAATTAACATTATGTAGCATTGCAAAATTTGAACTACTTGTTATGCAATACGAACACAATATGAAAGCACATGTATATATTCAAAGTAACATTAACAAACATATTAAACAACTTCACTAAGAAAATAAGCATTTGACAAAACTTCATCAAGTCATCCAAATCGACGTATCACGCACTACTAAGTACCGACACTTGAAAACTAGTATCTATACCTAAAATCCCTAACTAAATAACTAACTATAAACTAAATAATAAATACATAATCAATCCCTAAACCCAAAATCCTAACTAACAGTAACCTAAACCCTAACTACCTAACCAAATCTTAACTATACTACAACACACAACCTCAAACCTAAAAACTACCTACCTGAACAAACAAATTCACTAACCTAACTATCTTAAATCACTAACCCTAACTATCCCAAATCACTAACAATCCTAAATCAATAACAATCATAAAACCCTAACTATCCTAAATCACTAACCTAACTATCCTAAATCACTAACTATCCTAAATCAATAATAATCATAATAACATGAAATCGAGAGGGAAGTACCTTGATATGAGCGGGCAGCCGTGACGCGCCGGCGTTCGTGGCGCGGCGGGAGTGGGCGGGCGCGTGCGGGCGCTGGCGGCGGGGCGCTGCGCGGCGTGCGGGCGGGCGGGCTGGCGGGCGGGCAGGCGGGCGGGCTCGCTCGCTCACGATATTTATCTGGCCCTGTCGCGCCATTCTCCGTGCGCGCGGCACTGCCGTGCCAAGATCGGTGGCGCGGCAGGCCCTGCCACGTCACCGGTCAGCATTTATGGTCGTCGCCACGTCAGCCACCCGTCGTGCCACCGTGCATGGCGCGGCACAGACTTTTCGCCGCGCCATAGCAATAGGCGCGGCCAAAAGTGTTAGTTTTGAAGAAAAAAAACAGTGTTAGATTTAAAATTTGTTTACAAAGTGTTAAAAAAATTCACTGCCGAGACCCCAAAATTAGGTGGAGTCCGTTCCACCGCGAGCTGGACTCGGTGGAGTGTCTAGATTAGAGAGTGACAGTCCTGTCCAGGTAGTTGCTCTAAAAGACAGTTTTGAAGCTTACATTACATGCATGTCGTAGCTAATGATAATCCTCGGTGCAGCAGACACTGCAGCTAGTACAGTGTACAGCACAACAGTAATCATGTTTCCTGATGAGACAACTGAACCGAACCGAAAGAGTGGACGTCATCTGATCATCTCTGTGTTTGGATTGTATCAATGCTAGACAGTATGAGCGCCTGGGTGATGGTCAGTACCAGCGGAGCTACGTCTACGTACGCTAATCAGCCCATCAGTACCGGCCGATTATTGGAATCCTCAATCCTGGGCATCAGGCCGAAATAAGTAGCCACCCCATATGGACGCCGTCGCCGCCGGCGCCACAATAAAGAGCAGCGTAGAGCCGTAGAGTGGTTGGAAACTAGGCCGCGCGACCGTGACTGCCACCTCCCAATCAATAGCCACGGAAGCGGAAGGGGAGCGCGGCCAGGCCGGGGCCCCGGTCGATGCGGATCCGTCGCCGTCGAACGGTAAGTAGCCAACAACACGCCGACGACGACTCACCTACACGTCCACTAACACGCACGGAATCACGGATCATCCAACGCCGATCCGATCGATCGACCCAGCTCGATCGCACGGCCAACGAACGCCGCTGGCAAAGTGTGGCAGCGTAATGAACGCATGTCGCCTAGCCCGGGAGCGGGAGTGAGGCGTGCCAAGAGGCGGCCGGGCACGAATTAAACGCACCGCCTTTTCCCGCCCCGGCCGCCCGCTCGATCGCTCTCGCTCCACGCCTGACGCCTCCACCGGTCGCGTCATCGTGCTCCCGCTCGTCCGCTCGGCCTATATATGTAAGCCCGGGCGCGGCGTCACCCGGCAGTGTCACACTCACACCACGAAAGCTACAGCAAGTCAGCAACCTACGATCGGTAGATCGATCGACTAGCGATAGTCGCCAGCAGGTAGCTAGCACTAGCAGCAGCAGCAGCAGCCAGCAGATCGTCAGCATGGCCAGGTCGTCGTCAGTTCTGGTCGTCGTCCTCGTGGTTCTGGCCGCAGCAGTGGCGTGCTCCGCGACGCGCCCCGTCCCCACGCAGCAGCAGGCCGTGTCGGCGGCGGCGGAGGACGTGAAGCGGCCGGACACGCTGCACGAGGGGACGGTGCTGATCCCGGGGCTGGGGCGCTACGAGATCGGCAGCCACTACATCCCGGATATCGGCGGGCTGGACCACAGCATCCCCGCCGCCGTCCACGGGCAGTTCATGCCCGGCGCCGACGACACCTGGGTGCCCAACCCCGGCTTCGAGGTCCCCAACCCCTCCCTCCCCGGCGCGGCCACTCCCTGAACACGTACCCCCCCACGCGCCGGCGAAGGTGGCTCTAGTAGCTCGATCAGTCGTCTCGTCTCGCGCCGCCCTTTGAATAATACTCTGCTACGTATAGCTAGCCGTGCTTGCCTTGCTGCATCCACGCATGGATTTGTGTGGTCCGTCCCATGACTCTCTGCAGTTTGTGCTCCAGTGAAGTGTGCACGCGCGATGCGTAGGAAGCATCAGATCTTTGGCCCAGCTGGTCTTGGGAGTACTTATTATTAGCAGCTTGTTTCACGGTCACTATTATTATTATTACAAATAAAGTTTGCTGGATGTAGTTATCATTATCTATCGCTGTCAACTGTGCATTGCCATGCTTCTTTAACGTGAAACAGTGTATGCGGTGCACCAAAACCATATGGGTAGCAGCAGCACGCCTGAAGTTCAGGTAAGCAGCACTGTAAACTGTACTCCTTTTAATTTGGGGACGAAGGACGTGCCCTGTACTCATCTCCGTCCTGTTCTGGCCTTCTGGTGGCCTTAATTTTCTTCAGCTTTAATTAATTTCTTTGTGTGACAAAAGGGGTTGGATGAATAAAGAGCGAGCGGAGGGGATTGGATCAGATACGAGAGGTAGATGTACCTGCCGATCCACCGGATGGACCACCTGTCGGGTGAGCAAAAAAAGATGGGTGCGCCACTGCGGCCATGCCTGTTCTAGTCCGACACCGTCCAGCCGAATTAATTACCACTAACGCTAAGATTTTCGTCCAAAGCATGACTATGAAGATCATGTAGCTCATACATGTTGGATCATATGGGTACCTATGTAACTACTAACTAGACCGGTGCCATAATGTACTCCCTCTCCATTCCTAAATAAATAAATTTCTAAAATTATCTTTTTTTAATGTTTACCCGAATTTATAAAATAGAACATAAATATTTATGACACCAAATGATCATATTGTACAAAATATATTGTGGTGTATCTAATGATACCAATTTAGTGTCATAAATATTGACACTCTTTTCTATAAATTTATGATTTAGTCAAACTTATTTTTTTTACTTAAGACAGCTATAGAAATTGATTTATCCAGGGCAGATGAAGTGAAAATTTTGGTTCCATAGCTGTTCATAAATATGTTGCAAACACATGGATGGATTGCTTCAAGATACATGGGCACTGGGGATGCTGCAGCCCAATAGCACCTGTCCCGGATTGCAAATTGAGCCTAGCTCAGCAAGTGAAACCTATCCACCATGTCAAAGACCCCGTTCGCTGGTCCGAAACTTGGCTGGAAAACACTGTTTCGTCTGAATTGGTGTGAGAGAAAAATACTGTTCCGGCTGAAAAAAGAAGCCGAACAAGCCGAATATGGGGTAAGCCAAACATGACCTTCTTTAGAATTTAACGATGTGTTTTTAATGTTAGGAGACATGGTACTATGATCACTTGATCATTTCGTTAACTTTTTATATCCAGCATGATCGAGCAACATGCACTGCAATTTGCATGCTGCGCAAAGAAAACTGATCCGAGATAGGCGGCCTAAGCACCGGTGTCATGTGCAGCCCACGAATAGGTGATAGGTCGTTGCTAATTGGGCTCTTGTTTGTAGCTACACTATTATCTATTCATACGGCCATCCATTGCTAATTGGGCTCTTTGTTGCGGCTATAGTATTATCTACACCCTTTTTTTTGTGACTGTATTATCTACAGCTTCGGTCCTATCCTACCCATTTTCACACTTTGAAAACGCTCCGTTTAATGGAACTTGTTTTCTGCTAAATTCTGCCACTCCTTCATCAAAAGAAAATAACGCAGATACTGAGAATCAGGTGATGGAGCGACATGGCTCTTATATGCTCTATCTATTCCTAGAATCAATGTTTTTCATCATAGACCAAAAATCAAAAGGTTTATTGGCCCTAATGTCGGTACACGAGTTAATGTTCCCTGCATGGGCCAGCTATGAACGAATAGTATACCACGTGGACCCGTGGGCCGCGGCACGAGCCGTTCCACCTACCCGCAACGAACCGAGCGATTTCCCCGTCCCGCATCCAAACGCCCCCCCTTCCCCTGCCCCGACGCAACTGGCAGCCTAGCAGCGACCAGCGACTCCCCCACTCGCCGGCCACCAGTAGTTCCTTGCTTCCCCATCCACACACACACACCGCCGCACACCAACCCCCCCACGCCAACGTCCGGGACCAAACTCTGATCTCCACCATGCAGGCGGAGGGGGACGCGCCGGCGCCGGCCGTCCACTTCTGGGGCGAGCACCCGGCCACGGAGGCGGAGTTCTACGCGGCGCACGGCGCGGAGGGCGAGCCCTCCTACTTCAGCACGCCCGAGGCGGGCGCCCGGCGGCTCTTCACGCGCGCGTGGAGGCCCCGCGCGCCCGAGCGGCCCAGGGCGCTCGTCTTCATGGTCCACGGCTACGGCAACGACGTCAGCTGGACGTTTCAGTCCACGGCGGTCTTCCTCGCGCGGTCCGGGTTCGCCTGCTTCGCGGCCGACCTCCCGGGCCACGGCCGCTCCCACGGCCTCCGCGCCTTCGTGCCCGACCTCGACGCCGCCGTCGCCGACCTCCTCGCCTTCTTCCGCGCCGTCAAGGCGAGGGAGGAGCACGCGGGCCTGCCCTGCTTCCTCTTCGGGGAGTCCATGGGCGGGGCCATCTGCTTGCTCATCCACCTCCGCACGCGGCCGGAGGAGTGGGCGGGGGCGGTCCTCGTCGCGCCCATGTGCAGGATCTCCGACCGGATCCGCCCGCCGTGGCCGCTGCCGGAAATTCTCACCTTCGTCGCGCGGTTCGCGCCCACGGCCGCCATCGTTCCCACCGCCGACCTCATCGAGAAGTCCGTCAAGGTGCCCGCCAAGCGCATCATTGCAGCGCGCAACCCTGTGCGCTACAACGGCCGCCCCAGGCTCGGCACCGTCGTCGAGCTGTTGCGTGCCACCGACGAGCTGGCCAAGCGCCTCGGCGAGGTCAGCATCCCGTTCCTTGTCGTGCACGGCAGCGCCGACGAGGTTACCGACCCGGAAGTCAGCCGCGCCCTGTACGCCGCCGCCGCCAGCAAGGACAAGACTATCAAGATATACGACGGGATGCTCCACTCCTTGCTATTTGGGGAACCGGACGAGAACATCGAGCGTGTCCGTGGCGACATCCTGGCCTGGCTCAACGAGAGATGCACACCGCCGGCAACTCCCTGGCACCGTGACATACCTGTCGAATAAGCATTCCAGGCTGTTCAGAATCCGATGTATCGATTACACAAGAAAAATGGTTCCATGTACAACGATTCTTATATATGCTATATATACTCCGTATTTGACTATAAACTGTCTGGTCAAGTTTAGTGGCTTGGATATACAAAATGTTGGTTGCCTGATCAGTGTAAAAGAATGCTGCAAATACTTGGGGTCGATAATATCAGCTCTCTTCGGGGGCTATCGATGGCAGCACAAGGCGTTCTCTGCCCTGTACAAGCTTGGCAGAACGAATTTTATCTCCGGTCTTAATCTGGGACAGAACATCTCTTCCATCCGTGGTATACCTGCAATTGTTTGGATATAAGCATAAAATTTCTTACAGCGTCCTTATTCACAATGGAATAGATCAATTTTGCTACTCAATGTTCACGTAATGAAATCAGTCACGACTTACCCGAAAACTGAAAATTGTCCCTCATCAAACGATATTCCTCCTAAGCCAGACTACAGAAAAGAAAGAGAAACATATTAACTCACATATCTATACACAATTCATGCTTCTACAGATTATTACAGGCTGGAGAAGCGACTTGTTACTTATTATATTAGTAGACTGGGCATTCAAACCCTTTGTATGACCTGGCAGAGTCTGATCTGTTATCTGAATACCTATATTCAGCTTTATGTTTAAAGAAAAGCAAATATGGTTTAAAGTAGGTACACTATTCAACAAAGTACACTCAAATTTGATCTTTAAATTGGATTGTAAAAATATATAATTCTGGCCATTTTGTTACTCACGTTTCTCTTGTCATAAAGATAGAAAAAGAACTGTGTTGGTGAGGAGTATTCATCTGAATCCACACTATGTGCCATGGCAACAGCACCATAGACCGACATCGGCAGGACTGGCAATTCTCCATCCTAGAATAGATGAAGCAAAAGAAATGAATTACAGCAGAGGAGACCTTCACCTAAAGAACAGAGATATATGCTTAAACTTCCATCGCCACTAAACCAGTCTAGGAGAGTGACTGACCTGAATGCTTAGTGGAGTTCTGTACAATGGTTCGAATTGTCCTGCTGGCTTGACCTCTAATGGAACAGTATACCCGTTTTTTCCAGTCTCATTATCAGCAATAATTGCCTGGCTTGCACATTTAAGTGTTACCCCGTCATATGCCCCATCCAAGACCTGAAGGAAGGTTGCTACATTGAATGAGAACTGGTAATAAGAACAAAGAACTCGTAAAGTAAAACTTCAAGAATTGTAAATACGTTACAGTAAGATTCTGGAAAACCCCTCTTCAATAAAGATATTTTTTTGTTCACACCCGCCGTTCTTTTACCTGTTGTTTTGGACATCGTCTTTAATACACGTCTTTTGTTTATTTTTTCTAAACATTTGCTACTAAAAGCTACTGAAGAGATCTTCATATGCTAATATCATTTTTGCTTGACAAACTTAGTACTTTTGTGTTTTATAGTGGTCAAAGTAAGTACCATTATTGTTCCAAGAAAGGAGTGAGAATAAAAGTTTACAATTTGGGAATTTCCCCAAAACAACCAGGAGCAAACAATAAGATGGGGTCAGAGTCAAGCTACCTTACCAATTTTGCAAAGTTTCCAGCAGTCAGTGGGGCAGAGTACCCATCAATAATGACCTACATTAGTAAACAACCAGCACCCATCATAATTCTCCAGATGGCATGACAAATTGTAGCAGCAACTACTATGTCTATAGGTCTTATAATTAACGCATCAGAAGAGTGAAGTTTATGCACAACTATTAGATCCATTACAACACTTACAAAAGTACAACAGATTATTCTCAGAACAAACGGTGTGGGGAAAAAATGCTAGAAAAGTTTTGAGTAAAAACTGCAGATTAATAGCTTTCCATGGACTACAACTTTGTGATGCCACTGTTATCTACCTGAATCGTAGCAACACTTTTCGGTTCACCGCCACCAGTTGGAAAGAATGTTGAACCATCACCTTTTTCAACTGTGAATTCAACAACTCCTCTTCCTGTTAGCCTATTAATAGCAAGCTGTTTAAACTAAATTTCATAAAAAATCGTTTGTCAGACATTGTAGAACTGCATGCTCAATTTACGCAAACACCCCCAGAAGCTGAACATTTCAATTGACATTAGATCCTACATCTACATTTTTTGCGAAACATGTTGTGCAGTTTATTCTTAATGTACTCAAAATTAACTGTGATAAGGATTTAACACTGATACTGAGAAATTCAAAAGGAACGATGTTGTCACCCATTCTACCAACCACTAACTGAACTTCAACCATTTCAAATCCTATATGACGGCAACAAAATTTTTAGCAACTCACAGACAATCTATGTTCAATGGACATGGTTATAAAATAACTAGCAAGTGTTTTGCACTAGCAGACTTGATATCAGAACAGTGTGAAAATAGTGGTAAATTGATGTTGTTATTATCATTGAACACTGCAATATAGAATTAGATGAGGTTTTGCAACGCACGTGTAGATTTCAAATTAAATTTCTATAGGGCAGCCTCGATCCCTTATCACTAACATCAAGCAGCTCAAGCAGTTGGTATTCTCATGCTTAACCCCTGCACTGAACATATGTATATAACTATGCCCTGCATGATCGAATTCCATATCAACTACATTCAGCAAAGTTATGATCCAGAACCTGTGCTAGTTTAGTTGGAAAAAGAAAAACAATTATGAAAAAAAAATTGCAAGCATGACAGAAATAGAATTTAGAGCTTAAGAGAAAATCAAGAAAGTGTCACCTTGGATATTCTAAGTACTGTTGGGGCAGGAGAAAGGACAGACCAGGAGCCTATTCAAAGGGGGGAAATAACGTTTCAAGTAATCAGAATGGTCACTGGAACCGAATTCCTTATTCTAAGCAATGTCTAAATTCTATCAAACAGTCTATGGGTTCACGGAGGTACCTGTAGCAGCTCCAATTCAGCAACAGTATCAAGTGACGAAGCAAGTGCTATAGAAAGTTTGTCAGGGTCATTCTCCTTAATATATTTCAAGAGAGTCTGAAAACCACCCTGCAGATGATGTGAAATAGCTTAGATCATGCAACAAGAATAAAGATCATGGCTAAATACAGGTAAAAAAAATGGGTTCATGTTTGTTCCGTGAACTACATTTTGCACCCTTAGCATTTTTTAGTTACCTTCTCTTCGAGTAGTGAAGTATATAGCTTGGCACCCTCCTCCTTATGCTCTGCAGGAATGCTTCCCAGGATCGCCTCCTTGTTGTCCATTGCTATCTGCACAAGAGCACAGAGTGGTATATGTATGAAGTGCAATCCTATCAAGTGGAACTGGCAAGTGCACTGCAAAAGGCCAATGCCCAGATCAAGCATGTGCCATCAGTCTGGATAGCTCCAGGAATTAGTTACTCTGAACTCTGAAGAGCAACCAGGAAAAAAATAATAACATGCCATGGAGACAGACAATTTACTTTCATGGACTTCTTCACATCGCTCTCCATGGAACCGTATGGCTTCCTCTGTGGTATCCTCAACAAATAGGAAATATCCTCCAGCGATTCCTGCCAAATGCAGCAATGTAAGGCAACGCCCAGACGGAAGAATCGAATAAGCAAACCTACATGCAAATCCTGAGGAGCAGGTAAACCTGTATAGCCTTCATGTTCGGGTTAGCGGGGATCGCCCTCCTCAGGGCCAGCTCCCCGGTCCTCGGCACCTTCGTGTCAGGTGAGTAAAGCACCGCATTCACCGGCAGCGACACGGAAATCTGGGCTACGATGGCGAGCGCCGCGGCCGCGCCCCTCAGCCACTCCAGAACCCCCTCATCCTACATGAAACCCACCGTGCCAGTAAGGCAACAAACGCTGCAAACTCGAGAGCTATGTGATATGCCCACCTCAGCCACGAAAGAGGGATGGTGCGTCCGGCGGTGAGAGGCGCTGATGACCCGAGCGCGAGCGCCGCGGCGATGGAAGCTAAGCTGCTCGTGGCCACTGTAGCTGGCCGCCACGGGGCCAGGGGCGTGAGACGCAGGTCGGGAGCCGGCGAGCGTCATCGCGGCTACGCACGACGCCATGGACCGGTGTGCGGGGGATTGGAAGGGAATGGTGGCCGTCGCTGCCGTCGCCGTCGAGGCAGTGGTCGCCGTCTATTCCCAGCCAGAAAGCTGCAATCCGGTTCGAACTGGCTAGGCACCTCCAGCTGGGCTTCTCTTGAGCTACGGGCCGGCACGGCCCAAAGTCTCAACGTGGAGGGTTTTGATCACGTTTCGTGAAGCCCAAAATCTCAACGTTGAGGAGGATTTTAATCATGTAATATTCATGGTTTCAAGCTGATATGATTTGGTTTCTCACAACCCAAAGAAAAAATAAGGAGCGCCTGTCTTCAAAACAGCATTATTAGTCCCAAGCGAGAATTTTCAGGAAAAAAACATAGACTACAACATCACATAAAAAAGACAGATTATAATATCACAGGAAAAAAAAAGATTACATCACAGAAAAAAAAAGATTACAATATCATAATTCACAAAACCCCCTTATTGGCGGCACGCCACACGGTACAAATAAATAAGGGATAATTGTCTGTTGGACATCCAAAGTGATGGCCCTTTGCTGGTGGACACCCACTTTGGAGCATTTTGCCAGAAGACGCTCTGGTTCGGTGAAATTATGCCACAGGACACCGCGGACCGGTTGCAGCCGGTTGAGGAGAGAGAACAGCGGTGAAATGACATTCTTGCCCCTGCCGCTTTCTTCTTCCTCTCTCCCTTTCTCTGGTTTTTTCTGTTTCCCGTCCCCGCCACCCTCTCCGCCTCCCGCACCCACCGTCGCTGATGCTCTGGTGGCGGCCATCGTCGTGGAGCTGAGTCAACTAATGTACATCAAGGTGAACACGGATGTGATGCCGTACATGACGCTACTGATGCTGGGCGTGCAGGCGGTCGGATACAGCGTGCCACTGATCACCGGCGCCGAGGCCCTGTTCGCCCGCATCGCCACGGGCTCCGACGACGTCGTCGTGCCGCCGTGGTAGGAGGTGGACAAGAGCAGTCTGTATTGGACCATCGACTGCATCGTCAAGATCCTCATCCTCGCCGTGTTCCTACTGACGCTCCGGCTGGCGCAGAAGGTGGCGGTCGCGCATCCAGCGGCTGACACGGTTGCCGCTGGAGCTCGGCCGCGTGCCGAGCGACCGAAAGGTGCTCGTCTACAGCCTCGGCGTGCACCTGGTGGGCTTCGTGGTGGTCCTGGCGGCGCAATACGTGAACGTGTACAGCCGGCCGGTGCGGGACGACGGGTCGTACATGGACGCGCGCAGGAAGACGCACGCGCTGCGGGAGTGGGCGGTGACGCTGGAGGAGTACATCGGCATGGCGCAGGACTTCTTCCTGCTCCTGCAGGTGATCGGCAACGTGGTGTGGCGGATCAACTGCAGGCCGCTGAAGAAGAGCTACTACGTCGGCATGACGGTGGTGCGGCTGCTGCCGCACCTGTATGACTACATCAAGGCGCTGGCCATCAACCCCTACTTCACCGAGGAGTACGAGTTCGTGAACACGATCTGGACTTCTACTCCCGGTTCGGCGACGTGGCGATCCAGCTCGTGGCCGTCGCTCTAGCTACCGCCGTGTACGTGCAGCAGCGATGGAACTACATAATCATCAGCAAGACCGTGAAGACACAGCAGAAGAAGCTGTAGCACCTCGGGTCTAGGGTGTACAAGCGTCTGCCGTCCATGTCGGCAGAGGTGCGGCCCACCGGAGGCGCGAGGCTGGGGCGCGGCGCCGAAGCGGGCCGCCGGAGGCACAGGCGTCGCGACGGCGTGATGCGTGACGGCGGGTGCGGGAGGCAGAGAGGGTGGCGGGGACAGGAAACAGAAAAAAAGAGAAAGGGAGAGGGGAAGAAAAAACAACAGGGGCAAGAATGTCATTTCACCGCTGTTCTCTCTCCTTAACCGGCTGCAACCGGTCCGCGGTGTCCTGTGGCCTAATTTCACCGAACTAGAGTGTCTTCTGGTAAAATGCTCCAAAGTAGGTGTCCGCCAACAAATAATCATCACTTTAGATGTCCAATAGACAATTATCCCAATAAATAACTGAGCGCGCATCGTCGCTCAAGCAAGTTCCTTGCCTATACCTTGAATACAGTCGCATAGGCAGCTCACGATGTCGCCGTTCGCGTGCTCTTAAGTCTGGCTTGATCCACTTCTTTTTTTATCCGGAACAGTGTTTTTCTCTCATAAATTCTTTCAAATCCCTCCAAAATTCCTTCGAGCAAACGGGGCGATGTCCAAAGGCCCCTGTCATTCATAGTCCATGCTGTGGTTGCAAGGTTCGTCAGTTTCATCGCACTCGCAGGCTTCCACGATGAAATCGCGGTAGTAAGTGGTTTCTCCGCTCCCAAGAGTGTACGTGGCATCACCACGACACTCGTACCTGAAGTAGAGAGTATCGGCAGCGATATCAAAGGCGTCTAGTGGTACAGAAACCGTGCGGTATACAGCAATCGGTTGGACTTATACGGTCGTATACAATCGTGGATTATAAGTTAGAATAGTATTTTTCTTTTACACCAAACTAACTAAACTAGCTAGTAGTAAATAATTCACGATCATTTACGACAAAACGAACAGGCTGATTATACTTATACTTGTTCGAGTGTTTTTTTGATCCGCGCTCACTCGATTTCGTCCTGCACGTCAGATCCACCATGGATGCTCACGCCTGGGCGCGTGAGGGAGTGCAGCGCCCTGCCTGGGCCCACGCGCCGCATCTCTTTAGGCCGTGTTTGTGTGTTCTTAAATATGATTTAATCTATTTTTTTCATTCGAAATAATATTTTTTTTTTACAAATTCTTTAAAATTTATCTAGATTCTTCTAAAATTCGTTGAACGAACGGGACTCCAACCGTTGAAACCATCCGACACACAAGCATCACCCCTGCACCGGTGTTGGAGATCGTGACCCTGTGCCTTAAAAGCAACAACTGCTGAGCCCACCATTCAGCAGAGAGAAAGAGAAGAATGGGCAGGGGTGGCCATTGTTCCTGATATTAGTTGCATATTATATTTTATTAGACCATATTTTGCTACATGTGTATGATGTAAATTCTATGTTTAATTGGTGTAAATTTATTATTTGTAAATGACAATGTCCATTTGGATTACTTGAACACTTCTCTGATCTTTTTTTTGCTCATTTTTGTTTGTCTGTATGATTTATTTTTTCACAACAACTTTTTGATTTATTTGTTTCTCTTTGAAATCTTCAAATTTGGTTTCCATCGAAATTATCTGGTTATTTTTCTGCCTTTTTTATTTGTTGTCGGTATGTTTTATCTGCTTTTTCTTTTGAATTTCTGACAATTTGCATTCCATAGTAATTATCTGGCAATTTTTTGTTATTTTATTATTTGATTCTGCATCGTTAGATTTGGATCCAACGGCTATAGGAATCGAGTGATTAGCTAGGATGTGTCACCCGATTACTTTGTTGTTAGGATTCGAGTGTTTTAAGACGCCGTGACACTCGGGTGAGACATGTCTCGCAAACACCCGACCCTCTGTGTATACAGACCCGCGGTATCAGCCCATGAACACCGCCCGTCCACAGAAACTCTTGGCCGGAATAAGGACGCCGCTGTCCAGATCCACCTTGTACACCGCCCACTTCCTCTTGTAGTCATCTTCATGGGTATCCCATCGCATCATGCGGTGCACCATCATCAAGTCCCCAGCGTTATCCACCAGGTAAAGACTATCATTCGTCATTGCATTCATATGTAATGACCTGCCCCAGTCGATGGCCGTCAGCAGCCTTGGCGTCTCCCCCTCATCTGTGTTGGCGTTCAGAACCTCGACACCCCTGCGGGTGGCACAATATAAGCGACCTGCAGATGGTAAAACTGATTCGAAGCTCCTGTTGTCAACCAAGGTCCAGCCCTCGTCGCCGGGCTTAGCGACAACGAATACTTCGGGCCACTTGAAGCTGACTACCACCGTGGAGGCATCGACAATGCTAGCGCCATGGACCTCAATAGTCTTTCCTAGATGCCCGTCAAGCTGCCACTCCGGTGTCAGCAGTGCGGTCACCGGCGGCAGATCGATGAGCTGGCGTGTGAGCGGGTTAAGCAGGCGGACAACACGAGTGGGCTCGTTGAGCAGCAGGATGAGGCCCTCGGGGGTGAGCGCGAGCAACGCGTGCTCCTCCAGCTCCGGGAGGTCCATCCGGATACACTCGCCGGTGGTGAGGTTAAGGAAGCGGCGGCAGCGGCGGCAGCGGGGGTGGTAGCGGCTATCACCGAAGCAGCGCTGCGATCGCGGATCCGGTGAGCACAGCCGCCACGCGCGGCACGCCGCGCGGAAGCGGACGTAGTCAGCCACGTCTTTTGCTAGGACGAGCTCCGCGATCAGGCCGGCCGGTCCATCTCCAAGGTTCGCCCAGTCCCTTCTTTCGCTGCTACTGAACGGATTAGATTTTTTTTTTTTTTAAAACGTTATTCCAATTGTCCCACATACCTGTCTGGACGCGCGGTGCGCCTGCGTTTCATCCCCCACGAGAGGTTAGCAGACCAGGATGATATCTGGGCGGCTGAGCAGGGGCGAGGTGCATCGAGAAGGGCACTCGGTCGCCGCTTCGATCGACGGGAGGGTATCTGGGCTCGGGATACCGATCGCTTCGCCATGGCTCGACCCGACCGCAGCGGAGTTGGATGGAAGCGGTTGGGAAACGACTTGATGGATGCGGCCTTTCGTGTGTTCGGTTTGTGCCGAATTTTTTATTATTTGCCCCTTTTTTTTTTAAAGTTTCTCATAAATAGATCCCTGGCGGAAAGAATTCTGGAAATGGACCTTTGGCTCGGCGCCACCGTCTCTGGCGCCGAGCTCCTGGGCACGGGGAAATGGCCTGCCAGGGGGCTCGGCGCCAGAGTGACTGGCGTCGAGCCCCCTGCATTTAACCCCAGCCCAACCTTCTTCCCCGAGCGTTCTTCCTCTTCTTTCTCCTCCCTCTCGGGTTTTTCTCTCCCCACTTCACCCTACCTCACAAATCGACATATTGGACCTTGAAAACCTTGATTTGATCCATAGATCTTTGAGAGCAAGGTATACTCGCTCACCTCTTTATTTTTTCGCATCGATTCGGTACATATTAGTCGGATTTTTGAACCTAAGAATCGTCATTACTTATAGTTTCATTGTATCCCTCAATATATGTATTATACAACCGTAGATTGATTCCAAGACGTGGAAAAAGCTATCAAACCAAGCCACATGTAGTTATGTTATGGATTCATTGTTGTGGATGAAATGAGAAACCCTAGGTTTAGGGTATAATGTTAACTGCTTTTGGTTCTTAGAACGAAATTGGTTGTATTGTAGTTATGGTTCTCATTGATATTTTTTGTGATGTTTTTATTTATGTTTGTTAAATTACATCCGTTTTGTTAGATGCAAGAAATGTTTCGGGAGGAGTTTTGGCGAAAACGGGGTCGTCCTCGAGAATTATACCCCGACGCGTCTAGCAAAGATGCCCCCGTTCCTCCTGACCTTCCTGTCCCTAACTGTGACTGTGGTTTGCCGGCTCATGTTTTTCAATCGAAACATCCGAACATAGTCGCGCGTTGCTTCTACATATGTAGTCGGTTTAATGTAAGAAATTATTTGTACTATCATTTTTCTTTATTTGTTTAAGTATGGTACTAATATTTTGTTGGAATCTCGTTGTGTAGTACCATGAGAGGTGCTTTTTCTTTCAGTGGATTGATGGTGCAGACAAGTTTAATCTAGGTACCTCTTTTTCGACGATTGGTTTAGAGGGAGACATCCACGTGAGCGCTTCAAGCGGTGGGTTCCACCCCCCTAACCCTCCGGCAATGACGGCTAAGGAGAAACATCTAGCCGTAATTAGACGACTCAAAGAACCTCCTCTGTGCGATTGCAGAGATCGAGCTGTGATAAACCCAGAGAATACGTTGGAGTTTATGTGTCCAAACAAGCATGAAATAAGTGCAAAGTATATGCGTTAAAATCTTGAGCTATATGTGTTAATGTACTAATGTCTTATTATTTAGGTGTATTCAATGGCGAAGTGTCGTTTCAAGGAGTGGTTGTATGGTCCTAAGAACCAATGGCCGGAAGAACCGCAGATGGTTAAGGAAAAGAAGAAAGAACGGATAATCTACAAAGCACCTCCTATCATGTGCGAATGTGGTATAAAATCCAACTATGACCTACTCCCTTCGGAGCTTGGAATAGGCCATTATTGCGGCCATATGATTGAGTATGATGAGGTTCGTTATTTTTCTGGTAAACATGAAATCGTATTTTGTTTGTTTTGCTAAGACATATATGATATAATATTTTTTGGGGAAAATGGTGTTCTTACCCCTGTCCAGTAAGCTAATTGTGATTTTGTCCTTCCTTTTCAACTTTGTGTTTTTACCCCTGTTATTTTGAACTGAAAGGTCCGTTTGCCCCTGCTTCTGACGTCCGTCAGATAGACATGGATTAAACGAATTAAAAAAATTATAAATCGGAAAAACAAAGGCCAAATGACTATAGTGCCCCTCGTCCTTATCTCCTCGTCCCAAACAAAGGCCACGACTCCAGGTTCGAGCACAGGGAGGGGTTGCTTCCAAGACGCAGGGCTGCCTCCCGGTCGCGGCTCCAAGGTGCGGGCGCGGGGAGGCCGTAGCACCCGCCCACGGGTCGGCGTGCGCGCGCCGGGCGGCGGCGACAGCGCCCTGCCGTGGCTCACCGGCGGCGTCCGCCTGCAGGTCCCGGCGGCGCCCGGCCGCGGGTCGTCTTCTTCCTCTAGGCGCCCGGCTTCGTGGCTGCAGGGGCGGGCGGAGCGGCTCCGGTGCCTTGCCGCGGCTCCCAGCGGCGCCTGGCCACGGCTCCCGGTGGCACCTAGCAGCGTGTCTCCGCGCCGCCTCCTCCCCTCCTTCCTCCGCTCCTCCTCCCCACGCAGGCTCCCGTCCCGGCGGCCGCACTACTGCCGAGCTCGTCGTCCCGGAGTCTTCCACGGGCCGCGCTCGTGCCGCAGGGCAGGGGCGCCGCCGCGAGGTGCGTGGTAGGGGTAAGATGGGAGGCCGCGAGGCGGAGGATGGTCGGGGTGAGGTGCGACGCCGTCGTCGCCGAGAAGCCTGCCGGCGAGGAGGAGACGGCCGGCGAGAAGTTCGAGTACCAGGCTGAGGTGAGCTATTGAATTCGGGAATTTGGGATTGGGGTACATGAATTGTCACTTGTGTGCTACATTCGCTCATTCAGTATGCTGTTGCACTTTGCTGTTGGGCTGTGGCCAAATTCGTGTTTCGCGATTAACAGAATTCTGCTTGTCTTCATGGAATCTGCAATTGAACGCTTCTGTGTTTATGTAGCGTTTCTCTATGCCCTGCAGGTTAGCCGCTTGCTGGACTTAATTGTACACAGTTTGTACAGCCACAAGGAAGTATTTCTCCGTGAACTTGTAAGGTCAGTCATCTTCTTGGCGTGCACAATTGAATTGACTTGTTCTTATGACCAAGGATGAATTGCTGCTATTCACAAACTGCATTTCTACACCTCCTGAACAACTGAACTCTAACACAATTTTTGTTGCCATCCAGTAACGCGAGTGATGCACTGGATAAGCTGAGATTCCTTAGTGTAATGGATCCTTTTGTGTTGGTTGATGGTGGTGACTTGGTGATAAGGATTAAACCTGACTTGAGGCTGGGACAGTCACTATCACGTAAGTTGTTCATTAAACCATTGTCAGTCACCATTTTAATTTATCAGATGTGATTAAAATCATTATTCAGACTCATTTTGTGAATGCTACAGAGATACTGGCATTGGAATGACTAAAGATGAACTCTACACTCTAGCAGTATGTGTGGGAAGCAGAGGCTGACAGCAGCTGTTACGTAATCAAGGAAGAAACTGATCCTGAGAAAATGCTGACACGTGGAACACAGATTACTCTTTATTTGAGAGTAAGAAACTTTAAAACTCTTTCTATATGATCTCTACACTCTAGCAGAATTCTTATTGCCTTCTTGTTTCAGGATGATGACAAATACGAGTTTGCTGACCCTGTGAGGATTCAAGGCTTAGTTAAGAACTATTCGCAGTTTGTCTCATTCCCCATATGTACATGGCAGGAGAAATCAAGAACAGTTGAGGTAGGATCGTGATATGGTTTATTGTAATTCTGCTTCCTTCTGCTACAATTATTGTATTTGCATCTATACCTATATTCCTTATCTAAACAGGTTGAAGAGGAGGAAGAATCAAAAGAAGGTGAAGAGGCTACTGAGGTTAGTTCTGTGTGAGTTATTTGAGTTCGAGTTCGGTCTCTCTGTTACTGCTATATCACCCTACATGTATCCTCTTCTGTTATAGGGTGAAAAGCAGAAAAAGAAGAAAACTATAATCGAGAAATACTGGGACTGGGAATTGGCTAATGAAACGAAGCCCATATGGGTAAGCTGACCCCAATTTATGTGCTACCATGATCTAAATATTCCTAGCTAAGTCATGTCAAGTATGTCAGATAAGTACATTTACAGACTTAGGTTTCCATTTGCTGTTGGAGATATGGAAGTTGGTTATTTTGTTCCATGCAGATGAGGAATCCAAAGGAAGTTGCGAAAACTGAGTACAATGAATTCTACAAGAAGACATTTAATGAGTTTCTGGATCCGCTACAATGGGTTCCTGGGGCGAACATTGTCACCTGGAATGCGGTTGCGGCAGGAAATTTGAAGGCGGGGAACGACGGCGAGGTGATGAGGTTGGTGTCGCAGATGAGGAGTTGCCATGGTCCGGGGCTAGATTCTATGACTGTTGTGATTGGCCTCAGGGCATGTGCTAGGAGTGGGTATCTGAGGATTGGCAAGGAGTTCTCTTCATTTATGCTTTGATAGGCTTAGCGCGTGGAGAGTTCATTGATCACAATGTACTCCAGATGCCAAATGATGAGCTCTGCATAAATAGTTTTGAATATTTATCAATATTAAATCTGAGTTCAAATAATTACAAGTTGTGCCAAATATATTTGACCAAATTTAATCAATTGTCAACATACAATAAAAAACTCTAATTCCAAATCAGAGTAAAATCACAATTAGGCATAACAAACAGGGACAAAATCGCATAGGCATTCATGTCCTTTTGTACAAAGTTTAACACCGTTAGGGGTGGATGACGGAGCAGGGGCAAACTGATGCTTCATGGATGGCACAGTAGGGGTAAATTCACAAAGTCAAAAAAATAGGGGCAAAATCACAATTTCGATACAAAACAAGGGTACAAACGTAAGAGCCCCTATTTTTTTGAACAGAGCACTAGGAAATGCAGTTGGGAATGTTATGATGGTCAAGCTAAGTTCTTAGATGAACTGAAGAAGAGGCAACTAATTGCACGGAAGAGGGGATATGGACCTGACTACGTCAACCTATTCGTTAAACATCACAAAGAAAAGATGCGTGAGTTTACTAGACAGCGCGGTATTTGTAACCCGATCGATGTTGGGCTTAACAAATGGGGATTGGAGAGGTGAATGACGTTAAAGGAGGAGAGGGCAAGGAATGAGGCAAGGGAGGAGACAAGAGTACAGATGCAGGTCTTGAATAAGCATGTTGCTACATTATGTGCCAGTGAGTGCTTGAAAACCTTTTTTTGTTGCCTGGTTTTAAATGTAATATAATCGCGTTGCTAACTGATTGCATTTTATACATGAAGGGATTGGTTGCAGCGGGGAACATGCTGCAGAGGTGGCTCGTGCAAGGTATGAGGAGAAGAAGTTAGATGGCCATAGATCACGAGCTGGTCGTACCGTTCTGTCGGGTACCTTAGAACGGGGTACCCCGAGCGAACATCAAATAGGTCGCTAAAGTCCCATAAAAAACAAAGCTAGAAGGTAAGCCATGGACCCCTCTCCGCCATGTCCGAGCCCACCAGGCCCTCCGCCTCACCTCGAGCCTCGCGTAGGGGGTCTCAGCATCCTGACACAATCTCCGCCTCGCGCGAGGCTCTCCACGGAAGGCCTCGGCAGGGAACACGATCTCCGCCTCGCGCGAGGCTCCGCTCTCCATCTCGCGCAAGGCCTCATTCTCTGTATCGCGCAAGGCCAGCTTATCCATAGTCCATCGCCCTTGCCTCGGCCGGTCTTCTCGACAGCACGTCATGTCTCATTAATACTTCAACCACTCCCGCAATCTCAGCCGGACGATGGCTTGACGCTACAGAATGGCCGACGGGACCTGAGATCGCATCAGCGCCATACTGGCTAGGACAGGGCCCGGCGGGGATTACCGGCCACTGTGTTCTGACACTGTGCCCACGATCAGTGCCCACACTGGACTGTGTCCCGCGATCCCCGCCTCAAAAACAACATCGCACGGATAACTTGGCCTGGGTCATCACTGCCTCCAAGCCAGTGCACCAGATCAACCGCCCTCTTAGGGCCTCGGCACTGTGCACCAAGGACTCGGCTATCTCGGGGTCTGTGTCCGCCGAGACCCCCCACTACGGTGCAGCCTCGGCGCCGACCAAGTCTCAGCCTCGCGAGCGGTCCATCCACAGCGGCTTGCACGTCCACCACTGCACCCACTCCGAGGCAATCCCGGGGCTCCCACGACGCACAGGATTGGATGGGACTAGCATGCCACCCCAGTGCTCCAAGGACGGACCACTCTGACGACCACGCTGCCACAGGAACAGGCCATAGGGCTTGGACACACTGCCCCTATTGGCACGACGCCGTATAGTTAACACATGTACTGTCCTTGTCCTCCCTTCAACTATAAAATGAGAGGACTTAGGCCACTTAGACAAGAAACTGGAAGAGAAGAACACCTTGTGACACACACACACACGCACACATCTTAGCCGCCTGAGAACAACGTCTCAAGCGGCCCACACGACACCTTGCCAAGACCTGGGACTAGCTCCCTCTCTCCCCTAGCTTATAACCCACTACTACAAGCACTTTGGTGCAAGGAATACAAGATCGATCTCTCAGACTGGACGTAGGGCATCAATTGCCTGAACTAGTATAAACCTTGTGTCTCTTTGCATCACCATCCGAGATTAGGGGCACACAGTTCAAATTCACTGGTTGGTTGAGGACCCCCCGGTCTGAAACACCGACAGTTGGCGCGCCAGGTAGGGGCCTCTACGTGTCAGTTTTGTCATCCCAGCAGGTTCCGAATGGCAGACCCGGTATGACCATTGCGTCTCGGCACGATGGTTTGGTTTGGGAGCCTAGAGTTTATGTCTCTAGGGCATGAGTATGACATGGTACTCCTCACTCCTCAAGCCCCACCAACCAACGATGAAGTCACGCATCGGCAGCCCAGGCGCAGGCGGCGCCCGGGCGGCCACTCTCGCCGCGCTCGCCAGGCACGACGCGAGTAAGACCACCCTGACGCTACGCGAAATCTGGGGCGGCATGCCGCTCCCCGCCGATATCCTACGATCAGCTGTTGGCACAGGGTCCCTGGCTGGGGACCTATCTAGCCTGAGCTTGGATAAAAGGAAAATCGCCGGTGGCACACAGCGATGCCCAGTCATCAAGCTCCGCTCCACCACTACCTGAGGAGCCGATCCCGGGGAGCAGAGTCTGGCGACGGCACCATCCCCATACCCCTTTGGGTTGAGAAATGCCGCCGCCTCTTACGCCTACGCTTACACTGCTGCTCACGAGGATCCCTCAGAACAGCCGCCAGCGCTTCGCTCTCGACCTGAGCACCCACTGCCGACTCCTCAGAGGACGGACGAGGCATAGGCCCGAAGTGGATTTCTCTAGACTCCTATGACCCTAGGGCTATGCGTCAGTTCTTGGCCGCAAGCGACTACTGCTTCGGCTACTTCTGACTCCGACGATGAAGGCACCTACGACCCCACTCGCGAGTGTTTTCACGTCGGGCTCTGGGATGCCAAGAGCAGGTGAGGAGGACGAGGGGGCAGGTAGCCGCTCCCCACTTTGCCCAGGTCAGGCACCGTCACACCTCCACGCATTGTCCTACCGGCCGCACAAAACGAGATCCCGCCCTTGCGCGACCTAACGGCCCAGACCCTGGAACAACTCCGTGAGCTCTAGGCCCAAGGTCAACAAGGACCAACTTCTTCTACAGCAGCTTCGAGACTCTATCGAACATGAACAGCGACTGGGGTCGCGGCGAAGGTGGAGGAGCCCGACGGTAGGGCCCACGATGTGCATCACCGCATCCATGACGACACGAAGGGAGTGAGCAAACCCCCCAGTCCTTCAATCGCGCTAGCCAGAACGTCGCGGCTGCGGCAATGCTGGTCCACGCAATGCTCGAGCCTTCTACCACGGAGGGGCGGTGGGTCCACGGCGAGCTCCGGATCACCTAGAGACCGCCGTGGTTCAGCAGGCCGAGAGTTCCGCCTCCCGACGGCACGGGGGCATCTCGAACCTACCCGCGGCACCGCCTCGGTAGGATAGGGAAGCCCCGGCTCGTCCCAAGCCCGCTCAAGCACCTGATAGCCCATAGGGTCCCCATGCTTCTGGACCGCCTCGGCAATCGACGCGAGGTGTAGGGAGATCATGAGGTGGTCAGCAGGCGACGATGCCACGACAATGAGGGGCCCGCTCAGGGCTACCACCCACACGAGGTGGTCGCTATGATAGCGAGGAGGACCGCAGTCCTTCTCCTGAATCGCCAGGCCCTCAGGGTCTTCAGCAGGGCCATCCGCGCTGTCCTTTTCCTGACCCGTTTTCGGCAACCAGCCAATCTCGCAAAATATAGCGGCGAGACCAACCCCAAACTCTGGCTTGCCGATTACCGCCTGGCCTGCCAGCTAGGTGGCGTGGACGATGACCTGCTCATCATCCTACAACCTCCCCTTGCTTTTGTCAGACTCAGGCGCGAGCCTGGCTCGAGCACCTTCCTCCCTCACAAATCCACGACTGGCGCGACTTGGTTAGGATCTTCGTCGGGAACTTCCAAGGCACATACGTGCGCCCTAGGGAACTCCTAGGACCTTAAAAGCTATCGCCAGAAGCCGACGAGTCTCTCCGAGACTTCATCCGGCGCTTCTCCAAACAGTGCACCGAGTTGCCCAGCGTCGGCGACTCGGAGATCGTCCAGGCTTTCCTCTCTGGCACCACCTGCCGAGACCTGGTTCGAGAGTTAGGTCGGAACGTACCACGCTCCGCTGCTGCGCTCCTCGACATCGCCACCAACTTCGCCTCGGGCGAGGAGGCTGTCGGAGCCATCTTCCCCGACAGCGACACCAAGGGAAAGCGGAGGGACGAGGCCCCCGAGGCCTCGGCCTCCCACCTCCCCAAGAGAAAGAAAAAGGGGCGCCTAGGGAAGCAGGAGGTCCTGGAGGCCGATCTGGTCGAGGGCCGCAGAACGCAAGAATCCCCGAGGCCCCAGAGGCCCTAGGCCTTTCGACGACATGCTCAAGAAACCCTGCCCTTACCACCAAGGCCCGGTCAAGCACGCCCTCGAGGATTGCTCCATGCTGCGACGTTACTACGCTAGGCTCAGGCTCCTCGACGACGACGCCAAGCAGAAGGGCGCCGACGACCGGGATGAGGACAAGGATGATGGGTTCCTCGAGGTACGTAACGCATTCATGATCTTCGGTGGACCCTCGACATGCCTTACGGCATGGCAGCACAAGAGGGAATGCTAAGAAGTCTTCTCGATCAAGGTGGCCACCCCCCAGTACCTCAACTGGTCTTGGGAGGCGATCACCTTCGATCAAGATGACCACCCTGACCATGTTCCGAATCCCGGGCAGTACCCACTGGTTATCGACCCGATCATCGGCAACACCCGACTCTCCAAGGTGTTGATGGACGGAGGCAGCGGCCTCAACATCCTCTACGTCAATACCCTGGAGCTCTTGGAGATCGACCGGTTAAGGCTCCAAGGCGACGTCGCCCCCTTCCACGGCATCATGCTAGGGAAGCGCACGCGACCCATTGGGCGCATCGACCTTCTCGTCTGCTTCGGCACCCCCTCCAACTACCGCAAGGAAGTCCTTACCTTCGAGGTAGTCGGGTTCGGGGGAGCCTACCACGCCATCCTGGGGCGGCCATGCTACGCCAAGTTCATGGCAGTCCCCAACTATACCTACCTCAAGCTCAAGATGCCAGGCCCCAGCGGTATCATCACGATTGAGTCCACGTACGAAACATGCATACGACTGCGACGTTGAGTGCATCGAGTACGCCGAGGCTCTTGCGGAGGCCGAGACCCTCATCGCCCACCTCGACCAACTCAGTGGCGAGGCGCTTGACTCCAAGCATCGCGCGGGGGCGTTCGAGCCTGCGGAAGCCATCAAACTCAGTCCCGGTCGACCCCGCCTAGCCCTCGACGACCGAGCGCTGAGGATCAGCGCCACCCTCGACATCAAATAGGAAGCCGTGCTCGTCGACTTTCTCCGTGCAGAACGCCGACATATTCGCATGGAGTCCCTCAGACATGCCGGGCATACCGAGGGAGGTCGTCGAGCATGCCCTAGACATCCGGGCAGGATCTAGACCGGCAAGACAATGCCTGCGCTGCTTCGACGAGGAAAAGCGTAGGGCCATCGATGAGGAGATACAGAAACTCTTGACGGCCGGATTCATCAAAGAAGTGTCCCACCTAGAGTGGTTGGCTAACCCCGTGTTAGTCAAGAAGAAAAATGGGAAATGGAGAATGTGCATAGACTACATTGGTTTGAACAAAGCCTGTCCAAAAGTCCCCTTTTCATTACCCCGAATTGATCAAATCGTTGATTCTAGTGCAGGGTGCGAGACCTTGTCTTTCCTTGATGCGTATTCTGGTTACCATCAAATCAAGATGAAAGAATCAGACCAGCTCGTGACTTCTTTCATCACACCATTCGGCATGTACTGCTACGTGACTATGCCTTTCGGCCTCAGAAACGCAGGTGCCACGTACCAGCGGTGCATGACCCAGGTCTTTGGCGACAACATTGGGCGGACCATCGAGGCCTACGTAGATGACATCGTGGTCAAGACCAGAAAAGCCAAGGATCTCATCGACGACTTGAGGAATAACCTTCAAATGCCTTAGAGAGAAGGGCATCAAGCTCAATCCCAAGAAGTGTGTGTTCGGGGGTCCCTCGAGGCATGCTCTTGGGGTTCATAGTCTCGAAACGCAGCATCGAAGCCAACCCAGAGAAGGTCTCAGCCATAACCAGCATGGGACCAATCAGAGACCTCAAGGGAGTACAGAGGGTCATGGGATGCCTTGTGGCCCTAAGCCGCTTCATCTCGCGCCTCGGCGAAAAAGGTTTGCCTTTGTACCGACTCTTGAGAAAATCTGAGTATTTTTCTTGGACCCCTAAGGCCGAAGAAGCCCTTGACAGACTCAAGAGGCTGCTCACAAATCCTCCTGTCCTGGTACCCCCCGGCCAGGGACAAGGCCCTCTTACTCTATGTCGCCGCAACGACCCAAGTGGTCAGCGCTGCCGTAGTGGTAGAGAGGCAGGAAGAGGGGCATGCTCTACCCACCCAACGTCCTATTTATTTCATCAGCGAGGTGCTCTCCGAGACCAAAGCACGCTACCCTCACATCCAGAAGCTGGTCTACGCCATGGTCCTGGCCCGACGCAAATTGCATCACTACTTCGAGTCACACCCAGTGACTGTGGTATCATCTTTCCCCCTGGGCGAGATAGTTCATAACCAGGAGGCCTCGGGCAGGATAGTCAAGTGGGTCGTCGAGCTTATGGGGGAAACCTTGACTTTTGCGCCTCGAAAAGTGATCAAGTCTTAGGTTTTGGCCGATTTCGTGGCTGAGTGGATAGACACCCAACTGCCACCTACTCAAATTCAGACGAAGTGCTGGACCCTGTACTTCGACGGATCCCTGATGAAGACCAAGGCAGGCGCGGGTCTGCTCTCCATTTCGCCCCTCAGAGTACACATGCGCTACATGGTGCGACTCCACTTCGCCGCCTCCAACAACGTGGCCGAGTACGAGGCCCTCATCAATGGCTTGCAAGTCACCATTGAACTTGGGGCATGGCGCCTCGATGTCTAGGGCGACTCGAGGCTCGTCATAGATCAAGTGATGAAGGAGTCAAATTGCCTCAACCCCAAAATGGAGGCTTACTGCAAGTTGGTACGACGCCTAGAAGACAAGTTTGACGATCTCGAACTAAATTACGTCGCGTGGAAGTACAACGAGGCCGCCGACGAGCTAGCAAAGATGGCCTCGGCACGAGCACCGGTCCCCCGAACGTCTTTGCCAGAGACCTCCACAGGCCTTCCATTAACTACACCTTGGTAACAGAGGAGGGCCCACCGGTGGAAACCATGGCAAAACTCAACGCCCCCTCCACTATCGAGACCCCCTCGACCGAGCCCGAGGTCATGGAAGTCAACACCGAGCCTCCACAGACTAATCAGGACGTGGATTGGTGAATCCTATTCCTCGATTGGCTTGATCGGGGGGAGCTTCCTGGTGACAGAATCGAAGCACGACGGCTTGCGCGTCGAGCCAAGACCTACGCCCTCTACAATGACGAATTGTATAGGCGAAGTCCCTCAGGTGTCCTCCAACGATGCATCACTGCTGAGGTGGGCCGAGCCCTGCTTTGGGACTTGCACGCAGGCACCTGCGGGCACCATGCGGCGCCTCGAACGCTCGTGGGGAACGCTTTCCGCCAAGGGTTCTACTGGCCGACGGCGGTCGCCGACGCTACCAAGCTAGTACGCTCCTGCCAAGGATGCCGGTACTATGCTCAGCAGACACATCTCCCGGCCCTGGCCCTGCAAACCATTCCCATCACGTGGTCGTTCGCCGTGTGGGGGCTCGACATGGTCAGGCCTCTACAGAAGGCCCCCGGGGGCGACACCCATCTACTGGTATCAATCGACAAGTTCTCCAAATAGATCGAGGCTCGTCTGATCAATCGAATCAAATCCGAGCAAGCGGTGCTGTTCTTCACTGACATTATCCATAGATTTGGGGTCCCCAACACCATCATCACCGACAATGGGACACAGTTCACCGGCAAAAAGTTCCTGACGTTTTGCGATGACCACCACATCCGTGTGGCCTGGTCGGCCATAGGACACCCAAGGACCAACGGCCAAGTAGAGCGTGCCAACGACATGATCCTACAAGGCCTCAAGCCAAGGATTCACAACTGGTTGAAAAAGTTTGGCAAAAAATGGCTCGCCGAACTCCCGTCAGTCATCTGGAGCCTGAGGAACACTCCAAGCCGAGCCACGGGGTTCACGCCTTTCTTCCTAGTCTATGGGGCCGAGGCCATCCTCCCCACCGACTTGGAATATGGTTCCCCGAGGCTACAAGCCTATAACGAACAAAGTAACCGCACCACCCGAGAGGACGCCCTTGATCAACTGGAGGAAGCCCGGGACGTCGCGCTACTACACTCGGCTAAATACCAGCAGAGCCTACGGCGCTATCAGGCCCGACGCGTTCGAGGCCGAGACTTGAAGGTAGGCGACCTGGTGTTGAGGCTAGCACAGAGCAACAAGGGCCACCACAAGCTGACCCCACTATGGGAAGGACCATACATCATCGCCTAGGTACTAAAGCCTGGGACCTACAAGCTGGCCAACGAGAAGGGCGAAGTCTTCACCAACGCTTGGAACATAGAACAGCTACAACGCTTTTATCCCTAAATTTCCAAGCATTGTATATGTCGTTTCTCGAAATACAATTAAAAAGCGTTCTTTAGTTGGTCTAATTTTTCGAGAAACCCCCTAAGCCCATTGTAGGGCTCGGCAATACAGTAACACGACAAGGGAGACTCGGCTCTGCCTCGGCAGAACCAAGCCTCCCTCGGGGGCTAGATGGGGGACTCCCCCTAGGTCCCACGCACCGTTCTTCAGTTGTTTTTCGCAAAAATTCCTACGCCAAGACTCTAGCAGGCTCTGACAAATCAGTTGTAAAAACCCCTCGGACCAAGGTCTATTTCCTAAGCAAGAGGCCAGTAGAGTCGCGAGACGGCCTACGCCCTCAGGCTATGTCACTCCCTCACTACCTCTCGCCCAAGGGATGGCTTAGGCCCCAAGGGGGTGTTTTGCAAACGAAATCTGATCAGGAGCAACAGAGGGCAGAGGCTCGGAAACATAAGAAAAACAACTAAGAAACACAAATACTTCAGAAATAAAAGCCTCAACGGCCACAAGCGTTATGATATAAAAATAACTCCTACTCTATTTTTACATAGCCCCTGGGGCCCAGATCAAGGCTCAGGGCCTTCAGCATCGGCAGATGGTAGGAGAGGAACCACCTCCTCTTCAAAGAGCATTGCCAACGCCATGCCAGGGCCTTCCGCCGCCTCCATCAGCTTCGTGACCGCCGCGTTAGCCTCCTCGTCATCATCAGGCAGGACATACCCATCACTGATGGCTAGGAGGTCGACGCCGACATAGTGAGAAGAGATGATGGCCAGCGCGTGCTTGACACCCGTGTGTAGCGCTCCTCGGAGCTACTCGCGCATCTGGTTGCTCAGCGTGATCAAACGGCTCCCCAGGGAGCTACCTGACTGAACCCCTTCAACCTCCAGGGCCTCGCAGGCGGAAAGGGCAGCATGCTTCAGCACCTCGTGCTCCCCAATCTTGGTCTCGAGCACCGTCTGCACCGCGCTGGAAGCCTCGGTGGCCCGAGTAACCTCCACCTCTGACTCTGCACCGCAGAAAATGGAATGAGGTCGAGCGAGGGAAAAACAACCTAAGTTAGGGGTGGAAGCCCATGGAACTCACCCTTGGCCTTCTGCTCCCAGCGTCGGGTCTCGACCTGACAGGCCTCGGCTTTCTCCTTCCAGCGCAGGGCCTCGGCCTGGGAAGCCTTGGCCTCCTCCTTCAAGCGCTGGGCCTCGACCCGAGAAGCCTCGGCCGCCCTGGAAGCTTCACTCCCCAGCTCTGCGTCACACAAGGGAGTTAGGGAGCGAACATAAGGAAAAGAAAACAAAATGAGGGGACTAAAACTCACCCTCAACCGTCCCCCTCCAAACCACGGCCTCGGTTCGTGAGGCCTCAGCTATAGCAAGGGCCTCATCCAAGGCACCTTTTGTCAGCTGGTGCGACTCCTGTTCCGCCCCCAGCTGCCCCGCGAGAGCCGCGGCCAAGGCCGTAGCTTCAATGGCTTGGCCCCTGAAGGCATCCCGATCGCTGACTACGCGGGTGAGCTCCTCCTCCAACTCCTTCACCCATGCCACTAGAGGGGCGAGCTACGTCTGGGCCATGGCCGCCTTGACCTTCGCGTCGGCACAACAAAGGCGGAGGTCCTCTACCTCCGCGCTCCGCGCTGACAGGAGCTCATTGGCGCCGGCAAGAAGGCCCTTCTACCGCTAAAGCTGGTCCTAGATGCCCCTCTCCCGCTGGAGAAAGACTGACTTCCCAAGGGACCGGGTCTCGAGCTCCTAGGGAAGCAGAACAAGGGTCATTGATTGCAACAAAACCAGAAAAGGACAACATCGCGCGAGAAAGGAAAACGCGAACCTGGGCGACTCCGGGTAGTACGTCGGCCACCACGGATAGGGCCATCCATAGCGACCGCTCCGCCAGCTAGCGGTATTGCTCGAGGTGCCCTAGCGCCCGCCCTTGGCTGCGTCCTCAAGGGCGAACAGAGGCTCCCCCTTAGGGTCGTCTCGGCTTCACCATAGTACTCGTGGGTGATCCCACCCGCGAGGCTCGGGTCGCGCCCGCACGAGGGCCGAGCTTCCATCATCCAAGACCGGCACCGGCTGTTCCATGGCACCGGCATCCTCGGCGTCGACCACCTCCCGCGCTCGAGAAGTATCGTCGGAGGAGACCGGATAGACCTCCGCCTCCCGGGCGCTCTCTCGCAACAGCGGCGACCCCTGAACCAAGGGCGCCACTGAGGCCTCCGCCGTCTTCATCTCCGCCTCCTGGACAAATGGCCTCACCACCATTACGATGGCCTCGGGGGCTCCAGCCTCCGCCATCGTGGCCTCGGAGGACGCAGAAACACCGACCGCGGCCACTGTGGTCTCAGCGGTCTTGAGCGCCCTGTCCTTCGTCGCCTCAGCCTCGGAGACCTCGGGGGCCTTAGCAACCAAGGGCACGCCGGCCCCATCTAACTCATGAGCCTTGCCCCCGCGGGGCAGAAGCGCTCCCTCCCTCGTCTATGTAGGGGTGGCCTCGGCAGCCCCTCCTTGGGCGGCCAGCTCCTTCGGGTCGACCCTCGCCGATGCCGCACCATATTGGATAGCGGCTTGTGCCTCCGCCACCCAGTGGGCGGAGGAGCCGGGGCTCGCCTTGAGCGCCTTAAGGGGCGCTAAGGGGAGCTCATCCGCAGGCCGCTTCCGACTGAGGAAAAATAACCTATAGGGTCAGCGCGAGACCAAAAAGCGAACGGAAGGCACTATGACCTTGCCAAAAATACACTTACCTTGAACGGGGCGGCAACCGCTTTGCCATGGCAAACCTTGTCCGCAATGGCGGGGGCTGCGGCAGAGGCATCGCCTCCATTTCCATCGGTGCCGGTCGGTCCCCAATGGACCCCGGCGCCCCTTCGGTCCTCTGCGGGGGCGGTGGCATCGCCTCCACCGCCGCTTGTTCAACCACCGCCGCCGAGCCCACCGGGCTGATGGCGTGTTTGCCCAACACCCACGCCTCGAGCGTGTCGGCCTCGGCCCCGGAGTGGGCAACTATCGACCCTAGGTCTGCTTCTCCTCCTCCTCCCGGGAGTGCCGGGCTGCTTGCCAACGCCCCAGGCACCACCTCCACTACGTCAGGAAGGTGGTCTAGGGGACCTCACCCCACCTCACCCCCGTCATCCCTGTCCGAGGCCTCCATCGACAGCGACGTCGACAGGGATTCCTCCAGCGGGAGACCATCCTTCCTTTGTTGACGGCGGCGCTTATCCAGCTCCTCGCGCGTGAGGATTTGCTTCGTGCGCTTCGCCGCCTTGGCGTCTTTCCGCTTTTTCGACGCGTCGGCGTGCGCGTGGTTGATCGCCCGCCGCCTCACATCCTTGAGAATGGGCGGCGGAGAGGAGCACACGTCCCTCATCCCCTACAGGAACGACGGATGCACATAAGGAAACAAGGGGTAAGTGGAGATTGAGGAGGCTCGGAGGCTACAACGGCACACGACTTACCAGCAAGAGGAACCCCCGCGACGGCTGCATCGCGATAGGGGTCAAGTTGCTGCCCCTCAGCTTTGCCTCTACTGTGTCCCCCACTCGACGAAGAATTTCCCCATCAGAAAGGGCAGAGAAGGACATCCGGGTGCCCTCAATGAGCTCACCCGGCTTCATCTCGAACAGCCACCACCGCCGAGCCATCAGCGGCAGCACCCTCCGGCAGTGGAAGGCGGCCACGACCACAGCCACGGTGAGACCGTGGCCCCGCAGCCTCGCCAGCCCCTCCAGAAGCGGCTGCAGCTTGGGTTGGTCATCCTTTAGGACGCCGTACTTCCATCTCTCCGGGTAACTCCCCACAATCCGCCCAGTGTAGGGGGGGAAGTCCTCTGTCGTCATTGCGAAGGTAGAACCAACTCATGTACCATCAGCGATTGGAGGACGCGAGTTGGGCCGGGATGTAGAGGTGTAGGCGGTCCTGACGCACTTGGAGAGTGCAGCCACCGGCCCTCGTCGCCTTCCTCTTACTCGACATGCCCGTCAGCTTGGTAGTGTGCCCCGCCCGAAATAGGTGGAGCCATAACTCCCAATGAGGAGCAATCCCCAAATACCCCTCGCAGACGGCAACAAAGATAGCCGCCTGAGCGATGGAGTTGGGATCGAAGTTGTGGAGCTCCATGCCGTAGTAGTGCGGGAGCGCTCGCATGAACCGATCCACCGGGACACCGAGGCCCGCGCTCGTGAAAGGAGACAAAGCTCATGACGTAGCCATCGTGAGGCCTCGGCTCTAGCTCATCGTATGGAGCAATCCACTCTGGCCTGGTGGGGTCTATCACCGAGCGAAGGAGTCCACCGTCGACAAGCGACTGAAGCATCTCCTCGGTGATGTCCGACGGATCCCAGGGGTCCACCTCGGCAACAACGATGTCGCCGGCCATGGGTGCGATGGAGGAATCAGGTACGGCGGTGAGTTTTTCTCTCTCTCCCACGCTCTCGCTTTTTTCTCGCTTTCTCCCTAGGCTCGCTCTTCTCTCCTCTTCTTCCCGGCACCCACTGCTCTAGCGATGGCTCGGCGGAGGCAGTACAAATGCAGGCAAGGTAAGTGTAACACCTCGGGTGTTTAAATATTAAAATCTGACATGTCATCATATGCATTGCAAAGCATTTGGCATTTGGTGAAACTTTGAGATGCATACACTAATACAAGTTTATATTTATGTGGTATGTGTTGCAATGTATTATTTGACTTAAGTTCAATGTTTGTTTGGATTTGGAATTTTTCCAGAAAACCCCGCTTTTCAATATTTAAACCCTACCCTGAAAATCCATTTCAAAATCTAAGCATATTTTGGGGCTGGGCCCAAAAGCAAAAGTGTAGAGCTTAATAAGTTATACAAAGTTTATCTTTGGAGTTTTTCAAGTTGTTTAGAAAATTTTTGAGTAAATCAAAAAGGCATAATTCGGTAAATTTCCCTATTCAAATTCAAAAGTTCATTTCAAAATCTAGACCGAATTAGGAGATGGTTATAAAAGCAAAGTTGTAGAACTTTTGATTTTGAACAACTTTTATTTTTGGAGATTTTTGAGTTGTTATGAAAATTTGGGAGTAATTTATGAATTTTGGCAAATGGCAAACTTGTAATTTCGATGAACAGTGTTCTCCGCTTGCGCTACACCGCCGGCGAGCTTCGGCTTGCTTCCAGTCGCGCGCGTGGCCGTCTGGGCGTCGCGTTGGCGCGCTGAAGGCTTCGTCGTGGCTTCTTTGCGCTTCCTTGGCTGCCCTATAAAGCTCTGGAGCCGCCGCCGTTCTTCTTTCTTCGTTCTCTGTTTTTCCCGTCGCCGCTGCTCCATCTCGAGCGAGCCCGTGCCGTTGTTGTCGTGCTCCACCGTTGCTGATAAGCTAGTCCTAGCTCCGCCTGAACCTTGCGCGTCCATCTGACCCACCAATTTGGTTTGTCTTCACCGGGAACTCGAGTTTCATCGCCTTCTTCCTCGCGGCCGGTAACCTCACCGTCGCATGCGCATCTCCGTGGCCAGAGCCCGTCGGTGAGCCGTTGCCCTTGATTGGTGTACCTTTAGCTTCGTCTCGATGCCATAGTGCTCATTTCGCTGTTGATTGGCCGTTTTATCCACTGCAGTCGCCGGCACACCGTCACCAACGATCCTTGCTCCGCCGCCGTTGCTGTTCACATCGACCCGCGTCTACGCTGCTTCTCCAGCCTTGCTTTCTGCTTTGTAGTGTTCGTGGTGAGCTACTGGACCTTCCCATGCCCTCTGTTTCCCCGTTTTCGGCTTTGTTTCACCGGCATAGCACTGCCGAGCCACCGCGTCCGCCATGGCCTACGCCAAGCTCGTAACTCATAGTAATTTGTCTAGCTAGCGCCTTCAGTCGATGCGCCGGGATGATGTGGTCATTTTGGTACGTTGGTCGTCGCCGTTGATCTCACCATCGGTGAGTTTGCGCCGGTCAGCGCCGTCGTCGTCATAGTCAACACGCGGGAGGTAGAAGATGACAGGTGGGGTCACCATGTCAGTGACTCAACGTTCAAAATGAATTTTTCTATTTTCAGATTTGAATGAATAGTGTCTGTTTTTGTTATTTTTGTGTAGATTTATTTAGAGCTCCAAAAATTATGAAAATTTTTAAGTGACTTCTCTGTGAGGTATAGTATTTAAGAAAAATATGAAATAATGTTTTTCAGTAATTTTTAAATGTGGTAAAAATTGCTCAATTAATTCATAAATGGATTTCCATGATTTTTCTAGGCTTATTTATTTATCCAAAAATTATGAAATTTGTTTTGCCACTTAGTTAACATATAATGAACATGTACTAAAATTTTGAGCTCAATTAGAATAAGTTGATTTATTTCATAATTTTGAATTAAATAATTAATTCATAAAAGCAAATAGTAACCTTTAATGATTTAGTTTTTTTTTGACTTTTGGATTGAGTGATGACCTCAGGTCATTTGTTGTTAATGATCCTTGGCAGTTGATGTATGTGTTACGAAAAAGATTTAGTTTGTTTGACTTGCAACTGTACCGCGAAGGAAAGTTGTATTCAAATTATTAACTTTGCATCCATCATCGAGCATCATATTTCGTATTCCGCATCATGTTAAACATGGCATTGCTATTACGTGTAGTGAACGAAGGTGAACACGTGGTAGTTAATCAAGTCGTGGAAGAAGTTTATCCGTCTGTTGAGGTCGGATCGAATACTTGTGAACCGTCGCAGGAATCGGACTTTTCCGTCAACGAAGGCAAGCCCCGGATGCATACAACCCTACCTTGTATTTTATAAATTAATTTCGCTTTTGCTTTCTGTTACTACATTAAGTGATTAAGAGTTAAGTAAAAGCCTAATTGGTGCATTACCACCCTTGTTATTCCATATTTACCATATTACCTGTTTTAAACTCGTATATGCCTAGTTTTACTTAGCTATACGTAGAACAATGAAAGTCGGGTGACTACCTGCCACCTGCTAGTTGTAAATGGAACATTGGTTAATTATGTTAGCATGTGATATGGGAATGTGGAGTAATAAATCTAGACCGGGCGGACTCGGTGTGTGTGAGCCACCAGACATGGAGGTCTTGTGAGCGGGTTCTTTTCGCCTGTGTCGATTAAGGCACGTCCGTTGTTGAATTGCATGAGGTGAGAATTTGTAGTACTAACCACATACTCCGGTAAGCCTAAACTTGGCAATTCTATTACGAGAATGGCTACTCGCGCACTAGGAGTGAAGAGATGGCGGGAATAGCGTGTACCCACGTGGCCATGGGCTGGAATGGTGGAGTACTGTGTTCTCGGGTGGCGCAGACCCGTTCTTGTTTTAGAGGATCCGAGGGTAGGTTGGTATATGGAGGTCAGGGACCTGCATATGTCGTGTGGTCTGGAATTCCCAGCTGGGCTTAATCGGTTCGAATCGTCGTTGCTCCTCGGTTAAGGAGACTCAACTCACTGTTCATCATCGTAGAATTAATAATCGGAACTAGAATAAGGCTTGTGAAGGTGCTGAATATGAAGTTTCATGATCTCAGTGCGGATCGTGTCAGCTTTGTATATAATTCTTGAGAAGTTTTCTATATAAAGAATGTTGTTAAAAGAGCTTTTACGTAAAAGAACTTTGATCATTGTTAAAGCTATACCTTGAATCCCTGAGCCTGCATTACTGAGTTTATCAGTTAATATTTCGGATAAGTCTTGTTGAGTACTTTTGTACTCAGGGTTCGTTGACCCCTTGTTGCAGGTGAGCCTCATGGGCAGATCTGTTTTGGATCGTGCTGCATGACTATCGTTCATTCTGACGATGAGAAGTAAATGTGTGATCCTTGGGCAGGATGTTTATTTTGTGTGATATGTCTATATTAATTATGCCACTCCACTACTACTATGGTTTGTAATAATTATCGAACTTAGTTTATAAGGTTTGAAACAACTGGTTTGTAAACTATGTTATCGTAAGACTTCTGCTGTTTTTACTCTGGTTTTGATATTTGAATAAATGTTGTAATACTGCAATGACTCTGTAACGTGATCCTGCTCAAAAATCGTGGATGATTCGGGGTTCCCCAAGGACACCCGACAGTCTTTTTAAGTTAATGGAAACATATGCATAAATGTCAAAGGTCGTCGGACAGTGACAGATGCATGTGGGCCCTATAACTTAGGAGGTTCTGCCATAGTAAGACGAGGAGGGGCGAGACTCTTTGGGTATTTATGCAAGAAGGAGGCGAAACAATTGAGCGACGAAATTGGGGAAGTTCCCCCCCCCCCCCGATCCGGTGCAGTTAACCACGAGCCGATTTTGCTGGCCCACGCGCCCACGTCTCTCTCATTAAATGCGGGAGCAGTTACGTCCCATCCACCATGTCATGCTCGGCCACTACGGCAGCAGGCATCGTTTCGCCTCCCTAGGAAACTGCCTCAAAAGGCACGCCATCCGTTGCCGAGCCAATAGGGAAGATATTCCCCACGGCCTATTCCTTTCATATGAAGGAACCAGGCTCCGAGCCTATTATGGTCTAGGGGTTCGAAGGCTGGGCCCCAAGGGGTTTCGACAGCCGCCCCTAGATAACAGAGTCAGGGACCACCATGGGCGAGCCTATACGGGGCCGAGACCCAAGCAAGCGAAACGCTTGGGACGCCCAAAGTCATGTCCGAGACCGACAGGAAGGTCTTTGAATGGGATCCCACCGTAGGGAGGCACCGAGCCATCGAGGCCCAGCGAACGGCCTTGGCACCCACTAGAGAAATCCTCTGGTACTCTTGGAGTGTGTCTCTAGACCGCTAGCCATCCCCTAGCGAACGGGGTTTGGGCCTCCACTTGGACTACCCGATAACAGCTCACCGGAAGTGCCACCGCTCGTGCCCACCGAGGGTAGCGAGGCACATTCCACCCCTCCTTCCGAGCGAAAAGGAAGCGTGAGGGTCGTATAAAAAGCTAGGGGAACCCTCGACGGCCTTCTCGCTCTATGCAGAGGCTAAGGGGCTCTTCCCGCAACCTTGTCGAGACCCAGCGACCCTGGCCCGCACTCAAAGGGGCTCGGCAAAACAAACTCTCCTTCCAAGCGAAAAGGAAGCGTGAGGGTCATACAAAAAGATAGGGGAGCTTCTGATAGCCCTCTCACCCTGTGTAGAGGCTAGGGGACTCTTCCTGCAAATATGCCGAGACCCCATGACCCAGGCTCGCGCCCAAAGGGGCCTCGGCAAACAAACCCTCACGCGCGAGGGGCGTATAAAAAGCCAGGGGAACTCCTGACGGCCCTCTCACATAGAGGCTAGGGGCTCTTCCTGCAACCTTACCGAGACTAGAATGGGCTCGGCAAACAAACCCTCCGTCCGAACGAAAAGGATATGTGAGGGTCGGATGAAAAAGCCAGGGGACCCCTGACCGCCCTCCTGCTCCTGGCGGAGGCTCGAGGGCTCCTACACCCAAGACAAAGACAAACAGTCTAAGTCCGCGCTACGGTCCAAGGGTTCAAAGGCCGGGCCTCCAAGAGGTTTTGACAGCCGCCCTAGGGCAACAGAGTCAGGGACGACTTCGGGGCGAGCCTACGAATGGCCGAGGCCCGAGCGAACAGTCGCTCGGGGCGTCCTAAGTCGTGTCTAAGACCGGCAGGGAAGTCTCCGAATGGGATCCCACCGTAGGGAGGCACCGAGCCACCGAGGCCCAGCAATGTCTCAAGCGGCCCACACGACACCTTGCTGAGATCTGGTACTAGCTCCCTCTCTCCCCTAGCTTGTAACCCCCTACTACAAGCACTTTGGTGCCAGGAATACAAGATCGATCTCTCAGACTAGACATAGGGCATCGATTGCCTGAACTAGTATAAACTTTGTATCTCTTTGCATCACCATCCAGGATTAGGGGCACACAGTTCAAATTCACTGGTTGGTTGAGGACCCACTGGTCTGAAACACCGACACGTTCAATCACCGATTGTGTTGTGTGATGACGGAGACGAGGATGAGGACGACACTAGCATACTAAGTGAGCTCATTGTTCTAGTAGAGGCGGGCATACAGGCGTAGGAGACTAAGGACGACACTAGCAGACTGAGCGAGCTCATCGCTCTAGCAGAGGTAGGCTTATAGGCAGATGAGGATGACGACGCGTTCTTCACTCAGGTCGCAGCGGCCGCACATGAAGCGGAGGCCGCTTACTACAAGCGATAGGTAGGTCAGAGCAACGCAGTTGAGCCTAGCCATAGCAACAGGGTTGTAGTAGAGGACTGGTACTCGGATGATGAGTTGCTTACTTAGTACGTTTCAGACTGAGGATTTGGAAGTGCATTTGCCCCTATGTCTACTGTTGGCACGTAGTTGTAGTATTAATATATTGTGTAATGTGGCATAGTATCAAACTTTTCATTATGTGGTTGTTTTCATTATCAATGGTCTTAATATTCCGCTTAATGATACGTATATATTTAAATTTGAACATGTACTGCAAAAACACTTAACGACGTACGGCATTATAGAAATCAACACATGAAACACATTAAATGGCATGTGACTACATGTACCGAACCTGGGTACAGAGTTTTCTTTGACTAAACCTAACATGCCTTAGGTAATTAAACCATGCCTTAGGTAATTAGACCTGGGTACATCTGAAAAAGATAAAGTCATCCTAGTAGTGTGGCCACATAGCAAATTATGTTGCACCTTCTCCATAGTAGCCTTCCGTTGTTGTTGTTGGTGGTGGTGGTGGTGGCGGGGGTGACGGGGGAGGCCCCTTCTTCTTGTGGTTAGGGCAGGTGCAATATGGATCATTGCAGAGTGCCTCCTGTGAATCGGCACCATTGTTGTTGTCGTCCTGTTCGTCGTTCTTGTAATCGCTGCTAACTTTCCTTTCTAGATCGAATATATGGTCCTGTAGGTAGTAGATGTACTCCGCATGCGGATAAATAGGTCGAGTATCGACCCACCTACTGAACCCATAGTTTTCTTCGGCCAAGGAAGACTACAATAAGTATGTTGTGTAAGTGATATACAAGACAAACATATTAAAGAAACAAATAGTAATAGCAATTACCCATGCTCGTGGGTATTTGAAGAAACGACGACCACCATCTATTCCCTCGGTGAACATCTGCACTAGGCAGTCCTCACCATGCATGCATTTTAGTCACTCTTCTTTCCTTTCATCGTATCCTCTCAGTGGTGTCTCTTTGGTGAAATCACTTTTATTCTCAACTGGAAACCTCTCATAAAGAGCTTCCTCAAAGAAATCAGGACCAAGAGGACCCTCTCATCCCCAGGTAGTTTCCTTCCCCTTTCCTCTCCCTCTGAACGACCCTCCAGACATTGGTACTGCAACGAAAGCAAATGCTGAGGAGTGTTCTTCTTCCTTGTTGTTTGTGTGAATGAGAGAGAGTGAGTGGTTATTTATAGGTTAAGAGGAGGAATGGAGGCCTCTCAATGTGCCATGTCAGCGATCCGTGTGCCTCTTCACCTTAGCCCTTGGATCAAACAATCATAAGATGGATGGTGGAGATAGAGTGGAGTTGTGCTTCCTTGCATGTTGTCTGTGTATCTGAAAAGCCTATATCAGTGATGTGATAATTCGATGTTGTCCGTGTATCTGAAAAGTCTATGTTTATTGTCTGAAAAGCATAGATTCGTTCACTGTTGCTTGGTAATCCTAGATTCTTCTACAAAGCGTATGTACAATATTTTCTGGATTATACACGTAATAAATTTATAGTTAATCTGTGTACTACATTTGTGCCTTTGTACAAGTGTAGTATGATTAAAGGTTCACGTAAAAAATTCACAAGATACGGTCTTGTATTAGGAGCATCCAAGTTACAAACAGAGACATCAATATATATTCCAAACATTTAATCATCCAACGAGCATAATGCAACCACAACGAATATCACAACCAACATAATATGTCATGCAAAGTCCAAATAGTCCACAATGTCCATACAGTCCCGAATAGTTACAGAAAAGTAAATACAAAATTCACAATAGTTCATAGTAACACCTACCATGTCCCTCACTATCTCCAACTCTTGCCCCTACCCTTGTGGCCCAGAGCGCTGGTGCCTAGAGTGTAAGGGTCACGCGGACGGTGTCGCCTAGTGCCTAGAGGTGGTGTAGGATGAGTCGATGGAGCGTCATGGAGCTGAGAGGGCCCAAGCTCATCGTGCCTCTTACCCATGTCATCATCGTCGTTGTCCTCCTCGTCCTCGTCCCCATCCCCTGTAGCTGCTTGACTAGAGGAACCTAAGGCTCCTCTTCCTACAGAAGGATCGTACATGTCATGCGTCGTGTTTGTCCTGCAACCACAACGACCAGCCGCACGGCGTAGATGACGTGACAGTCTCTGTTGTATAAAACTATGTTAACTAAAAGAATATAACATATTAATGATATATTTGAAAGAATATTTTAAATCTTACGTCTAGGAAGCCAAGCATGTAGTCGTCATTGACTCTCGGCCGAACGCGCTCGATCTCTTTAACTGAGCATTTCAATGTATTGCCCTGCAACAAAGTTTTCAATAATAAGACTTCTGAATAGATAACATTTAGTTTTGTTTCCGTTTGTACAAGAATGTAACTTATTATAAGGGTTATACGGCTCGAAGGTTGCAATAACTACAATAGATAACTCCTAATGTCGGTCCAAGAACGCCTAATGTATTGTTATGTAATTGAACATAATAAAATAAGGCGATTGGCTTACCACTCTGTCCAAGATCGGTCTTGCCTCCACCTGCCTTCCTGCACGAGTGGACTGGTCGTACGCCGTGTCTTCATCGTCGAAGGACTCGATGTCGGCGTAGTCAGTTTCGGTCCACTATAGCCTGAGCCTGCACCGTGTCGAACACTGGTACCAACCTTGGTACCGCCTGAACTCACGGTTCGTGTGCGGCTCGTTGTTATCGTCCACGTTGTCGTGCATCTCCTCCCATTCCTCAATGTAGGACTGGTGGTGCCTCTCCCAGTCAAAAAACTTCTTGTTCCTCTGACAATCCAACCTAGGTGCAGCTCCTCCCGAGCCCTTGCAACCATCTCACTAAATGAAGGCCTATCATTGAATAGCACAGGCACGCTTTGCATGTCAAGAAACTCAATATATCCATAGCGATCGCTTTCAACCGTGCCTCCATGATATATGGTCACTAGGTTGTCCATCTATTTAAAAAACGTAACGAAACACATGTCCTTTAGTCCAAATTAGACGATAGATAGTACCTAACAAGTACTTTCTAACTACAAACTAAGTAATCAAGATAATAAATACGTATATATTTATAGTGTACTCACTAAATAGCTAAATCATATGTAGTTAACTACAAATATAACTACATATCTAAGTAGCTATCTAACTATATCTATTTACCAATGTATCTATGTCTGTATCTATCTACATATATATCTCACTAAATCAACTAACTGAGTCATCACAGTAACTAGTAAATAACAAACACGAACTAAATAGGTACATTGCATATTCATAATTTTTACCTTTCTCGGTCGGTGGACGACGGGCGTAGGTCAAGGCGAAGATCCAGGCCCGCGGTGGCGCGGCCAACGACAGAGGTGGCGCGCGGCGGGCGCGGGGTCCCCGGCGCTCCGCGCGGCGAGTCCGGCTCGACGGGCGCGGGAGGCACGCCGGCGGTGGACGGCGGCAAGGCGGGGCGAGGTCGACTGTGGAGGGAGGCAAGGCGGGGCGAGGCCGAGGCCGCCGGTGGAGACCGAGGCGAGAACGGCGGTGGAGGGCATGGCGGCGCGGCGCTGCCGCCAACCACGGGCAACGGCGCGAGGGCACGGCGGCGCGGTGCGGGCTCGGGCGAGGGAGCGGCGGCAGCGGCGCGGCACGGCGAGGGCGCGGGCTCGGCCGCCGGCGGCGCGGCGCGGGCGGGTGCGGCGCGGTGGCGAGCACGGTGGTGGAGCGGGCAAGAGCGGCGGCGACGGCGCGGGCAGGGGAGGCTAGGGCGGGAAAGGAAGAGGAAGAGGCGCGGGGGTAGATATTTCCGAGCCAAGGGCATGCCATTTCCCGTGCCCAGGAGCTCGGCGCCAGAGACGGTGGGGCCGAGCCAAAGGTACATTTCCGGAATTCTTTCCGCCAGGAATCTATTTATGAGGAACTTTCAAAAAAAAAAGGTCAAATAGTAAAAAATTCAGTCGGTTTGTGTCTGAGAGCAGTTGTTTTATGGAGGGAATACTGACCAGGGTCCAGGCGCACGACGCTTGGCCCGTGCGGGGATTGGAAGCGGCCGTTGCTGACGTCGCCGTCGTGGTGGTGTTCGACTTCTATTCCAAGGCAGTTGGGCTACAAGCCGACACGGTTTCGACAATGTTGGTCTGCGGCATAGGCCTCACTTTCTTTCTCCGTTGGCCCAAGCTCTCCGCTGGGCTAGTATCACCACATCAACGGGACGGAGGGGTATAAGCCTGGGCCAGGGCCATGGGGGGACTGGACTGGGACGGATCGAGGGCCCCGGTGGGGGACGCGCAGGCGCAGGGGCAGGGCGGCGCCAAGCAGACAGACCCATGGCGCCCATGAAACCACCGGCACCGCGGCACGGCGTTGCGCCCGACAACCCCACCTCCGAGCGGCGGGTGGCTGCCTGCCTCCATGCCGCTTGCCGCGGCACCCCGCCTGCCCCCTGGTTCCCTGATCGACCACGCCGTCTCCACCTGGCACCGGCGGGGCAGAGGGGCGCAGGGGACACGCTGTCACGCATCGCCATCACTCCCACACGCGCGTCCAGCCTGGATCGCCGCGCTGCCCTGCACTGCACCCCTCGTCAACTCAACTGTTAATCGGCTAATCCCATGTCCAATCAGGCAATCACTGCTTAGGCTTGTTGGCTTTTGTGATTAGGCGGTGACTCCGGATGTCACGTCACGCGCTCATGCAGTCCTCGTCTCCATCAAATCAATCCTCTGATCTATGCATGCATCGCATGTCTCTGAGGCCTTGCTTACTTCCTCCCTTAGGTTTATTTTATGTCCCATCAAATATTTAGACATATATATAGAGTATTAAATATAGATTAAAAAATAACTAATTATATAGTTTACGATTAATTTACGAGACGAATCTTTTAAGCCTAATTAGTCCATGATTTGACAATGTGGTGTTACAGCAACACATGTGCTAATGACGGATTAATTATGTTTAATAAATTCGTCTCACGGATTACTTGTGGATTCTGTAATTTTTTTTTATTAGTATCCAAACACCCTATACGATATCTCATGTAATATCCGATGTGACACCCTAGAACTTTAGTCACTGGATTTTAAGAAGGCCTAACTGTAGAACTTTAGTCACTGGATTTTAAGAAGGCCTAACTGTAAGTCCAAACGGTGCTACCGACCGCCACTAGCACATACGGAGTATGTTCTCTACCCTCTCTCTTCCTGCTAGGACTCGGTAACTCGGAAATGCAGCGTGTAACCATGATTGGGGCAGTACAGTACAGTTGTTGTCTTTCTTCTAGCGCGGCCAGGCCATGCATCCGGGGGCTATGCCAGTTGGGGATGCGTGTACCGAGCCCGCGGGATTTATGGAGCTCCTACTGATCGGCACGAGGGATGCTCCCCGTTCTGCATACCGCCGCCCTTAAACTAGTGTGCTCGGCACCAAACATTTTTCTACGGAGGACCGAGGAAGGAAAGGATGACAGAAGACGGAACACTTCCTTCTGGATTGTCTGCTCCTAATCTCCTATGATATGCTCCTGGGATTCACGTTCGACGAACCAAGACAGATTAAGTACGCACATGTCACTGTATATTTACCGTCTTGTTGACTTGGATCGTCCAAAACGGTGGTGTTACTTGTGCTGTTGTGCCGTGCAGGCAGCGTCTCTTCAATGTCAAAAGTACCGGATCGAGAGGTCGAGGATCAAACATGACCCGGTAACTTTGTTCGCTTGTGGTGCTAGCTAACTCGCTAAGCGACGCCAGACAATCACAGGCAAGATCGAGCGGAAGGGCCTCTGAACAAACAAGTCCCGTTCCCGGAGCGCCGCTCATTTGGACGACGACGACGAGCCTCTCAAGTCTCAACACATACGGAGTTACTACTTTCGCCGTTTCGCGAGCATCGATCCTCTTCCTCCCTTGGTACGCGGGCCCTTTCTCCTCGTCATAGTAGGACTCGCAAAGTCGCAAAGCTTCCAAAGTTTTTGTCCCACTCGTTGCCGTAGCTGACGGAAAACGGAGTGTCTTTTACGCCATGCATCGAGCCAGCAGCCGCATGCAGCGAAGTGCGTGATCGGGGCAGGTGGGCGCAAGGTCGCGCGGCCAAATGACACTTGCCTTTTGTTAGAGTGACAGGTGCCGGAAGGTTATGCTTGTCCTCGCTCCGATCGGATGACTCATCCTGGGCAGCGTGCTTCGAGCCTTGTTCGCCCCCATGTACCAGTGGAAGTGGCGAGGGAGACGCTCATTTGTTTAGATTTTATTACTCCTGTGTCACGATAAGGTTCATTAGACCAGTTTGTTTAGTGATGGCGATACTACTAATCGAAGGCCATTATCTGCCAGGTGGCCTGCAGCCTGCAGCCTGCAGATCTGAGCTCTTGTTGCCATCCGCGCTCAGCTTGTTGACTGTCCAAGGGAACTTCACAGCTGCTCTACGTAGCAGTAGCACGTAATACACGGTATAGCTACAGCTATTAGATAGCCAATGTTTACACCTTACGGTCATGTAGGTGTATGTATCTTTCCTCTGAGGATTCTTTCAAGTACTGTAAAAGGGTTCAACTAACCCAATTATGTTTTGCATTGCATCCTCCCTTGCTACACGGGTCTCTTTCTCTGAAGGTTCTTTCAAGTACTGTAAAAACGGGGAGCATTGTGTGATAACCCTCCGTTTCAGAATACTTCCTGTTTATTTAAGGCATTGCTTGACTCGACATAGTCTTCAACGTCACACTTAACTGTTAATATTTCATATATTATACGTATATAGTAATATTCATTCAGGGCAATGCTACGGTACCCCCCTTTAATTATTAGGAGGTAATATCTTAAATAAATTTGAGCCATTGATTTCTAGTGTTTTAAGTTAGTTAATTAATTAATTTTAAAAAAGAAAAGAAAAATAATCAAATCCTCACGTTACGGAAGAGAGAATCCAGGAACGCGCCTTCCTTTTTCGTGAGGACGACCTTCTTTTTGTGCTCAACATGAATGCACTGCTCACAGTGATTTTGGTGTACCACAGCAAAACTCATTCATCATGAATATGGATGTGACAACGTACGAGGGTTTTCCCCCTTCAAACATGGTCCAATTGTACTATATGTATGGTAACTATAAATCATTGGATACTGAATTTATAGTTGTCAGCTATTTAGAAAACTGGAGTTGGACAGTTGGTACGTCAGTTCATACTTCATATCATTTTCAATAAATCTTTTTTCGAAACAAACATTTTCATATAAAACTTGCACCCTCTAGTATGCCTCAAGCATCTAGCCTCTAGCCGAAACCAGAGTAGCGGCAAACCATAGGGTCAAGGCATTCAAGACGTCCAAGTCCAATCACCAAAGCAGGCCTGAATGGATCGGCATCGGCTAAGATTGTTAAAGCTCACTGTGGATCGCGGATGTTAAAAGCCAGGAGGGATGAATTGTAAAATTGTCTAGAGATTGTTAAAAGCTGCTTCCGAAAGCTACGGTTCTATCTAGATCACGTAGAGGCGTAGGGCTGGTGAAAGCTCTTTAGATAATCCAACTAGGGTCATATTTATGTCACGCCGAGCAAACAAAATACTAAAAAGAGAAATAATATGGGCTCTGTTTGTCATGGTTCAAGGCTCCACCTCTTTGCTACGGTGCATAAAGGAGTTGGAGCGGACGAGGATAAAAATAGCGTTTGTTTGATATGACACGTCCTCGATTACTTCATCGGAGGAGATGGAGCACTTGAGTAACCAATTACAGCTCCTCCTCGAGAAAAAAAAAAACTTCGGCTCGGGCTCCTCTACTATCTAAAAAATGGTTTCTCTTTCGTAATGTGTTTGGTCTACCTCCTCCGCAGAAGTTGCTGTCGAAGCTAGAGCCAAAGCGCAGAAGTTGTTGTTGAAGCCAAAGCTGAAGCCATGCCAAACAGATCAATAGTGATTTTATCGACTCCTAGTTTATTTTATAAGAAGAGAAAAAAAACAACAACTCCTCATTGCATTGCATAGAGTGACTGGAATCAGAGCCTCCCAGAGCTCTACCAAACCATACCATAAATACATGGGTAGCTAAGTAGCATTTTCTCACCAAATACGAAATATTTTTTATGAGAGATGATTTTACACTAATGAAATTAGATTTTGTATGAAAAAAGTATACAACTTATTTTAAACATCGATGCCAATGTGCCATCTCGAAATGGTATCAGATACAATTACTTGAGCACGCCACAGATTAATTTGACCTGCTTTCATTCTAAACTATAAGAGGTTTTGACTTTTATAGATATACACTCTGTCGAAATATACGAGTAAAATCAATGTATCTAGAAAAATCAAAATATTTTCTAATTTAGAATGAAGGGAGTAAATAACATGTATGCGCACTTTATATTCAGGCCTTATGTCGATCCTCTTCCCCCTCATCCTTTTCCTTCGGTTACAACTCTTCATCTACACTAATGATAATAGAGTACTCCATATAATAATGGCACACAGCCACACACTTTTGTGCCATGGGTTAAAATACATTACGGTTATTGCCAAACGTCGCAAGCCGCCGTTGGCATGAAGTGAACCTTTGGCCATAACGGTTACGGGACGAGCTTTCCAGGTTCCAGCGACTAGTGAGATTAACTGCAGTTAGGGTCGAGAGAAGAGATCTACCGGAGTTCATTTTCGTGGGAGGCGAGCATGCCACTATTTCAGGAAAAAAATTGCATGCATACCGGATCCACCGTGGTGGCATGCATACATGCATTAGTTAACAGACACGTGTCCATGGCTTGGTTCCCTTTCTTTTGCGCGGACTGGAAGCAGGGCTCGACACGATTGGCCTAAGTCAAAGACGTCTCAGATCTGTTCGTGGGAGACGTGGCAATCATCCGACCCATGTATGCATGCCACCACGGTGGATACAGTTATAGATGGGCAACGGGCCGGCCCGGGCCGGCCTGGCCCAACGGGGCCCAACGTGCCACCGGGCCGTGCTACCCTGGGCTTCGTGCCTTGCCGATGGCCCAAGCACAGCCTGTTGGGCGCCGTGCCTTCGACGCTCAAGGCCGGCTCCGTCGCGGTGCCTCTGCGCGGCCACAGCTATGCCCGATGCCCACATCGGATTCGACCGCGGGAGCTCGGGCTGGGGGGGTGGCGCTGGGGGACGGCTCGGCGACGACTTGCGAGGGAAGAGACCGAGTGAGGAGGCGATGGCGTCGCAGAGGAGGCGCTAGAGCCGCTTGAGCCGGCAGTGCGCCCGCTTCCAACGTCCGCAGCGGCGCAACCAGGTATGGAGGTGGTGGGTTGGCGGCGTCGGGAGAGAGGGGCCGGGGGCGTGAGCGCATCGCTCTCTCCGTGCCTCCCGCGGGTGCGGCTCGCAAGTGAGAGAATGCGGTGTGAGGAGGGGTGGAATCCGATGGATTGGGAAAAGGAGGTTAGAGTTAGGGTGATGGCAGCTGGTGAGCTTTTTTTTAGCAGAGTTGGTTTTACTCTTAGCAGGTCAGGATGGTCATGTGCCTCTCACCAAATTGCGGGCCATGCTGGGCCAGCCCACGTGACTAGGATAAGGCCCATGCATGGCCCGTCCGAGCCCGCTGACCATCGGGCCGGGCCAAAAAAAATAGGCCTCGTGCCAGGCTCGGTCTGCATGCCCATATATGGATACAGTATGCATGCAATGGTCCCGTTCGTGTGCCCTTAAATCCAGTTTTGATTCATTTTTTTTTTATTCGAAACAGTATTTTCCTCTCATAGCGGGGCTCATTTTGACGATTCTCGCACCAGAGAGAAAACACATCGGAGCCGAGGCGCCGAGCCGCGCCCGTGCCCCGGGCCCCGGCTGATGAACCTCTGCGCGGCGCGAGACACCGTCGCGACGAAATGCCTTTCATGCCCGTTTCTCCGCCTTGTACTTCTCCGAAAGGGCCTCTCCCCTCTCGCTTTGCTTCTCAGCGCCGCAGCGGAAAAGGGTCGCGTCGTGTATTCCGTGCTCGGGCCCCCTCTCTCCTCGCAGCCACGCCCCCGCTGACTCACGCGACGCGCGCGACGACGCGGCAGAGAAAGCCAGGAACTCCATAAAGGTTTCGGTTTCGGAAGCCAAGCCACTCCACACCTCCACTGCTAGGTGCTAGCGAAGGGAGCCAACAATGGCGCATCGCGGGCCGTGACCGGCGTCGCAGGCGACGGGAACAAGAATGGCTGCCGTGACGCGCGGGCCGGCGATGGTCCCGGCGGCCGGGCCGGGGGCGAGGGCGGCGGCTGCTGCGGCTGCGGCCGCGGCCGCGGCGGCGGAGGAGATGCGGTGGCGGCAGCTAGACAGCGGCGTGAGCGCGGTGTCGTTCGGGTTCGTGGCCACCGCCATCCTCGTGTCCATGTTCCTCGCCATGGCCATCCTCGAGCACTTCCTCCGCCCCCCGGCCCACGCGCCCGGGCACGCGCCGCCCCGGGGGATCCTCCGCCGCCTCCGCCTCTTCCTCGGCCGCGGCGGCGAGCGCGGCGCCGCCCCCGGCGCGGATCTCGAGGCGGCGAGGAAGCTCCAAGGCCACGCGCCCCTCGAGGTACTGGCAACGGCACACTGTTCCCGCACGCTCTCCTCGCCTCCCGCCCATCCATGGCGCCACGCTTTAATCATTCCGCTGCCTAGCCTTTTTTCCTCAGCTTTCTGTTCTCGCGTGGCTTGCTTTTCGCTACTCTGTGTGCCTGTTCGTTGTGATGGTATTTGAGCCATGGATTATCAGCCAACCAATAGTATTTTTTCTTTTACACCAAACCAGCCAACTCTACTTTCAGTCATGGAATCTTGTCGGACCCCGGTTCTTGTTGTCCTCTAGTCTCTGCTATGCTCGAACATAATGCAGAGGTGGAGTGGAGCGAAGGCATCTAGTCCTAGCGAGGAAGATGAAACTGCAATGATGTCTTACCTGTAGCTGTTAAATAATTGGCCGTTAAAGAGATCGTGCAACTGCAGTCCCGTAGGTTTAGAAATGAGTACCACCCCTATTATGATTCGCTGCATAATAATAGGTGTTTATCTGTGTACAGGGAAAGGTCATGCATTGCATTACTAAAAAAAAGGCAAAGGAAGCTATTTTTATCTGATATTCACATTCTAGTAGACGTTTTGGTGTTGTCAAAACATAGAAGGTGTTGTTCAATACTATGCACTTGAGTTCTACTAGGACTGTTGTAATCTGAGAGATCAGGACATGTTGTTTAATTATTTTTGCCCTGTTTGTTTGGGCTTGTTTGACTTATAAGCCATGGCTGAAAGTACTGTTGGCTGGTTTGGTGTGAGAGAAAAATACTGTTCGTTGGCTGATAAGCCATGGCTTATAAGCCAAATACGACCAAGCGAACAGGCTGTTTATTAGTGGGCATGCCATTGTTGATTGCTCCAACTTCATATATGCCCATCATGTACATACTCTGCTTTTGATCAATACTTTTTTAGAAACTTCGTTCTTACTAATTTCTTTCGGTAGCGCCGCCATTTATACTTGTCTCTGGAAAGTGGGGGAGAAGTACTTGTTCTGTGCCGTGAGAGGTTAGAGTAGATAACGGCACCAAGAATGTTCGATTTAGCATCTATGCTTGAATGCAATTCCCTCTATCTTCCCCAATTTTTATCCTATGGCTAAGTTCAGTTAATGCATCTGTGTACTTTGTCACAAGAATCTTCATATTTCTCTGAAGGAATATATAGCGAATGAGCCATAAAAGATTGGGGCCTATAATCCTTCAGAAAGGAGAACATGGGTTATGGAATTGAGAGGGAAATTCGTCTGACAGCAGCAAACAGACAAGGGCCCATCCTTGTCTGCAGCCACACCAAAATTTGGTCCCAGTGTAGTTTAGGAATTGCAACCTTGGTTGTCCACAGGACCACAACTACACACGGTCCCAGGTGCAGTAATCATTTTTTATGCTTGAAATTTGTTAGTAATGTGGTAATGTGGAGCATCTTATTATTAAGATGGGTCACCAGTTTTATTTGTTTTTTTATTTGTTTTTTTTTTTTTGAGGAAAAGATGGATCAGCAGTTGAACTTAGTTACTGTTGGAGTAGTGGGTTAGACCATGGAGATAAAAAAAATACTCACGTGAGAGGTGTACCAAACCACAAATATAAATTACGTTCTTCTAACAATTTGAAAAATTAGAACGTTTCGGCCTGGTGCAAGTGGTATGGTCTTACCGCCTATGACCGGAAGGTCCCGGGTTCGAGTCGTGGTTTCCTCGCATTGCACAGGCGAGGGTAAGGCTTGCCACTGAGCGGGAGCTCTCTGCACGCCCTTTTTTTTCCAATCCAACTACTGAAACATCCATTTCAGTTTACTGTAGAAGCTGGCTAGCAGATAAATCCATTGTCCTTATTTTCAGTTTCAAGTCTATTGCTTTGCTATGCGGAGTTCAGACAATGTAATGTACAAGTATGCACTATGCAGTACTCTTGATAACTCATCAAAATTTTGCACTAACTGCTTTCTAACATCATCTTTTGTTCTATTGCATCAGTGGTGAAAGAAGAACATTAATTGTAATTTTTAAGCGAACTAGCACACTCAATTGACAAGCTGTATCCAAAAGTGGATAGTGCAACTACCTGTATTCAACTCATGTTCAGCATTAGTTCCTGCTTACCAGTGCACAGGATCGACTTTTATTGTTAACTGGGGGAGGTATGGAAAAACTAAATGCTAAACTATGTTGCAGGAGACTAGAGGATCTAGCCTGAACCATTTTGCCTATTTAACTATAGTTAGCCTGTTCGTTTAGGCTGGATTGGCTTATAAGCCATGGCTGAAAGTACTGTTGGCTGGTTTGGGGTGAGAGAAAAATACTGTTCATTGGCTGATAAGCCAGATACAGCCTGCCGAATAGGCTGAGTGACTACAAGTAGGATTGATAGCCTCTTCTAGACCTGGTTTCTCCTGACATAGCGAAGTTACCAAGTGCAGAAAACTCATATGATCTATTGTGCCACTGCAGAACTCATCTGTGTGAAAATACTGCCCGATACCTCGACCTTGTAGTTTTTGCCAGTTTACACAAGAACCTCTTGTGAAAAGTAGAAGCCTTTCGACTTCATTATCATGAAGTTAGCATTTGCTCTTGTATGAAATATCATGATCAGTTCCATGAAAATATATCATGAAGTTAGCATTCGCATGTTTGTTTCTACTAAAATGTATCATGCTTCCATCGAAATATATCACTTTTTTGTTTCCACATTGGCCACAGTGGGCTCACTTGAGACATTCTCGTTGACCACTTTGTTCATGATGCTTGCAGATACCTGTCTACCCCAAAGGTGTCTCAGTTCTGATGCCAGGGCAAGACATGCCAACGTTCATCGCGCATCCTGCCCCTGCTCCCTGCCCCCCAGAGAGGATCCGATGGCCATCACACCAGTCCCCTCCTTTCACTGGTTCCTCGTCAAACCCTAGTTAGGGTTGCTGTAGCACACACCACATTGAGAGTGCCCGGCTGTTGTCAGTCAACCACCAAAGTCTGTAGAGGAGCAGCCGTGTGCTCTGTGGGTGTATTGCCGATGATCCACTCCGTCTCTGGTGGCTCAGGAGCATGACAGCCAAGACAGTCTCTCTCTCCTCTCTTTCTGTGTCTGTACAGGTTTAGGTCTTGTTCTGAAAAGTTTTGGGAGATGTTTGGTTTCTCCTCTTAAACTTTAGTTGCTGTCTCATCGGATGTTTAGACACCTGTATAAGTATTAAATATAGATTAATTATGAAACTAATTGCACAACTTGTCACTAATTTGTAAGACGAATCTTTTAAGCCTAATTAGTTCATAATTTGACAATGTAGTGCTATAGTAAACATGTGCTAATGACGGATTAATTAGGCTTAATAAATTCGTGTCGTGGAGTACCGATGGATTCTATAATTTGTTTTTTTATTAGTATCTAAATATCCCATGCGACACTCTCACGTGACACATTCTAAATTTTAGTCACCGGATGTCATTTGGTAGTCTGTCAGCGTGCGGGCCCTATTAGCTCTGGTCACATTGGATGCTTGACACATGCGGAGAGTATTAAATATGGACTAATTACGAAACTAAATGCATAGATTAAGACTAATTTGCTTTAAACATAATTAGTCTATGATTTGATAACGTGGTGCTACAATAGATATATACTAATGATAAATTAATTAAGTTTAATAAATTCGTCTGGTGGATTAACGAGGATTTCTATAATTTATTTTATTATACACTCGATATGACATCCCACACGACATCTTAGACTTTAGTCACGTCTCTTGTTCAGCCAACCTGACAACGCAGTGACAAAAACACGCTGCAACCGCGAGGCAACGAGACCGTAACCGTGCCGAGCCCGACTGGTCAGACCTCAGCCGCCAGCCAGATCTACTGCTACTCCGTACGGCGGAATTGCGGCCGCTGCAGCACGACGGGCCGACGGAGACGACAGGCGGAATCCGGCCACTGTTTCACCAACCCGATTGTCCAATGCCCTCCCGGCCTCGACGGTCGCCGCCGCCTGTTCACTTGCGCGGTTGCGCCTCCGGCCTTGTCGCGCCGTACAACAGGGCAACTTGGATTAAGCGTAATTAACTTTCCCGGGATGCGGGGCGACCGGGCGAGGACAAGATGATCTGTGATTACCGACTGGGTTAGGGTTAGCGATGCACGTGAGGGCAGCCGCCGTCACTCCTCGTTGATGCCACTAGTAATAAAGTCCATTCTTTTTTTTTTACTCGGATCGCAGTAATAAAATCCACCGTGATTTGGATTCGGTCAGGATTTGGACATGCGGCGCTGCGGTCCTGTCGTGTCAGTTCGGCGACTCGAGGCGGATCGTCGGCCGCCGGGACTGACACAGCTACAACGGCTACTAGACCGACGACCCCTAGCACTGGCCATTGTTTAGGCCTGGTTTAGATCAGGACGTAAAAATTTAAGGTGTCACCTAGAACGTCATACGAGGGTGTTCGGATACTAATAAAAACATA